>NC_050068.2:84442991-85044460 GCF_009764565.3 Dermochelys coriacea
CAAGATACTTAGGAGCCAGGGGGAAGGAATTTGGCACACAGGTGATTTTACTAGGTGTCAGGGAAATGGAAGAATGGGGATGAATAAATGATGAAAGATAATATTGAACACCGAGGAAAGTGAAAGATGTGCAGAAGGTGGAAAAGTGTTATGGGGAAAAATGAGTAGAGGCCAGAAAAGATTCAGGCACATTCAGATATGCTTCAGATCTATATGCAGTGCAGATAATAGTCAGTGGGTGTATTTGAAATGAACCTTTTGAAGTTTGCCCATCATTAACATTTACACAGAAGATCTTCTAGGCACGTAAGATATGTTTAGAAGAAGATGAATCAGAAATTCTAGTCATTGCATTTTAAGGCAGTATGTCTATGTTAGTAGTAGAAGCTAATGCATATTTTAGTTATATTTTTTATTATGATATTTTATAACACTTAGGGGTAAATTATCAGCTTTTTTTTTTGGTCACTCAAGTGTGTAAAGAGTTTTTTTATTTCAGTTTTTGTACCTTCCTCATCTAGCAGCTCATTAGAAAGATTGGTGTACATTTCAGCTCGCTGGTTATTCTGCATCTGATTCTGCATCATGTAGTAGCTTCCTTTCCTAAACCAAAACACCTTTTAAACTGTGTTAGCTGAAAAACAGGCACATAAAATGTAAACTTCACCTAATGCTTGTCTCTCCTTTTCCTTTCAGCTGGTCTGAGGGCAGCAAGCTGCTCTCAGCTCTCCAGTTACAAGTATTTTGTAAATGTAAAGCTATACAGTAATTCTATCTCTCCCTCTCACTCACACCTATGACTTAATGCAAAATCATTTTTTAATATTACAAAATAATTTTAGAAATTATTCTATGCCCATTACAATTACTATAAACAGAGTTATCAGAATCAGACAAAGAAACATCACCACAACAAATCCCAGCAGACTAGTAGATATCAGGAAAGTTCTTAAAAAAAATCCCAAAGCAACCCTAAATAACATATATTGCATATCATATGGCTCAAATAAATCCTGCAGTAGGGGGTGTAGGGGTAAATTCCATGGCATCTATACAACATATTTAGAATAGTCATACTATGTTAAATCCATAGTAATTGTATATTTTTATTTGGAGATTATTATTAAACTGTCTGGAAAATACATCATTAGCCTAATGTTAATTAATGATTAGGCAAAACATTAGCCCAGGGGTGACCGGTTTGTCTGCTTATACTGAATATCAAGTTTGTTCCTGCCTCAAGTCTTTCTTGCTTTTAGATTATAAAGAGTACTTTAAGTCTGAGAAAATTGTTAAGCTTCATTATTACATATTAATGATTTTATTCTACATTTGATCTTTGTACAAAATAATTGGAGGTCTATGTGTAGAATTGTAATGCTCTGGGATGGATGTCAATATAGTGAAGGAAGAGTTGGCATTTCATGTTTAAGTAAAGAGAACAAAAGGGAGAAAGGAAAAATGGAGTGAAATAAAATGCAGGAACACAACCATGTTAGAGAGTACTATGTAACTGGCAGGATAATTTTACTGGCTTAGAGGAAGAGAAGCTGAGAATGTAAACAAAGCGGTTTTGATATAGCCATACTGTGGTGCTTGGGACTTTAAGGACTCAGCTTCCCAAAAAGCAATTCGGGGTGGGGCACTGTGAAGCTCTTGTTGTTCTGCACAACCAACTGGAACAAAATACAGAAAAAGCAGGTCTTAGCACTTAGCACTCCTTAAACACTGAGACCCTCCACCTGCCCAGGATGGTGCACCCCTGGGGACAGAAACACAGGCTGGGAGCTGTTCTTTGGTACCTCGGCCCCCAATCCATGGCAGGTAAAGAGTTTGGGGCTCCACACAGCAGCCTGAGCTCCCTGGGCAGCTTTTACCACAGCCCACCTCTGGCTTCTGGCGGCATGGTCTCAGGGGGAAGAGGAGGAGCAGTGGCAGGGTAACGGAGCGGGTGGGGCTCCTGCATGTGTCCTGCTTTTGCCTTTTGAAACAGTGGTCACCCTGCTCCCAACTTAGGCCAACTTAGGCAGCTCCCTGCCTAGAGTGCTTGCTTTTATGGATCCTATTCTTAGGCACCTATCTCTCCCTTTGCATTGTATAGGGAGCCTAGGTGCCTAACTCAGGCTTTGTGGATTCTATTGGGTGGTTAGGTGTCTACAAGGTAGGCATTGAAGCACTCATTGGCTATGTCTCTTTGTGGATTTGGGACTGAGTTAGCACTGAACACCGCACAGAGAGCACAGTGGACTGTAGAGTACAAATAGGAGCCTTCCTGTAGACAGCTAGATTCACAGCAGATTTGCATTCCAGAGCAAACAAACTAGAGGAGTTTATGCTTAGAAACGGTCAAATATACAACAAAGAAACTTGTATTCTGTGTTCTGTTTTTAACAATGCAGGTAGCAGTCCTGTGCTTTTAGAATATATACTAAATGTATCCACAGCCTTCTGATATTGTATGCTGGTTCCATTGGCAAGCCTGATTTCATCTCAATTAAACAAGAGGAATCAGGAAATCCCCTATCAAAGCATAAACAAGTTAAAATTAACCCTCCAGAGTTCCAGGGTCCTCTACCCATGCAGTTTCTTGTGTCATCCCTCTGGAGACTAACAGCACACAAATTGGCTGTAATTCAATCAATAGAGCAGAAGGCAGAAATTTCTTGCCACAAACAAACACAGGCCCAGGACATTTTATTCTCTCCAATACAGGATTTATGGCTCCCTTAAGCCACAGTAGAAATGCTATTAAGGGAGGAGAAAGGCCTGGGAAGATTGTTATATAGACATCTGTACTTGTTGGTGAGCAATTTAGGAATTCAAAAGCTAAGACCTAAATCATAGTTGCCTCCGTGGATGCACTGGTGGCAGGAGACAATATTGCAAGTCCCTTCCTCCTCACATTCCCCTGCAGGAGATAGACACAGTTTCGTAGGCATATATATTTTAAGCCCAGAAGGGACCATTGTGATCATTTAGTCTAACCTCCTGCATAACACAGGTGTTTTAAAACTCCCTTTAATTAATTGCAGCTTCAAGTCCAATAGCTGTAGTTTAACTAGAGCATAACTACAGACTTTGACTACAAGTGTTATGACCTATGGAAATCAAGATGTGCTGCTGAAACAGCCTTCCCCAGAGAAAAGTGTCTGAATATAGTGTGGGAATGGCTATGCAGAAAAATGTCTTTTCTACATGTGAAGCAAATACCACTGCTTCTTGTTACCCATCAATATCCTGGAGACAACTTGCTATCCACAGGCACGATGTCCACAGGCACTACGACTTGGGTGTTCCATATCCTCATTACCCTATGTAGCTTTGCTTTTAAGAGTAATAATTTGGCCGTAACCTTTCAAGATTAAGATAGACAGATTATTAATTTCAGATCCAGAAATGGACAATTTTAAGAGGTCCATCAAAGTAGTTGCATACAGACTCAATCAGTTACAGACTGTCAGTAAGAAACAATCTACTTTTTGGACTGTAAAGTTGCCATCTATGTAACATGGGAACCTCTTATGTTTTGGCTGTATTTGTATAATAGATGTTTGGATAGTAAAATGCCTCATGGGTACAATGTATGCCTTAATAATAGGTACACGATTTCTATCCTCACCATTCCCCTCCTGTCCATATTGGTCTGGGCATGGCCATTTCTCTGTTGGTTTTTATTTATTGTAACCTTACTCAAAATTTATTAACCATACTGTCCATTTGTGGCTCCCTACAATTGTAAAGATTTTTGACATTTAGTGTCACCCATTCACTTTTTGCCTCTTCTGCACAGATCAAGGCAACTCATCATTAGTCTGTTCAGTTATTTATGTTCCTGGACAGAAAACAAAACAGCATGCAAAGATATTTTTTCACAGTTTACTACATTGTTTCCATCACAGCCTTAGATACAAATTAATTGAACAGCCCTCATAAAGCATATGGGTATATTTATGGAAAGAGAAATAAAGTTTTCACAATGAACTGATATTTGTGAGTTCACAAAACAAAAATGAAGCCTGCAAAAACATGACAGTGCTTTCCTATCGCTATTTTAATAGGTGGTATTTTAATTAATTATTGTCTTGGAGGTATCTATATTTTTCCACTATATCAATCTTGTGCTTCTCCATTTAGTAAACATTTCCCTGTGTTATGAAGGGATCTGAAATTCACATGCCAGATTTTTGTCTTAAAAGATCAATTTCTATTAAATCTTCTCATGCCAATCATTTTGTTTTATGCCTTACTTATCTTCAACAATCGATGGAACAACCTAAATTGAAGTAGCTACTACTTCAGAGCCAGCAGAGGGCACAAAAAAAATTGTTGTTGTTTTTTGCCAGGCAAAAAAATAAACAGTTTCTGTAAGTTCTCTGCCAGTGATCAGGTGTCTTCTAAAAACTGCATTTTTTAAAATTCTGACACTTATCATTCTTAAAGTAGGTCAGTTATCGTTTTGATCCTGAAAATATTGAATGTGTCTCTTTAACTGAAATTTTAAAGCTTGATCCTGCAAAAACTTACAAGCTTGGGTAATTTGCCTTCAAGGGCTAAATTATTATGTTGCTGTATTTGTGTGATTTGATCGATTAAAGTTACCAGAATTTTGGGGTTTATGGGATCAGGCCTCTAAACAAGATTTATACATAATCCAAATTTCAGAGGGTCTATCATCTGTCTATTTGGTTGGTAGGCTGCTGGTTGGCCGAAGGGCTGTATTTTTTAATGAGTGATCAATTTGGGCTAATAGATAAATTACCCTTCAATCACTTAGTAACCAATTAGTTGGCTATACAGAGAAACCATTTTCATTTAGTCTTTTAAGAAAGACAGGCAAGTACCTTGACCCCAAAGTCAATGGTAATAATGTTGGAAAATGTAAAGAGTGAGTGTTGTTTTATTTATTTTATTTTATTTTATTTATTTGAGTCAGTTTGCTTTTAATTTTTTTCTCCAATGGAAATAGCTTTTTAGGCTTTTTTATGTTTTCCTGTTAAAGTTATTTTGGCATGAGAGCCCTGGTATAACTCAGTGAGTAGTTCTCAAATGAAAATTTTACTATTCAACTTTAAACCACTTAGAATTTTAAAATGATGATGGTTCTCTTATTGTTCTCCTTTCCCCTATTTTCATTTCTTGCTTTGGAACAAGCCTTTATTGCCCTCTTGCATTACAGGATAACATAGGCTGCAGACAGCTTCTGTTGTGTTGGTTTTTCTGAAGCTGCTTTGTAACTTGAGTGCTTGAGTGCTTGAGCACTTTCTTTGTCCTTCTTTAGCAAATTACGGTTCTGATCCTGAGAGATGCTGGCTTCCTAAGAAGTTGTAGGTGCTTGGCAGTTCTCAAAATCAGGGCTTAATAATATTTTTATCTTTGTTAATTTTGTCATACTTAATGTTCCTGATAGCGTTATGGCAAAGATATATTAAGATTACTTGGTTACTGGGTGTATGTCTCATGTGTGTTATCAACAATTTATGGCTATTGAAAATGTAAAGGGAGCCAGTAACAGACAAGTTCTCAAATATGGGTGAGCTCTCAAATTAATGCTCAATCCTATAACTGACCTATCAAACTCAATTCCTGAGCTCTGTGCTTGGTTAATGGCAGGATCAAGGTTTTCACATCCATGAAAGGCTTGGGTGGCGTTTTTTGCACAAAAAGGTTAAATAGCACATGCAAGTACCCTTTTAACTGTACAATAACATTTTTGTATTTTGCATCAGACTTGTGCAACATGGATAGCTTTCCGTGGATTTGATGTGAGAGCAGTTGGAAATCAGTGATTTTTTGACTCTGGTTTGCTATGAGGTGTTGATCTCATTTGAACTCAGAACACAAAGTGAAATGGGTTGGACTGAATAAAATATTTGTACCATGTCTCTAAAGCAAAACCATTTGATTTCATACTGTTTGAGTCCATAACATCCTAATGTTGTTTGCTGCTACTCTTGCTGCATTGAAGAAGAAATATGCTGCAGGTGCTATTTCTTTGTAAAAGGAAAGACTTGAGATTTACTTTAGCCTCCACTGACACAACTGCATCTCCATTCTATATGCCTTATGTTTTTAAATTATTATGAAAGCAGGAGACAAAGTCAAAATAACCTGCTATGTGACTTTTTGGGTCAGGCACCAGGCTTGGGCATGCTACCACCCCTCCTTCACATGCTTTTATAAAACCATATGGGAATTACATCTCGAAGAAGATGCTGCTACAGAAGCTGACCTGTTACTCCCAACATTGTTGTTGCTACTTAACTGTCTTCTTAGCTCTGACTACTGCCTTCTAATATGCTTCCAGCAGCTTTTTGCTTAAAGGAGGAAACAGTATTTAAATAAACAGAAAAGCATTCACTGTCTCCCACCTCCATCCCAACTTGCCTTCCCACAGCAAAATAATGAAAATATTCAAAAATATTTCTCCCACAATAGAAAATCATACTTATGAACAAGTGTGAGTTTTAGGGGCCTTAATGATTAACTACAATATTTTCAATACCATTTCTATGGGGCTTTTTTGCTCTGCAGATGTCCTCTGCACTGTGAACTTGAGCACTTACTGATTGTACATTGTCGGTAAAACTCTGCCTTTGAAATCTTTCTCAGCGTGTGGAACTGACCCTTTAACTTCCTACGCCCACCCTCTGCTGTGATGTGTGGCTCTGATTTCAATCATATTCACTGTTCAAGCCTGCTTTAAGCTGAGAGAGGAAATAGGGGATTTTATATTTAAATAAATATTTTTTAAAATACGACCATTACAGGAAAAAACAAACAAATACATTGGGTTTTGCTATTCATATTTTCTAACTAATATATTCTTAAAATCCATTTTTTTAAACTAAGTGCAAATTGTAAATGAAGCTTCTAGATCTCTTTGCCCTTGCAACTTTAATTATCAGGATAAATATAAAATGTATATGTAATTAATTTTAGATAAGGCTGTTTTTTAAAAATTGTTTTAGAGCACAGTTGATTAATTCAAGTGGTATTTTAGTTGGAGGAAATGCGGGAGGGGAGTATTTTCCCTAAGAATGGTATATTTAATTTTTTACCAACATTAGCAACAAAAATTTTGTTGCATGGCAGGAGTGCATTAGGGCCGGGGGGAGAAATAGTTGACATTCACAAGTAAATGGGAGAGTGCTTCAAAAATACAGGCCCTCTTTCTCTTCAGATAAGCGTCCACACTTTGGTGTTTATCCGAACTATGTAAAGGTAGTATGCAAAAGCAGGTTGGTTATCTCATGAGAACAGATGTTCTCGTGAGATTTCTTTTATTTATTATGTTATTGATTGTTTAAATTATGGTACCAACTAGAGGCCCTAGTTAACATCTAGGGCCCGCGTCTTCTAGGTGCTGAAGAAATGTGTCGTAAGTAACTGGCCCTGCCCCCAAAAACATAAAAAATCAAAATAGAGTCTGAGAAAGGAAATCATATTAATCCTGATTTTACACATGAGGAATGGAGACCCAGATGCTCAGAGGTATTTAGATATCTAAATACCTTAGTAGGGCTGGGCTACGGAGATTCAGGTTTGGATCCACAAAGGGACTTGGGTGCCTAAATTAGTGCAAAAACAATGGGATCCACAAATCTTGAGCTGACTGCCTAAGCTCCCTATACAGTGCAGGGATAGAGAGAGGTGCCTAAGAATGGGATCCACAAAAGCCAGCACACTTGGTGGGGAGCTGCCAATGAGAGGAGTATGTTCTAAATCCCACCCCCATCACAAACTTAGGAGCCTAAGTCTGGGCTGCAGGGAGGCACCTATTTCTGTCTCCGATCCACAACCACGAACCGCTCTCTTAAAGTCAGGCAGCTTAGGCTCCTCAACTGTTTCTTGTGAGAGAAAGTTAAGTTATTCACCTGAAAGGGAACCCCTATTCAAATCCCTTTTCCTCAGGCAGAAGGAGGAATTGAACAGTGTCTCCCACATCCTGGGTGAATACACAGGCTAGAAGTTATAAGGATGTATTTCCTCTGGCATTTTGTATGGTGTTAGGTGTGCTTAGAGCATACCTACTGGATCAGTCACGGCAGACAAAACAGGTGGAGGTGCACCACTCTTTGGTTTATGGATCATACTAGGACTTGGTGGGAGATGGGCGTCTGGACACCTGAAGTTAGGCAGTAGTGTGCATGCCCAGAAGCAGAAACAAAGGCACTTACAGGCAGCAGCAGAGTGGAGGGGTTGTGGATTGTAGTGGTGCTTAAAACTAGAGTTTAGGTGTCTGTGGTCCTTTGTGCATCAGGGCCAGAAAGCCCAGTTTAATAGGTGAAAGTTTAGCTGTTGTATTTACAAAAAGAACAGGAGTACTTGTGGCACCTTAGAGACTAACAAATTTAGTTTTCTAAGTATAAAACAAGAAACAACAAATGGATATTAGTAGACAAGTGAATAGTGAGACAGTATTGATCAACCAGGGTGCAATCCACACAGGTCCTTTGGCACCTCTACCCTTCTTTTTTCCATTGACTTCAATGCGCTTTGGATCAAGTCATGATTCTTGGGTGCTCTGTCCAGTATTTGTTTAAATGTTTCAAGCATTGGTATTTTTGCTTCTTCCCTCAGGATGCTGAACCATAGTCTAATTATAGAACTCATTATTTCTGCATTTGCTTTTTTCAAACCTTTTGGTATTTCTTTTATATCAATAATGCTTGCAACATAATTTCCAGTGGTTCAGTGAGTTTATTAGTTAATTCCCTTAAGACTGTGGGATTCATATCATACTGATCTGCTTATTTATATAGGCTCAAATTTTCCAAATATTCCTTTCCTGCTTTTATCAACAGCCATGTTGACAAAATCTTAATTAATTCCTAATCCCATACCACTTTTGTTTTGATCTATTCATTTATTAATGGATTTACTTTTTGCTGATTTTTCTTTTTTCTGATAGTACTTATTATTTGTATGACTATCATGCCTGGGAGTCCCAGACATGGACCAGTACTCTGTTGTACAAGGCACCATACAAAACACAGAAGAAGATAACCGTCCCTGCCCAAATGAGCATATGATCTAAATATAAAACAAGAAACAACAAATGGATATTAGTGGACAAGTGAATAGTGAGACAGTATTGATCAACCAGGGTGCAATCCACACAGGTCCTTTGGCACCTCTACCCTGTTTTTAGGCACAACTTGCAAGCTACAAAACTTTCACTCTGCTGCCACCTAACCCTGTAGGTGCCTAAGATCACTCAGTATCTAAATGTTTGCCTCTGGGAACATACTCTGCTACTTTATTCTAGGCACCTGTTCCCTGCCTAGAGCAGAAGCAATTCACAAACTGGGGAATAGAGGTTTTTGGCCGCCTAAGTCATGTGCAGGGGCCAAGCCAGTGGGCATGTTCACTGGTTCCTACCAGCCTGAGCCTCTCACATGAAGCAGCAAGGTGGAGGAAGGAGGCACACCCTTAGCATCTTTTAGCGTAGTAGTTAGGGTACTCACCGAGGATGTGACAAATACCTAGGTCAACTGCCCCTCTGTCTGATGAGGAGATGGGATTTGAACAGGGATCTCTTGGGTGTTCGTCCTTACCATTGGACTATGGAATATTCTGATGTGGGCTTTTTTTTCAATCTCTCTTACTGAAGTTGTTCCACTTTAATTCAATAATTAAATATTAATTGGGCCAGTGAAAGATAATGACTCTAGAATAACCTAGTGAACTCACCTGAGAGGTGGCAGATCCCTTTTCAAGTAAGGAGGACTTGAATCTGGGTCTCCTGTATCCTGGACAAGTAACCTACCCACTAGGATAAATATTACAAAGGAACTCCACCTCCTCTCCCCCCCAAAAAACCTTTTGTAGGGTTAGGTCACCTCTGAGTACACCTACCCACATCGAGCTATGCATATGGCTTAGGCAGTCAAATGCTTATCCTTCCCCAGTTTGTGGATCTCTAGCAGAACTAAGAGCCTCCCTGAAGCCTAGATTAAGGCACCTATTTCTATGATGGGTGGGTTTTAGCGCACACCTCTTTGATCAGCATCTCCCATTGGTTATCTTAGGCGACTCCCTGCCTCGTGTACTGGCTTTGTAGATTGCATTCTAGGGCACCTATCTCTCCCTAGTCATTGTATGTGGAACCTAAGTGCCTATCTCCGGCTTTGTGAGTTTCAATGTTGTTTCTGTGATTTTCTTGGTGCCTAAAATTTAGTCACCATGATTCTCAGCATTGCAGTTCCTAAGTGCCTTTGTGGACCTGCCCAACAGCCTACCTATTGTCTATTTTTTGTAGGTATCATAGTAAAAGAGATTTTTAAGCAGGTATATGAAGGGAGATACTGAGGTAGCTTTGTGGATATTTACAGGAAATTGCTCCTGAGGATGTGAGACTATATGGAACAAAGGATGAAGGTACATACTAAATTTTCAAATAAATGGGAAGTGGCTATATCTGTAAAAACACCCTTAAGATATTTCTTAACTATTTGGGGTATGTCTATGCAGCCCACAGAAGTGAGCTTCTCAGCCCAGAGCTGAGCTAGCAGGGCTCATGCTAGCATGCTAAAAATAGCTGTGTAAACAGTGCTCTGAGGTTGTGACTTGGGCTGAAGCTCAGTTACTGAAGCCTAGGGATGGGCTTCACTACTCGCGCTCCATCTCAAACTGCAACTTCAAAGTGCTGCCTAGACAGCTATTTTTAGAGCAATAGAGTGAGTTCCACCAGACCGCATCAATGAACTTGGGCTGGGACGCTTGCCTCTGTGCGCTGCGTAGACAAACCCTTTAGCAAGTGTTAATTTAGAGATAGGATGTGATCATGGGGAATGATTCAATTAAGTGGTGGTGGGGCTTTAAGGATAGATAAAAGCAAATGAATGTTTTAATAATGGATTTCTTTAACCAAAGTGGGCCTTAGTTTCTCAAAAAAAATGAGACATCTGCAGCATCCTCCAAAGTCATTAGTTGGAGTGGACATAGCAGCAGCACCTTCCCAGTTTATCATTGGCCAGACTCTGCCAACCTTAATCAATGCAACTACTCAAAGTTATTAAAGTTTGCAAAATTTTTTCATAATGGGATTATAGCCATAACTAACCTGTGGCCTTTAAAAGGTTTTTCTGTATTTAGTTATACAGGACATAGTTGTTGGTTTATAATCAACAGTATTTCTGGGGCAGCATGTAGTTTCATTGCCTGAGGAGCAGACTGGGTAGTCCTGACACAGTCAAGGAACTATGATGTGTTTGGAATAACAGAGACTTGGTGGGGTAACTCACATGACTGGAGCACTGTCATGGATGGGTTAAACTGTTCAGGAAGGACAGGCGGGTAAGAAAAGGTAGAGGAGTTGCACTCTATGTAAGAGAACAGTCTGATTGCTCAGAGCTCCAGCATGAAACTGGAGAGTATATGGGTTAAGTTTACAGGCGAGAGCAACAAGGGTGATGTCTGTGGACCACCAGACTGGGAGAATGAGGTAGACGATGCTTTCTTCGGAAAACTAACAGAAGTTTCCAGATCACATGCCCTGGTTCTCATGTGGGATTTTAATCACCCTGACATCTGCTGGGAGAACACAGCAGTGCACAGACAATCCAGGAAGTTTTTGGAGAGTGATGGGGACAACTTCCTGGTGCAAGTGCTGGAGGAACCAACCTGGGTCCGTGCTCCTCTTGACCTGCTGTTCACAAACAGGGAAGGATTGGTAGGGGAAGGAGAAGTGGGTGGCAATCTGGGCAGCAGTGACCATGAGATGGTCGAATTCAGGATCCTGATAAAAGGAAGAAGGGACGGCAGCAGAGTATGGACCCTAGACTTCAGAAAAGCAGACTTTGACTCCCTCAGGGAACTGATGGGCAGGATTCTCTGGGAGGCTAATATGAGGGGGAAAGCCTTATTGAGAGTGCAGGAACAAACCATCTTGATGTGCAGGAAGAATAGCAAATATGGAAGGTGACCAGTTTGACTTAACAGTGAAATCTTTGGTGAGCTTGAACACAAAAAGGAAGAAGTAGAAACTTGAATAGATGACTAGGGAGGAGTATAAAAATATTGCTTCAGCATGCAGGGGTGTAATCAGGAAGACCAAAGCACAACTGGAGTTGGAGCTAACAAGGGATGTGAAGGGTAATGGCATATTGTGCTGCATTAGTAGGAGCATTGCCATTAGATGAGGGGAAGTGATTATTCCCCTCTATTTGGTACTTGTGAGGCAACATTTGCAGTATTGCATTCAGTTTTGGGCCCCCCACTACAGAAGGGATGTGGAAAAATGAGAGAGTCCAGCAGAGAGCAACAAAAATGATTAGGAGACTGGGTCACATGACTTATGAGGATAGGCTGAGGGAACTGGGTTTATTTAGTGTGCAGAAGAGAAGAGGGAGGGGAGATTTGATATTACCTAAAGGGGGGGGGGGGTTCCAAAGAGGATGGAGCTAGACTGTTCTCAGTGGTGGAAGATGACGAAACAAGGAACAATGGTCTCAACTTGCAGTGGGGGTGGTCATGGCTGGATATATTAGGAAAAAACTATTTCACTAGCGGTGAAGAAGTGGAATGGGTTACCTTGGGAGGTGGTGGTATCTCCATTCTTAGAGGTTTTTAAGTCCCGGCTTGACAAAGCCTTGGCTGGGATGATTTAATTGGGGTTGGTCCTGCTTTGAGCAGGGGGTTGGACTGGAAGACCTCCTGAGATCTCTTTCAACTCTAATCTTCTATGATTCTATGAAGCAAATTGTGCCTCCTGGTGTACCCTTTATTTTGTGCCAAAATAGCTAATCAGAACTGAAACATGCAGGGAGATGTGTGTGAGCACACACGTATCTACATCACATGAGCAGTTCTAATGCATTGGACCCCTTCTGCTGCAGAAAGTTGTGGTACTAGAGACCCAGATGACACAAACTCTGATATTATGGATTAGTTTATCATGAGAAAGCAAATAATAATCTGTTTTGTGGACCACAATTATCATAATCACTTCTCCCTCCCTCCTTCTAGAGATTTTGGACTATGTCAATGGATTTATGAGATGATGATTATAAGGAAGAAGCAAAGCAACCTGGACACAATAATAAACATGAAGTTTGATCAGAACTCAAACAAAACATGAGACCAGAAAAAGTTTAGTTGATATTTTCTGCTTATCATTCCATTGGTGTACCTATCTGTCCATCTTAGCTATTACTAGAACAGTTACCATATTATCTATGTGTCAGATGCATCTCTGCATTTCCTGGCTCTAGCTGACAGCAGGAATGTGAAAATACCACAAAAATACTATCAACATTTCATTTCCTGGCTAATTTTGTAGATCCAAGAAGGGTTTAGTTTAGATGTGGTCAGACTTTTGACTGCTCCCCCCAACTAAATTGTTGTACTGTCTTGAGTTCACCTACCAGTAGAAACTGAACATACTTCAGACACCTATTAACAGCTGAATTTTTTTGTCTCTGCAGTATACTTTTAATCAACTGTTTAAAATAAGGACAAAAGATTAATATTTAAACGGGAGGTATTCCAATGGTAATGTTCTTTAGATTTATTGTGGTCTGCTGTCACTGAAATCAGTATTTTGAACAATGAAGGGTTCCCCCCCGCCATTTCTGTGCCAAGAACCTTGCCACATGGGGACTGTTAGATGACAATATGGCATTAATAAGAGAAGACACCTAATTTTTGAAATTTTGCCCCACCATAGCAAGCAAAGCAACCTATTTTAAAATGCTGGATTCCCATCAGGGGCACCTGGTGCTCAGAAGAATCTTCCTGTCAAGTCCATGGAATGCAACTGGACAATACTGTCCCCTAAATTAGTGAGATATATATATATATATATATATATATATATTTCAGTACTTAGAGGGTAAACTTTAGTTTTACTTTAATAAAAACTGTTATTCTTCACTTAATAGTGCTTCAAAAAACAAAAACAACCCCCCCCCCGCCATTGTGGAAAAAAAGCCATCCTTTTATTATTAAGGTAGGCTTTGAAGTGTCAGATCTCAAAGCCTGAATGACAACTTTTTGATCTTAAAAGCCTTGTATAGGGAAAGCTTCACTTTTGTGTACCGATATAGTTGCAGATAATTGCAGGTAATCTGAATAAAGCCTTAAGGCTACAAGAGTTTACATAAATGGTTTCTATCTCAGCATAACGATCAGCCGCCTGATGGGGTTAATTTAGGAGGGATTGCAGAGAAGTATTTAATAAATGAAAAAAGGCTGGTTAAGAGTTAGCCAGGATTCTATCTATTGGTTAAGGAGAAGTGATAGAATAGGATATAGAACAAAACCAACCCATTCAGGGCTTAATAAAAGGATAAAAAAGTACATCTGAGGAAAAGAGAAAAAGAAGACAGGCAAAGACAAATATTTTTGCTCTTAAATAATAAATATTGTCTTGACACATTTTTTAAAGTCTTTAACAGGAGTGCTAAGAAGAGCAAGGTTTAATGCAAGTTTTACTGAAGCTGCCAAGGGAACAGGGATAAAAATCACATTACATTACAAACAGTGCTACACTGCAGTTTCAAAGTCTTCAGAAGAGTGATCACAGATGCCAAAAGGAAATGGCCATCATCACGGAAGATATATTTCTAGGGTCTGATCCAGCATCCTTTGAAGCTAATGGCAGCCTTTCCATTGATTCCAATGGGAGCTGAACAGGGTCCTTAAATTTTCTATTGCAAAATAAAAAGAAAAGATTTATATTTTCACAAATTATTAAAATAACTGGGCTAAGAAAAGATAAATATGCCATTTTCCCAGCTAGATCATAAAACATTTATGTCAAATGGAGCTCGGTGATTTTTTTTTTTTTCAGATAGTATATTTCAACCACCCAAAATATTTTTCAGGTAGCAGCCTCTCTTTTAATACTTAGCCTAGTGGCTAGAGCACTAACCTGGGATGTGGAAGACCAACATTCAATTCCCCCTTCTGATTGACATAGGAAACTTAGGTTTCCTATCTCCCAGGTCAGTGTCCACACCGCCAGGCTATAGAGTCATTCTCACCTGCTTTTTTTAGCCCAGTGATAGTCATTGTCAGTATATGTTACCATGAAGCTATGAATCCAAGCCTCCCACACCTTTGGTAAGTGCTGTGATCACTAGGCTATAGGGTATATGTGGGGGCAGCATCATCATCACGTCCTCCTTAGGTTTTTTTTGAGAGGAAGGGATGACCTCGCTTAGATGGCTAATTCCAGGAGAGGGTGGATGGAGGAGAATCCCAAATGGAGGGAGGTGTCTCCCAACAGTCCAGATTTAGGCTCCTACTTCCCTTTGAGGGAAGGTCTTAGGTCCCACCCATCTGCTTGACGTTTCCTATTGTCTAGTTTAGGTGTCTGCCTGCTCATATGCTAGCTTTTGTGGATCCATTCTTAGGGATATAACTCTCCCCATGTATTGTTTACAGAGCCTGGGCACCAAACTTGGCATTCGGGATTCCAGAAGGGCACCTAGAAATTAGATGCTGCAATGCTCAGTGGAGCAACACCTAAATAATTCTGTGAATCTGGCCCTAGGTGCTCAATGTGGTAGCTCCTGTCACATCATAAGCAGCTCCTATGCCATGCAGGAACAGTTCCCTGTTCATGCAGGGCTTACAGATGTCTCATGACAACTACCTTCCATATTGTGCCACTCTTCAGCTACACAGGTGCCTGCTCTGTTCAGGAGCTATGCAGCAGGGCAAAGCAGCTGCTCGGTGAAGATCTTAGCCCCACCACAGTAGAATCCTGGCTGTATGGTTAAGTATTGTCAACCCCAAGTTTTCAAAAACCATGAGACTGGCTTAAAAATCATGAGATTTATCTCTTATATATCTACTTATATATCTATTTTTTTTCTTTGCCGTCTTGGATCTGAGCCTTTAGGATGTACTCAGGTCATGTTTTCAAGTTTTTCTAAGCAACCATGAGGGCTAGAAACTTGTTTTTAAATGAAATCTGAGATTTTTCACATGACTCCACAAAATGTCATAAAGAAAGAGGTCAAATATCATAAGATTCAAGATAAAATTCTGAGGATGCTGGATAACATCCTCCCACACCCTCTCTAAGCTTTTCTCTCTGAGTCAGTTCTCCGGCCTTTTCTATCTCCTTGCATGAGACAAAAGGTCAATATTGCTCATCCTGGTTGCTTCTACTGGAAAGCAGTGGATTCTCTCTCACATCCCTCTACTTTGTATTCTCTTCAGGATAGCAGTATATAAAGAGAGGCAGGAAGCAAACTGAACTACAGAGGTTGTGGGGGAACCATAGACAAACATTCAGCGAAGGGGAGAAAGCAGTAAAGGCAAACTAAGGAAAAGAAGATAGGAAAATGGCCCTTTGGGTGTAATTACGCAATATGGCATCTTGGCAAAAAGCTAAATTTTTGAGGCATTTGTTTATAATACATTAGACATGAAGCCTTGAGGATATCAGACATACATAGGTCCCCACCAGGCAAACACCACAGTGGAGCTACATGCAAGATTGTATTTACTCATGTGTTTGATAGATCAATCCCATATCTGCTCTGCTTCACTTAGATGGAGTTTTGTAGTGAACAAATGCCAAAATCAATGAACTTGTCAGGGGAAAAATGAAATAATCACTTTTTTACCTTAGAAAAAATAACTGTAGACATTTATTAAAATGTTGGCACTCATTAAATTGGATAGTGGCCTTAATATCCAGTCCTGAATTTTGGAAGCTGTAATGTTCTGTGATATAAATATATGCATATTGCATTATAAAAACCTACATTAAAATAATGTTAAGGTTTGCAAATTCAAGCACTCATAATTGAGGAAATGCCAGAATTAGTTGCCTGTCATTCAGTCTCTTTGTGCATATGCATTAAGATGTCTTACATGCAATATTCCTGTTCATACACCCCAGAATGATATCAGCCTTTGTCACAACTGCTTCACATTGTTGACTCATATTCAGTTGGTGATCCACTATGACCACACATCCTTTTCAGCAGTACTACTGCCTAGCCAGCTACACACATGCATTTCAACTGAAATGAGATAGAATTCAGTTTTGCATGGTTTCTAACACAAAATTCAGTTAACCTCAGTGGTTTCAAATGAGCTTCACATTGACATGTTGAACAAACCTGAACCCCAAAGCAAAACTGAAGGAGATGTAAACCCCAGCAGATTGAAACCCTTGTGTAGGAAATCCACTGACTTTGAAATAGTTGTAGTGTGAGAAGGGGAAATAATTTAATGCTATCATTAGTGTCTAGCTGCTGTAATTCCAATACTTTTCTTTTAATTTTACAAATACCATCCCTTACTCACCAAACTTCCCTTGTTAATTGCTACCTCGGGTTAAATTCCTAATGATAGCTTATAAGTTCCACTAGTATATTTGCCAAAATACATTGTTTCTTTTAACATATTGTTCATTTATTCAGTGTGATTATCACATTGTAAATATATTAGAGTCCTATTGTCAACAGTCATTAAGATCATTCTGACTTTATTCACATTTTATTTGCGCAATGCAATTGAGGCTTTTCCATAAAATTTAAAGAAATATTTTTTTCATGTGTACATATAGGATACAGTATGTGTGGGGGATACATTGTGTCTCTATTGCAAAGTCCTTTTTTATGGATGTGTGTGGAGATGCAACACCCCAGACACTGGCCCCAATCTCAGAAGTATTTAGGCACCTAACTCCCATTAATTTTAATAGGAGTTAGGTGCTGAAATACCTTTTGAGGCTCTGAGCCATTGTGTCTGAGGGAGGTACAAATACTCCACAAGGTTTTAGGGAAACATGGAGTTGATTAGCCCCTGGTATATCTGTTCACATGGGACACTGCAGCCAGAAATGTGACAGCTCCCTCTATATGGATTCCCTTTGGGGAAGCTAGCATCTTGGGCAGTTCCTGAGAGCAAGGTATGGGATTGTCTTTGGACACTTCTCATAGGGGCAGTGTCTACATGCAAGGCCAGATACACAGGGAATTGGCACAGTATTTACATATGAACCAGAACATCTCACTTACAGTTACGTAAAAGGCTGAGTTATAAAAAGAGCTGTCTACCATATAAACATGCTAATTATATGGATTTTGTTTTTGTTTTTTGTTAAATGACACTCTCACGCTGTCTGAAGTGTGACTGTCAATTCTGACTGTCAGAAAGAAGGCAGATACCCCAAGCTGTTGTTGCATTCTATAATTAAAACCAGTAACAAATGTGGACTCCTGGATCACTATACCAGTCTCACCATGGAGTCACAGACAGTCCCTTAGACTCTCCACCTATTTTTCCACCCAGAAAAACTGCACTTTGTGATAATGGTCACTTAAATCAAAAACCACACTACATCAGATTGCTCCCAGTCCCAAAAGACCAGTTACTTACCCCAGATCAGTTGGTACTCCAAATCCTACACCAAAGAAAACATGGACAGTCAATTCTATAGTAAATTAACTAAAGATTTATTAGCTAAGTAAAAAAGAATGAAAGTTATTGAGGGTTTAAAGCAGGTAAAATACATGTATAGGTGAATCACCGTTTGTAATTCCAAATGGTAGCCATGATGTAAGTGTCCCAAAAGTTTTTTCAGGGTTCCCTGTAGGAGTCCAATTAGTTCAAAGTTTCCTTGAATCCATGTTTATAACTTCTTCTGACAGAACACACACTGACAGTGTCTTTACCCACATGGGCTTTTCCTTTGATGATGGTGAGTGAGGAATGCACACAGAGATTTTGAACTCTGGTCATTACACACAATAGCCACTTGCTTTGAAATTAGCTTTTTTTCTGTTAAAGTTCTTCATTTGCATTTCACAAGGCTTCTTTCTTGTCTGATGAGTTATTTAGTTACAGGGGTATTTACAATGTAAATGTTTTCAATTATAGTATAACAGGACACATAAGTAAAAACAATGCATGTAACATCCCATTAGTTTTCATGAAGTTTAAACACCAAATACACTCTTATACATTCAACAATTACTGTAATCTATACTAATACACAAGAGAATTGACCTGAATACATTCTTGCATGACCTAGTCTGCCAGATTCACAGACACAAAGTCATATTAGATGTGGATTAACCATTTAGATAGTCAATGGATAAGTACACTGTCTGCCATTGAAAACTCACCATTTACACTGGCTGGCAACCTGTCTGATTTTTCAGATACTAAAATAAGTGTATCACCATTTCAAATATGTTACTAGATCTGAGCACCAGGAAGCCAGCTATATAAGTCAGTATATTCATACCAAAGCTCAGATTTTCCATGGCTCTTATTTATGAAAAAAAAATCTATAGAACTGAACAGCTATTAAACCTGTAAGATTCTAAAGAAACTAGATTACTAGGGTCATTTTAAAAAAATCAATAAAATTAAATATATGTTCATCCCCACTATACGTTTTTTTGACTCATCCTGAAGAGTTGTATAGTCAAACTATAAATTTCAGTACATTCTGTAAGACTTTTTTCCATAAGACAGTGGTCTTGAGAAAGCTGCTGGAGACCAAATAGTATTTCCTCGACAGTGACAGTTAAATGCTGTAGAAGTTATGGGACATCAATATCAATTTGATTATTAATGCCCCATTGTGTCCTGGCCCTGTATTCAGAAGCTGCATCTGGGCCAGGGTCAGACACAAGTTTCCAAAATATCGATCCAGATGGGGATAACATAATCTGAGAATGAGGTAGAAGACCCCACTACTTTGTCATTCTCCCACTGAAATGATTTATTTCTGCTGAAATGCTCAGCTACCAAAATAATGAAGTGATCTTTGATGCAACTGTAGGGAAATTAGGCTTTCAAGAAATGCTGGAACCAACCAGAATGAGTTTTTGAGGCTCAGATTTCTTCAAGTAATTTGAATGTATAAGAAAATCAAAGCCTGGATGAATGTTTTTCTTTGTTCATCTATGGGATGATGAAAAGAATTGGTCTGCAGTTTGTCTGCATTTGATATGGGTACTGATGCTTGTAACTATAATGGGGCCAAGTGTGCAACCCTTTCTCATAGTGGTAAGCATATATGCATGCCAATGTTTCAGTTTAATTCAGTGGGACTACTTGTATTCATATGTGCTCACTGACGTGAGCAAGACTGACACAGATAGTTCTTATGGAGTTAAAATGCTTTTAATAGGCTCTAGCATCAGTGTTATTTGCTTTAAAATTCCTTGAGGTTGTAGAGCAAGGTTGCCATGAAAGGGCATCACTAACCATAGCTTCACCCAATAAGTTGTTAGGAGTAGCTGCCACATCACAAGATGTGTACGCAGCAGAGGAGCTAAGCACAGGAACTGATTTATAAAACACTGAGCACACCTCATCTATGTTTGGCTATGCCTCTGCTTCCTGATAGGATCTCATTGTGCACTAAGTGGTTTCCCTACCCTCACACCTCCTCCAAGTAGACTATTTTTTTCTTTAGGAGGAAATGATGGCACTGTGACTCTAGTGTGAGACTGGGAGTCAGGAATCCCAGGTTTCATTTTCTGCTCTGCTTCAGATTCTTTCCATGAGTTTTGATGGGTCATTAGACTCAACATTTTCAAAACTGGTGCCTGATGTTAAGCACCTCAGTTTACGTACAGGCCCCAAAATGGATGGCCTGGTTTTCAGAGGTGCTAAATCAGTCTGTAGCTCAATTGCTCCATCTATAATACTGGGTTAATACTACTTACTTGGCTCCCAGGTGTAACGTGAGAATAAATTGGTTAACTATTTCAAATCATGTTGATATTTTGCACTAGAACATGCTATAGAAGAGCAAAATATTAACGTTAAGGTACACAGACAAACAGCGACTTTAATACTGTGCATCAAAGAGACTAATTTATTTGTGATCAAAATCAGAACAATATTGTCTAACATTCAGAGAAGCCAATCACTTTATTAGAGGTACTCAGGAATGCATGTCACCTTGAGTTCTCCAGAAATTACAGTGGCTATATTTCAGTAAGCATCTCATCATAAAACCATTCATTCTGATATTTTAGTCACTATTAATGATGCATGAGATGCACCTCCAACCTGCTACGACAGCTCAATCCTGTTCCAATTAAAGTAAATGGGAATCTTGACTTCAAGGGGACCAAGATGAAGCTCTCTGTAGAATTTTCTTGAAAGACAGATTTATCTTGGCTGCAATCTCATTCATTCTCTCATGTCATTGTTAATAACCAGGCTTGAGCATGCTTTACCAAAAAAATTTCCAAAGCATATGTTGCTAGGCTGTCCTTTGTCCTCCAGAAAAGTATTGGAACCATGCTCTGGACTCATAGATTCATAGATACTAAGGTCAGAAGGGACCATTCTGATCATCTAGTCCGACCTCCTGCACAGCGCAGGCCACAGAATCTCACCCACCCTCTCCTACGAAAAACCTCACCTGTGTCTGAGCTATTGAAGTCCTCAAATCATGGTTTAAAGACTTCAAGGAGCAGAGAAGCCTCCCTCAAGTCACCCATGCCCCATGCTACAGAGAAAGGCAAAAAACTCTCCAATCTGCCCTGGAGGAAAATTCCTTCCCGACCCCAATCACGGCGATCAGCCAAACCTCGAGCACACGGGCAAGATTCATCAGCCAGACACCACAAAAAATTATTTCCTGGGTAACTCAGATCCCATCCATCTAATATCCCATCTCAGGGGATTAGTCCTATTTACCCTGAATATTTAAAGATCTATTACTTACCAAAATCACATTATCCCATCATACCATCTCCTCCATAAACTTATCGAGTAGAATCTCAAAACCAGATAGATCTTTTGCCCCCACTGCTTCCCTTGGAAGGCTATTCCAAAACTTCACTCCTCTGATGGTTAGAAACCTTCGTCTAATTTCAAGTCTAAACTTCCTGGTGGCCAGTTTATATCCATTTGTTCTTGTGTCCACATTGGTGCTGAGCTGAAATAATTCCTCTCCCTCTCCTGTATTTGTCCCTATGATATATTTATAGAGAGCAATCATATCTCCCCTCAACCTTCTTTTAGTTAGGCTAAACAAGCCAAGCTCCTTAAGTCTCCTTTCATAAGGCAAGTTTTCCATTCCTCGGATCGTCATTCCACCTCACCAATTTGGAATGGTATATGAATGCTGACAGGGATTTGAGAACTGCAGAAATCGACTACATGGCATGTGTGCGGTACAAAGCATACTGAGATCTGTTTAGACAGTGCTAGATCCTCAGCCACACCAAGGTTTGATTGGAATTATGTTCCACATGAATGGAGTAGGTAGGATTGAAAGGCACACAGAGATCTAATGCCTGTAATTACATTGTGTGTGAGCATCAAGGGAGGAAGATGCTTTTGAAGCTGTGTCTTTTGTTCAGGCTTGACAATCATGCTTGAATGCTTGCCAGTCTAGAGCTTATCGGGAAGGTGACTGTATTAGTTAGGGGTGTCATCCTCATCAAACTGCAAATCCGTGCAGCTCCATTGACTTTAATAGAGTTACCATTTACAATACCTGAAGACCTAAGCTGAAATTTTTGAACTATCAGTTGTACTTGCTGCTGCTGTGATATGAGAATCAGGTGTTAATGAGGAATCCAAAAGTATGCTTAGACTGTGGACTGAGATCCTAAAATGTGCCTGCTACAGATATGAACTGAGGCCTGGTCTAGATATAGTTTTTGTACCACTATAACTATTTCAGCTAGGGAAGTGTTTTTGTTTTTCTTTACCAGCATAGTTATATCATTAAAATCCCTAGTATGGACAAAGTAGCACCAGTATAAAGATAACTTATTATCACTATAGCTTATTTCCTCTTCTTTATGAGAACAAGTTATACTGTTTATAAAGATGTTTATAGACAGTATAACTGCACCCATAGTAGGGAGGGTTGTACTGCTTGAAATATACAGGTGTAGTTAAAGCAGTACAACTCATGTGTGTAGACAAGCCCTGAGACCAATCTGCTTGGCTGATATATGGCCCCAAAGTGTGGTTCATAAATTGTGTGCTGACCATGCAGACTTCATTAAGCACATGGAAACAGCTGTTCATAACTAAATAATCCCCTTTAGTCCTTCCCAACTAGTAAAAACAACAACACCCAAATACCAAAACTATCCTATAAAAACAAATGTATTGTGACAAAGTTCCTCCGCTACCTTGGTGGGTCTTGCGCTTATTGGTGGATTTGTTCGCCTCGGAGATACACGGCAGCCTTCAGTTTGGTCGTTTTCATGAACCCACAGTCCAGGTTAACTTCTCCTGTGTCTGACCAGGAGTTGGGAGTTGGGGGGAACTCGGGCCCGACCTCTACTCCAGGTTCCTGCCCAGGGCCCTGTGGAATGCAGCTGTCTAGAGTGCCTCCTGGAACAGCTGTGCAACAGCGACAACTCCCTGGGCTACTTCCCTATGGCCTCCTCCCAAAACCTTCTTTATGCTTACCATAGTCTGGTGTCTGATAATGCTTGTACTCCTCAGTCCTCCAACAGTACGCGTTCTCACTCTCAGCTCCTAGCACCTCTTGCTCCCAGCTCCTCACACACCCACCACAAACTGAACTGAGCTCCCTTTTTAAGCCCAGGTGCCCTGATTAGCCTGCCTTAATTGATTCTAGCAGCTTCTTGATTGGCTGCAGGTGTTCTAATCAGCCTGTCTTAATTGTCTCCAGAAGGTTCCTGATTGTTCTGGAACCTTCCCTGTTACCTTATCCAGGGAAAAGGGACCTACTTAACCTGGGATTAATATATCTGCCTTCTATCACTCTCCTGTAGCCATCTGGCCTGACCCTGTCACACTATAGTTTCTAGCCTGAGACATTTTTATAATGGTTGAAAAGACATCAGGAAAATATTCCATAACTGAAAGTCCCTGCTATTCTTGTTTTCTAAACATCTTGTAAAATTCACTGCATACTTTGCAGAAAAATGCTACCCTGTTCTAAGATCTCAGATGTGAAATTTCTGGTAGATGTGTTCAATTTTGGCAAAGACTGGGTTTAGGAAATGACTATACATGCAGTAGTTATAAAGCGAGTGGTAGCACCTGACTTTGTATAGATGTTCACAAGGTTTGATGCCAACACAACACTGAGGGTGATAGGTATGTGTAGAACCCATGGATCTTGAAAGGTGTGTTGTTCAGGGTGTTGATTATTGTAGCAGTGGAGATAAGATGCAAAACCTGCTAGCGTTTCTGGCAGGGTCCATTGCCACCTTGAGTTGGTGTGCCCTAGTCTGTGAGGAGCTTAATTCTAGTGAGGGGCTTTTCATGGGCCACATTGAAGAAGAATTTCTGGACAAATGGATCTCAAAACCAATGATATACCTGAGATACATCAATTATATTTTCATCCTCTGGACAAATGACTTAAATTCCCTCATAGATTTCCACCACAACTTCACCACCAACAACTCATTGATTAAACTCTCTCTGAAATACACCCACTTGCCTGGACACAACAATCAGCTTCAACAATGGAATACTATAGACAAGAGACCCATGGATAATCACACCTGCCTTCATAGATCCAGTTACCACACCAAATACACCAAGCAATCTACTCCAAGGAGAAAATACAGGATATACGCCTTAACACACTCAAAAATGCCTTTAATTAACAAGTTTCAGAGTAGCAGCTCTGTTAGTCTGTATCCACAAAAAACCCAGGAGTACTTGTGGCACCCTAGAGACTAACAAATTTATTAAAGCATAAGCTTTCATGGGCTACAGCCCACTTCATCGGATGCATTGAATGGAATATATAGTGAGAAGATAGATAGATAGATAGATAGATAGATAGATAGATAGATAGATAGATAGATAGATAGATAGATAATGTGGAATTTGCTATACAAACTGTAAGAGGCTAATTAATTAAGATGAGCTATTAGCAGCAGCAGGAAAAAAAACCTTTTGTAATGATAATCAAGATGGCCCATTTAGACAGTTGACAAGAATGTGTGAGGATACTTAACATGTGGAAATAGATTCAATATGTGTAATGACCCAACCACTCCTAGTCGCTATTCAAACCCAAGTTAATGGTATCTAGTTTGCAAGCTCAGCAGTTTCTCATTGGAGTCTTTCTTGAAGCTTTTCTGTTGCAGAATTGCCACCCTTAAGTCTTTTACTGAGTGGCCAGAGAGGTTGAAGTGTTCTCCTACCGGTTTTTTAATGTTATGATTTCTGATGTCAGATTTCTGTCAGAAAAGCTTCAAAAACAGACTCTAATGAGAAACGTGGGGAAGATATGCAACAGCCTTTGTTTACAGAGCTGAGATTTTCCCATACACTTCACTCAAAATACACTGGTTAAGATAAAACATAAAAAGAAGTTTATTAACTACAGAAAGATAGATTATAAATGTTAGCAAACAGATCAAAGCAGATTACCCAGCAAATAAACAAAACTGCAAATTAAGCCTAATATATACATAGATAGGATTTGAATTAACAATATCTCACCCTGACTGATGATACAAGCAGGCTTACAGATTCTTCAGGTACAAGCTGCACTTGTTTTGCAGCTTGGGTCCCCCTCCCCCATTCCAAGACCTTTGTCTTCCAGAGATTCTTTCAGGTGTTGAGTTGTGGGGGAGTGAAGACACATCATGATGTCATTTCCCACCTTATGTAGTTTCTCCATATGGCGGGAACCCTTTGTTCCAAGCTAAGTTCCCAGCTTAGTTTGTGGAAAAGTACACATACCAAAATGGAGTTTTATATCATGTGAGCTGGTCACATGGTCTTGCATGCCTTGCTTAGTCATAGGAGACATTACTCAGAGGCTGGCTGAAACTTTCCCAGATGAGGACAAACCTTTTCCATGGTCCATTCTTTTTGCTGATGGGCCATTAGCACTGCCTAACTTCTTCATTGTTGTACCTGAAAGGCTAGCTGTGGGTGTTTTCAACTTCACAACATCTTTCAGTAAAACATACATAGCAAAACTTTATAACTTCACATACAATGATAACACATGCAATTCAACAGGATATTAATGCTCAACAGATCAAGACTTCTAGAATGATACCTTACAAGGCATACTTTGTACAAGATACCACATAATCATATCATACTCATACCATAATCATATTACTATGGTGAATGTGGGGTGCAGTTACAATCCCATCCAGGGCACTAAATGCCCCAATAACACCAATGTGGGTGAAACCAGACAATCACTACACTTTCAAATGAACTCATACAGGAAAATGATAAAAGCATCCTTGGGTGAACACTTTTCACGAAGTGATCAGTCTATATCTGATCTCTCAGTCCTCATCCTTAAAGAAAACCTGCACAATAATTTCCAAAGATGACCCTGGGAGCTTAAATTCATAATTTTTCTAGACACTAAAGGTCATGATCTTAATAAAGACACTGGATTTATGGTTTATTACAACAATCCGTAACCCTCTAATCCCCCTTTTTGTCCTAAAACTGCAGGGGCGTTAATGGGCCACTTCACCTTGAATGGTGAATATGTTCTAAGCTATCTGTTCGATTTTATATTTAGCTGTGACACTGCAAATATGTTTCCAAGAACTGAAGAAAAGCTTTGTATAGCTTGAAAGCTTGTCTCTCACTGACAGAAGTTGTTTCAGAGTAGCAGCCGTGTTAGTCTGTATTCTCAAAAAGAAAAGGAGTACTTGTGGCACCTTAGAGACTAACAAATTTATTAGAGCATAAGCTTTGGTGAGCTACAGCTCAAAGTTGGTTAATAAAAGATACTAACTCATCCTCCTTATCCTTTGAATTTGTCCTTACTGAATTTCATCCTCTTTATTTCAAACCATTTCTTCAGGTTGTCAAGATCATTTTGGTCACCCCCAACTTCACATATATCACAGCTCCCCTGACTGATCTGCTAAAAGGCAAAGACACCAAGAAAGTCCAGTGGGCTGACCAGTCAGATGAAACATTTAATACCATGAATGTGTGACACATCCAGACACTAGTCTTTGCCAAACCACACTTCACCAGGAGTTTATTCTCTATACAGATGCTTCTGATGTCAGCCTGGGAGTGGTGCTTTTGGGGAGAAGACCATCCAGTTCTATATTTAAGCAGAAAGTTGTTCCCCAGAGAGAGATCATATTCAGGTATTGAGAAGGAAGCTTTAGCTATCAAGTGGGCTGTAGATTCCTTCAGGTATACCTGCTGGAGAGTCCCTTTTTGCTAGTCACAGACCAGCTTCAATCCATGATAGCTACAATACATGAAAGACTGAAATACTTCAGCACCATTGCTTCTGGGTGCAGCTCTGAGCATGGAAAAAGAACGCAAATGCAGATTTTTTTTTTATTATTTTAGGGAGAGTGGGACTGAGGAGATGCTTGAGCAAGTCGAACCTTTTGGACTTGAGGGTGAGGATATGTGATGGGACATGCCACCATTCCACTGATAGAAAGGCATTCATTGGAGCATTCCTTCATTCATTCATTCAGCACCAATTAGGTGCACCTGTAAAACATGCTCCACCTGGAGAAGGGGAGCTTAAAAACATGAAGTTTTCTTCTGTAATGGGTGGGGAGATTGGTCAGAAGGAGAGGATGACAGGGGCTACTAGTGAGCTCCATTAGCAAGGATGGCACAGCCCAGGGTACTGGCTGGCTTTTCCTTGCCTCACCCTTTATCTCCTTGTTTGGGAGCAGACTGACATTGCAAGCTTGATACAGAGAAGGGGCCTTGGAAGGCTGCTCCATTTTCCCCACATCTGTTTCCAAGCCTGTTGCTTTCCTCAGACCTGTGCATCTGCTCCATCCTCAATGCTGCATTCTGGCTTAATGCCCCTGTCTAGCAGGAAGTGATTTGCACAATATCACCTATCCAGTCCTTCACAGATCTAGAAACAGAACCAAGAAGTCCCTATTTCCAGACCCTTGTTTAAATGTCTGCATTTCCTTACTCTTTTGTCTACTGTACTAATAATATTATTGATTTTACTCTGTTTAAACACACCTAGAAGAAAAATAAACAGAGAGACAGAAATATTTAGGTTTCAGAGTAGCAGCCGTGTTAGTCTGTATTCGCAAAAAGAAAAGGAGTACTTGTGGCACCTTAGATACTAACAAATTTATTAGAGCATAAGCTTTCGTGAGCTACAGCTCACTTCATCTCCTTTCCAATTCTCTTGAAGTGAGATTTATGTTTTCTCCACTATTTTTTGGAATATTAATCAACTGTTGTTTTTTTAATCCTTCTGCTTTTAAACCATTTGCTGCCTTTTCAGCAGTCAATGTCCTTGGTTTATTCAAGTTACTTCTCCCTCAGCCTTACAATGGATACTTGAAAGTACTGGAGACTTTCAATAACAATGTCTTCTTCAGGCAGTAAATCTTGAAAAATGCTGTAGCTTTGTTTGATGATGAAAACATCATTTATATGGATCTTTTCTTCATCTGGCCTTGCTTTACAACACAAATTCAAAATGAAAATAATATAGCAGTTTATTGTTCACATATAAAATGTGGCAGAGATTGAAGCTTATTCTGATTTTATTTGTTCCTAATGCAAGTAGACCAGGGGTTTATCAAACTTCCTTTTTTAAAAAAAATCAAATAACTTTTAAATAAATTCCAAAATAAAGGGAATTTGCTGATATTCTCACAGCAGTCATTTAAAAGAAAAGTTTGTCTGAACACAAAACGTGATTTGCACAATATATATAATATGGCTAGGTGATAATGTGCAAATCGCTTAGGGATAGACTGGGGCATTTGATCACAACTCTGCATTGAAGATGGAACATATATATGTATAGAAGTTGAATTGCTGTGAACAGTAAGTATCTGACCCAAAGCCCCCTGAAATCAGTCCAAGTCTTAACTCCGAATTCAATGGACATTAAAAGGCCATTTAAAAATGTTATTTTGGGATATAACATTTTAAATGGCTTTTTAATGTCCATTGAAGTTGAAGAAAAGACTTGGACTGATTTCAGGGGGCTTTGGGTCAGATACTTAGTGGTCACAAAAAGAAAAGGAGTACTTGTGGCACCTTAGAGACTAAAATATATATTTGAGCATAAGCTTTCGTGAGCTACAGCTCACTTCATCGGATGAATTCCATGGAAAATACAGTGGGGAGATTTTATATACACAGAGAACATGAAACAATGGGTGTTACCATACACACAGTGCAGAGAGTGATCAGATAAGATGAGGTATTACCAGCAGAAGAGAAAAAAAACCTTTTGTAGTGACAATCAAGGTGGGCCATTTCCAGCAGTTGACAAGAATGTCTGAGGAACAGCGGAGGGGAGTGGGGAGTGGAAAGATAAATATGGGGAAATAGTTTTACTTTGTGTAATGAAACATCCACTCCCAGGCTTTATTCAAGCCTAATGGTGTCCAGTTTGCAAATTAATTCCAATTCAGCAGTCTCTCGTTGGAGTCTGGTTTTGAAGTTTTTTTGTTGAAGAATTGGAACTTTTAGGTCTGTAATCGAGTGACCAAAGAGATTGAAGTGTTCTCCAACTGGTTTTTGAATGTTATAATTCTTGATGTCTGATTTGTGTCCATTTATTCTTTTATATAGAGACTGTCCAGTTTGACCAATGTACATGGCAGAGGGGCATTGCTGGCACATGATGGCATATATCACATTGGTAGATGCGCAGGTGAACAAGCCTCTGATGTGATTAGGCTGTATGATGGTGTCCCCTGAATAGCTATGTGGACACAGTTGGCAATGGGCTTTGTTGCAAGGATAGGTTCCTGGGTTAGGGTTTTTGTTGTATGGTGTGTGGTTGCTGGTGAGTATTAGCTTCACGTTGGGGGCTGTCTGTAAGCAAGGACTGGCCTGTCTCCCAAGATCTGTGAGAGTGATGGGTCGTCCTTCAGGATAGGTTGTACATCTTTGATGATGTGCTGGAGAGGTTTTAGTTGGGGGCTGAAGGTGATGGCTAGTGGCGTTCTGTTATTTTCTTTGTTGGGCCTGTCCTTTAGTAGGTAACTTCTGGGTACTCTTCTGGCTCTGTCAATCTGTTTCTTCACTTCAGCAGCTAGGTATTTTAGGTGTATTTTCCGGTATAGGGTGGTGTTTCTGTGACCATCTCTTATTAGCACCGTAGTGTCCAGGAAGTGGATCTCTTGTGTGGACTGGTCCAGGCTGAGGTTGATGTTGGGATGGAAATTGTTGAAATCATGGTAGAATTCATCAAAAGCTTCTTTTCCATGGGTCCAGATGATGAAGATGTCATCAATGTAGCACAAGTAGAGTAGGGGCATTAGGGGACAAGAGCTGAGGAAGCATTGTTCTAAGTCAGCCATAAAAATGTTGGCATACTGTGGAGCCATGCGGGTACCCATTGCAGTGCCACTGATTTGAAGGTATACATTTTCCCCAAATGTGAAATATGGGTTATGGGTGAGGACAAAGTTACAAAGTTCAGTCACCAGGTTTGCCATGACATTATTGGGGAAACAGTTCCTGACAGCTTGTAGTCCATCTTTGTGTGGAATGTTGGCATAGAGGGCTTCTACATCCATAGTGGCTAAGATGGTGTTTTCAGGAATGTCACCGATGGTCACAACAATTCTTATTCATCCATAATATTACAGGCCTACTTCTTAAGCTATGCTCTTCCCTTCCCCACTCCCCACCCCAGGCTCCCCGTTTTTTAAAAAAAACAAACAAACAAAAAAAACCCCACTGTTCTATGGTGGAGGGCCATCAGATGAAACAATCACATCCAGTGGTTTCTCACTGCTAGTGCTTCAATGAGATGCCAAGCACTTTCCCTGGGCAAGGCAGCTGTCTAGAATGCAATTTAACAGGGTAGCCTTGGGCAGGATTAGATATTTGTTCAGCAGTTCATTTTTTTATACAAATATACCCCACTCTGTCATACATACAGCTTAAAAGCCCTAATGAAAATGTGTATTTTTTCATAGTCTCTTTCATAGTATTTTTCCATAGCATATTCTATTATCTAATAATATAATTTAATTTGGAGCCAAACTGCCCCCCTTTGTCCATCACCCTATTTTCCCACTTAGTTCTTGTAGCTCTCACTTCTTGTATAATATTAGGCTTTAAATGGTAAAGTCTTGAAAGCAGAGAACATGTCTATATGGCTTGTAAAGTTCATTACATATTGTAGGTAATTTAATAAATAACGAAATTTGGTATGTTCTTAATTTCCCGTTGATTATTGATATTTTCCAACATCCCTCTGTTCAATTTATTTATATAAATTAAATTATCTAATATTTCATTGCATTGTGATTGGAATCAACTTTTGGGGTTTTCTAGAATGATGGCAGTGGTAGTGGGAGCTGGGTGTAGAGCTCAACCTACTTAAGAAATGAAGTGTGTGACCTTATCATTATAGATGGCTATTTTGTACATATTGGCAAAGAAGCTAATTGCTAGCAATTATCATCGTCATTTTTTTTAAAGTTAACTGAAGCTGTCAAGGTTCCTTCCCCATTCTGAACTCTGAACAGATGTGAGAACCTGCATGAAAGACCCCCTAAACTTATTCTTACCAGCTTAGATTAAACGCTGCCACCACCAAAATGTCTAACAATAATAACAGGGGAAGTTCCCACTTGGAAACGTCTCCCCCCCCAAAAAAAATACCCCCAAGCACTACTCCCCCTTTTCTGGGGAAGGCTTGATAAAAATCCTCACCAATTTGCATAGGTGAACACAGACCCAAACCCTTAAGAACACAGACCCAAACCCTTAAGATCTTAAGAACAATGAAAAGCAATCAGGTTCATAAAAGAAGAATTTTAATTAAAGAAACAGTAAAAGAATCACCTCTGTAAAATCAGGATGGTAAATACCTTACAGGGTAATCAGATTCAAAACATAGAGAATCCCTCTAAGCAAAACCTTAAGTTACAAAAAGATACAAAAACAGGAATATACATTCCATTCAGCACAACTTATTTTATCAGCCATTTAAACAAAAGAGAATCTAACGCATATCTAACTAGGTTGCTTTCTGACTTTTTACAGGAGTTCTGACCTGCATTCCTGCTCTGGTCCCGGCAAAAGCAACACACACACACACGCACGCACACACACACACACACACAGAATCCTTTGTTTCTCCCCTGCCCAACTTTGAAAGTATCTTGTCTCCTCATTGGTCATTTTGGTCAGGTGCCAGAGAGGGTATCTTAACTTCTTAACACTTTACAGGTGACAGGGTTTTTCCTCTTACCAGGAGGGATTTAAAGGAGTATACCTTTCCCTTTATATTTATGACAGAAGTAGATGTACTTTTACATACTGTTATACATAAATTGTTGTTGCAAATGGCAGGGACCAATAATGACAGACACAGGGAACAGAATTTTTGGCCAAGGGGCCACAACTTAATTATAGCTTAAACAGCAAAGAAGCTTGTTTCTAAGGGCAAGCTATCCTGGGATAAGTAAAAAGAAGAGAAGCAACGGTTGCCCCCAGCACTCATCAATCTATTCCCACTTTTTGTGATTAAATCCAGAGGAACTTACCTGTCTGAGGCCAAACCAACAACTTAAACCCAAAACCTTTTTGGACCCAAGAAGTTCTGAAGCCTTTTTCAAGTCTTGAGGTCTTGATTTTAAACCGAAACTCTGGCACAAAAGGGTCAGGCTCAATTGAGAGTCTTGTGGAGTGAAATCCTGTATTTGTGCAGAGTACAGATACTGGGCAGGCACGACACAGCAAGCTTCCTCACACAATCCTTTTAATGTTCCCCAACCTGCTGTGGAGAATGGGCTATGTTAACTTGAAATTGTACGATATGAGATGCTGCTAGAGGACAAGTGCTATGTGAATGTGTATGATGGAGTATGTTGTGGAACACAGACCAAAAAGAGGATTTGGCCCTGGGGACACAGAGGCTTGACTCCTGGATGGAACCTGAACCAAGACTGCTTTTATGGAACTTTGATGGGGGTTGAATTTGAAGAGTGATTGGTTGGACTCCAAGGAGAGAGGAAAGAGGGTCACAGAGGGGATCAAAGAGAGAGACTGTGATCAGGAAGGGCAGCAGTGCCATGCTTTTATGGGATCAGGCTGTCCCTCTGGGATTAAGAACTAGAACAGTTACTGAACACCATGAATATGTTTGTTATGTCTAATCTGGTTAAGGAAAAGTGGAGTGGTTTTTTCAAACTCAGTAGCTGGAGGAGTATTCAGTCAGTGGGTTTTTAAGAGAGCTGCAGGGCCCTTAAAATTGAGTTAAGAAAAGCAGCCAGGATCAACTTACTTACAAGCAAATGTCTTGGGAAGAAGATTCTTATGGTAAATAGGTTATATTGGTGCCCTAGAGTCACTGGTGTTGGACAAGTTGTGTGCCCAGGAATGGGCAGGCTGTAACACCTGTCCTGGAGGGGACTACCTTTAGAAGAGAAAAGAACCGTTTGTTCCCAGATCTTTCTGATGAGCCTGCTAACAGAGGGTCAGTTTTGGTGGTGTGTTTTGTGACAATCATTTGTCTTCTAGGAACAGGTCTGATCCCAACAGCTTATTTCATACAGGCCCCCAAAAAGTCATTAAATGACAACTTTCTGTCACTAATAACAAGGTCTGGACACATACAGGTTTCCAGTAGTATAATTAGTATTGACATTTTTATTACTTTAAACTTAAACTCCTGTGCATAATTTAATTCTTTTATATGTGCCTTACCAGAATATTTTTTAATAATATTTTTAGGTTTAGAGAAACAGGCAGTAATAATGCTTCTGTAACCAAATAAGGCTCATTTGATTATCAAGCAGTTATCTAAAGAAATGAATGCATTTAATTCAGAATTACAGGCCAGATTGTGGCCTGCTCAGCATCCAAGAGCAAGGTAAAAAAGGTATCCCTCTCTTGCCCTTGACAGCTCCAGGGAACTGGCAGTACGAAGCTTCATAGAGCTGTTACATTCCCTCTTTGTGTGTGGAAAGAAAGGTGCAGGGGGGAACTGAGGGGTGGGGGAAGGGGCAGATCCAGCATTTTTCATTTGAAGCAAATGGCAGCATGAACCATGGTTATCATGGAGATATGCTGTGTGGGTATAGGCCAGGTACAGTTTAGTCCCTCCCCCAATTCACCTAGTCACTGTCTCTCTCCTAAGGCAACACAACAAACTATAGGGTTGGCCTAGCTCCACGGTTATAAAACTGTGCCTGCAAGCTAGCTAAATAATTGTTGTTGGATTCTTGCTTCACTTTAGTGGATGAGTGAAAAGGAAGGAAGGGGAAATAGAGGTGAAGTGAATTGCCCAAGGTCAGAGACAGAGCTGGGATAGAAGCCTGGTCAACTATCTCCCAGCCTGCTATGATATTCTCTGAAGCACTCTTCTCCTCAAGAAAGTTTTTGTGGGTTGAATAGTTTATTTTCAGAAATATGATCTACTAACTGTAAATTATATAGGTCTTCCCCAGACATTAAGACAGTTGTGCAGTTCTGTGCTGATACTCCTACCTTCTCCACCCGCAAAGTTCAGCTGCTTTTTTAGAAACAAGTATATCAGAAAGCACAGAGACAAATGGGAAACAAGCATTAGAATTTCATGTGTGCAGTGTTGTAGCCGAGTTGGTCCCAGGAGATAAGAGAGACAAGGTGGGTGATGTAAAATTCATTAACAGAAGTTGGTCCAATAAAAGTTATTACATCACCCACTTTATATCTCTATTATAATTTCATGATTTATAACTTAAGGATACCTGTGCAATCTAAAAAGTGCATGCATGTTTATTGCATATAACATTACTTGTATTAATCACATACAGTAAAGCATTCACAAATAGGGCCTCAGCATCTAACAGAAAAAAAGGGATAAACCTTTAAAATTAGCATAATTTGGCAGCAATCATTAACTCATTTGGCATTAATTATAGCAATATCAATCATGTAATAAGCTAAAACATGTTATTAATATTTATTAATATATTTTATAGATATAAAGTACTTTTACATAGGAAATTGTGCTGTGCCATTCACTAAATGCATCATTTGTAAGTATTTCCACGCATAGAGGGTTAAAATGTAGAAAACACACAAAAATAAAACATAACCATAAAGAACCATAGGGAAAAGATACCCTAGCTAAGCTACCTTAATAATATGTTTAGAGCTTCTTATATTTATTTGTTGGGGAAAACCGGAGTATTTGTTTGAGCAATAAGAAGACATAAATATAAGAGCAAGACTGCCAGCAAGCTGAAGTTCAAAAATGTTTGTCATATGTATTCTATTTTAAATATAAATTTAGATGAGGATTACAGGTTTGGATAATTGCCTCTTTGTAGAATTACAATAACCAATAGAAAGGACATGGGCTGCTGATTGTCCTCCATGCTATTCAGAGTTTAGACAGTAACTTCATAATGGCTACTTAAAAATCAAATGATGGGCTGCTGCTTGCACATTATTATTCTGCTAGGCACAAATAAGATAAATTCTGATGCAATGAGTTGAGTTTATCATGCACTGTTGACCACCTCACCTGAATTCTACCTACCAATCCATTACTACCAAGACTATTCTGAACACTGAAAATCTGAGAGCAACTTCAAGCAGTGACTTAAAAAAAAAAATTGTCTCCATCTCTCCTTGCCTCCCCCACACTGCCCTCTATTAGCCTCATTACACTGGTCTGAGGTGCAAAATGGACGACATTCAATCCTGAATTATTTACAGATTTAAGATTTAAGGACCTATATTGTGATATATTAGGGCTAGCAATGTAACATTAGTGAGGGGAAATTCCCAGCTTTCCACTGGGGTAGACAGTGTTTTGTTCTGAAAGATCCTAAGATATTGCTCCTTAAGTCAGAGACATTATTTCATACAAAAAGCTATTTTAGATAATGTGTAGTACTTTCTAAAATGTATTACCTATGATTTTCCTCTTCTACAAAGTAGCATAAATTTGAACTCATTGTAAACAGGGCAGCCTGTCTTTACAGGTATAGGAGTATGAAAAATTATATCTATCTGTTGTCAATTTAAAAACTCCCTGAAACATTTCTAAAATAGTTTTCTAGAAAGTATGTGGCATACATGTGGAAAAATACCTTTGTCCAGTGGTTTGAGCACTAGCATCTGAATAGGAGATCTGGGTTTTGTTCCAGCTCTGCACATTGGCTGTGTGACCTTGAGCGAGTCTCTTCCACTTTCCAAAGACTACCTCGATTCCTTTTTCCTTCCATTTGCAATTCAAGAGGTTAACTCTTCTATAAAGTCCTGCGTGGTTTAGATCTGCATACCTCAGAAATCAGCTTGCTGTCCATATGATATGTATCATTTTAGATTAGCTAGGGCAGTGGCAAGCTAACAGTTAATAGGTTTAAATATATGGAAGCTTCTAGCTGGGCATTTTTGGTATAGAGCTCTTAGATGTACAACCTATTTTATCTGGTGTATTGTCAAAATTACCCTCTGTGTGCAATGGTCCTCTCCTCTCCCACGTCATTTCTGGGAGCATAGGGGTGATCACTGAGGAAGTCAACAAGTTTTGTATAATTAATACTATCAGCAGCAACAGATTGTGTGGTAGACACTTTTATACAATGAATGGCTATGCAATTTGAATGTGAGTTTTCCCTCAGTGAATATTCTGGGATCAGGTCCCAGGACACTTCTTAAAATTTGCTTGGTACTGAATCTTATTTATAATCTTCCCATTCTCATTTTGTTATTGAGAAACAGGGCAGATAACCATGTACTTTCCTCCCTAAAGTCTCTGTGTTGCATGATATAAGTTTCATTTTTTAAAGCATTTTTATAGTCCATTGTTTCCCAAACTTACGACGCTACTTGTGCAGGGAAAGCCCCTCACGGGCCCGGCTGGTTTGTTTACCCACCGCTTCCACCGGTTCAGCCAATCACGGCTCCCACTGGCTGCGGTTCGCCGCTCCAGGCCAATGGGGGCTGCGGAAAGCGGCGCTGGCCAAGGGACGTACCGGCCACAGCTTCCTGCAGCCCCCATTGGGCTGCGGCAGCGAACCGCAGCCAGTGGGAGCCGCGATCGGCCAAACCTGCAGACATGGTGGGTAAACAAACCGGCCCGGCCTGGCCCGCCAGGGGTTTTCCCTGAACAAGCGGCATCCCAAGTTTGGGAAACACTGTTATAGTCCATAGTATATTGCCATAAGTGATTACTTTTGCATAGTATTCTCTTGTCCATTCTCTCACTAAGTACGATGTTAGTTTACTCATTTCTCCAAAAGATTATTGTTCTCAACCATTTAATCTGAAGTTTTATTTTTTACCATTTTCAGATTTCCATGGCTGTTCTTAAAAACATTTGTTTTGACAGCCCTTTTGATTTTTTTTTTAAAAAAGGACTCAACCAGTTCTTCAAAGTGGAAAATATCTTCTGGTTCCTCTGTCACTTTTTTCCAGTTACTGTTTTAGATTTATTCTATTTCTCTCATTCCATTTTGGTGTTTTCTTGTGGTCTAAGCTTGTTTTCCTGTTACAGGTAGATGCAGGTTGGTTTTTTCTTTAAAACTTTTATTTTTCTGTCTTCTATTGAAGGATAGTGAACACATGAATCAACATAAATGATAGAAGCAGAACCAGCTAAATATGGCAGGCACTACTTTACTTTCAGGACAAAGGCAGTTCATGTCTTTGGCAACAGATAGTTCTGGAAACTTTTAATGAGGCTGCAGAAGTGTGTATGCGTGCGTTTCCTTCATTTGTTTTGGCAGTGGCTGTGTTTTCATGCAGTGACTTTAAACATGCTGTGAGTAGGGAAAATCAAAAAGAAATGCTGCCTTCTATGCAGAGAACATTTTCCCACCCCCCCTCTGAAGTTCCTTCTGTGTTCTGCTCTAGTGCCTTTGAAGAAAAAAAGTTAAACAAATGTTTTAGGCATGTAGTTAATGTAAATTAGATAGGATGTATTTGTATTTTTGTTATTTTAAACTGTGCTTGCCACCAATGTGCCAACATTGTTAACAAACTTAATGAGCTGTATCTATTTTGGGAGGGACTTTTTTGTGAGGGGATTTGTGATTAATCCATGTTTTTTGTACTATTTCTAATATTTTCACTGGATGTTGCTTCAATCAAGTATTAATTAGTTAGCAGTTTAAAATGGCTAATATGGCAATAATATGTAAATAATATAAAATAAAATAAAATAAATTATTGTAATTTAATCTATTTTATTGCTAATTCCAAATGATAAATAATGTACATTTTAAATCCCAAACCTCTTGAATAAATCCCCAAAATTCTTTGCACATATATATTCCTTGGTGATTTCTACCTGGAGCTTTATAGATATAATCTCTACCCTCCTGTTCCTACAGAGAACAGTTCTTGGACAGAATCATTTTTAAGCTTGTCTCTAAGGCCTGGTCTACACTACAAACTTAGATCAATGGAAGCTGCCTTAAATTAACCTAATAATGTATGTGTCTACATTACCAGGTTCCTTCCACTGACCTAAATTGCCTGTAACATTGACTTCTGTACTCTGCATCCATGAGAGGCATATCACTTAATTTGATATTCATAGGTTGAAATGGGGCAGTGTAAATGCTATGTTGTGTAAATCGTATTAATTGGCTTCCAGGAGATGTCCCATAATGCTCCACTGTGACCATTCTGGAGCATCTTTTCAACTCTGCTGCATGTCAGCCAGGTACACAGGAAACAGCCCCTCCCCTGGTAAAGCCCTGGAAATTTTTGAATTTTCATTTCCTGTTTGATCAGCATGGAGAGTTCGCCAGCACAGCTGATCATGGAGACTCAATGCCCCAAACTTGCTTCAGCCTGTTGAACATAGGAGGTGGTGGATCTTATTGCTGTGTAGGGAGAAGGGTCTATGCAGGCATAGCTCCGATCCAGCAGAAGAAATGCTGACTCTATGCAAAGATCATGTGCGGCATGGGGGAGAAGGGCTACACCAAGGACATGCAGCACTGCCGAGTGAAAATAAAAACAAACTTCAGCAAGCATACTAGAAGAAAAGGGAGATGAATAGTCATTCTGGTTCTGCCTCACAAACATGCTGCTTTTACGACGAGCTGCATGCGATTCTTGGCGGCGACCCCACCACTACCCCAAAATGCAGCATGAATTCTGCCCAGTGTTACCTGGGCTTCCTCCGAACCCAAACCTCTCAGTAACTTTACTCTCTGTGAGGTGGCAACAGAACAGACCAAAGGAGATGCAGCGCTTCTGTTTTCTATATGACTGACACAAACAAATCAAAACCACATGCTTTCAGTTAAAGCCAATACTTTATTAGTCTCCAACACTCCCACTGGAATGCCTTCACATAAAGTCACTACTTTGTTTAGTCTCTAGTACATGCAAACACAATAGGTTATAGAGCACCCCAATCTGATAATTACCCCTTAGAAATTTGGAACAATATTTGGGTGATTCAGCTGCAGATTTCTGGTAGTCAGCCTTCTGTCTGACGCTGGAGAGCCTTCCAATGTGTCCATGAAATAATCCGCTTGAGCCAGACCCACAATTCCCCCCTTATACCCAAAAAGTTACAAAGACATGTCAATCAAAAGTGTTACATAGCTGACCAAACAATATCAACCATTAGGGAAAAGCAGGAGTTACAAAAATATATCACTAAAAAAAAAAATTAAGCAAGCAGTTTCGAGCCATAGTCTGGCAGTTATATTTCCCCATAAGGGAGATCCTAAAATATAGGCAGACCACCTGTTTTTCACAGATGTTTACCCCAGCTTATCAGAGAGGGTGTAGAGTCAAGCTGACTTCATGTTATAGCTGCCTATCCTTTCTGGCTTGCCTTAGTCACACTAAATTCCTGCCCAGGTTTGCTAAATGGCTAAAGGCAACAAGCAGAATAATTGATAGTCCATCCCAGTAATTGTCAGTGACTAGGACACCTGACTGGTTGCTGAAATGCCCCTTTACACCAGAAGCCTGAGTCCCGGGCCACCTCGGGCAACAATGAGGATGAAATTGTGGATGAGGAAGAGGACGAGGAGGAGGAGAATGGGAGATGGGCAAGTGGTGAATACATTCTCCCCGACAGCCAGGAACTGTTTTTAACCCTGCAGTCCAGCCGGACACAGGACAGAGTGATGGCCAACCATGATGCTGGGCAAGGCATTTCCAAGCAAACTGTTGGGGTTACATGCTATTATATTGTAATCAGAACATTATATATATGTAATCAGAACAAAAAGTGAGGTGCAATGAGTATATGCTTCCCTGTGGCCGTTCCAGCTATCCAAAGGGAGTTCCCTGATAAAAAAAAAACTGTTTATGTGCACAGGGATGGCACAGGAATCCTCCATTGAGATCTCTATGAAACTTTGATGGAGGTACTCTGTAATCCTTTGCAGAAGGTTTCTGGGGAGGGCTGCCTTATTTCTTCCACCATGGTAGGACACTTTCCCACACCATTCCAGTGTTAACTCTGTTGGCATCATTGCAGCACACAGAACAGCAGTATAAGGACCAGGTCTGTAGCCAGATGATTGCAGCGTCTGCTCCTTTGACCACTTCTGTTATCCTCAAGAGACTGATATCACATAGGGTCACCTAGGGGAAAGGGGGACATTTTCATTACAAGTGCTCATAGCACAAACAATAAAGCATGTGATTCACCAGCCACAGTGAATTCCAAGTTCCTCAATCACACTTTCTCTAACGTGCTATTGCTTTGGTTGGAAGCGATTGCCATCTATTATGGGTTTTCAAAGCCTCATGGAGATGAAGAGCCCCTTGCTGGGCTTTTTATTATTGTCCTGGTATCTGGTTGCTCAAAATGAGCTGCCAGCTGATTTACCTCCACACCCCACTCTGGAAGAAACTTTTCTCCCTTTGCCTCACAGATATTATGGAGCACACAGCAGGCAGCAATAACAATGGGGATATTGCTTTCACTGAGGCCTAACCTAGTAAGCAAGCTGCACCAGCAACCTTTTAAGTATCCAAAGGCACATTCCACCACCACTCTGCACTTGCTCATCCTATTGTTGAACCACTCCTTACTCCTGTCCAGGTGGCTGGTGCATGGCTTCATGAGCTATGGGAAGAAGGTGTAGGTTGGGTCTCCCAGGATCATGATTTCAACATCATCAATGGTTATTTTGCAATTCAGAAAGAAAGTCCCTGCTTGCATTTTTCTGAACAGACCTGTGGTCTAAAAGATGCACACGTCATGCACTTTTCTTGACCATCGCACATTGATGTGAGTGAAATGACCCCTGTGATCCACCAGCATGTGCAACACCACTGAAAAGAATCCTTTTCAGTTTATGTACTCTTTGGCAATGTGGCCTGGTGCCAATATAGGGATATGAGTGCCATCTATCACCCCACCACAGTTAGGGAACCCCATCACAGCAAATACACCCAATATGTCGTACATTTTGCCCAGAGTCACTACTCTTCTCAGCAGAACCTCCCATAGTGGATTTACCAATTCCAAATTGATTCCCCACTGACCAGTAACAGTCTGGCATCACAAGCTTCCATAGAGTAATCATCACTCACTTCTCCACTGTCAGAGCAGCTCTCACTTTAGTTTCAGAGTAGCAGCCGTGTTAGTCTGTATTCACAAAAAAGAAAAGGAGTACTTGTGGCACCTTAGAGACTAACAAATTGATTTGAGCATAAGCTTTCATGAGCTACAGCTCACTTCATCGGAGCTCACAAAAGCTTATGCTCGAATAAATGTATTAGTCTCTAAGGTGCCACAAGTACTCCTTTTCTTCTCACTTTAGTGTTGCTGCACTTCAGGACTGAGGAAAGCTCTGCACAAAGTTCCTGGAAAGTGGCCTTCCACATTCAAAAGTTCTGCAGCCACTGCTCGTCAACACATAGCTGCATAATGATGAGGTCCCACGAGTCAGTGATTGTTTCCCAGGACCAGAAATGGTGCTCCACCATGTTCAGCTGATATGTGACTGCCATGAGCAACAGAGAATTTTTCATTCTATGTCTTGCAGCAGGGCAGTTTACATGAGATCGCAATGTTCTGCACGGTGGCTCCTGTTTCAGCTATGAAAATACTGCAGGATAAGGTGCAAGGTGTTTGTAATGATCACAACGAGTGCACAGTTGAGTAGCGTCCATACTTTTTATGCTATGGTGTACATGCAGCTACACCAGGCTTTTGAAAAAAGGATGCAAATAAACCCAAAAAACATGGGTTGTTTTCCATTGATATCAGGGAAGGGAGGGAGGAAAGTTCATCATAGGAGGCCAAAGCCACGTTTCCATTACCACCAGTGTCCATCTTTTAGTCTTATGAGGCATTGCAAGCCCTTCCCAAAACTTCCTGTGGCTAGTTGCACTGTGGGATATCTACCCACAATGCACTACTCTGTGCATCAATGCAAGCACTGCTAGTGAGGACACACTCCACTGAGAGAATGAGTGTGGTGTGGACATGTACGAACGATTTAATTAATTCAGAGGCTCAATGTCGACTTACACAAAGTTGACTTAATTTTGTAGTGTAGACATGCCCTTAAGTTTTTATGTTTTGCTTAAAGGCATGCTTTCCATCTATAATGATACTTTGATGAGGTGATTTTGATTGTGTAGATACTTTGTACTCAATTATCTTTGTAAATTCAACTATTTATAATTTTCTAGAGATTTTTAGTTTTAGACACTACTTTTAATACCGGATAGGTATATGTCTGATAAGGAGCCAAAATACTTTTCTGGATAGAAATAATTGGTGAGGAAGAAATAGTGGGTGTGGGTCAGAGGGAAGGTTTGACACCTTGATGAACATATGTTTAAATAAAGTTAGGCTTTTCCCCATTCTTTACTTAAATACATTACAATGGATTCTTGGAGCAAAATTGTTTCTGAATTTAAGTGTGTGGAATATGGATCAGCATAAGGAGAAAATGAACACCTGGAGGTTAGTCAAAGGTCAGTTCAGAACTAAAGTACAGGTGAGAAAAAAGACGGTGAATGTGGAGCATATCCAAATAAAGAGATAATTAGGTGTATCAGAGGACTGAGTAGTACTGGAAGCTGTGTGAAGGGCAAAAATACAGGGCATAATTGCATGAGATGAGACAAGTTGATTGCAACATTCTAATTTGTGTGCAGCATGTAGAGAGGAGACTGTTCTTTAGTCTTGCTCCTGGAAGGGTCATAGTTCTGGTGAACAGGCTGCAGATGTTGAGGGGAGGAGGGTGAAGCAATTGGGTGGAGGAGATGGAAGAGTTTTTCATGGTTTGATTCAATCAATTTTATTACAGGTGTTGGGTTTTTTTTTAATTTTGTGTCAATTATTATTTAATTTATGTAATTTGGTACATGAAATTTTAAGAAGATGGGATTGGGACATTTTATAAATTGCAATAAATGAACAAATACATGATATAATCCCCTCAGATTCACTCTGTACCCATACTGACATTAAAAATAACAAAACTAAATTTACCAGTAAACTACTGGACTACATTAGAGGTGATTTATAAAATGATGTACTGCAAACTACTCATGATAAGAGTGCACATGTGTGTAATGGAACCTAAGTCTACAGGACCCAAAGGCTTTTTCTACAGTAGAAATGTGCACCACATTAAATTGGCTTTAAAATAAAGTCCTTGGTGCAAAATGGTTCTGTATAAGTAAGGGCTAAATATATTTAAGTGCATCTGCATTAAGATTGTGCACCAGTTTAACTAAATCAATTTAAAAATAAATTTAAACTGGTACACTTCTCTAATATAGATATGGTCTCTGTTGCTGTCTTATACACACCAAAAATGCCAAGCAGTTCTGAGGTTTAACATAAATTTGGGGTAGTCAGCTTACTCTTGTGGTTGGCCCTCATTTTTATAGACTGGTATTAATATACACTGAGAAACTGAAAGAGAGGAATACAAATTACAGTATTACCAACACCAAGCATTCAAAAATTATAAGTCTGACTTAAAAATCATGAGATTTAAATACATATATATAAATGTTGGATTTTTTTTTTAATTTGCCTTTTAAGTTTTAAGTCTTTAGTGTTCAGTCATGTCATTTTCTTCAAGCTTTTCCCCACAATCAAAGGAGCCAGAAGCTTACTTCTGGAGTGAAGGGAATTTCAGTGAAAACTGCATCTCACAGAATTTTAGTACTGCAGGAGCAGGGGCTTTCAGAAAAACAGCACATATCATAAGACCTGTGATAAACTTGCAAAAGTTACACCAACTGAGATTTCACTTGACTGAGTGGGAAAAGATCAGATGTGTAAGTTATGTGTTGGTAAATGTGTGTGAGTAAGATAATGTAATTAACTTAATTTATGGGCTAAGAGAACCAGAAAAAAGTGTAAGTATCACCAAATTAGACTGCTCTCTGAATTTAACATAATGTTACTCTTCTCCAGTCACTGAAACCTGAACTTTAATTCTTTCCACATTTTCTAGGTATGTATCTTTGTGTGTTTAACCTTCCAGAAAAATATGGCACTGCTGGTTCTAGTCAGATTGATATCACTGTTGTGTATCTTGCAAACTCATAACTGAGAACTTAACTGCTCGTGCAGTTAAGGAAAACTTGGAAGTAATATGCTTAACTGGAATTTGTTCTAGGAAAACTGGCAAGAATATTGTGCTTCTTCTTTTAAAGTGAAAAACTATGTCTACACTACAGCTTATGTCTGCATAACATATTATTCGGGAGGGGGAAGGGAGGGTGAATAAATCACCCCCTTCTGACAGGATCCCCGGGGTGCAACCTGGAACTGGGATACCACTGTGCCCCCTTAACTCTCCAGCCTGGGCTGTCTCTCACAATGCTCTGCTAATGATAAGCAGCAAACCCCTCCAGGCATCGTTAGCACTCAGTACAACTGCACGTGGAGCCCCATACCTAGGTAGATTGCATGAATGCTCTCAGAGCTACTCACAAATCACACAGAAAAAGGCAACAGCAAATCTCACAAGTCCCCAGCCTTACACCCTCGATCCGTTCCTTTTTGCCCTGATCAGAAGCATGACCAGTATAAGTTCATTACCCAGTCCTCTCCTCCCTAGATGTGGAGAGGACACACACTAGCCTTTCTAACCTGAGCTGAGATTTCCCAAGCACTTCAACCAAAACACATTGTTTTAGGTAAAATATAACACAGATTTGTTAATTACAGAAAAATAGATTGAAAGTTATTATAAGTGGTGGGCACAAAAGGTCAGAGATAGTTACCAAAGAATATAAAAGGCACAGTCTAAATCTTAAACCTTATTACACTAGGCAATATTTGGATGACATAGTTTTCTCACCCTAATGGATGTTACAGTTCTTAATGCACAGGCTTCTCCCTTAAGAAAAAGGGACAGGAAAACCTGAAGGACTGTTCACTGTTCAGAGCCCTTATTGGTTTCAGAGGGTAATCTTTGGTAAACTTGTTGGTATATATGTAGGTTCTTAATATGTTTTTTCTCTGTAATGCTTTTATCTTGAGAATAAATGTGCTTGCTTAAAAAGAGCTCTGTCATAGCTTAACTGTGGCAATTACCTTGCTTACCTAACCTGTTTAACATCTCTGAGGAGAAAAATAAAGTAGGCTGGTCTGGCTTAGGTAGCCTTACTTTTCTGGGGAGGTCACAGTATAGGCAGGGAACTGTGCAATCTGGAAATACTCCAGTCAGGAGGGAGAGAGACTGAGGAGCTCCAAGCCTAGAGTAGATTCCCTTGCTTGACCACAGAGGAGAAATGCATCTGCAGTTGCCCTGAACTGTGACATTAGACTTTCCTAATTGTGTCTCCCAGTAACTCTACTAAATTCATATAGTAAAATGAAATATTTATATATTCCTATTACTTAGATAAATATCCCTTAAAGCATTCTTCTTCAGAAAAAATATATTTAGTTCATGTCATCTCCTCTAATTCCAATACATTATTTCCATATTTTCACATGGATAAGTTTTTACTATTTATAGCCAGTTATTATACATTTAGTATCATAACTATTTTGAAAAATACATCCTGATTAAAAAAGAAAACAAGCATATTTTGAACGTGCTATTGGTCTGCAACACAGAATATATCAATAAATCAGTTCACGACTTCATTCCTTTTCTTTTCAGCTTTATATTTCTTACATAAGGCTAAAATGGACTCTTCTCAGACAGTACAACTTAGTACTGTTTCAACAGGCTTATAATTGTGTGAGAAACAAACTACACATTGTTAGAGGGCTTTCACTCCACCCTCCCACTTCTCTGGTTCTTGTCATGCAGACAGCAAGCAGCAAAAGACCAGAAGTCCAAAGCACAGACAATGCAATGCTTATTGGGGTTAGTTTCCAAGCAAGCATATTCCGAAGCCTTTCACACCAGTCAGACTCTTCTCTATATGCCAATAGAATCTGTTCCCCAGTGTTCCATTCCTAGCTCTGACACTGCATAGCATTTACCCCATGTCTCCCTACCCAGCTCTGATGCCACAGAGCCTTACCTGTGTCCCTGTTCCCGTTCCCTATTCCTGTTCCCCCACTTAGCAAACATGATTCCAATTTCTCTTCCCCCCACTTCCAGTTTGACCCCAATTTATATAGTAATATTCTCAGTTATACCTTAACCAATCATTTTACTGAAATTTAACTAACCAATCCTATATTGCAATATAATTCTCTAACCAATTATATCCCACTACCCTAATTAACTTACACCTAACAAAATTAATTATACAACAGACATAAACAATTAGAGAACCAGACAGATTAACAATAGAAAAGTGGGGCCATAAAGATAAAACAATACAGAAATGGGGGTTTCACAACCACAACCACTGATAAGTGATTTCTTGCCAGACAGGATGATATCAAACTAAATTTTCTTCAACCATCTTAAAATCTGTTTCTTTATCTGGTGGTGGTAGGCACTATCAGGACAGGACTGTATTCCTAACATCCCAATACCATCTTATTTCATTGTGACTGGTTTGGAATGTGAATTTTGACCATTTGCTTCCCAGCTAATGGCTGCCCCTGCTGGTTAGCCAAAGGCCTTCGACTAAGAACAAGGACTCAGACTATCCTAGTGAGAGAAGGCCCATACACGGACGGACTGTGATTTTGATTGGTTGTTTTATAGCTCTATAACTAGCTAAGTGATAAAAATATACCTAAATTCTTAAAGTATAGACCTTTACGTGCAGGACTGAATATTTATATTCTAATACACAACAGGAGATTCCACTTGCAAATAGGCATGAATCATTGTTCATAAGTGTAACAACACCTCATTTATATAGCTTCCTTCACATAACTAGTATGCAGGGTGCTTTAAAAGATCAGATAATGCAGAGAACCATAAATATATTTCACACTGAGCAACAAAAATACAATAAGCAAAACAAAAAGTCCAACATCAAAGTGATTAAAATTACTGTATAAAATTAAGAAGTGTTTGTGATGCTCTGTACATTGGGGGAAGACTCTACACCCCCATGTTCTTCCTGATAATATTATTGTGCGGTATCCAATGCAAAGTTTGTCATGTCAGGTGTCTTCAGAAGGCTCATGATGCATTGAGCATTGTTGTTATAGTAATGTTATAGGTTGTAATTTGTGTATATAGTTATAAGGCTGAAAATGTGTCCTCATGGCTTAAAACAAGCCCAGGCAAAACTCTCCAAGAGCAAAGAGGCAGTTCACACCTCATCAGGGCATGTATGGAACACACCTATCCCAGCCTCACAGGGACAAAGGGCACTGTCTTAGGCAGCAACAAAGGATCTGTTGGATTCTTGAGTGAGTCACCCCCCTTCCTTTGGTAAGTTTGGGTCTATGATGAGGTAATGCTCACCTGACTCTGAAGGGGGAAGAAAGAGGTAAGAGGGAAGAAAGAATATGATAAAAGGGAGTGATGTTTGCCATGCTCTTCCTCTCTCTCTTCCACCTCCATTTGCAGACATCACCACAAAGCGACTGAAGTACTGATCAAAGGGGAGAGCCTGGCTGAAGGGCCACCAGCCAGCCTGTGGTGAGAAGAATCTAAATATATAAGGGCATTGAAAGTATTAAGATCAACTTATTTCAGAGTAGCAGCCGTGTTAGTCTGTATTCGCAAAAAGAAAAGGAGTACTTGTGGCACCTTAGAGGCTAACAAATTTATTTGATCATAAGCTTTCGTGAAGTGAGCTGTAGCTCACAAAAGCTTATGCTCAAATAAATTTGTTAGTCTCTAAGGTGCCACAAGTACTCCTTTTCTTTTTTCAAGATCAACTTAGAATGTGTTTTGCTTTTATTTCATTTCACCAAATCTTACTTGTTATGTTTTGACTTATAATTACTTAAAATCTATCTTTGTAGTTAATATATTTGTTTGTTTATTCTACTCGAAGCAGTGCATTTGGTTTGAAGTGTGACAGAGACTCCCCTTGGGATAACAAGGCTGGTGCATATCAATTTATTTGTTAAATTGACTAATTCATATAAGCTTGCAGCGTCCAGCAGACACTGCAAGATGGAGTTTCCTAGGGTTGTGTCTGGGACTGGAGATATTGGCTAGCGTCATTCGGTTGCACAATCCAAGGAGCAGCTTACATTCCAGAGGCTGTGCGTGAACAGCCCAGGAGTAGGGGTTCTCACAGCAGAGCAGCGTAAGGCTTTCTCCCAGAATCAAGGATTGGAGTGACCTAGCAGATCACCGGTCCAGATAACACCAGAGGGGAAAATCACAGTGTTAATTAAGAATTACTATCAGGAATACAGGAGTATTAGGAGTTTAATAATTGTATTCTATTATTATATCTAGGTTTGTCACAATTACCACATTTTCAAAATGTATTATTATGGGATTTTACTTTGAAATTCTCACTGAAATATCAAAATATACTCTGGTTTCAAAGTAGCAGCCGTGTTAGTCTGTATTTGCAAAAAGAAAAGGAGTACTTGTGGCACCTTAGAGACTAACACATTTATTTGAGCCTAAGCTTTCGTGAGCTACAGCTCCCTTCATCGGATGCATTCCGATGAAGGGAGCTGTAGCTCACGAAAGCTTAGGCTCAAATAAATTTGTTAGTCTCTAAAATATATACTGTTCGACAGTCAGTTTTGGGGAATATATTAAACACAGTTTAAATTGCAATATAAACTTCAGAATTTAGATTTATATATGTCTAGCTTATGGTGGCAACACTGTATAGTGCAGAACAACCCACAGTAGAGGCAAGAAATGGTAAAATGTAAAATAACCTCTTAAACAAATCGAATGCAACCGATGAAGTGAGCTGTAGCTCATGAAAGCTTAGGCTCAAATAAATGTGTTAGTCTCTAAGGTGTCTCTAAGTCCTCCTTTTCTTTATGCGGATACAGACTAACATGGCTGCTACTCTGAAACCCTAAACAAATCATGTGACTTATAAATAAGATTTCATATTTTAGAATATAAATAGATATTTGTATTTGCTACAGAAAGGAATCAACCAGTAAATACCAATGGAATATCAAGAGCAGTTTTTGTGACAAAATACTTATCTTTACTTCAAAAGGCTAGGCTATGTTTTTATTGTAAAATAGTTCTTATTCATGGCACAGTGTCAGTATTAGAGCTGCATTTAACTATTTTTATACTGTACTGGCAAATCATGTCAAAAGCACAGTCTTGCTCAGCTGATTCACAAATGTAGTCTCATTAATATCAATGGGACTGCTCATCTGAGTGAAGTGAGTAAGATTTACTCTACAACATGTACAGGTAATTAAATTATACAAAGTCTAATAAAGCTATATTTATCCCATATTTTTATGCTATACAGGCAATTTATAGAGGAAGAAAGAAAAAAGACTAAATTCCAAGGACCTAAATGGAGGTTCTTCCAGGTGGTGCTCAATCTGAGACAATTGCTGAGACAATCTATTATTTTAGTATTTAAAAATATATATTTTCTTTTAGGCATATGTACAATTTTAAATTGGTATTTTGAGGTGGATTAGATACAAAATCTTTTTATTTCTTAACACTGTTTGTTAAGTATTCCTTTTTTCATACAGTGCAATGTAACAATGTGCCAAGTTGTAATATGCACCTTCCAAGTGCACTATCAAGTATTATTAGTGCTTTAAGCTCCTCTTTGCTTTATTAACCATTCTACAGGTGTGAACTTTCTATGTGTAATAATTGGAAGGTTAAGTGAAATTAAACAGTTATTTTGATATAAATATCATCATTTTCATTAGAATAGATCAGCTATTTCTTCAGTGAAGTTCCATTAAGTAATGATTCAGCTTTTATGTTTAGGCTTAATTGGTGCTGTTTTCCACAGATTGATCATCTCTTCAATTAGATTTTCCATTGATGTCATTACACCAGTATCTTAAAATGATGTCAGGTGTGACAAAAGGTGATAGCACCTGTTAAAACCAGAAGATTTCATCATAGCTCAGTTTTACAGTAGCAATACTCATTATATCCCTTTATTACTTCTCTCCGTAGTGTAATGGGGATTGTAAAAAAAAAAAGAGAGAAAGAGGGAGCACATGAGCTCAGTCTACCCCTTTTACTTCGCCATCTTAACAATATGGATGGCAGCTTATTTAGTCTACAAAAGAAAACAATGAGGGGGGGATTCGATAATATCCTTCAAGTACCTGCAGCAGGGTTCCAAAGAGGGTGGAGCTATGCTGTTCTCAGTGGTGGCAGATGACAGAATTAGGAGCAATGGTCTCAAGTTGCAGTTGGGGAGGTCTAGGTTGTATAATAGGAAATACTATTTCACTAGGAGGGTGGTGTAGCACTGGAATGGATTTCCTAGGGAGGTGGTGGAATATCTATCCTTAGAGGTTTTTAAGGTCAGCTTGACAGGATCCTGGCTGGGAGGATTTAATTGGGGTTGGTTCTGCTGTGAGCAGGGGGTTGGACTAGATACCTCCTCAGGTCTCTTCCAATCCTAATCTTCTATGATTCTATGATTATAAGTATTAGAACCATTATAGAAGGTGAGACGTCATCTGGAGTACTGTGTGCAATTCTGGGCTCCCATCTTTAAGAAAGATGAATTCAAAGTGGAACAGGTGCAGAGAAGGGCTACTAGGATGCTCCAAAGAATGGAAAACCTATCTTATGAGAGGTTTCAGAGTAGCAGCCATGTTAGTCTGTATTCGCAAAAAGAAAAGGAGTACTTATGGCACCTTAGAGACTAACAAATTTATTTGAGCATAAGCTTTCTTGAGCTACAGCTCACTTATGAGAGGAGACTCAAAGAGCTGGTTTTGTTTAGCTTAACCAAAACAAGGCTGAGGGGAGATATGATTGCTCTTTATAAAAACATAAGAGCGATAAAATCCAGGGAGGGAGAGTAGTTATTTAAGTTAAGCACCAATGCTGACACAAGAACAAACACAGATAAACAAACACATATAAACTGGCCATCAACAAGTTGGCTGGCACAACTGATTAAGAGAGCTTTAAACTAGGAATTTGGGGGAGATGGTTGGGAGATGTCCAGATAATCTCCACGCCGGATTTTAGCATTGAGAGGGAAGAAGACAAAGTAAGAAGGGATACAGCCGTGAGTAGGAGAATGTATATAAGGAGGAAAGGCAGTGTAGATTCCAGTCTAACAGGTTACACTGGCTGTAGAATGACTGTGCCTAATAGGGTACAAAATGTGAGCAAGGCCAATCAGCAAAAATTAAGATATTTGTACACCAATGTGAGGAGCCTAGGTAACAAAATGGAGGAACTAGAGTTACTGGTGCAGGAAGTGAAACCAGATATTGTAGGGATAACAGAAACATGGTGGAATAATAGTCATGACTGGACTACAGGTGTTGAAGGATATGTGCTATTTAGGAAAGACAGAAATAAAGGTAAACGTGGTGGAGTAGCATTGCATATCAATGATGAGGTAGAAATTAAAGAAATAAAAAGCGATGCAATGGATAAGACAGAGTCTGTCTGGGCAAAAATTACATTGTGGAAGAAAACTAGTAGACCCTCCCCTACGATAGAGCTTGAGGTGTGCTATAGACCACCGGGATCTAATTTGGATATGGATAGAGCCCTTTGTAATGTCTTTAATAAAGTAAATACTAATGGAAACTGCATGATCATGGGAGACTTTAACTTCCCAGATATAGACTGGAGGACCAGTGCTAGTAATAATAATAGGGCTCAGATTTTCCTATATGCGATAGCTGACGGATTCCTTCATCAAGTAGTTGCTGAACCGACTAGAGGGGATGCCATTTTAGATTTGGTTTTGGTGAGTAGCGAGGACCTCATAGAAGAAATGGTTGTAGGGGGTAATCTTGATTCAACTGATCATGAGCTAATTCAGTTCAAACTGAATGGAAGGATTAACAAAAATAAATCTGCAACTAGGGTTTTTGATTTCAAAAGGGCTGACTTTCAAAAATTAAGGAAATTCGTTAGGGAAGTGGATTGGACTGAAGAACTTATGGATCTAAAGGTAGAGGAGGCCTGGGATTACTTTAAACCAAAGCTGCAGAAGCTATCAGAAGCCTGTATCCCAAGAAAGGGGAAAAAATTCATAGGCAGGAGTTGTAGATTAAGCTGGATGAGCAAGCATCTTAGAGAGGTAATTAAGAAGAAGCAGAAAGCATACAGGGAGTGGAAGTTGGGAGGGATCAGCAAGGAAAGCTACCTTATTGAGGTCAGAACATGTAGGGATAAAGTGAGAGAGACTAAAAGTCGAGTAGAGTTGGACCTTGCAAAGGGAATTAAAACCAATAGTAAAAGGTTCTATAGCCATATAAATAAGAAGAAAACTAGAAAGAAGAAGTAGGGCCACTAAACACTGAGGATGGAGTGGAGGTTAAAAATAATCTAGGCATGGCCCAATATCTAAACAAATACTTTGCCTCAGTCTTTAATAAGGCTAAAGAGGATCTTAGGAATAATGGTAGCATGACAAATGGGAATGAGGATATGGAGGTAGATATTACCAAATCTGAGGTAGAAGTGAAACTCAAACAGCTTAATGGGACTAAATCGGGGGGCCCAGATAATCTTTATCCAAGAATATTAAAGGAATTGGCACCTGAAATTGCAAACCCATTAGCAAGAATTTTTAATGAATCTGTAAACTAAGGAGTTGTACCGTATGATTGGATAATTGCTAACATAGTTCCTATTTTTAAGAAAGGTAAAAAAAGTGATCCAGGTAACTACAGGTCTGTTAGTTTGACATCTGTAGTATGCAAGGTCCTGGAAAAAATGTTGAAGGAGAAAATAGTTAAGGACATTGAAGTCAATGGTAAATGGGATAAAATACAACATGGTTTTACAAAAGGTAGATCATGCCAAACCAACCTGATCTCCTTTTTTGAGAAAGTAACAGATTTTTTAGATAAAGGAAATGCAGTGGATCTAATTTACTTAGATTTCAGTAAGGCGTTTGATACCGTGCCATATGGGGAATTATTAGTTAAATTGGAAAAGATGGGGATCAATATGAACATCGAAAGGTGGATAAGGAATTGGTTAAAGGGGAGACAACGGGTTCTACTGAAAGGCGTACTGTTATGCTGGAGGGAGGTAACTAGTGGAGTTCCTCAGGGATCAGTTTTGGAACCAATCTTATTTAATCTTTTTATTACTGATCTCGGCATAAAAAGTGTGTTAATAAAGTTTGCAGATGATACAAAGCTGGGAGGTATTGCCAATTTAGAGAAGGATCGGGATATTATACAGGAGGATCTGGATGACCTTGTAAATTGAAGTAATAGTAATAGGATAAAATTTAATAGTGAGAAGTGTAAGGTTATGCATTTAGGGATTAATAACAAGAATTTTAGTTATAAGCTGAGGACGCATCACTTAGAAGTAACTAAGGAGGAGAAGGACCTTGGAGTATTGGTTGATTATAGGATGACTATGAGCTGCCAATGTGATATGGCTGTGAAAAAAAGCTAATGAGGTTTTGGGATGCAAAATTGGAACAGGTACAGAGAAGGGCTACTAGGATGATGTGAGGAATGGAAAACTTGCTTATGAAAGGAGACTCAAGGAACTTGGCTTGTTTAGCCTAACTAAAAGAAGGTTGAGGGGAGATATGATTGCTCTCTATAAATATATCAGAGGGATAAATACTGGAGAGGGAGAGGAATTATTTAAGCTCAGCACCAATGTGGACACAAGAACAAATGGGTATAAACTGGCCACCAGGAAGTTTAGACTTGAAATTAGACGAAGGTTTCTAACCATCAGAGGAGTGAATTTTTGGAATAGCCTTCCAAGGGAAGCAGTGGGTGCAAAAGTTCTATCTGGCTTTAAGCTTAAACTCGATAAGTTTATGGAGGAGATGGTATGATGGGGTAACGTGATTTTGGTAATTAATTGATCTTTAAATATTCAGGGTAAATAGGCCTAATCCCCTGAGATGGGATATTAGATGGCTGGGATCTGAGTTACCCAGGAAATAATTTTCTGTAGTATCTGGCTGGCAAATCTTGCCCATATGCTCCGGGTTTAGCTGATCGTCATATTTGGGGTCGGGAAGGAATTTTCCTCCAGGGCAGATTGGAAGAGGCCCTGGAGGTTTTTCGCCTTTCTCTGTAGCATGGGGCACAAGTCACTTGAGAGAGGATTCTCTGCTCCTTGAAGTCTTTAAACCACAGTTTGAGGACTTCAATAGCTCAGACATAGGTGAGGTTTTTCCTAGGGGTGGGTGGGTGAGATTCTGTGGTCTGCATTGTGCAGGAGGTCGGACTAGATGATCAGAATGGTCCCTTCTGACCTTAGTATCTATGAATCTATAAGTTTAGGTTTGAAATTAGGCGAAGCTTTCTAACATCAGAGGAGTGAAGTTCTGGGGCAGCCTCTCAAGGGGATCAATAGGGGCAAAAACCCCTCACTGGCTCCAAGATTGAGCTAGATAAGTTTATGGAGGGGATGATATGACTGGACTGCCTACAATGGCATGGGGCCCATCAGCAACTGTCTATCGCAAAAATCCCTAACGGCTGTAAGACGGAACACTAGATGGGGAGGGCTCTGAGTTTCTACAGAGAATTCTTTCCCAGGTATCTTCCTGGTGGGTCTTGCCCACATGCTCAAGGTCTATTTGATCTCCATATTTGGGGTCAGGGAGGAATTTTCCCCTGAGTCACATTGGCATAGACCCTCGGGGGTATTTTAACCTTCTTCTGCAGCATGGGACATGGGTTCACTTGAAAGTTTCAGCTAGTGTAAATGGTGAATTCTCTGTAACTTGAAGTCTTTAAGTCATGAATTGAGGGCTTTAGTAACTCAGACAAAGGTATAGGTCAGTTACAGGAGAGGGTGGGTGAGGTTCTGTGGCCTGCAGTGTGCAGGAGGTCAGACTAGATGATTATAATGGTCCCTTCTGACTTTCGTAAGAGTATCTGACTAAGAATATATATTACAATTTTAAACCTAACCAGTATCCATTAAATGACTTGCCACAAGCTTTCAGAACATGATAGTATTAGAGCTGAGTATATCTAAAATTTATTTAATTTTCTTTCTTGATATAGAAATTAGACACAGTGCTCCTGTCCGTACTTTTAAATCATGGCTAATGTGCATATGCAAAGTTTTGACACAATACTAAACACTTACATTGATATAAATACCCAGATCCAGTTGTTTCCTAAACTATTTTACTTGCACTATAAACTTGCGTTCACATATGCTGAGCATTGATGATTGGATAATGTCATTACTACCAATCACATTTGTGTCTGAGGAAGCTAAGGTACTATGATTAAGATATTAATTTATTTATTTATTTGTATTATTGTACTGTGTAGGATCCCTAGTTATGGACCAGGATCTATTGCACCAAGTGTTGTTTAAACACAGAAAAAACAAACAAACAAACAAACAAACAGACAGACAGACAGACAGACAAGTATTTTGTCCCTGTCCCATAGTGTTTATAATGTTAGTATAGGACAAGAGACGACCAATGAATGTAGACAGACAGATGGGTGAGTACAAGGAAACAATGCAACAATATTGTATAAATAGACAAGACAGATTCCCGGTGGAGGAAAGGGTAGAACACACAAGCAGAGTAAACAATGTGATAGCAGCAAGTGGCATGTTAGTTCCAAGATTTTTTTAAAATTTTATTTTATGTATTTATTTGATAAATTAAATAATCAAATAAATACATAAAATAAATACATAATAAATAATATATATATATAAATATGAAATAAATACATAAAATCCTAGGAGGGGGTAAGCTAAATGTAAAGAAAAGGGAAGGGGACTAAGAGGGACAGGGCAGAGTAGAAGAGGGTAGGAGTGAAGCGGAGGTGAAAAGACTGTGAGGGAAATGAAGGGGGATGAGGAGGGTTGGAGCAAACAGCCAATCCGCACACAACAGAGAAAGTCAGAGAATGTTCTACACTTTTGACTGGAATGTCCAGTAGTCCAAAGAGCCCATCTTTGGCTGCTTCTGCTCCTTCCAGCTGAAATGTCTGTCTGGCTCCTCTCTGCAGTTATCCCCAAGGCCATATGGCAAGGGAGAAGGGAGGCACCACCTGAGTCCTAGCACCCCTAGAGTCTGTGTGTGGGGCTCCCCTGCACAATTCTGGGGTGCTGGATTAAGCTTAAGATAAAGGTAAGCCAATGTTATACCTCAGAGCATAAGGTAATTTCCTACTTGGTCTGACTCTAGAAGCGGTTAAGTGGTTGTTTTTGTTTTGTTTTAAATTGTTTTTTCCTTGTGTTTGTTCTAGATTCCCCTTATGCTTTGATGGGGAGCTGCAGAAAGAGAGAATTGCCTTCTTCGCTGTGAGCCTGAATCTTCCAACCTTATTTACAATGGCTGAACTGTGGCTCACTCTACCACACAGCTCATTGATTTCTAACGCCTTTTAGAAACAGGCCCATTTGGTTGCTTTTTGGCTTCATTGAAGTGCTACTCAGCATTAGTAAAGATTGAAGAATTGAGCTCGGAAGCATTCAGTATTAATCATTGCCCCAGGCAAAATTATAAAGCAGAGGGGAAAGCACTCAGTGCAGGTATGCTAAATGATGAGTATTCTGCAATATTGCACAATGCCCAAAGCGTGCTGTGTACTTTGCAAACACAAGACCTGATCCCTACACCCTTACTCATGCCACGTAGAACCTTACCTTGAAAATAGTCCCATTGACTTCAGTGGCACTTGACATAAAATAATCTGCTGTTCAACATGAGTTATGAGAGACGATACAGTCCCTAACCAAATATAAAGAATTGTATGTTTAGGGGAATGGTTCCCAAACTTGTTCAGCCGCTTGTGCAGGGAAAGCCCCTGGTGGGCCAGGCCAGTTTGTTTACCTGCAACGTCCACAGGTTCAGCCGATCGTGGCTCCCAGTGACCGCGGTTCGCTGCTCTAGGCCAATGGGAGATGCTGGAAGTGGTGCTGGCCAAGAGATGTACTGGCCACCACTTCCAGAAGCTCCCATTGGCCTGGAGCAGCAAACGGCGGCCACTGGGAGCTGCGATCGGCTGAACCTGCGGACGTGGCAGGTAAACAAACTGGCCTGGCCTTCCAGGGGCTTTCCTTGCAGAAGCGGGGGAACAAGTTTGGGAACCACTGGTTTAGTATATACAAAGATTGCAAAAGAAACTGTCTTGTAATTAACTATTTTGTGCCAGATTTTCATACTCTTATCCCATAGGTAGTTCCACTTCTTTCCATTGGATATGGGACATAATAAAACACTACTCATTGTGAGTAAGGGTTATGGAATCTGGTCCATATGTGTTTTGGAATGTTTGTATATTGATTTCTATGTTGTTCAGAATACCATCTTCATTGTTTTACCTTTGGAAAGTCAAAACTATAATGTCAGTATAAAACATCAGACATAATGTCAGTATAAAACAGCAAATATAAGTTTATCTTGGCCCACCCCACAGGACTGAAATAAATTTACATTCTCTCAGTTTCGATAACCTTCATTGATAAGGTTATAAGATCATTCCTCTCTCTTTAAATTTGTTTGTTGTGTTATTTCACTGAAACAGCATTAGTCGGGGTCACACTGGAGTGCTTGTTTATAGTAAAGCAGCTTTGGTGTTGCCCTGCCAACACTCCCTTTAGGAGATAATCGGCTAAACAGCTTCCTATCAAAGAAGAAAAGAGGAGAATACTTGGCAAGGAAGAAAGTGAGTGAGTGCTCCACAGACAAAAATAAACTAAAGGGGGGAAAATGCCAACTGGGAAAGAGGTGTTTTAAACAACACCAAGCAAATCTTAAGTCACAGCCCTAACAACAGCAGGTATGGACAGTTCTTAAAAAAAACAGTAACAAAAACTGATGGTTTCAATAGTATAACTCTCTCTCTAAAAGGATTTTTCAGACTATATTGATATAGACTGAACAGTTAAAGGTAGCTGGAGATCCCCAAGACAGTTCATTTGCATGAACAGATGCACTCCATATGTCCTAGATCAGTGGTTCCCAAACTTGTTCCACCACTTGTGCAGGGAAAGCCCCTGGCGGGCCAGGCCGGTTTGTTTACCTGCCGTGTCCGCAAGTTCGGCCAATCGCAGCTCCCAGTGGCCGCGGTTCGTCACTCCAGGCCAATGGGAGCTGCTGAAAGCATTAAAACTTAAATGCCTATGACACCATGTCTTTGGTCTTGATCCCCCCTCTCCCAAAAGGGGGTAAACCCCTCCTCTGAACAGCTAGAGAAAATGATCTGTGGAGACAAATGTGGGCATTTCTTGTGCAGGGTTTCAGGGCTGAACATATGATGGCTTTCAGGCACAGCCCCAGGCTTATTGTCCTCTTCTGTACATTCACAGGGCTCCCTCTGGCCAGCTGCCAGTGCAGGATGTTGTGCTGGATTCCGAAAGCCTCCCCCCACATCATAGAGGTGGAGAGTTGGATCTTCCACCTCAGTAGCACCCGGGGCTGCAGGAGGAGGAGTAGATTCATAGATTCATAGATACTAAGGTCAGAACGGACCATTCTGATCATCTAGTCCGACCTCCTGCACAGCGCAGACCACAGAATCTCACCCATCCAATCCTATGAAAAACCTCACCTATGTCTGAGCTATTGAAGTCCTTAAATCATGGTTTAAAGACTTCAAGGAGCAGAGAAGCCTCCCTCAAGTCAACCATGCCCCATGCTACAGAGGAAGGTGAAAAACCTCCAGGGCCTTTCCAATCTGCCCTGGAGAAAAATTCCTTCCCGACCCCAAATATGGCAATCAGCTAAACCTTGAGCATATGGGCAAGATTCACCAGCCAGATACTACAGAAAATTCTTTCCTGGGTAACTCAGATCCCATCTATCTAATATCCCATCTCAGGGGATTAGTCCTATTTACCCTGAATATTTAAAGATCTATTACATACCAAAATCACATTATCCCATCATACCATCTCCTCCATAAACTTATCAAGTAGAATCTTAAAACCAGATAGATCTTTTACCCCCACTGCTTCCCTTGGAAGACTATTCCAAAACTTCACTCCTCTGATGGTTAAAAACCTTCGTCTAATTTCAAGTCTAAACTTCCTGGTGGCCAGTTTATACCCATTTGTTCTTGTGTCCACATTGGTGCTGAGCTTAAATAATTCCTCTCCCTCTCCTGTATTTATCCCTCTGATATATTTATAGAGAGCAATCATATCTCCCCTCAACCTTCTTTTAGTTAGGATAAAGAAGCCAAGCTCCTTAAGTCTCCTTTCATAAGACAAGTTTTCCATTCCTCGGATCATCCTAGTAGCCCTTCTCTGTACCTGCTCCAGTTTGAATTCATCCTTTTTGAACATGGGAGACCAGAACTGCACACAGTATTCTAGGTGAGGTCTCACCAGTGCCTTGAATAATGGTACTAAAACCTCCTTATCCCTACTGGAAATGCCTCTCCTGATGCATCCCAAAACCGCATTAGCTTTTTTCACAGCCATATCACATTGGCAGCTCATAGTCATCCTATGATCAACCAATACTCCAAAGTCCTTCTCGTCTTCTGTTACTTCTAATTGATGCGTCCCCAACTTAAAACTAAAATTCTTGTTATTAATCCCTAAATGCATAACCTTACACTTCTCACTATTAAATTTCATCTTATTACTATTACTCCAGTTTACAAGGTCATCCAGATCCTCCTGTATAATATCCCGATCCTTCTCTAAATTGGCAATACCTCCCAGCTTTGTATCATCTGCAAACTTTATTAGCACACTCCCACTTTTTGTGCCAAGGTCAGTAATAAAAAGATTAAATAAGATTGCTCCCAAAACTGATCCCTGAGGAACTCCACTGGTAACCTCCCTCCAACCTGACAGTTCGCCTTTCAGTAGGACCCGTTGCAGTCTCCCCTTTAACCAATTCCTTATCCACCTTTTGATGTTCATATTGATCCCCATCTTCTCCAATTTAACTAATAATTCCCCATGTGGCATGGTATCAAATGCCTTACTGAAATCTAGGTGAATTAGATCCACTGCATTTCCTTTATCTAAAAAATCTGTTACTTTTTCAAAAAAGGAGATTAGTTTGGTTTGGCACGATCTACCTTTTGTAAAACCATGTTGTATTTTGTCCCATTTACCATTGACTTCAATGTCCTTAACCAATTTCTCCTTCAAAATTAGTAGCTTGAGGAGGAGTTGCCAGTTCGTGGACACTAGCAATGGCTATTGGGGCAATTGGGACCAGAATCTGTTCCACCACCATGTACCAGGGACTGCAACAGGGCATGATCCCAGTCTCTTTGGGCAAGCTTCTGTTCCCTGTTCGATGCATCCTGCTCCACGAACCAGACAATTGCTGACTCCAGCCTCTGGAAAAAAAACATTTCTTCCGCTTAACAGCCCTGTCCACTCTTTTCATCATAAAGTCAAACTGCTCCTGGCTCCTTCTGTTAGAGCCAATGAGTAGGTCCTCAAGGTTCCTTATCCAGCTGCCCTGACTGTTCTTTTGCTGCTACTCTTAGTTCTAGGACTGAATGATTTCAACCTCCTCAACCTAAGGTCCTGCCAAATCAATCACAAGAGCAGCATCATATTTCTTCTTTACTTTCAAAATGAGTAAAAAATCCTCCCATTTAACACAACTTTGCTGTTGAAGACCACAATATAGATACTTTTCAGCTTTTCAGGAATGCCATAGATTCAGTATGACAGGTTTCAGAGTAACAGCCGTTTTAGTCTGTATTCGCAAAAAAAAATGAGTACTTGTGGCACCTTAGAGACTAACAAATTTATTTGAGCATAAGCTTTCTTGAGCTACAGCTCACTTAATTGGATTCAGTATGTGTAATGACCCAGCCAGAGGGGCATTGCTGGCACATGATGGCATATATCACATTGGTAGATGTGCAAGTGAACAAGCCCCTGATGGCATGGCTAATGTGATTAGGTCCTATGATGGTGACATGCCTCTCTGCCATGTACATTGGCTAAACCAGACAGTCTCTACACAAAAGAATAAATAGACACAAATCTGACATAAGGAATCATAATATTCAAAAACCGGTAGGACACTTCAACCTCCCTGGCCACTCAGTAAAAGATTTAAGGGTGGCAATTTTGCAACAGAAAAGCTTCAAAAACAGACTCCAATGAGAAACTGCTGAGCTTGAATTAATATGCAAACTAGATACCATTAACTTGGGTTTGAATAGAGACTGGGAGTGGCTGGGTCATTACACATATTGAATCTATTTCCCTATGCTAAGTATCCTCACACCTTCTTGTCAACTGTCTAAATGGGCCATCTTGATTATCACTACAAAAGTTTTTTTTCTCCTGCTGATAATAGCTTATCTTAACTAATTAGCCTCTTACAGTTTGTATGGCAACTCCCTCCTTCTCTGTATGTATATATATATCTTCTTACTATATGTTCTATTCTATGCATCCGATGAAGTGGGCTGTAGCCCACAAAAGCTTATGCTCTAATAAATTTGTTAGTCTCTAAAGTGCCACAAGTACTCCTGTTCTTTTATTTAAAATGAGGCTCAATCCTGTGAAGTGATGGAAGGTGGAATTCAGGAAACTACCTCACATGACTGGGCTCAAACTGATGTTCCCAAACTAGCTGCATCAAAGTAGCATGATCTTAAAAACTTTTCTTTATTCATCTATTTATTTTTTTATGCAATTTAATTCCATGTTTGCTGAAGACAGCTGCTGCCTGACACAGTATTGAACAACCTAAATTAGAACAGTATTTTCAGGTGGCATTTGTGCAAATTAACTGGATCTTACATTAGGAAAGGAAGCACATCTGACCATTTTAAATACAGGATCAAGCACTAATTTATTGACTATTTCTGCTTCCATAGTTCCTACAATAAATCATTGTTACCATAATCCACAGCAGTACATATTATTTGGAATTTCTACAGTGTTAGTTCCTTTACATAAGAACAGCCATATTGGGTCAGACCAAAGGCCCATCTAGCCCAGTATCCTGTCTTCTGACAGTGGCCAATGCCAGGTGATTCAGAGGGAATGAACAGAACAGGTAATAAATAATCAAGTGATCCATCTCCTGTCGCTCATTCCCAGATTCTGGCAAAAAGCAGTTAGGGACACCATCCTTGCCCATCCTTGCTAGTAGCCATTGATAGACCTATCCTCCATTAATTTATCTAGCTCTTTTTCGAACCCTGTTATAGTCTTGTCCTTCAGAACATTCTTTGGCAAAGAGTTCCACAGGTTGACTGTGTGTTGTGTGAAGAAATTCTTCCTTTTGTTTGTTTTTAACCTGTTGTCTATTCATTTCATTTGGTGATCCCTTTTGTTTGCAAATGTGTGAGTGTGTATCTGGTTGCTGAATGGGTTAAAAGACTGTTCATTTGCCAAACATGGTGAACGCTTAATATATCCATCTGTTTCTCCTGAAGCATTTATATAGCTAACATGTACTTTGTTTTGTTCATTCCAAAATAAGTATCCCAGTCATTACTTTGCTGGACACAACAGACTGCTATATTAACTGTAATCAGCATTATGTGGAAATAAATAATCTTCTGCATACATTTTGGCCATATATATATAGGTTTACATTAGAAACTGAGGGGAATAAAAATTGTAATGGATAAGTAAGATTTCATTTGCTCTTCATTGTTAATTCATCATAACAGTAAAAGTGGATGAGAAGATTTTATACCTGAGCTGATAAATCTTCATGGCAATTCTACAAGGCAGATTATTGTATATACACATGTGGCCTGCCCACAGCAACTAGAATCTTTCCTAGACAAATGCAGCCAACTTCTAAATGAACCTAAGTTTTATATTTTTAGAGTTTCTAGTCCATATGGTGTGTAAAAGTCTAGTTGTGAGTTTATACTGATGCAAAGTCTCTCTGTTCTTCATAACTTTCCAAACTGTAGCAGAATGAAAACTGATCAAAAGCTGGAGGGTGGACTGGAAGAGAAAAAGGAAGAGAAGAAGACAGAGCAGGATCTCACGTATATCAACTCGGGGTCCTTGCTGGTACAGCACAGATGGTCAGGCAACCCCACTGATGTACTGAGTCCTGGGTGTCACAAAGAATGACAGTCTCTGTAGCGAAGCAGAGGCCTGTCTGCCTTCCTCTGGGGAATGCCCCCAAAATCCAAGCTTTTACTTCCCAAAGTCTCTCTTTTTAAGAACCTCTAAAAGGGGATGATGGGCAGAATAGGCTACAATCTCATTATGTAGTCCAATAGGCCTAATTTCTGAGACAACAGTTTTGGTCCATTCTCCTTTTTTTTTAAACAAATCAGAGCCTCAATGCAGTCCTTGAATTATATCAGCACCCCATTTGTATATACTGATTCATCTCCCTGTCTCCTTTTTGCTCTTTTTCTATTAACACTCGTTGTTACAGATTAGTGAAACAATTTATGAGCTGTCATCTCCTTTCCAACAGTTAATTTAGACTAACTGGTCCTCGATTAATGCAACAGGAGCTGGGATGTGAGTCAGAACAAAAGGCCGGGGGGAAGGGGAGGGCAGGCTCCTGGAGGTAATCCTCCCCCAGCTTGGGAGGGGGAGGACTGGCTCTTCACTGTGTAGTTTTCTTGGGCAATAGCTCCTGGCCTCACATCCCCTTGCCTCATTTTCATACCAGATTTTTTTGACTAATTAATTTAGTCCTCTGGCTGTTAGGTGTTTGATAAAATTTCCAAGCCCTGTGTGTGAGAGGATGTGTGAAAATAAGCACCTAAATAGATGTTGATGAGAAACAGTGGGACAAATGGATGGAATACATTAGAAAAGAGAGTTGTGATTTGATGTGGGAAAAAATTATTTAAAAAGAATGCTGAGGTTGCAAGTCAAGCACTCAAAAGTAGGTTTCAGAGTAGCAGCCGTGTTAATCTGTATTCGCAAAAAGAAAAGGAGTACTTGTGGCACCTTAGAGACTAACAAATTTATTAGAGCATGAAGTGATCTGTAGCTCACAAAAGCTTATGCTCTAATAAATTTGTTAGTTTCTAAGATGCCACAAGTACTCAAAAGTAGGAAATTCTAGAATTATGGTTGCCTGTGCAGTACATAACTGCTTTGTTCCTTTGCAGTGGAGGGTATGGCAAAGGAAGTAGGATAGGATTGTGATTGTGTGGTATCACACTCTAGACAGTAGGCTCAATCATTGGATAGTTCTCAAAAACCTGTTTATAAAATACAAATATGTTCAACCAGTATGTTCTTTAGCATTGACAAGCTAAAAAGCTGCTTCACCCTCTCAGCTGGGTATCATCAACCATGAAGGAAAGATGTGACATTGCAGGTAATCCCAATTCCCTACCTCCATTTATACCTTTCCAGAAAATTCAAGAACATGGGAGACTGGGTGGCAATAAAATGAGATTTCTGAATAGTTACAGGCTTTGGAGCTTTCCACTGAAATGTCGCTGATTTAAATTGAGCCTAGGTCACTAGCAATCATGTCACTGCTATCTGAGGGTTGTGCAGTAGTCTGATTTAATGGTCTAATTCCAATTTTTAATGGAAAGGGAAGTTTCACATATAACAACCTGTCAACAGAATCAGCATTGATTAACAGTCTTGGCAAAGAGACCAAGATACAAATGGCTATTGACACCTGTAGGGGCATCCCTAGGATGAAGTGCTCCAGGGGAGAGTTGTGGATCACAGGTGTAGGGAAGCTTGGATTACAGCTAAATAAAAGATACATTGGAGAATTGAATTCTAAGGTGTCACTAGATCTAAATTAAACATCTCTGGGAGAAAAACTAGTGCAGCACACAATTCCTTAGCCAGCAAGTAGATGTGTGTCAGGGAGGAACAAAGTAAAAATTATTATTAAAACTCCAAAAGAACTGCTGACAAATTTGCTAAATTGTTTTAATTGCTATCAACAAGAAGATAATGACATCCTCTGTCTTAAAGCTTAGCAGCTGCCAATTCAGAAGATAAAAGGGAGGGGAAAAAAGAGTGTAGCTTTTAAATGTGTCTGTTCTTCCTTAAAAGCTTCTTTAGAAAAAAAACTGCTAAATAGAGCTTTGCTCACATTTTAAAATGGTTTTGCTTTAAAGAGATTAAATAAACTGGGGTTGCTGTTATGCTGTATAAAAATGAACAAAAAGCTAAACAATGTGAATTCAAGACCTTTGAACCAAGTTACATTCTAGGGGGTTTCTCTACCATTCCGTTGTTATTCAAAAGCACTCCTTCTGAAAATGCCATTTCCTTAAATATTTTCATATTTCTTCTAAGTCCAGCTCATTTAGTTCATTGTTGATTAAACAAACAACTGATAAGAGCACATGTGGGGGAAGTGAAGGCACCAGAATGATATTTTCAAGATTTATATTCAAACTGTCAGAGAAACAAAAATCTGGCTGAGGTTATCCTTGGTTGGGGATGTAAGTCTGTGAGTTGAACCTTTTGGAATTTCCTGGGGGCAGTTTTTGGAGTTAGCCCCTAAAATCCAGTTTTTTCTTTCCTCTGTCCCCTCTACCTTGCGATCAGGAGAGATTTCAGGGAAACCACACCGGCCAACTCCATGTTTGTGAAGAGCTTATTCTTTTTGGCTCCTTTCAGTTCTCTGACCCCTGTCCACCAGATATATGTTTTCAGACAACTTCTCTTGTGACATGGGGAACCCAGATGCATTTAACAGTGATGAAGTAACAGATCTGCAGAGTAAAACACAACAGGGGCACACAATGCCACCTTCACAGCCATACCCCTGAATGACCCCCTCCTGCCATGAACTCCTCTCCCTACCATCCTGTCTTCAAGCTACAAAGTCTAAGTCTCAATGCCCCCCCCATGGAATTTCTCTGAGGGCTAAGAGAATAGGGGAATAGTAACCACATGCAGAACACTATGTTCAATAACTTCCAACCTAGTATCTATTTGATCCAGATTCCATCTTCTTTCCATGGAAGTAGATTAACCAACATGGTCTCAGTGTATATCAGATTGGAAAAATCCTATTGTTGAGAGTTTCAGGGCAAGAAGAAGTGCTATCTAGACAACTAAAAGTGCCAATTTCTTATTCACCAAACAGAGACAATTAGGAAGGTTCAGTGAATGCTGATTAACATGAGACTCAGGAACACTGAGCTACCAGTCAGAGAACAACATGGTCAAATGGTCAGAATGGTAGAGAAGGAGAGAGAACAGATATGCCTCAGTGAGAAGGAGAGCAGTGACTCACCGGAGCAAAATAATTCACCTGCTAGTCAGAAGAGAGAGCTGGGAGGAAGAAGGATGAGCAGAATATTAGAGTGGAACTGCCAGTCAGAGGGGAGATGATAGGACTATTTGATGTCTGCCACATAATTGGTCCTGTAGGAGAAGGCGTGGGACCAGGGAGAAATGCAATTCTGAGAAGACCTGTGGGAATAACTGATTTTTATTGGTTTTCTGACAGTTCTGAAAAAAGTTTCAGGTTATCTGATTGTTTTCAAAATTTTAGGCAAACTGAAAAGTCAAAAAAAAAAGTTTTGGTTTCAACGTGAAACTAAACATTATGTTTAGATTTCAAGTATGTCTAACATTTTATATTTTAATAAAATGGAAGGAATTTTTGAGATAAAACATTGTTTTGAATTAAAAAAATGAAATGTTTCATTAAAAATATTAAATAGAAATGTTTTTCAGATTTTTTTCTGCTTTCTTTCACACAAACCATTTAAACCCAACATCAATTTCCAAAACATTTGGTGTCACTAAATCTGCATTTTTTTCCTGCAAAGTGCTCTACTTATGAGCATGCCTAATGGGGGACTTCCGTTGGAGTTTGTTGGTACTCTGATTGAAGGTATGTGATGAATGGGTCAGGGAGAGTTTGCATTTGGGCTTTTCAGCTACAGTTCTACGTTATTTTTTGTATGAAATGTAAGCAACATTTTAATTTCCAATCAGCCAGAATAGGCTGTGTAGCAAAATTTATAGCCAGGCAAAATAAGCAGTTGCTAATTTTATTTGAAATCTATAATTCATAGTCAGGTAGTTCAAAGACCGTTATTCTGGCTAGAAAAGTATCTGATATCTAATATGTCAACTAAGCTCAATTTGATTTTGTATAAAAATAAACCACAGATTGACTGGCTGCTGCAAAATACAAGTTAAATTGTTTTTAGGAAGGGGCTGTCCTTCCCTTTTATTACAATCTTGCAATTGCAAATAAGTCTTTGAATTTGGCACTATTTTAAATACATGTGAATAAAAACATTTGGTATGTATACAGAGACGTTGCTGATTTTGAAAAACAAAAGGAAAAAGTTTTTGGATAACATAACACTATCTGTTTAAACTTTTGGGGTAAAGAAAAAAAATCAGGCTGAATAAGCAAAGGGCAATACTGAAGTCCATGGGATAGGTTAATATAAACGGCATGGCACAGCAGTGTGTGGTAAAGAAATTGAAAAACTTAGATGTAAACACATTTTGTAGATTTCATAGAAAGCTAATCATACATGGTGAGAACATTAGACTAAAAAATAGATAATAAAAGCATACATTGATTGTATTTCTTATGAGTTCATTGAATTTTGTGTTGCTTTGCTAAAGTATGGACTATAGAATTTTTTAAAAAGTGTATTTAAAGTAAAATTTAAAAATAATTATAGAAAGTTAAGATAGATGATGGGATTTACAAAGATTAAATGAAATAATTGAACATAAAATGTTTAAAATATCAAATGGTTATAAATTAAGGTATTCAATCACTGTAAAAGTTTTATTAAAATGTTAGGTTTATTCCAATTCTTTACTATTTCTGAGAAGAGACTGAGGCATCAAGATGGAACTCTGTGGCTCCTTAGTTCTATAATAATAATTGACATACTGAAATAATGGACAAACTGAAAAGGTCCTGAAATGTTGGGAATGGCTTATGTACACAGTGCACACCAGTGGAATGTAAATTCTAGTCCACACCAATGTGTCATGCACTAACTGGCCCGTGGGAGCCAAATACATTAACAACAAGATGACAAAAATGAGAAACCGTGGCACAGTCCTATAAAACAGGACAAGCAGAATGCAGAGAAATCTTTTAGAGGATCACAGAGGCAATAGTACAATACTATTTAATTTTTAATAAACCTGAGAGAGTGAGACTACAGCCTGAAAATGGGGACAACCACATTTTTGGGTGTGTGGGTGGGGGATTGAAGAGGGGGGAGTTTTAGCTGCTCATGTAGAAGAGATGGGGCAGGGGGGAATCCCAGATTGATATATACCCTTATAAGAAAAGAGTCCATTCACAATTTTTTTTTATTTGATGAAGTCCCACTCTGCTCCTGGATCATTGTCTATGCTCTTAATGGAATCTGAGGGATATTTGTTTCATCAATTTCAAGTTATAACAAGAAGATTGGAAGAATGGTCAGGAAAATGGTTTCAAAGAAGTCTCGTTAGTGCTTTATCAGCCCTGCTTTTTTGAAGAATGCAGCCCGTGACAACATAACCAGTTTTATATTTTGTATAAGTTACACTAAAAGAGTAAGATATTTATTCAGCCAGTTCATCTCAACCTTTCCAAACTACTGTATCCCTTTCAGGAGTAAAAAGAAAAGGAGTACTTGTGGCACCTTAGAGACTAACAAATTTATTTGAGCATAAGCTTTTGTGAGCTACAGCTCACTTCATCGGATGCTCATGCTGTAGCTCATGAAAGCTTATGCTCAAATAAATTTGTTAGTCTCTAAGGTGCCACAAGTACTCCTTTTCTTTTTGTGAATACAGATTAACACGGCTGCTACTCTGAAACCTTTCAGGAATGTGATTTGTTTTGCATACACCCAAGTTTCACCTCACTTAAAATCTACTTGCTTGAAAAATCAGACATAAAAATACAAAAGTGTCACAGCACACTATTACTGAAAAAATTCTTACTTTCTCATTTGTATCATATCATTATAAAATAAATCAATTGGAATATAAATATTGTACCTATATTTCAGTGTATAGTATAAACAATAGTATAAACAAGTCATCTATATGAAATTTTAGTATGAAATTATTCGCTATTGCTTTTTTATGTAAAACTAGGCCTATACTCCTGGTTGACAAGCACTGAATTAAGCAGTTCAGCCTGTTCTATACATGTTATAGGGTCATTGCAGTAGTGCAAAAAATGTCAAAGAACTGCATGCTTATTTTAATTTTATTTCAGATCCAGACCCATTAATAATAGTTTAGACTAAAACTCTAGCTCCTGACATAAAAGGTGGACAAAGTGTCGGCTTGCTGTAAGTCAAGATTTTAACCAAATGCCTCTCTAGGCTGACAGAAGATGCTGTAGCTGCTTTGCTGAAATAAATCAAATTATAAACAGTGTTGGCTAGAAAGCTTGCTGACATCTGCAATAAAAGTTTTTTTGGGAAAACTTTGTTGTATTGAATTCTAGGATCCTATCACCCACTTGAGTTTTATCTATGGCCTTTTGATCATCTCTCTAAAGATGTATGCTACACAGGTTGCAGCATGAAGATCAAGGAATTAGATTCTGTCTTAATGGTTTATTCAGTTCTTCATTCCAAAGCCTTTTAAAGTCAATATTCTCCAAAAGCTTTACCTATTCTTTTGATATCCTCTTCCTCAATTAAAAAAGTAATAATTAGGGGAAGAAACCAAAGATTTTCAGTTTCCACATTACCAAGCTTATTGGTATACTTATTTTAGTAGCTTATAATTTTGGAATCTTTTGTCAGATATTTTCCATTTTTCTTTAACAGTAATTTTATCCAGTGTCAGCATTTCCTTATGGCATTGATCCCTAAAGGAAGATGCTGTCTATGTAGCAGGAAAATCTAAAAACATACTGACATTAAAGGGGACTAGAGAGGCACTTAATGGTGTTTCAGGGGAAAACCATCACAATAGGCCTAGAACAATAATACAATAATCCAACATTATTATACATATTCATAGACCTTAAAATTTCTTCTTTCTATTGGAAAAAAACCCATCATAGTATTTCTATAGGAAGTCAGTGATGTTTAGTGGAATTCACCTGGCAGGAGAGATGATATTTCGAACGTATCAAGAGTGAATGATGAATGAAGAATAGAATGATCCCCATTCACCCAGCACACTTTAAACTCCACAGGTGAGATAGCATTTGATTTATTTTTCTCTTTGAAACTAGAGGTTGTGAACACTTTAAAATATTATTAAATATTAATAGTATTAAAGTATCTTCAAAATGTTGTCCATGAGATTTGGGCTCCTCCCTCCCCCCAAAAAACCCCGAACAAACAGAAAAAACCAACACTTTCTTCTATTTCTGTAAGGTTCAATGTGCATATGCAAATCTGTGTATTTCTTTTAGAGGAAAAGTGAAGTGCTTTTTTTTTTTCTGAATCTATACAGGATTTTGACTTATGTGTGTCTCATATCCAGTGTGAATCATGAAGGAAGAAACTCCCTTAACTTTTGTGTCTTTCTGAGGCTCAATGTACTTGCAAATTGAGGCTGGCTCAAGAGTGATACCCTACAATGCATGTTGATCTCAGGAACCTTAGGGGCCCCTGGAACATTCTAGCCAGTTCATTTAAGCAAAGAAACTCTCACCCAAAGGATCTATTGCCTAATAGTTCAAACTGATTCTTCTCCAGCTCTCTGTTGTAGCCCTAAATTAGGTGTTTAAAGGTACCATTTAGTGGTTATGCTTCCAAATTCCAGTCAGTCTCCTTATACACCTGAGCCCAGAGGCTCTATCTCTATCACTCAAGGTCAATTTTGCCTAACACGCCATTATAAATGTGTCTTGAGACTGTTTACCAAACAGCCTAACACCTCTATTATTTACAGTAGACATATGAATGTGATAGAGAGCCCTGAGGCCAGGGAATTGCCTTTTCTGTATTCTGTGAAAAGTAATTTAGGTTTAGCTGTGATACAGTGATTTGAAAAATCACAACTTCTCTTCTCCCTCATTTGCATTGTCAGAAATGTTTTGGCAGGATGCCAACATAATAAATAACTCTTAAAATTCTAATAAATGCAGCATACTGCATTGGGATCCCTGTGGTCAGGCAGCCTCTTAGGCAGTGGGTACTTTGGCCCAGGCAACCTCTATCAACCAGCATGTGGTCCCAGAGGCCTATCCCTTGCTCCTGGTGCTCCATCTGGGAAAGGATCACCTCCCTTGTGATAGGGGAGGGAGAAAGCCAAGCTGTGCTCCTCAAAACCATTTCCATGTATTCAGTACATGGGTCCAGCAGCCAATCATATCTCACTGGAAAAACAGCCCTCATCAGGCTATTGCAGTCAGTCCTGTAGTGCAAGCTGTGCTGCAAATTAGGGTTCAGATTCTTTTGATGATGTATAATGAAGATGGGGAATGGGATGTTTCATACTAGAATTTGATTCTACTCTTTTCCTTAAAAAAAAAACACTATGAAATTACATAAGAAATTAGATACAAAATTGTTCAAAATAAGTTAATTAGGTTGCAAAGCCAAGCAGTCAAAATCTGGGAAATGCCAGAATTTCAGCAGCCTTTGCAACTTTAATTCAGCCCCTTTTTGCATTATGATACAGTCTTTAATTACATGATCATATGATTACTTTTCTGCAGAGCCCCTGCTTTATTAAGGGAACAGGATGGATGGTTCTCAGGGAATGAAACAGTTGAAACTATGCAGGTATTTTTATGGTCCTCATTGCCATAGTAGCTGAGCACTTCAGTCACTCGTGGATTTTATTCTTGTAAGGTATGGGGATAGTATCCCCATTGTCTTGGTGGAAGAACTGAGTAGAATAAGTGACTTGTCCAAAATCACACAGGGATCCTGTGGCTAAGCTGGGAGTTGAACCCTGGTGTTGAGTCTTAGTTTGACCATCTTATCGACTAGACCATACTTTCTTGATAGCTAAAAGTATCCCGGATGCACCCTTATTGATAGCCAACTCTGCCAAAGGATATTTTCTTTTCTGTGTCTTCAGCATGCTTCCTATTGAATGGAAAAGTTCACAATTATCTTTTAAAGCATACATATGTAAGTATTCTTATACAGTGCTTGAACCAAGCATAATAACAAAGTGCATTATGCATTGTTGTGCATATCAAAAGCCAAAAAAGTCTACAATATAAACATGGCTTTACACCATTTAGAATTGGAATTCTAAATTGAATTTAGAATTCATTTGACATAAGGATCATACTTTCCAGTGTTTGTGTCACCTGTTTGAATATCTTGGTTAGCTTTTGTGTTTCTTAACAGAAAATAATGTTTTTTCCAAGGATTCTTTCCCATTAAGTAGCTGAAAAATGTTTAGGAGTGTCTTACTCAATAAGTCATTTTACTTTCATTGGTGCCACTCATGGAGTAAGCTATTATTCAGCATGTGTCAGTATACAAGATTCTAGCAGTTAGTGAGGCCTAGCTGTTAACTCCTCCCTGAAAGAGTCTTGGCTTTTACACCCTCTTTGGGTTCTTCTAAGGAAGCTTATTAATACCTTTCTTCCATGATTGGGGTGCCCTATACACCCTGTCAAAGTTACGTTAATTGTTTGTGGTCACCTATATCTAAAAAGTTTTCATCCTTTGGAAAAAAATGTTTAGAGTGTGGTTTTATGTACAATTCTACCATAAAAAGGCACCTGCCCCACTTAAAACAGCAGACTTGTGGATGAGTGCAGAGTACAATTCAAGTATCTTTCCATGGGGGTCTCCATTGGGTGCCCACTGCAGGAGAGATATGTGCGTCCATCCCTTGCCTACAGTGATGGAGTGTACAAACTTCAAACTGGCTAGGAAAGGGTAACAAGCTACTCTGGTTTTAGTGGGCCCCCTCCTGCTACAGTGTCAAGCTTGGAGGGTGGGGTTAAAAAGGTAGAGTTCATCTTACTTGAGAGGTGGCTAGGAGGGAGCACAGACCTCCAGTTCTCAGTTCACATGGGAAGACTGGCTGAGGCCAGGAAGTGATTAGAGAGAAGGTGACCTGATGTGTGACTACTAGTTGGATTTGCTACTAGTGGTGTGCCTATTGTAGCTGAACAAAACTGCTGCAGGTGGTATCCTGCCTGAAGGGAGAGATAGCCAAATAAAACCCTTCTGTTTTTTGTACCTGACTGAGGATGCAGCAGTGGGTTATCATGTGATCGGGGGCAACCCTGTCAGACCCATCTGTTCCAAACTCATTGAACCTCACACTCCTAGATAGACTTCTTCTTCAGCGCTGAAACAAGGAGCAACATCCTAATGGAAGCGGTTAACTCCTAGTTCTACATGAGAAGTATGTGATCTGCATGAAGAGGGTCCCTTCTGTCTGTAGGACATGAAAGCATGTTTGGACTGTTTGTATACCATCCTCATTAGCATGGTATCTAAGCATGTTATAATCTCTTATAATTTGCCCTTCTCTAGCACATCCAAGGCTTTCCTCAAATTTTCTAAGTTCCAGTCATTTCCCTCCATGTGTTCTTTGGATGCTTTTTCTTCAGCATTTTAAACTTCCTCACAGTTGATCTCATTGTATTCACCTTGTCTCTTTTTCTGTTTCTCTAGGACAGTTTTATGTTTGAAAGACCTGAATTCATCATCATTGAATTCATCATCCATGAATTTAATGAATGTAAATTTGAATCTTTTATTCCAGATCGTTAATTAAAATGTTAAAACTATGCTAATTACTGACTGATCCATTTGGGATTTACCAGACACTTCAGACCTAGTGCATGCTGCATTACATATAATTATCTGAAATCTGAGTATGAGGAGTCTCTGGTTTAGTTAGAGCATCCATCCAAATTGTGTGGTGAGTGCCTTGAGCATAATATATGTACAATATATCTATCTATTTGGAGAGAGGAGTGAGAGATAATATTGACCTCTTAGTTTTCTTCCTGGTTTTGCTGCTCACTTACATCCTGATCCTGCTTGATTGAAGCCCATGATATTTTTATCATTGATTTAAAGTGGAGGTAGGATCAGAGCATTACAATTTGACCATAAGTAATTTACCTAGCCTATCTGTCCCTTCTTCAAGATGCTGAATCCTCTGGCTTTGATCCAGCAAAGCACTTGAGCACAAGCTGAGCTTTAAGCATGTGACTAGCCCATTGATTTCCATAAATAGACCAAAATGGAGAGGAGTTCTATCAATCACAAAACATGTCTTTGGAAGTTGCAGTCACTAGCACTTCTCTTTCCAATTCTCAGTGAGATAATGAACTGGATGGAAGGGACTGAATATGGCTTGACTTAATCATGCGAGCACAATGTCGAAAAGGTCTAGTCACATTATCAAAATGGCCATTTCACCCCTCCACCTCAAGAGTAGCAAATTAATTCTGAGGGAAATTGTTAGTGTGGCTGGCTTGTAAGGTATCAGAAAATTCTACAATATTGTCCAGTCATTGATTCATTACAAAGTTTCCTATGAAATTTGGATACACTCATTCAAATTCAAAGAAGAGGGCATCTGTGACAACTTGTCCCTTTCATAGAAATTTGAAAGTGCCCAGTTTCACCATCTCTGTGCAATAAATCAATATTATTGAATAGGAAGATATTCTATCCATGTGCGGTAATGCTAACGTATTACTCATGCTAAGTATTTGTTTTTCCCCTTTTTATATGTTTCAGTCTGATAGGATGATTTTTTATTATGTGTTTATATATGCTTTTGCAATATAGGAATGAAGCAGTTTATTATTTTAATGCTGGTTTATTTTCAGCAGCACACTGTAGCATTTAATTTCAGAATGTGGTACTACACAAAAATTAGATGTGCAGGTGAACAAGACTCTGATGGTGTGGCTGATGTGATTAGGCCCTACGATTAGGCCCCTGAATAGATATGTGGACACAGTTGGCAACGGGCTTTGTTGCAAGGATAGGTTCCTGGGTTAGTGGTTCTGTTGTGTGATGTGTGGTTTCTGGTGAGTATTTGCTTCAGGTTGGGGGGCTGTCTGTAATCAAGGACTGGCCTGTCTCCCAAGATCTGTGAGAGTGATGAGTCATCCTTCAAGATAGGTTGTAGATCCTTGATAATGCGTTGGAGAGGTTTTAGTTGGGGACCGAAAGTGATGGCTAGTGGCGTTCTGTTATTTTCTTTGTTGGGCCTGTCCTGTAGTAGGTGACTTCTGGGTAGTCTTCTGGCTCTGTCAATCTGTTTCTTCACTTCAGCAGGTGGTTGTAAGATTGTTGTAGATTGTAAGATTGTAGGTTGTAAGAATGCTTGATAGAGATCTTGTAGGTGTTTGTCTCTGTCTAAGGTGTTTGAGCAAATGCAGTTGTATTGTAGAGCTTGGCTGTAGACAATGGATCATGTGGTGTGGTCTGGATGAAAGCTGGAGGCATGTAGGTAGGAATAGCGGTCAGTAGGTTTCCGATATAGGGTGGTGTTTATGTGACCATCGCTTATTAGCACCGTAGTGTCCAGGAAGTGGATCTCATGTGTGGACTGGTCCAGGCTGAGGTTGATGGTGGGATGGAAATTGTTGAAATCATGGTGGAATTCCTCAAGGGCTTCTTTTTCATGGGTCCAGATGATGAAGATGTCATCAATGTAGTGCAAGCAGAGTAGGGGCATTAGGGGATGAGAGCTGAGGAAGCATTGTTCTAAGTCAGCCATAAAAATGTTGGCATACTCTGGGGCCATGCGGGTACCCATAGCAGTGCCGCTGATTTGAAGGTATATGTTGTCCCCAAATGTGAAATAGTTATGGGTTTGGATGAAGTCACAAAGTTCAGCCACCAGGCTTGCCATGACATTATTGGGGATACTGTTCCTGACGGCTTGTAGTCCATCTTTGTGTGGAATGTTGGTGTAGAGGGCTTCTACATCCATAGTGGCCAGGATGGTGTTTTCAGGAAGATCACCAATGGATTGTAGTTTCCTCAGGAATTCAGTGTTGTCTTGAAGATAGCTGGGAGTGCTGGTAGCATAGGGCCTGAGGAGAGAGTGCCAGCAATGCCCCTTTGCCGTGTACATTGGTCAAACTGGACAGTCTCTACGTAAAAGAATAAATGGACACAAATCAGATGTCAAGAATTATAACATTCAAAAATCAGTTGGAGAACACTTCAATCTCTTTGGTCACTCGATTACAGACCTGAGAGTGGCAATACTTCAACAAAAAAACTTCAAAAACAGACTCCAACGAAAGACTGCTGAATTGGAATTAATTTGGAAACTGCATACAATTAACTTAGGCTTGAATAGAGACTGGGAGTGGATGGGTCATTACACAAAGTAAAACTATTTCCCCATGTTTATCCCCCCCAACCTCCCACTGTTTCTCAGAGGTTCTTGTCAACTGCTGGAAATGGCCCACCTTGATTATCACTACAAAAGGTTTCCCTCCCTCCCTCCCCCCGCTCTTCTGCTGGTAATAGCTCACCTTAAGTGATCACTCTGGTTACAGTGTGTATGGTAACACCCATTGTTTCATGTTCTCTATGTATATAAATCTCCCCACTGTATTTTCCACTGAATGCATCTGATGAAATGAGCTGTAGCTCACGAAAGCTTATGCTCAAATAAATTTGTTAGTCTCTAAGGTGCCACAAGTACTCCTTTTCTTTTTGAAAAATTAGGAAGTTAGTTAAACAGAAATTAAAAGGTACAGTGACAAAAGTGTAATCCCTGCAAAATGCATGGAAACTTTTTAAAGACACCATACTAGAGGTTCAACTTAAATGTGTACCCCAAATTAAAACACATAGTAAGAGACCCCCCAAAAAATGCCACAGTTGCTAAACAACAAAGTAAATTAAGCAATGAGAGACAAAAAAGCATCCTTTAAAAAGTGGAAGTCAAATCCTAGTGAGGAAAATAGAAAGGAGCATAAACTCTGTCAAATAAAGTGTAAAAATATAATGAGGAAGGCCAAAAAAGAATTTGAAGAACAGATAGCCAAAGACTCAAAAAGTAATAGCAAAAACATTTTTAAGTACATCAGAAGCAGGTAAAGGAGCACTCAAGAACAATAAGGTCGTTATAGAGAAACTAAATGAATTTTTGCATCAGTCTTCAAGGCTGAGGTTGTGAGGGAGAATCCCAAACCTGAGCCATTCTTTTTCGGTGACAAATCTGAGGAATTGTCCCAGTTTTGATGAGGTATCATTAGAGGAGGTTTTGGAACAAACTGATAAACTAAACAGTAATAATCACCAGGACAAGATGGTATTTACCCAAGAGTTCTGAAGAAACTTAAATGTGAAATTGCAGAACTACTAACTGCAGTCTGTAACCTATCATTAAATCAGCTTCTGTACCAAATGACTGGGGGATAGCTAATGTGAACTCAATTTTTAAAAAGGTCTCCACAGGTGATCCCAGCAATTACAGGCTGGTAAGCCTGATTTTAATACCAGGCAAACTGATTGAAACTTTAGTAAAGAACAAAATTGTCAGACACATAGATAAAGGAAGAGTCAACGTGATTTTTGTAAAGGGAAATCATATCTCACCAATCTACTAAAATTCTTTGAGGGGGTCAATAAGCATGTGGACAAGGGGAATCCAGCAAATATAATGTACTTAGATTTTCAGAAAGCCTTTGACAATGTTCCTCACCAAAGGCTCTTAAGCAAAGTAAGCTGTCAAGGGATAAGAAGAAAGGTCCTCTCATGGATTGGTAACTGGTTAAATGATAGGAAACAAAAGGTAGAAATAAATGTCAGTTTTCATAAAAGAGAGGCAAATAGTGGTACTGGGTAACAGGTTTACTGGGACCAATCCTATTCAACATATTAATAAATGATCTGGAAAAAGGGGTAAACAGGGAGATGGCAAAATTTGCAGATGATACAAAACTAATCAGGATAGTTAAATCCCAGACAGACTGTAAAGAGCTGCAAAAGGTTCTCACAAAACTGTGTGACTGGGCAGATGAAATTCAAGGTTGATAAATGAAAAGTAATCCACATTGGAAAGCATAATTCCAACTATACATATAAAATGATGGTGTCTAAATTAGCTGTTACCACTCAAGAAAGAGATCTTGGAGTCATTGTGGATAGTTCTCTGAAGATATTCACTCAATGTACAGCGTCAGTCAAAAAAGCAAACAGAATGTGAAGAACTTCAAAAAGATCTCACAAAACTAAGTGATTGGGCAACAAAATGGCAATGAAATTTAATGTGGATAAATGTAAAGTAATGCACATTGGAAAAAATAACTCCAACTATACATACAATATGATGGGGGCTAATTTAGCTACAACTAATCAGGAGAAAGATCTTGGGGTCATCATGAACACATCCACACAGTGTGTAGCAGCAGTCAAAAAAGGAAACAGGATGTTAGGAATCATTAAAAATGGGATAGAGAATAAGACGGAGAATATCTTACTGCCCTGATATAAATCCATGGTACGCCCACATCTTGAATACTGTGTACAGATGTGTTCCCCTCATCTCAAAAAAGATATACTGGCATTAGAAAAGGTTCAAAAAAGGGCAACTAAAATGATTAGGGGTTTGGAATGGATCCCATAGGAGAGAGAGATTAAAGAGGCTAGGACTTTTCAGCTTGGAAAAGAGGAGACTAAGGGGGGATATTATAGAGGTATATAAAATCATGAGTGGTGTGGAGAAAGTGAATAAGGAAAAGGTATTTACTTGTTCCCATAATATAAGAACTAGGGGCCACCAAATGAAATTAATGGGTAGCAGGTTTAAAACAAATAAAAGGAAGTTCTTCTTCACTCAGCGCACAGTCAACCTGTGGAACTCCTTGCCTGAGGAGATTGTTAAGGCTAGGACTATAACAGGATTTAAAAGAGAACTGGATAAATTCATGGAGGTTAAGTTCACTAATGGCTATTAGCCAGGATGGGTAAGGAATGGTGTCCTTAGTCTCTGTTTGTCAGAGGGCGGAGATGGATGGCAGGAGAGATCATTTGATAATTGATAATTAGGTTCACTCCCTCTGGGACATCTGGCATTGGCCACTGTCAGTAGACAGTATACTGGGCTGGATGGACCTTTGGTCTGACCCAGTATGGCCATTATTATGTTCTTACTGTTGGGAATCATTAAGAAAGGGTTAGATAATAAGACACAAAATATCATATTGCCACTATATAAATCCATGTTACATCCACATCTTGAAAACTGTGTGCAGATGTGGTCGTCCCATCTCAAAAAAGATATTGGAATTGGAAAAGTTCCAGAAAAAGTCAACAAATATTAGGGCTTCTGTATGAGGAGAGGTTTCAGAGTAGCAGCTGTATTAGTCTGTATCCGTAAAAAGAAAAGGAGTACTTGTGGCACCTTAGAGACTAACAAATTTATTAGAGCAAGATCTGAGAGTGATGGGTCATCTTTCAGGATAGGTTGTAGATCTTTGATGATGCATTGGAAAGGTTTTAGTTGGGGGCTGAAGGTGATGGCTAGTGGTGTTCTGTTATTTTCTTTCTTGGGACTGTCCTTTAGTAGGTAACCTCTCCAACGCATCATCAAGGATCTACAACCTATACTGAAGGATGACCCATCACTCTCACAGATCTTGGGAGACAGGCCAGTCCTTGCTTACAGACAGCCCCCAACCTGAAGCAAATACTCACCAGCAACCATACATCACACATCAAAAACACTAATCCAGGAACCTATCATTGCAGCAAAGCCCGTTGCCAACTGTGTCCACATAGCTATTCAGGGGACACCATCATAGGGCCTAATCACATCAGCCACACTATCAGAGGCTCATTCACCTGTGCATCTACCAGTGTGATATATGCCATCATGTCCCAGCAATGCCCCTCTGCCATGTACATTGGCCAAACCAGACACTGTCTACATAAAAGAATAAATGGACACAAATCAGAAGTCAAGAATTATAACATTCAAAAACCAGTCAGAGAACACTTCAATCTCTCTGGTCACTTGATTACAGACCTAAAAGTGGCAATACTTCAACAAAAAAACGTCAAAAACAGACTCCAAGGAGAGACTGCTGAATTGGAATTAATTTGCAAACTGCATACAATTAACTTAGGCTTGAATAAAGACTGGGAGTGGATATGTCATTACACAAAGTAAAACTATTTCCCCATATTTATTTCCCCTCCTACTGTTCTTGTCAAGTGCTGGAAATGGCCCACCTTGATTATCAGTACAAAAGGTTCCCCTCCCCGCCCCCACTCTCCTGCTAGTAATAGCTCACCTTTCCTGAACACTCTTGTTACAGTCTGTATGGTAACACCCATTGTTTCGTATTCTCTATGTATTTAAATCTCTCCTCTGTTTTTTCCACCAAATGCATCTGATGAAGTGAGCTGTAGCTCACGAAAGCTTATGCTCTAATAAATTTGTTAGCCTCTAAGGTGCCAGAAGTACTCCTTTTCTTTGTTTGAGGAGAGATTAATAAAACTGGGACTTTTCAGCATGGAAAAGAGACAACTAAAGGGGGATAATATTGACGTCTATAAAATCATGACTGTTGTGGAGAAAGTAAATAAGGAAATGTTACTTACTCCTTCGCATAACACAAGAACTAGGGGTCACCAAATGAAATTAATAGGCAGCAGCTTCTAAAACAAAATAAAGCTTTTTTTCCCCCACACAATACAGTCAGTCTGTGGAACTGTTTGCCAGAGGATGTTGTGATGGCCAATGCTATAACAGGGTTCAAAAAAGAACAAGATAAATTCAAGGAGCATAAGTCCATCAATTGTTATTAGCCAGGATGGGCAGGATACTGGGCTAGATGGACCTTTGGTCTGACCCATTATGACTATTCTTATGTTCTTAAAATATTTTACTTGTTTTATTATTGGAGTTAAAAATTTACAAAAGCTCTTCAAAAAGAAAAGCAGTACTTGTGGCACCTTAGAGACTAACAAATTTATTTGAGCATAAACTTTCATGAGGCTTATGCTGAAATCAATTTGTTAGTCTCTAAGGTGCCACAAGTACTCCTTTTCTTTTTGCAAATACAGACTAACACGGCTGCTACTCTAAAAGCTCTTCAGTGAGCCAAGATATTGAATTTGGCACATATTTTATTGTTTTCCAACCTAATTGTGATATAGACCTCAGTCAATCTAGTTAATATAATGAGATAATGTTCCATTAATAAGAGAGCTTTAATTTATTTTTGCATTGAACTGAAAAAATTAAAATATTTTGTTATGCAAAATGTTTTTTGGACAAAATTCACCTTATTTAATATTTTGAATTACTGGCCAAAGTTTTTAATAACTCACCTGTAGAAAATCCTTCCCTAAATAATTCTCCTTCCTAATCTCTCCCTTTCCCCAAACTCACTACCTATAAGCAGGCATATCCCCTTCAGATTTATCTTATTGCCTGTCTTTTTTTGCAGTCAGAGATAGTGTAATAGCTCTTTCATTTTATATTGCACCACAGACCAGAGTAAGCCTTTCAGCCACTATTTCTGTATTCTGGAAATTGATCTCCAGTCCTGCAGCAGAGTCAGTAGGTATAAATTGCAACTGATTTCACTTTAGACTCATAATTCAGGGAGCAACCTTTCTAAATAAAAAGGTGTTATGGACTCTTCAGTTCCAAACACTTTAGCTTTGCTGTAGTGATACTGTCCAGGCCTATTTCTAGAGACTAATCCCCAGAGTCTCACAGAGATAAGGGAGGGGAGTTTTGCTGAATTTTGAACAAACTTTCATTATGTTCACCTAAAAATCAATACAAAATTCTGAAGTAATGTTCTTAAACACTATTGCTTGCATGACTGGTGCTTCAGTGGGTTGGAGCAACTACAGCAGAACACTTTGGTATTTTTATAAGGGTAAGCAATGAAACATTGAACAGAAAGGTTTTCGTTCCGTTTTGACAAGTAAAAATTGATTATGTCATTGCTTTTCTTCCACATCTCTGCTTTCTCCCCCTCATGGCTGCAGCATTTTCATTCTCAAACCACATTATCTACTTTTACCCACCTTCACTCTGATCCTTTCTCATGCAGTGCACCCATCTTCTTTGCAAATGTAAAGCTGAAGGAATAACTGATTTTGTTGTTGTTTATGTTCAGCCAGCAAATCAAAAAGTTGGAAAAAATCTGATTTGGTTCTGAAAATGTTTTACATTTGTCAGCAATTTGGAAAAGCCCATTTCATGCAATTACATGTACATCTATGTGCATTCATTCATTATCCTCTTTGTAACCTTTAGCATAGGGATTAGGGAACTTGTCCGGAATGGGGGAGACCCATGTTTGAATTCTGACTCTGAAACAGGGACATGAATGCAAATCTCCCCCCTCCCAGGTGACTGCCCTGGCTACCAGGCTAGAGGTTATTCTGTCCTCATTTTCTTTTGTTGAAGCTGTTCCACTTTGTAAAAATACAGACATGTTCATTGGGCCATGACACTATAGCCTGGTGATTAAGGCACTCATCTGGGGATAGGCATGAGAAGATATGGATATATCTCTTTTCCCTGCCTGTCTCAGAGGCGGGATTTGAATCCACATCTCCTACCTCACAGCTGAGTTCCTTAATCAGCAGGTTATACAATTATTCTCTTTTACTCTCTGGGCTAATGAATATTTATGTATTTAACACAAGTGGAACAGCTCCCACAGGAGATTGAGAGTCACCTACCCCAGAATAACCTATATCCTGATAGTTAGGGCACTTATCTGGCAAGGAGGAAGCTCTTAGGTCAAGAGTTGGGATTTAAGCCTTAGGTCAAGTCTACACTACAAAATTAAGTCAGCCTAAATTATGTTGACCTACAGTAATTGAATCAGTTTTACACATAGGCACTACACTTCCTGCATTGGCAGTGTGCATCCTCACCAGGAGCATTTGCACCCATTTAATGGCCAGTGTGGGGCATTGTGCGGTGGTTTCTGAAAAGAGGCAATCATCAATGTAAGCAATGAAGAGTCTACACTGACACTGTGTCAATCTAAATACACCTAGTTAAGCACTACATTTATCCTGGAGGTGGACTTATTAAGTTGGTGTAGTAGGTGAATTACATCGGTGGGAGCTACAATTTAGTGTAGATGCTTACAGAGTTAGGTTGACAGAAGCTACTTTATGTCAACCTAATTCTGTATAGTACACGAGGCCTTAGTCTCTGACAGCCCAGGTAAGTGCCCTGACCACTAGTCGAAAAGTTAGAAAGGGAGGAACACATATGTTTGCTGGCCCTGAAAACTGTTTTCCCAGTTTCCTGAAGTGATTACATCAAATTCACATAGTTTTTGTTCAAACAAAATTGCATTTTTTGGAGCATAAACTCTTTGTCTGAAAGCTTTTGCCCAGCTCTATTAATAAGTCTCATCCTGTAGCTGATCTGTTGTCCTAGTGTAATGTATCAGTTGTGAACAGCTGTGGTCACAGTGAGGGAGATTGTTTCTCAGAGAACTGATCTAGTCCCATGCAGGGCTCCGAACATTAGAAACAAACCCTTTAATTTAATTCTGTGTTCCACAGAGACCTAACCCAGAGAGAGAAACACTGAGGTGACATGCTGTTAGAGGCCCGTGTTGCTAAGCAGTGAGATTGCTGCATTTTAAGTGAAATGGTGCTTTTCAGGGTCAATGGCTTTATTCACAGCGTGGCAAAGCTCCGACCTTGTCCCTGTGGGTCCTGCACTTCCAGGCAGTTTATGCTAGCCTCAGAGGCTCACTGCAACCCTCCATGTAGCCCTTCTCTCTGTAGGGCCAGGATTACAGTCTATTGAGCCCTTTTCATCATAAGCCAGGAAGGAGGTTGGTGAGAGAACTCCCACAGTCTCTGTTGTGGGCTTATTCTCAAACAGTTCAGCCTCCTGTCCTGACAGGGGCCTGTCTTCCCCTCCCAGGATATGTTTGCACAGTGGCAGTTTGGGGGGAACCCAGGCCCACCCTCTACTCTGGGTTCCAGCCCAGGGACCCTAATGGCAACAGCTGTTGGCAGCTGACCTTTCATTGCCAGAGTTGCTACATTTCCCTGGGCCACTTCCCCTCAGCTCTCCTGCTTCTCTCTCTTAACGCCTTCTTCACCCTTACCTTAGGGCTCCCTTTCCAGTGGCTTGAGGTTGTCTTCATTACCCTACCCTTCAGCCACACTTCTACTCCTCTGGCTCCCTGACTTCCATCAGCCTGACCGAAGTGAGCCCTTTTATAGTATCAGAGAGGCTTTAATTAGAGTCAGATGTTCACATTAGCTTAACGGCCTCACCTGGCTCTTTGCAGGTTAATTGGAGTCAGGTGTTCTCATCAGCCTGGAGCAACAGTCAGGGAACAGAAAAATGTGTATCCAGAGGCCAGTATGTCTGCCTTCTACTACTCTGCTTTACCCAACTGGCATGGGTCTATCACAACAGATACAACAGATTTCAGTAATGAAGCTTGGCATCATAAAAGTGTGGATCATTGTGGTCTGATCTGTGTTTGACAGCATCTTTAGCACCTGTCACTACTAGGATTTCTAGAAATAGAATCCAGAAGGACAGACTTGACAACTGGAGATTAGATGTGGCAAGTGTGGCACATATTGAAACTTCTTTAATATACATCACTTTCCACACCATTTTCATTTTTCTCAAATTCAGTTTCATGTCATATTCTTGGTCTAAGTGCAGATGATTTCCAGACCCCAAGGATAGCTCTGAGATAGAAAAATGAGTGCTATCTGCCTATTGCCACCACTAGAGATGGTCAATTTCATGAACACTAGTATGACTAAAATCTCTGAGTTGGGTACAAATGAAGAGACTTGTGTATGGTTGAACCCACATTCACAAAGTGAAAATCAGTGCACTGTGTCAGGTCTGAATTAGTTTTATAGTGAAAGAAGATGAACCTGTTTATTGTAAATAATTGTTATGTAAAACTATGCTGGCCTACAATTAACCTGAAACTGTCCAGGGTTGCTTGAAAGGTTCAGAATCTTAACAAATCCTTTCTGTAACTATGGCTTGAATTTCAAGTTTGTAACAAGACTCCCAAACCAAACTCTACCTACAAAACCAAGTAAAACTTTCTAGTACTTCCCAAAAATGAAAGCAAAAATAGAAGTGGGCCACTATCAAAATATAGACTCTGAACCCCCTTACCTAAATCTCAAACTTTATACTTCAGGCCCACTTCTAGTAAAAATGCATTCCCATTTTTGTAATATTTCCATGACTGAGCCAATACACTATTGCATGAATTAGGCTGCATTTTGTGACAAGATACAACTTGTGGGCAACTTGCAGCCCGCAGGCCACATGCGACCCATCAGGGTAATCTGATTGAGGGCTGTGAGACATTTTGCTGATGTTGACCTTCCGCAGGCACAGCCCCCGTCAGCTCACAGTGGCTGTTGTTTGCCATTCCCAGCCAATGGAAGCTGCAGGGAGTGGCGTCCAGCACATCCCTGAGGCCCGCAGCTTTCCGCATCTCCCATTGGCCTGGAATGACGAACTGCGGCCACTGGAAGATGCGGGGGGTTTTCCCTGCAGACAGTCAATGTCAGCAAAATGTCTTGCAGCCCGCAATCAGATTACCCTGATGGGCCACTGGCTATTGTGAGGCTATTTTCCTCTTCTTCTAATTAGTCTGTCCTGTGACAATATTGCAGTATCTTCTTATCTTGGTAATGATAAATTTCACCTGGATAACCATGTTAGGTTTCAAGTTTGTGTATATTGTTTGTCATCTTATTATTTCACTAAATGCTTTTAACTCTGCTGCCATTCTTTGGAGCTAATTGAAGTTGTTTGAAGTTTCAGTTCTAATTTGGCTTTTCTATCATTTGTTTTGTTTTCCTTTTATGTTGTTGATCATACCACAGTCAGTTGTTCCACAGCCATGCAATACTATCTTCATTTTTAATTACCTCCTTTTGTTTCCTTTCAGTATTTGAAAAAACATCGTTATCTAACTTAAAGTATATTTAAACACTTTCAACCCCTCTAATGGCAGGGTTTAGTTGTCTACAGATCTATAGTGAATTTATCACTGTAGGGACACAACCTTTCAGTCCTTTTAAATCCATATTTCAAATTGACCTGATTCTGCTTCTGGGTTTCTTAGTTTCTGACTTGATTGTGGAGCTCAGGGTGAAGTGAGTTTTGGAGAAACAGTATTTGTCAGAGCAAGTTGTAAAGATTTCTCTTTCTGAGAGAATATTTATTCTGATCTAGTTCAAATGTTAGAGAAAGTAGCTATGAACTCTAGCCAAAGAGAAAATGTGAATAGGTTAAGTGATTTTTAGAAGTGATTCATTGTTAGTGCAGTTCAAAATGCTCTGTCAATGCATCCTTTCAGTAATATGGCATAAATTAAAACAGCCACACAACTTCATAGCTGCTTGATTTTATTATTTTAGTGTTTTTATGATTTTTATAGTATTTTTTATCATTTTTAATGTAAAATTGTAAAGCAGATTTGGTATTTCTCCCTCCAGAATTGGTTAAAGAGGACCTGCCTCATTCATTTGTACAGGGGATGGAGGAGAATCTTGTCCTTGGGACAGCACAGAATCACTCAAAACAGGAAAATCATATTACAGAATAAGTACTATATTGACAGGAACACAAAAAAGGGAAATCAACCTGAGCTAAGATTAGCATAGCAGTATGAGTCTAGCTATTTTTTCCTAAGGCATAAAACTGACAGCAAAAGGACTCTGTTTGCTGACTTTCTGTTGTACAGCCAAGCTGTTAATATCTAGTAGAGAGCTCCCATGTGTAGATATGCTCAGACACTTAGCTTTTCCTAAGAATTAATGCTGCTAGGTACAGTTTGTTTTCTGCCAGTGCGTTTACCATTTTTTGTCTCCCTTTTCTTAAATAGGGCTTTACTAACACAAAATGTACAAAAGTGGAGTTGGCCATGGTCTGATTACTGCCAGGATGTTCATGTTGGGTTATATTTTATTACTAAACGTACTTCTGTATCTGAAAAGGATGCAACATCAATCTTGGAGATAGAATATGACAGTGTTTACAAAACCAGTTGCCTGTTTACTATGCAATGGTAATACACTATCTCTAGAGTGGTAACCATTCTTGATTCTTGTTCTCTGACAGGCACTGCATTATGTGACCTTGCTTTGGGGCTCACAGTCAAAAAGCAGTCATGATCAGGAGAGGTGTCTTTCTGTATAATGCTACATACAGGGTAGACTCACAAAGGCAACTAATAAGTAGCAAATTCATAGCAAATAATTTAACACACTTTGTCTGTCTGGCTGTTCCAAATTTAGTAAAGCATTTATGTGTGCTTAATTTAAGCACACTGAGGTCAATGGTACTACTCAGACTGAAAGTTAAGCATGTGCCATAAGTGTTTTGCTGGATTGGGACCATATCATCCACAAGTAGATCATGATGTCTTTGACTGTGTAAATTTTTCCAATTTACTTGACTTTTTTTAAATTGATGACTACAGATAGATTACAAAAAAGGTCACTGCAATATCTCAGTCTTGATATGTGAAATCTGAACTGTATTGATTAGTTGTGATTGGTGACATAAATCACAGGGTACAGCTTTTGTTCCCTGACTGGATGTGCATAACTCTTTTAAATAGGAGGAGGGACTAAAGAAGCTACAGTTTAAGGAAAGATAGAAAATACAGGTTTCAGAGTGGTAGCCGTGTTAGTCTGTATCAGCAAAAAGAATGAGGAGTACTTGTGGCACCTTAGAGACTAACAAATTTATTTGGGCATAAGCTTTCATGGGCTAAAACCCACTTCATCAAATGCATGCAGTGGAAAATACAGTAGAAAGATATATATAAAGAGAACATGAAAAAAATGGGGGTTGCCATACCAACTCTAATGAGACTAGTCAATTAAGGTGGGCTAGTTTCAGCAGGAGAAAACAAACTTTTGTAGTGATAATCAGGATCGTCCATTTCAAACAGTTGACAAGAAGGTGTGCGTAACAGTAGGGGGGAAATTAGCATGGGGAAACAGTTTTTAGTTTGTGTAATGACTCATGCACTCAGTCTTTATTCAAGCCTAATTTAATGGTGTCCAGTTTGCAAATTAATTCCAGTTCTGCAGTTTCTCATTGGAATCAGTTTTTGAATTTTTTTTGTTGAAGAATTGCGACTTTTAGGTCTGTAATTGAGTGTACAGGGAGGTTGAAGTGTTCTCTGACTGGTTTTTGAATGTTATAATTATTGGACGGTATTGCTGCCACCACCAAGTGATTTAGAAAAAAGATTCACGAAAAGGACCACTTGCAGTTCCTATTTCCCCAAAATATCCCCCCAAACTCCTTCACTCCCTTTCCTGGGGAGGCTTGAGAATAATATACCAACCAATTGCTTTTAATAAAAGTACATACCAGACCCTTTATGTTTAGGACACTAAAATTAATTAGGTTCTTAAAAGAAGAACTTTATTATAAAGAAAAAAAATAAAAGAAACACCTCTCTAAAATCAGGATGGAAGGTAATTTTACAGGGTAATAAAAGATTTAAAACACAGAGGATTCCCCTCTAGGCTCAACTTCAAAGTTACAAAAACAGGAATAAACCTTCCTCTTAGCATAGGGAAAATTCACAGGCTAAAACAAAAGATAATCTAACACATTTTCTTGCTATTACTTACCATTTTTGTCATTTTAGATGTATTATTTCAGGATCTTTTTAGGAGCTGGGTTACCTGCTTGGTCTCTCTCTTCGTCCCGAGAGGGAACCAACAAAGAGAGCACAAACAAAACCTCCTCCCACCCCCAGATTTGAAAGTACCTTCTTTCCTTATTGGCCAACCAGGTTATTTGAGCTTCTTAACCCCTTACAGGTAAAGGTGAGATTTTATGCTACCCTTAGCTGTATGTTTATGATATGCTCCCCAAATCACAGATGGTGCTGGACAGCCTGTTCCACACTGGCTGTGATTTCTTCCTGGAGCTGTAGGAGAAAACAGAGTTAATAAGAAACATGCACCTCTACATATACTACTGATTATATAAAAACTAACAATATTTCCCACTTTCAAGGATGATTTTAACCAGTTGATTGTGGGAAACTTTCACGGGAGAGTGCATCAGCTACTTTGTTAGAAGCTCCTAACATGTGCTGTATTTGAAAATAAAAATCTTGGAGAGCTAAACTCCACCAAAGAGGTTTTTTGTTATTTTCCTTGATGGTATGAAGCCACTTTAACACAGCATGGTCAGTTTGCAGGTAGAAACGCCATCCCAAATGTATGGGAGTAGCTTTTCCAGAGCATACACAATGGTGTACTGACCGGTCAATAGGGTTGCCAGATGTCCTTTTTCTTAACCAGAATGCCTGGTCGAAATGGGACCCTGGAGGCTCTGGTCAGCACTGCTGAACAGGCTGTTAAAAGTCTGGTTGGCATGGGGATAGCAGGCTCCCTACCTGGCTCTGCGCAGCTCCCTGAAAGCGGCAACATGTCCCTCAGCTCCTAGCAGAGGGGCAGCCACGGGGCCTCCATGTGCTGCCCTTGCCCCACATTGAGTACTGGCTCTTGTAGCCTTTTATTTTATTTAAAGTGAATTTGGTAAAGTGATTTGGGTTCGGCTCTAGCGGCTACAGTTTCAAGTATAACAGAGTGAAAGTCACCGCTGCTACTTGCTTCAGAGTTAGAGTCTCTAGGAACACATAAAGACCAAAGCTAGTGACCACACAGACATTCACAAATATAAAGTCTAGACTGTTTTACAAGTTTTATTAAAGTTACAATTAAAGTTATGTTTACCCAAGCATATAGAAATTCTATAGAGACCTATGCACAAGTTACAAATATAGTTATACTCACAGCCTAAACAACAATATTAGGATCTTATGGGTCTCTCGGGGCTTTATCACCAGTAGAGGGATAGTTCCTGCTGGAGTCACCCATAGGGAGTTCAATTTTCCCATTCTAGGCATCCCCTTTTTATAATGTGATTCTGTCTATACCTACATTCTGTGCATGTCCATAAAAGTGTCAACCCTCTTTTCTCTCATTGGTCTGTGTCCCAAATGGCTAAACTCTGCAACTCCCATTGGCCGGGAATCTCCTTCTGCACCCAACCCCTCTCCCAGCCCTGAGCCCCCTCCCGCACCCAAGCTCTCTCCTGTAGTCTGCACCCCACACCCATTCCTGTGCCCCAACATCCTGTCCGAGCTCAGACCCCTCTTGTGCTTCAAACCCCTCAGCCTCAGCTCGGAGCCCCCTCCTACACCCCAAACCCCTCATACCTGGGGTGGGTGGGGGAGAGCAAGTGATAGAGGGAGGGGGGATGGAGTGAATGGGGATGAGGTCTTGCAGAAGGGGTGGGGTGGGGTGGAGCAAGGGTGTTCAGTTTTGTGTGATTAGAAAGTTAGCAATTTTTCCGGTCAACCGGACACTCTGTGGAACTGGAAGTAATCAATCAGGCAGCAGTGCAGACAAAAAAAAAACAAAAACAAAAAACAAAACAGGAAATAGTGTACTGTACCTGTATTGCATCTTAAAGGTAGGCACATGTGGGATGTCTGTCCCCACCCCCAACTCGCCACATGGGGGGCAACCACTTACAGTTAGGAGGTGAAGATGCTGAGTTTCACAGGCACAGTTGTGAGCCACCAAGCAGACAGAGCGGAGCATTACTGGGGTCTGTGTCTTTCCTGTAAGCCCCTGCCACAGTTCCCTCTTCTTCCCCCTCTGGGAAAGAAACTTCCCGAGCTCCTGCTGGAGCCAGGTCTGGAGTGTTTTGCTACTGGAGCTGGAACACAAGTTCCTTCCTGCACACTGTGCTCTGGAGGAACACTCAATTTTAAAAGGCCACTGCCTTCACTGTGCATGCACTGACACCATGGTGCCTCACTAATCACCCCAGAACCAGGTGTTTGTCCCCGCTCACTAGGCAGTTACTTACAGGTTGGAGGTGAAGACGCTGATGTTTGCAGGCACAGCTGTGAGCCCCTGCTCTGAACAGTCTTCCCTAAGGAACATCCCATAATGTCTTGTTCAGTGTTACGAACATTTCAGAGTTACAAACAATGTCCATTCCCAAGGTGTCTGTAACTCTGAGGTTGTATTGTAAACCTGAGTAGGGAAGTTTAGAAATTTTTCAATCTTGTCCTTTATGGGATGCATATATTATTTCCTCCTAAGGTATCATTCCTAGAAAAGTTAAGCTACCATAAACATTGATTGGGTACAAAGTTCAAATTTAATTTTTAAATTTTCTTTCATATGAACCTTGTGGCCAGATCCATGTCTGGCACCTCTAAGTCCTCTGTTCAAAGGCTCTGATTAGAGCTGGTGAGGTATGGTTATTGGTTTCCAAAACAAATTATGACAAAAACATTTTGTTTTCATTTAAAAAAAATATTTGACATTTTTTCAATAATTCTTTTTCTTTTTTCCTTTTTGGCTATGAAAGCCTGGCTTTTTTCAGTTTAAAACTAACAAAAATCAGTTTTTAGTTATGAAAAACTTATAAAAATCATGTTTTCATTATTTATTTTAAGAAAACAGATTTTTTTCATGAAAATTAAATGTGCACTTTTTCCTCTGTTTGCAGATTGGCACTCTCACCTATGCATCCTGACTGGGAGGAGGGGGGAGTCCATGGAGAGGAGCGCTTCCTCTACAGCTTCCTGTGGTGTTCTAATAGTGCAGGATGATCCTATCCTCTTTCCCAAAACCTCAAAACCAAGTTGCACAAGTTACTATAGACTACCTCTTCCTCCATGCTATGAATCTCAAGAGGATTCCATCTGACAGCTAGGTGTCAGGTGAACACTTGGCAGCAATAGTCTTACAAGACCCATGCTGTTGAAGTACATAGAGAACCAAGTGTGATACTGCACTCCACAGTCTTCATAGAGAAGTTATGATATGATTATGGTATAATCATAATGCATTTTATGCAAGATAGGTCATGTGAGATATCACTGAAAAGGTTATGATTTACTGAATATGATTATCAATTTTATATCTGAAGTTAAGAATATTGTCTGTGTATCTATTACAAATGTGTTTACACATGGGGAAAGCCTACTAGGCAGAATGCACTCACTATAGATGGCTGGCTGGAAAGGACCATTAGAAGAAAAAATGAGCCTTAGAAGAAGTTTATCTCCTACCGGGGATCTTCCAAAAACAATAGACCACTGTTGTAAATCACAAAACGAGGAGGAGGTTATATCAATAAATCGTTCTTAAACAAAAGGATAAAGATTTTTATCAACTGTTGAATACGGGTCTCATCATTGCTCTGTCATCAATAACCAGCTCATGAGTAAGTCTGTCAATCTTTTATGACAGGTTTCAGAGTAGCACCCGTGTTAGTCTGTATTCGCAAAAAGAAAAGGAGTACTTGTGGCACCTTAGAGACTAACAAATTTATTTGAGCATAAGCTTTTGTGAGCTACAGCATGAGCATCCGATGAAGTGAGCTGTAGCTCATGAAAGTTTATGCTCAAATAAATTTGTTAATATTTTATGTTGATACATTTTTAAGAGATGTGAAGGCCTTTATCTGAAAACATTTTGGCAGAGCAAAACAAAATTTAGTTTTCTTGATTTAACATGCCTTTCCAAAAAAATGAGGCTGGTGTTGACCCTCATTGTCAACAATGGGCACAAGGGTTCAGAATGTGTGTCAGAAAGAAAATTGAAGCAGTTCTGGTGGATATTGACTGCTGCTTATGGTCTGGAAATTTAAGATTATGGCAGGAGAAAATAGGGCAGAATTTGGTTACTAGTTCTCTTGTAAGATCATATCATCAGTCTTCTTTGTACTGAATCCAATAGTTTGTGTCAGTCTTTGAGTTGCTGTAGGGTAAAAACATGGGATTTTAAAAAAATCTTCAAGGTCAGAAAAAATACATTATATGTTCATTGGATTAAAACACTTTATTTCCACTTACTGTGATTGATGGTATTGATCTTGACATTTTAATATAATAAAGCACAGTAAAATGACTAATCAAGGCCATTTAAAGACCAATGTATGGTGACTTGTAGACAAAGGATGTATTCATTATGTTCAAGATTTATTAATTTCTTAGCATACGAGTATAAATGTTTCATAACAGGATATTTTATTATTCATTGTTTTACAGTCAGTTTCCCACATTATAGTAGTTAGTCCTTTGCCACTTTTAAAATTAGATTCAGTTCAAAATTAGGTCAGCCTACTGCCCATGTCTGGTAGAATGGACTTCAGTACTTTTCAGTTTTATGCCACCCTGATGAAATCTTGAACTACTGTAAATTAATAATCTTAGCTAAAGTTTAAACTATATTAAGATAGCTTGAGACCATTTTGAATTGGTACTATCCACAAAAACCTCTATCTATCAGCAACACTTAATTATACTGAATGAGATAAGATAAATAGTCAAGTCACTGAATAAACAATATGGGCTGAGTCACATCTGTAAATCACAGCTTCAGTTGGGTGATGGCGGTGCAGAGATGCACAATCCCCAAAAGGCATCATTTTATCTTGAGCTCCCTCAATGTGCCTCTTTAGGGTGACTAGCATTGTCCCTCTTCTTGTCCTGCCAGAAATGCTTGTCAGTGTATAGAATGGTGGGGCCATGATTGTGCTCTTCCCTTTGAGTGTGTCTTCACTGCAGAGTTAGCTGTAATGATCTACTCCTGAGTTAGCTTACTCATGTTGCAAAATAACACTAGTGTTGCTATGTCCACATTGGCATTGTTCCTGGTCATGCGTGGTGCTAAGACTTTTGGGGTACATCCCTTGGTTCATACTGCTGAAGTGAGCTGGGCCAAGGGAATTGTTGGAAGGCACTGGAGGACGAGCAGGACTGAAAAGGCTCTAGCCAGAGTCCACATTATTAGAGTGGCCTTGTTAGCAGCTAACAAGTTGTGCTTACTTGACTTTTAGCTTCTACCCTCTCCCTCTGCCACCCATGCTAGTCACCATTGCACTTGAATAAAGGAGTTTTGTGTTTAGACTGGACATGAGTTAAGTGCAACACTTGAGTTATAACTTGAGTCAACTTGGCAGTGAAGACAAGCCATTTGAGATGACTTATGCCCCGGGGGTGCATGGAGGCAAAATGAACGGAGTTATTATCCATAATTGTTCAAAGATTTTATGGCAAGAAATGGGTTGTTTGCAAACTGTTGTCTTCAGAGGAGATTTTCAAAGGCAACACTAATGGGTCCTGCCAGAAATCCTATCAGATGATACTTAACTCTCATTGAAAGACAATGGAAGTTAGATACTTAATTGCCATTAGTATCTTTGAAAATCTACCCATTTAAATGTATTTGGCTATTCATTGGGTGTGATTGTCAACTAAGTTGCATGATATTGGCTTTGCTCCTTCCTTGGATGACTGAAACTCTGCAAGGCCAGGCACTCTCTGCACCAATACTGATGTATCTATTCAAGCATAAATACCCTTTTATATGTGTATTCAGTCAAAGAGATGATATTGTTTTCTCTATTAAATTTGGTACATTTTTACACTTTTTTCTATAGAACCCTATTGGTTTAATCTCTATTGAACTCAATAGGAGTTTTCCATAAGGGATTTTTCCAGCTCTACTCAACATAAAATTTTAATTCAACTCTAGTATCAGCAGGCACAGCATCTATTAACTTCAGTTAGAGTTGTGCCTATATACACTCTCACAGAATGTGGCCCATGATAATGTAATATTTAAAATGAACTGGAGCAGAACTTTTTGATGACAAAAGACTTGGCTGGTCCCTCAAATCCCAATTATCAGAAGGCTTTAAGAAGTTGTTCTGCAAATTAGGACTCTCCAGTAAAGTGTTTGTCAGTGAAGGATTCCTCCCAGGTAGTGTGAATAATTCTTCAGAGAAATTTCAGATTTATTTATTTGTTTACCATACTGTGACAGAGTGCAGGGAATTAACAGGTGAGCTTGCACTCTGATCACTCTGACACCCATTAGTTTCACTGGAGAAAGCTGATTGGGGTAATTAAAGATAATTATTAATTAGACTGGTGGCCTGGATGAGTTAACAAGCCAAGTAGCCCATCACCTCAAGACAGATAAAGAAGCACAGGAATGGAGTATCAAGGGAGAGAGGACCAGGGCTAGCTGACCCCAGTCTTACAGATGCCTCAGGGAAGAGAGACTTCTGCTCTTCTCAAGTCCTGAGGAGAGGGCCGAAAAGTACCTGGGGCATTGTGAATGGAACTGTTGCACAAGACTGTGAAACTGTTTGTGGAGGGAACTCAAATAATGGCATATTGAACACACTACTAATGGAATCTGAGTCAGTTTTTGTGGCAAGAAGGGGCAAAATCAGAACGCATTCTGCTACACATGCCTATAAGGAAATTAAAATGAGTTTAGTGGAGGAAAGTTCCACATGGCTTTATATTCTTTATAAAAAAAAGTAACCAATATACTCAATATGCTGCTTACTATTGAAATCAAAGATAGGGTAAACAGAGAATGTCATTTAGATGAATTGTTTGCAATGATTTTGTGTGTGTGTGTAGAAAACATTCTCATATATGCTTTTGGTAATGCTGTGCTTGCAGTTCAGTAAATATACAGCTTAAACAAAATAACTTTGTCAGCAGTTGATTGCAGATCAATATTTTCAGAGTACTGCTGAGTTTGAATTAAGAAAGTTCTCTGTTTTAGAGACAAATAATGTTGATAACTGGAGGAAAGCTGAATTTGTTCGAGAGAGAGTTCAGTTTTGGATATATAGCTGAAATCCATGCAGCATGCGGTATATAATAATTGCATTTTGCTCCTTCCATAGCTAAACAATAAAATAAATTAAAGCTTTAAAATATACAAATCCCTCTACTGCCATTTTCAGCATAGCCCTCTTAACTGAAGAACATTCAGTGCTTAGAGCTAAACCATATAAACTTTAATCTAAAATCAAGATAGCTAAAAGGGAATATGTAACATAAAGTTAGAGTTTCATCCTAAATTAAAAGCCAGCTTGTTAGCAGATGGCAGGCATTTAGCAGAAATCTCTTCTTACAATTTATACAAAACCCTTCTTGCAAACAAAAAAATCATATTTGATAAATCAGAATAAAAATCCACTGTGCATAGAAATAAAGATGGTTGTGGAATATACTAAAGATGTGAAAATTTAGTACTAGCACACTGCTAAACCTACCATTTGAAAAAGAAATATTTTGGACTTTGTGTATTCAAGGTGGGATTCTTGAGAACCCTCCCCCTGCCCCAGTGAGCACACTGATGCATTAGATCCCTCACAATCTGACCTCCAGTAAGTACCACAGGGACTATCCCATGGTGTGTCACACCATTCTGCTCTCCGGGATGCCTTCCTGTGAACAACCCCTTTGAACCAGCCCTCCCTCACTTAGTCAGATGTGGAGTCTGACCCATTGGGCACTGTTGCAACTGCCAAGCCTACAGTTGACTCAGCTGCATTGCCACCATTTGTAGGCAGCCATGGACCCATGTAGGTGGCCATAGGCCATCCTTCTGCTCACAGTGTTGTCAACTCTGGTGAATTTATCACAAGTAATGTAATTTTGACCTGTGCTGGAAACAGTCTAGTGATGAAGTGAGAAACTCCAGTCTTCACTTTTTAGACTGATGGGGAAAACCCATTCTGATTGACTGTCTTCCCCACTTCACTGTCCCTGGGGAAGAGCAGCCATTCACAGCTTTTGCAGAGGCAGGCAGAGCTCTTTCCCACCTCCCTTCAGGAGCAGAGAGAAGTTTTTTGGAGAGGGGAAAGGGGGAAAGGAGGAGCCAATGACATTTTTACAAGAGTGAGATGCAGGAGCTGAAAGAGCACAGCACACCCGGACAGCTTTGCTCCCTCCTTCCTATTCCCTCCTGGGAGCAGTGGATCTGCTCCTCCCTCCTCCTATGTATTCTTCTGATACCAGAACTGGAAAGTGAACCCTCTGGAGTTGCCTCCTCCTATCAGGAAGGGGATGAACAAAGAACCTCCACATCTGCAGGAGGAGCACAGGGGCTAGGCAAGGGGCAGATGGTGGACTGGGGAATAAGCAAGAAGGGGAATGCAGAACTGTGATGTGGCAGGATGGACTGGAGTTAATTTGGGGCTGGGGAAGATGTGAAGGCTGGGAGGCACAAATTAATTGATGAAAGTGTGAAGTGGCCAGAATTGCATTTCTCACTATAAACCAGCAACGTTAATTGTCATGTATATATTCATAGGCAGTGAGCAGGGCAAGTTAAAAAAATCACAAATTAGCTAAAACATTTTTTTTAAATCATGCTATTTGGGGGGTTTGGATCATGATATTTGCAACTCTTGGTGTTTGCAATGCTGTAGTTGCTTTCTGTGCACCAGTGTTGAGTACTGGCTGGTGACAGGATAGTGATAGTGAACGAGAATCAAAAGGAGGGGATATAAGAAAGGAACAAGAGAAGACTATAGAATGAATACATTTAGCAGAGAGATGTGAGGGGGGAATAGGAAGGAGGGAGGATGAAGGAGGTGGCAGCAGATTTAAGTAAGGAGAAAGGGTGAAGAGAAAGAGAAGAAAACTAGAAAAAAGAGAGAGAGAAGGCAAATGCATGGAAATTTCTCCCTCTTATGATGGCTCTCTCTCTTCCTGCTTCTCCCACCTCCAAAATCCTATGAACACTACCCTGATCTCCATCAAAACTATTGCCTCATCTTACTGCAAGATAAATATCCTGTTTTTTTTTTCTTTGAAAATCTGGTTATGTACTTTTATTTTTAAACTTAACTACTGTGTCACACTCTATTATTCGCAAAAAGAAAGGGAGTATTTGTGGCACCTTAGAGATTAACAAATTTATTTGAGCATAAGCTTTCGTGAGCTACAGCTCACTTCATGCTTATGCTCAAATAAATTTGTTAGTCTCTAAGGTGCCACAAGTACTCCTTTTCTTTCTGCGAATACAGACTAATAGGGCTGCTACTCTGAAACATTCTATTATTGACATTCGTACCTACTAGCCCTTAGGCAGCTCAAAGCTTCAGAGGAACCTTTCTGAAGAATGTGTTTGTGTGCGCATATGCACAAATTTCCATCAGACTCTTGTACTTAAGGCTTTTTCCACAGTTCACACTTGCCTGATATCACAAATCCTGAGAGTTTTTTGACTTTTTGAGGATGTCAAGTAGTTCTTGATCAGTTTACATTTCAAAAAGGTATAATCTGCGCAAGTCACAATAACTACCATAGACACAAGAATGCACAACGCAACCCAGCTATGAGGCCCTTCTTTTCACGTTCAGTGGTGGAAATCCTGCGTCTTCCTCCACAAGTATGCAGCCTCCCCTTTGTAGTGGAACTGACCCCAATCCACACCAGTTGAGTGGTTCTCTGGGTCTCCCTGCTCAGTAGAAAGTGGATGAGCGTGGGGATGGAAGACTTGCTGCCCTGAAGATCCTCCCATTCTTCCCCACAATGAGAAAGGGAATATTATGGCCACTGGGCAGTGATAACCTCAGCAGAGCAGCTGCATAGCCATTTGAGGTCCTCTGGGAGAGGATTTCTTCCTCCCATACATTTACCTAGTGCTCAGAATAGCTATTCAGGCTGGGAGCTCAACTCTCCATTTCTCCTATAGTAATGGAAATTTAGAAGCATAATCATCTGGGAGGTGAGGCAACTGTGTGGAATAAACTACTTTGGAAACCATATGTGCTGCGTTATCTAATCCTCAGGGGCTTGTAAATTGCCCTTGCTTTCTAATTGCTCAACCTGCATTTCATTTATTGAGAATATTCCCTACTACAAGATAATTTTAAGTCAGATCGTTTGGGGGGCCTCTAGATTGTAGGGTCCATTTAAGGTTTTAGTACAATTCCACCTCTGCCCTTTCTCCCCTTCCCCCTCCCCCCCATAGCGTTTAGAACATAGGAGATGACAGTTTTGCCTCTCAGTATTAAAACTCTTTACCGCAATGTCAAAAGCTTAAAATAATGGAAGTTGTTTATCTATATAAAGAAAGCAATTCAAGCTGTAGTCCAAGGCATACCTAGGAGTAGCCTATCATGGTGATTGGTGACAGACGTGCAATAGTAGCTGTACTTTAATGAAACAGAGACCATGAAAAAGAGTGCTAAGGTTTTCTTTACTACAGATACATGTTCAGTAATCATATTTTGAATAATATTCCGTTTCAAAGCAATGTCAGAAATTTAGGGTGCACATGTATTTATTTAGCAGTTGACACTAAATTAAGATAAACATTGCCCTAGGGAAAATCAGAATCTTATCCCAGGTTCAGTACTTCAGCAACACTGTAACTAGAGATAAGCTAAAAAGGATGGGTAGTTGACACTTGACTTTATTCTATTCCCTTTAAATAACAGTGGCAGGATGATATATAATGTTGGATGTCCATATAAGGCAATAATTATAATTAAGGGTGAGCACAGATCTGATTAGTGAATTACGAAAAGAATAGATGAGAGCTGAATACTAAAATATATTACCCGTCATTACTTATTCCCTGCTCTTTTCAAACTCCTCTGCTCCCTAACTGTACAGACTGAATGGAAATTATCCCCTGTGCAGAAGTCCCACTTAACACTCTGTATCTCTTGAGTCTTAAATTAAAAGTGTAAAGTTGGATGTGGTGGTGGGGAGGCTTAAAGAGCAAACAGGGCCTTCTGCAAACCCACTGTGTAGAGATGAATTTCACTCATTGTGCATGCATCAATGGACAATCAGATCTATAGGAATTACTTTGAGGCTGTGTTCTTACAGCCAGGTAATCCAAGAGAGAGACAGACTTTTCTTTGTTTCTGCACAAGTCTCATTAAATAAGGCAGAGAAATCCAAATGAAAACAATGGGGTGAACCTCAGCCAGCCGCCATTCATTAATAACTTACATAGGGAGCAACTGGCCAATCATAGTTTACAGGTTTCGGAATAGCAGCCGTGTTAGTCTGTATTCACAAAAAGAAAAGGAGTACTTGTGGCACCTTAGAGACTAACAAATTTATTAGAGCAAAAGCTTTCATGAGCTACAGCTCACTTCATCGGATGCATTTGGTGGAAAAAACAGAGGAGAGATTTATATACACACACACAGAACATGAAACAATGGGTTTATCATACACACTGTAAGGAGAGTGATCACTTAAGATAAGCCATCACCAGCAGCAGGGGGAGAAAGGAGGAAAACCTTTCATGGTGACAAGCAAGGTAGGCTAATTCCAGCAGTTAACAAGAATATCAGAGGAACAGTGGGGGGTGGGGTGGGGGGAGAAATACCATGGGGAAATAGTTTTACTTTGTGTAATGACTCATCCATTCCCAGTCTCTATTCAAGCCTAAGTTAATTGTATCCAGTTTGCAAATTAATTCCAATTCAGCAGTCTCTCGTTGGAGTCTCTACGTAAAAGAATGAATGGACACAAATCAGACGTCAAGAATTATAACATTCAAAAATCAGTTGGAGAACACTTCAATCTCTTTGGTCACTCGATTACAGACCTAAGAGTGGCTATCCTTCAACAAAAAAGCTTCAAAACCAGACTCCAACGAGAGACTGCTGAATTGGAATTAATTTGCAAACTGGATGACTTAATGAACATAACACCAGACATTTTGGTAAAGGACTTACCTATTTATTATTAGATGCTTGTCCAATATTTAACAATAAAAGTATAGGTTGCTAAACATGAGTGAAAATGAACATGAACACCAACAAAAACACCATTTAGAAAAGAATATAAATATGCTTCATAAATATGCTCTTTTAAAGTCATAAAAAGAAAAGGAGTACTTGTGGCACCTTAGAGACTCTAAGGTGCCACAAGTACTCCTTTTCTTTTTGCGAATACAGACTAACATGGCTGCTACTCTGAAACCTGTCATTATTTTAAAGTCATAGTGTCACAATCAAGGACGAAAAAGGAAAGGATGACAGATCAATGGCAGCATTTTATAAAATAATAGTTTAAGAAAGAAATGAATGGCAAAGAAGCAAAATAGGGGCAAAAAAGAAAAGGAAAGAGGAATAGAGAGAAAAAAATAGAAAAATATGATTAATAAAACAGCATGGGAGAATGAAGGAAAAAAGTTGAAAGCAAAAATCCATATTTAGTACTCTTTTGGGAAAGAAAAGAAAAAGGTCACTCTGGTAATAAATAAATTACTTTGTTTCTGATCTCTTAAATTTATTCATGTAGGGACTTAAGGGTTTTGCTGATTTTGTTAGTGATTTTTGAGAATATAATAATATATTCATGATGTCATCTGCCAAACACAAAAACTCTTAGTGTAAAGAGAGGGAACCACTTAAAGGTCCTTTAAACTGCCAGAAAGGTGTAAAGGGGCCTTTGTATAAATAAGAATTGTACCCAGTGAGTATTAATGCAAGGATAGCACAATATTAATATATGTCTCTGTTCACAACTTGGTAGGGTAGCACAATTTCAAATTCATATATTATAACCAGGGAAGCAGAATGATAATCTCTAGTAGTTTTACTTTAATAGTTAATTGAGGTTCTATGGCTACTACTAGTTCTGACCATATGACTCATTTAAAGAGCAAAGATTTTATGTGGAACTGGTAAAATTTCTAAAACTGGAGAGAACTTTTTAAGTGCACCTATTGTATGTATACAGCAATGTAAGGACTGACACACTCATATCTTTATATAGCTTGTCCTTTGCCAAAACAAGATATATTGGGCAAGAGTCACCCAGGGTGTGACTCTTCTGACATGGCCAGTGAAACTTCCTCTTTTGCTTTCTGGCCTCCAGTGTTCTATGATGATTTCATGGTACTGTGATAGCTTGGATTTTGAAAGAAACATAACAGGTCCTTTACCTTCTTCAGTCCTCCTCCACCCACATGTGTGTGGCAAAATTTAACTAAATAAACCATATGAACACTTTTTTACAGATTGAAGGTATCTTTCTCTTTGGGTCAGAAGTTGCTAAGCTGTGCTGTTTTCCTTGTCCAAGAACCACAGCTAGTGGAACAGCAGATGTCCTCATCCTCATTTCCTAGCATACATACTTGGTCTGAGCACATGACTGACAGCAGAGGAATTACAGTGTTCTAATCTCAACTCAGAAAATGACTCCTCTCTTTGGGCTTGAGCAACTCACTTCACCCCTCTACCCAGGGTTACCTAGTTGTAAAAAGGGCATAATTAATCACAGGGGCATCCTGAAGTTTAAAGGCCACATCTTCAGCTAGCAAAGCTAATTTATACGAGAGGATAATCTTGCTCTCATTGGCTAATGGTTGTAAAGTGCATTGCAGATGGAAATCATTGAGTTTATTATTATTAAATTTTATTTATAAATGTCAAATACGATCACTTATTCAAATTACAAATGTATGTTATATCTTAACCTGGAGAAACAATGAGAGGTCTTTCAGTGGGTTAACTTAGTTCTGTTATGTTACAGGCTCATGGAGGAATGTTCTCTGCAATGGTTCTTCAACACACTTGTACAGCAGTGCAATTTAAATGTTGTTGGGTCAGTTATGGTATTTTGACATTTCTTGAACCAGTTAGTTCAACCTCATTAAGAATCTTTTCTTTGAAGTAGCTGGGATTTCAGTAAGGAAACTCATTTGGCATTTGGTTAGCTACAAATATTGACTCAATTTTTACAGAGAAGAATCATAAATTTTAATTTATCTTTAGATTATCTGCCCAGACTGGTTTATGTTTTTCCTATCAATCAATGTCTTTATTTGCCTGATTTCTAGCTCAATCCATAAAATTTCTTTCACACGTATTAGAGTCATATGTGATCAATTGTATCTGTACATGGCTGTGGCTTTTAAAAGACTAAAGACAGTTTGTTCTATTGTGAGGAGAAAGATATCTATGCCTGTAATGCTTCATTTTCAAAATGGATTAAAAGATATTTTCTTCTTTGTGAAACTATGTTCCAGATTCCTCCAGCTTGATTAAAATGCCATTCTTGAAGGGATAACAGTGGCATGGACAGAGAATGTTGGAGTCGCACACAGGCATGTAAGGCAAGGCATGTAGATGCCTGAAAATACACTTCGCCATTTCAGGTTGGATTTCATGCCTTTAATCAGTTTAACTTTTGGCTTTAGGGTACTTTATAAGGCGGTGTACAAATAGTCTTTTGTTCAACACTCCTGTGTTAGTTTTCTGTTAATTTTTATTAGCCTGGTTTTGGTAGAAAAGAGATGCTTAGTAAGGATGAATTAACTCATTTTGCCTAATTTTGAACCCACTCACACACTTTAGATCTTTGAAAAGACTAATTTTTGCCTGTCAGAATAACAGATATTGCTCCTAATATGCCAATAACATGTTTTGTATGGAGTCTATTTTCTGGGTTGCTTACAGATATTTCCTATTCTTTGGGGAACATTTGGAGCCATTCTCAAAGATCAAAATAGTCTTTTAACAAAACTTTCATTTAAAAAGTCTTAGTAGATATTCTTCTCAGACTTGTCTCTACTTGGCAATTCCACATGCTTTATTTTATATGGTAGGCTTGTAAGGTTTTTGTTCAATTTTTTTTTTAAGAAAAAGCTGAGTTTTATATCAGTTTCATACGTGAGATTTCCTTTGCATTTGTCATGGATATTGTACTGCTTTTAGGTAACTTTGAACACCTGTCTGTGAATATTTTTTGGGGGGAGTGTCACTCGATTCCATAACTTCCTGACTATACAAGGTGTCTGAAGATTCCAAGTACTTATTCTCAATCTCGTTTTTTTTCTGAAGATGCAGATAAAAGCAGAATTATTTCCTCTCAGACACTGCATCACTGACTATAAATTAAAGACCTTATTTTAAATTCTCTATATCATTTGAAATGAAGCAAATGATACTACAAAATATATAAGAAAAACAGTTTGTATGGGTCAGTTTAAATTGCAGCTTCTAGAGATAGGACCACTGTGAGCAGAAGCTTCTTGCAGGATCTTGAGTCTAAGTGCAACAATATTTTTTTTCCAAAAATCCTTTTAAAATGTCATTGGGAGAAAAAAAAGACCTTTTACCTGACTCCATTATCCAGTCACACACTTTTCAAAGACACCCAAAGTGATGATGATTATGCTTTAATACCCGATAATAAGCATTAGTATAGCTTTCATGGGAGAATGAGGGGAAAAGGAAAGCTATAGGGGTGATTCAGTACTTGCTGGGTCTTACCCATTTTTTTTTCTTTCAGGCCACTCATAGACCCCTAGCTGTTAAATGGCCTCGATAGCTGATGTGACTATTATTACTCTTCCTAAAGCTCTAAGAAATATTTTCTTCCTGCTGACTGAGATCTGCCTTTTGAAGCTTGTCAGAGAACTGTTTAAAATAATGCAGTATTATTAATAGGGTATATTGGAAAAAAACTCCATTGAAGTCAATGAAATTATACCAGTGTAATAACTTGAGTAAGCAACAGAAGAAGCAGGCTTATGGTGTCTGCCAATTATTTAGCATTGTGGAAGAAAAGAGATTGTTACCATGGAGATCCTAAGAAGTTCTTTGCTTAGATAGCTAATTATGAAGCTAGAGAACTGTCTGCCAGAACATTTTTCTTGACTGGTATCTTCAAACTGGAGTGAAATTAAGGAGAAAAAAAACCTTTTGTTTGCTAAATAGGCTAAAACTATCCCCACATGGTTGCCAATACTCTTGTTATAAAAATAAAGGGAAGGGTAAACACCTTTAAATCTCTCCTGGCCAGAGGAAAACCTCTTTCACCTGGAAAGGGTTAAGAAGCTAAAGATAACCTTGCTGGCACCTGACCAAAATGACCAATGAGGAGACAAGATACTTTCAAAGCTGGGCTGGGGGGGGGGGGGGAAACAAAGGGTTCTCTCTGTCTTGTATTGCTTTTGTCGGGACCAGAGCAGGAATGTAGATCAGAACGCCTGTAAAACGTCAGTAAGCAATCTAGTTAGATATGCGTTAGATTCTGTTTTGTTTAAATGGCTGATAAAATAAGCTGTGCTGAATGGAATGTATATTCCTGTGTTTGTGTCTTTTTGTAACTTAAGGTTTTGCCTAGAGGGATTCTCTATGTTTTGAATCTGATTACCCTGTAAGGTATTTACCATCCTGATTTTACAGAGGTGATTCTTTTACTTTTTCTTTAATTAAAATTCTTCTTTTAAGAACCTGATTGCTTTTTCCTTGTTCTTAAGATCCAGGGTTTGGGTCTGTGTTCATGTATGCAAATTGGTGAGGATTTTTATCAAGCCTTCCCCAGGAAAGGGGGTGTAGTGCTTGGGGGTATTTTTGGGGGGCGAAAGACGTTTCCAAGTGGGCTCTTTCCTGGTTATATTTTGTTGGATGCTTGGTGGTGGCAGCAATAAAGTCCAGGGACATAAGGAAAATAGTTTATACCTTGGGGAAGTTTTAACCTAAGCTGGTTAAAAAATATGCTTAGGGGGGGTTTCATGCAGGTCCCCTCATCTGTACCCTAGAGTTCAGATTGGGGAAGGAACCTTGACAACTCTCAATAAGCCAAACCTATCCCAGGCTATTGGTGTTTGCTCTGCAATTTAGTGCATCAAAATTTGCTGTATTAATGCACACAACCCCTTTTAAACTTTCTTAACCATATATTATGTCAAGACCATGTAGGGGTAGCAAAAAGCTTGATTCTGGGGCATGGCGATTCACCTAATCCAGGGGTTCCCAAACTTGGTTTGCAGCTTGTTCAGGGTAAGCCCCTGGCAGGCTGCGAGATGCTTTGTTTACCTGAGCGTCCACAGGTAAGGCCGTTCTCAGCTGCCAGTGGCTGCAGTTCACCTTTCCCGGCCAATGGGAGCTTCTGGAAGCGGTGGCCCGGCTCATGCCGCTTCCCGCAGCTCCCATTGGCTGGGAACTGTGAACCATGGCCACTGGGAGCTGCGGGTGGCCTTACCTGTGGATGCTCAGGTAAACAAAGCATCTCGCGGCCCACCAGGAGCTTACCCTGAACAAGCCCCGAACCATGTTTGGGAACCCCTGACTTAATCTGTCTTTACAACATGAATTCGGGTTCATATTATGAAGTTGTTACTATGAAAACTGCTGTATCATGGAATGTATCTAGGTCTTGTTTCATTCACAAAGTGATACTGAATGCAGATTATGTTGAACAATTGGAACTAACTAAAGCATGTGCACTGCTGTCCATGTGGCTGAGTAAGAGCCCAACTCCCCAGCGTTCCCTATTTCCCTGGTGTCCCATGAATAATAGTCCCCACTGGGAACATCCCAACTCCAGTTCCACTGATCATAGTACAGGTCTGTGGATCCACCAGGGGCTGACAGGAACTGTGGCACTTACATACCAGACAATGGAGAGTACTTACCTTTAGCTAATCAATGGATATGAGCAGGAGGTTGGCTTGAGCTGAAAGAAGCCACTTCCTCTAGCTTGTCTAAAATAGGCTGATGGTTTGCAGATTAGAAAGTTACCAGCCCCACAACAAAGGATCCAGGAATTGGAGGTGGGACATATAAACCAGAGATACTCACTGTTGTAAGAACAGGAAGTTTTGGGTAGGAGAGAAAGGAATGGTAAGGACCAATCAAGGTCAGAGAAGGCAAGCTAGCTAGACAAGGTTCTGTGTTTGAGAACACAAGGCAAGCACTGCAGTAGATGGTCCCTGGAAGGCCCCAGGGGACTCTGGCCACCATCTAAACAGTGCTCTGGAAGAGTAAGAAAACTGAGGCATGGAAAATGTGTAGGGTCTACTATTTTGTATAGATCTGTATATTTCTCATGAGTTTAAGTAAAGAGTAGTGGTTTTAGTTTAGAATCCTGTGCAAGTCTGTGTTGTGTTATACTATTCATGTGCCCCTTGAAGAGGTAATATGTGGGCTCAGAACACCCATATGGCTGAGGTGTGTTTAAGCTATTGGAGGGGGTAGAGTCTGATGTCTCAGAACTGGTTTCAGGGTCTGGACATGGAACCATGAGGTCACAGCTCTTAGAAAGGGGTGCTAGACTGTGGGTCTGTCTAAGAACCCCCAAGATCAGGGAAGTGTCTGGGACTCTGTTCAGACTCAGAAGGCTTAAAATATTGGGGGATTCAGTGACGGGAGCATCTCACAGCAATCTGGTTAGTGACCAAGAAGAGGCACTTAACTGGACCTGTTAAATAGGGGGCAATGTTTTCCTTCAAAAGAATGGTGGTCTCACATTACACCAATGTTATTTTCACGTTGTGCACCTACAGATGCCTGCATTTTGCCATTTGGAAAACTCACCTCTACATCTCAAATGGCACATATCACAAGAGCCAGTGCGTTTGCCTACATGTACCAGCCACTTTCCAATTTGTGTAATTATTTTCTTCCTGCCTCATAGGCTTGCTCCTATCTGAGCCCTATGTTTTCAACATTGATATAGTATCCTTCTTAACTCCTTATTATAAACTCTTGTATATTTTTTCTGTGTGCTCTTAAACAGCTATCACATTTCATTTCAGAACTGGCTACATGTGACATTAAGGTACAGTTGAAATTGGTAGGCATACTCATGTTTTGTGATTTTAATGTATGGGATGGGATTCTACTGGTAGATTAGAATACAATCATCTGCATACTAGAACCATCCACCACTGAAATGTATTAATTTTTAAACACCTTTAATCATTGAAAACGTAAGTGCTAAAATTAATATACAATTTTATTTTTTATTTTAGTGCTTAGAAACAATATATCAGTTACTACTGATCAGTGCAAGAGTTGATTAAAAAGGATAATAATAGCTATTGGTTGTATGGAAATAAAATACCCCTGAGTCACAGGCTAGAACCAGCACTGGATGTATACTCCTCCTACCAAGGGTGGTTTGTGTTTACACAGAAGGAGATACTTTGACTTCTCTTTGGGGATTAAACCATTCTTTAAGTACTTTTTTTCATACTGTGTTTTCAGGAGAAATGACTTCAAATGCAATAAAAGGGTGAGCTCTTCATGAACTGTGTTAATACTATTGAAAACTAAAGTTATGGTATGGAGGACACAAGTTGCAGTGTCCAAAATTGTGGCCAAACATGTTGTTTTGTATTGTCCCATTATACCCCTACAAACCCACTGAGAATACTGAGCTAAACCAAATGGAGATAGCAATAAAAGGAGTGCTATGAGTAAAAAAAAACAGTTGCAATAAGAAGGCAAGTAAATCAAAAAAATATACATTATAGGAATGCTTTGGGTCATAGAGATGTCTCCAGCAGCAGGTCTATCTCTACAGTCTGTTAATTATCCCTTATACTAGACAGTTAGCAGGGCTGTTTTCTGCAGATGGCACAAAGTTTTGCTCATGACTGAGTGATGAATCAATTGTTTCTGTTTCCTTTGTGCACTTTATCATAGTTCATCAGACATCCATGAGCATGACTGATTTCTCCATGAGGTAATATGAAAACAAGTGTTTGGACTGAAGTAACATAAATTACAGTTATTCAATAAGCATCACTTACAATCAGTTTTGTGGTGTTTTTTATTGGCAATCTGACACATCATGCTAGGTAACTGATTAGTTTTAATGTAGAATTTTTACCTCTAAGTTTTATTTTATTTTAATTATTAGTCACATAACTAATTACTTTCACATTTCTAGATATAAACATTTCATATAATCACTATAAATTCAGGGTGTGACACAGTTTGTCCTCAATTGCATTCCTTAATCAGGGGTGAGGGAAGAGGAGGAGAACTTCCATTTCATCCATCTGAGCTAAGAAATGGTGCTCTATTCAGTCAGAGTTGTTGGCCACAGTAAATGTAACACATACCCACTTCAATAACAAGGTTAACAAATATGCTGTTGATTTTTCTCACTGCATGACCCACCAACCCTCTACTTCACCACTAGGCAGTTTTACAAAAGATGAATTTTTAGTATTACTGTTGGCTTTTGAATTTCATTCACTAAAGGATAATCTTGCATTTCAAATACAGGACTGGGCATTATGGGATGTGTGTATAAAGCACTTGGAGATAATTAGTGGGACGATACTATAGAATGCAAAATAATAGCACTTACACATTTTGTGGATATTTAGAGATTAACATTTCTCTGATTGTTTGCACAGAATATTAGCACTGATTGTGGTCTGTAGGGGATGGTAAATGGACAGTGGGTAATCATGTTTAAATTAGATAAGACAAAAGAGAGCCAAGACAGTTTGTAAGAAAATAGCAAACCTAAAGTTCTGCTGGATCAGGACAAATCAGCAGAAGCTGTTACCATTCTGTTATATTTAACTTTTAGTTATATGCCACCTGAGGAAATTGGTGGGGCTGGTGGGGCGGGGAGAAAGTCCCAGAAGCAAGGGAGGAACCAGGTAGCTCCTCCCCCACAGGAGTTTCTGGCCCCCTTTGGCCAGGCTGGCATGGGGGGGTGGGGGGATGGAGGGGGAAGTGCTGATTGGCCAGCATTCCCCAAGTCCCAGGATTTAATCTCAAGTTGGGGCCATGTGGAGCCTCTTTCGGATCCATTCCAGCAGCAAAGAGTTACGCACAATTTCCAACAGCAGCAGTCATCAAGATGTGAACAGATACAGCAGATAAAGATTTCAGAGCCCTTCTCACTTGGGGCAGTGGGGTCTCTGCCCTCCCATGGGGGCTGTAGCTCTGCTTCCCCAGCATGGGGGCTCTGCCCACTATTGAAGCAGGAGGACCATTAGGAGGGATTCTATGTTGGTTCCCTCCAGCCCTCCATACTTGAGGAGTGGGAGGCCAGGGGCTGCATGCGGAAGCTACTGAGGCTGGACTCGGGCCTGGAACTCTGGCCCTCCCACTTGTGGGGGTGGCAGTGGAGGAGGCCAGTGGCCACATGGTGCAGCTACAGTGGCTGACAGTAGCCCTGCCTGAGTGGGGTTTGTTACTGTGGACTGTCCCTCTCTCTCCCACTACTCACTGGGGATGGGGGGGTCACGTGGTGCTGCTATGGTGGCTGAGTGGTGGTGGACCATGTGTTCCCAGGCAGCCTTGATGGAACTGGGTCTGTTCCCTTGCCCCATTCATCCCCTGTGCAGGGCAGGAGAGGCTAGGGGTTGCTGCAGCTGCCATGGAAGGGCATTGCTTCTTATGTCCTGCTACAAACCACTCCAACTGCCAGGTTCTGGTGACGGTAGGGGAAGGCATTTTCGGGCTTTGGCCAGGGTACAGCCAGCAGGTGCCCACTCCAGGAGCTTCTCTGATGAGCCAGGCAGGATACACAGTCCTTTTCCCTCCCACTGCCAGGGTGAGGGTGGCAGCAGTCAGGCTATAGGTTATAAGGATGCCCTCCCACAGGCACTGAGGGGACCTAGCAATGCGAGTGGAAGGTGAGGGTTCCTTTGGACAACTTTGCTGGGGAATTGTGTGCTTGGATTCACAGCACCATGGGGAAGGATGTTCTCAGTCTTCACAGGAATTGAGATCTGGTGAGGACCAATGCCCTGAAATTGACACAGAGGGAGAGTCATAAGATGAGGGGAGCACTGAATTAAATGAGAGACTCATTATTTGATGTTGTGGTAGCCATAGTCAGGGAGTGTGGCCCAGGGGCACTAGTAGAAAAAATATGACATTAAGTCTGCATTCCATTTGCATCCAGTGCATCCCAGGGACTTCAGCTTGCTTGGGTTTCAGTTTGAAGGCCACTACTATTTTGATACAGCCATGCCCAGGAGGGAGCTCAGTGTCATGTGCCACTTTTGAAAGATTCAGATCCATGTTAGAGGGGGGGTTAGTGCACAGCGTAAGCCAGGCTAGTCTCATGCACAAGTTGATGACTTCTTATTTTCAAGAAGGTTGGACACAGAAAGCTGTGAGTACATACGTCATGCATTTCAGAATCTAGTCTATTTATTTATTTATAGTAGTGGCCCCCCTCACCACTAAAAAAATAAATAAACAAACAACTAGAAGGCCCTTCCCTAGGTTTAACATATCTTGAGCTGGACATGGGTCAGGATGTTTCTAGGTTGCCTACAGAGAAGTTGGAATGAGACAGAGCACTGACACGGGCTTTCAAAGGGACAAAAAAAATTATGCCAAGGGAGCTACAGGAGGTCAAGGACACCTAAACTTTGCTTGCTGGGTGGTGGTTCCTGGTTGGGAATTTTGTGCCGTCTAGCAACTAACTCCTCTGGAGTGCAAAAACCCCACCACTTTGTCAAAATGACAAGGGTAATAAAGGGAGACAGAAGTATGGGAAAAGTTCCTGGTAGAGTTTAACAGGGCTTTGATATGATGTTCAGACTGGTTGCTCAAGACTGAGCTGCAGGTACAATCTAACTCTTCAGAAAGCATAGGTTTGGGCATTTGCTTTCAAGGTTAGAGGTGTGCACAGAGATGGCCATAAAACTAGGTGGCTCACTGCATTATAAAGGACATCAACCTTCCACTAGTTTGTTTTCTTTCTTTCTTTCTTTCTTTCTTTCTTTCTTTCTTTCTTTCTTTCTTTCTTTCTTTCTTTCTTATACTTGTGGTAGTCACTATTCAGGGAAAAAACATTCAGAACAAAAAAGTTCATTTCTGGTGTAACAAAACTAATCCATGGTCTATATTGTCAACAAATAGTCGGCCAAGAATGATCAGGTAATGAGGCTGGTGAGGTCCTTTGTTTTATGCTGCCTGAAACTTAATATCCTTTTCTATGCAGTGCATGTCCTGGGAGTGGATAGTGGTGTTGCTGATGCTGTATCATGATTTCAGGATGACAGATTCCAGGAACTTGCCCTGTTTGCCAGTAAGGATTTGTGGATGATGCCTCACCAACTCTGGAACCTTGGTTCATGACAGGTGTGGGACTAAATGAGGATTTGGTTGTTTTGTGGACTCTGAGAGCTTATAAAGCCAGTCTTTCAGATTTCATGGAATTTAGGGCACAGGAATTGCTTCAGCATGGGTGGCCCATACCCACTCATAAGGTGATGCAATATGTGGTGTCTTTGACCTACTCTGGGTTGGCTCCTTCTACTATCTCTGGACACTAGGAGGCCTGCCCCACTGGAGTAGTTTGGCAGATTTCCCAGACCCATGTAGGTATTTGGTAGTATGAAAGCTCTTAGAAGGGTGGCCCAGGAGGGGTGCGTGCCTGAGGGATGACAGGCTACCTATAATGCTGGAAACCTTGGAGGGGTTATTATAGGCTTTACTGTGGGTCGGTGGCTGTGGGAGGGAGGGAGGGCATTTTATTTAAAGCAGCAGTCATTGTTGCCTTTTTGGTTCATTTAATGTGAGGGAGCTGGTGCCTATGGCAGCTGCATACAGGTCCCAGAGTGCATTAAATGTAACAGACATGTAACTATCTGCAGGGGCCTGTTCCTCATTTGAGGTACTCAGAAAGAGACCAGAAGGGAAGAAGGGCTTATGTGGTATTCAAGGAATGTGTAGATGAGTGCTTGTGTCCATAAAGCCAATAAATGCCTTGTAAAAAAATTAGGGCCTGTAGCCAGACCCCCTGTTAACACATAGTAATGGAAGCTTCTTGACAAGTTATCAATCTGGCATGCTACTGAAAAAAACCCTTGAAGTACTATGGTCTTGACCCAGGAAAATGTGGTACTCATTCTTTAAACATCAGAGTAATGAAGTCAGCAACTTCAGGTGGGGGTGGGGCGGTGCGGGTGGAGATGGTTGTCTTGCAGCATGTGCAGACTAGAAATCAAGGTGTTACAGGGTTTATGTCTGCATCAAGGAAATGATGGCACTTCTGCATACACCGCTGAACAACAATTCATGCTCTGGTTATTCACCTCAGGGACAATGATATCAAGGGCTGTACAGGAGTCAACTTAAGGGACTTGTTCGCTGCTGCCCTGGCACTCCTGGCTTCGCTGCTGGCAGCCAGACACTATGGGCAAGGGCTTGCTTCAAGCAGCATCAGCCAGCACCAGGCTCCTTTTGGGGAGAGGCTAGAGAGAGAGCATCAGGGCCGCAGCTCAGAGCTGTGCTGTCCACCCTGCCTGGGGAATGCCCAGTCGTGCAAAGGCAGCTGGGCTTGGGAAGCAGGACAGGGAAGGCTGCTGGGCAGTGTCCTGGCTCTCCCAGCACGGCTGGGCACCTTCCACCAGCTTCCGATCCACCCACTCCTGGCAGGAAGTGACTGCCCCACAGTTTGAACAGTCCTAAATAGATAGCAGAAATTTGAGGGGACAAGTGAACCTGCGTGACTCCCCCCATGCTTCACCCATAGGGGGCGCAAATATGCTTGCTCGCCCTGGGCATCTAAATAGCTACTTCTTGTGCACTGTACAGTCATCCCTCCTTCTGATAAATGTTCAAAGAACTTGAATTTATGCTGATTAGAAGTATTCAACAAATATTTCAAATACATGTATAGGCACTAGGCCTAAAAATTAGACTAGAAAAAGAAATTGTAGTGAACAAGGGATTTTTTAAAGAGGCTTATTTTTATTCAGTACACACAATTTCTATTATTAATCTGATTTTACTTAAACTAAGTTTATCCTTTTTAAAGAACTGGAAAAAATGATAGTGTGCTCTCCTAAAATTCAGTCATTGATTCCAGTAGATGTCCCAAAAATTGCATCATATGCACTGAGAAATAATTAAAAAATAATTAGGAATAATAATTATACACTGAGGGCAGATTTAATCCCAAATCTTACATACTAAAACATTTCTAAACATATTAGGGCATATGCTTATTTAAATTAACTTAGCAGCTAAGTGTACACATCAGAACACATGGCTGCACTTTTGGTAAGAATTTGAAATATATGTATTTGAATCCCTCTTTTTTTCTATCTCAATATATTGGATGTATTTTTTAAAGATATCCATTATATGAATACACGTTCATTTTATTTCACACTTTAAAGATTTTTGCCAAATAAATGCCTCAGATAACAAATCCCAGTCAATTTTAGCTTGGCTCATTACTGGGAATACATAATCCTCCCTAGGTTTCTACATAGATTTGGTCATTTGAAGGTAATTACAAGACAACTTTCTGGAATATGAATTGTAGCCTAATTAAACTAGGCTCCAGGCAGCCACAGTAATGATGCTGGATAAGCAGTATTTTTGAAATTCCCAAAATACTACTAAGTTCTCTTTTGTTTTGCTGATTTCATGTATTTCATACTTAGTGGTTTAAGTATGAGTCAATGCTTTAGGGGAAGTGTTCTCATAAAACACTATGTTTTCTAGACTTATACTTATGTAAATTAATGAAAAAGGTGTGCTTAACAAAAAATGGACAACTTAATAAATATTGGTTTTATTGATTACATTACTAAATGCATCCTCACCTAGAGGTGAATAGACCAGTGGATGAATACTATACAACTGTATACCCTTGATAAATTTTAAAACAGTACATAGTTGTTGATACTCTATCAGATTAAATCTAACAGCTTCATTTAGCTGTTGTTTTTTATGTATGTGTGATTTGGAGACAGACTCTCAGACATAGTATAGATGACCTGAAAGTACTAAAGCAAGGCTATGATAATAGTGTCTTAGTGACTTGTAGCATTCTGTATCATACTTCATTAATTTACGTTCAGAAGTTTTGAATGATGCCTCCAACAGCTCCTCCTAGGCATATCTAAGTGTGATTTGGCATAAAATGTTATGTTTTCTCTGTTCATTTAGGGAGAGATTTCAAAGGCACAAAAATGGCAGTTAGGCTGCCATTTATGACTGAAAATCTTCCCTTAGAATGTAAAACGTCTGTACAAAACTTAATAGAGTGCAATGGGGAGGGGGAGGTAAGTTCAGAATTGGTCAACAATTTATAATTTTCCCTAAGAACAGTGGACTTGAACAAACTGCTGAGCACTTAGTTTTGATAGATATTTCTTTCATATTCAATCTCCTCTATACAAACCTTTCCTGCCCACCCCACTCCAACTTAATTCTATTATAAAATGATGAAGTGTGGGTGGCTTTTATATATGAGCTTACTCAGACATAGCAGTCTTGACTGTTTGCAATAGCAATGAGCATCTGGAAATTTGAGTTTCATCATCTTGTCCAAGAAATGCTTCAGTTTTTTTTTTCAAAATGCCTCATGTGTGCTACTTCTATTCCTTCATAACCTCAACTAAGTCCTAGAGTAAATTTGTGCGGCAAGGGGAACAGCAGCACATAATTCGTCCTTTTAGAAACAATATAGGTAGAATTAATTACATCTTTGTTCTAATCTTATTTATAAAACTACATCACATCTTTGCAGTCTTCTGCCCACAAGGGCCACTGGCCCTTGTTTGGGGGATGTGGGGGCAGGAAAATCTTCCCTGTCCTTCAGTCCTGTCTCCACCAAGAAAAATATCTGCAAAGAAAGGCAAAAGCTCTAGAAATGGGTTTTCTCAATTCATTACAAATTCCAAAACCTGTGTTTTTATCACCCCAGTTTTCTTTCTTTCTTTCGCTTGAAAATGGGGCCCTTTCCCAATAGTGAGCCTTTTTAGAAAGAAACATTTGACTGTGAAACTCAAGATTCAGAATTTGAACTTTTTGTTTTTGCCTGCTGCCAAATTATGCAACAAATCAAGGGGCTCAAAATTGCTTAAACGAAACTGACAAGGATATTGTTGCAGTACTTAATAGAAAACGTCTCCAGATTCAAACAACATTACTTGCTTTTTTTTATGCAGCGCAATTGCAGACTCCTAGATGTCTCTTGACAGTGCTACTCTGCATGAAATAAGGCACAGCAACCCAATAGTAGACTGAGTGCAGAAACTGACTCCTGGTAATACAACAATCTAGTGGTACTTTGTGAGCCTCTTCATATTCTCCAAACATCCTCATACCAACTCCTTGAGAGTCCTGTAGGTGGGATTGGAATATTGCTGCAGTATAGGTGAAGCATCTATTGTATTTACAGTACAATATCCCTTAGCAGTATGTTCCTTGACTGTAGGGCTTTGCAAACCTTTCATAACGAATCAAAGTGTGAAAAACTCCAGTGATTTTATGTTTGAAAAACTAAAAATAAGGATTGTTCAGATCCAGGTGCTGTTTATCCTACACATAAAACTTTAATGGCGTTTGGGAAAATGCTCTTGGTTCGGTCTCATCTCTAGTCATGAAATCTGGAACAAGGACTGAGTGGAGAACAGTAATTTCATTTCACAGAGGATTTCAAGATTTTGAAAAATGATTTTCTTCTGATTTGGAACTGTTAGGTAAAAAAAGTTAAACATGAAGCAGTTATGCCAACCGAACCAAAGTCAGGCCATGAAAGGCTGTCTATAAAAACCTATTAGTTTTACTTAAAGGTGGCTAGTTCTCTTTAAAAATGGGCTGCTCTCTATTGTTGTGTGCACTCTTCAATAAAAAGCTTTGTGTTCAGACCTTGCTGGTGTTGCCTGTCTCTCTCCGGTCAGACAACAAACCATGCTGTCTGGGGTTCAAGTCCTCGACAGAACCAAAACCAAAAATTGTGAAATGTTCACTACTTGGGCTGCCCTGGCTCAAGGGAATCTTGGATGATCTGGGAACTCAAGGAACCATTGGCCTGGGAGCTGAGGCTTCCAAGCTTTTGGTTCTCCATCAGCTACTGAGGAGACAGGCCCGGGGCCTATCAGGAAATCAGGTAGGCTTCTATCCAAATTTCCATGTCTGAAACATTTTGATTTTGACAAATCATCAAATTCTGACAAAATATGTTTTGTCAAAATCTTTCTGACCAGCTCTACCTCACACCACTTATAAAGCACATTTTTTAGGTTTTACAGGTCTTGTAATTGTATCACAAATAACACCATTTGGTGGTATTTTTAAAGCCCCATCTCCTGTCCATTAATTTTATAACTCAAGAATTGCACCTTTCATTTTACAAAAAAAAGTATATTTCTAGCGCTCATGGAAGCAGATAAGAGCTTGAAAATGGAAATCCTAAAGGCACAAAATCCAGAAGACACATAAAAAGAACTCACAATTTATTATTTGTAAAAATATCCTGATTTTAAACCAGTGTCAAGATTTTGGGGGCTGACTTACGATTTTTTGCATGCCTGATGGGAGCAGTACTGATTTCCATACAAAAGGGAAATTGATGGAGGTGCACACAGACACCAGAACCAACAGACCAGACAATGGCAACCTTTGTTTACCATCACTTGCAGCCCTTTCCCTGGATTTTTCAAAAGGGACAGTTGACCATAGGGGTTATTGGGGAGGAGGACCTCTTACCTCAAATCCATAGGAAGAGTAGATGTGACATTCTGTACCTCAAAGCAGCACCCTGGGACCTCCCATATTTACCCATCATACAATTATGACATATTTCATACAAAGCATGCCATGTATGGAATCATATGAAAGGAGGTCATGATCAGCTGAAACCCACTGTTCTGTCAAAAATATGTGTGTAATTAGTGTGTATGAAGTTATAAGATTTTGCAGTATGGTTATTAGTGAAATATGTGTTTAGTCTGAGAGTCTGTATTACAAGGTTGGTGATCCCCACCCAGGAATGTGTTAAATGACCATTAATCAGCAGGGGAGTTGTAATCATGGATTTGCAACTCTATGACTCATTTGCACAAGACCACACCAGGGGAATTGCTGAACTCTGTGACTCAGCAAATCCCACCAGGCATGCCTGGGCTAATGTCTTCCAGGCACATGGACTAAAGATATAAAATAGGGGACCATGGCATCATGCTTTTGCCTTTCTCCTCCCCCACCTATGCTGGAAGAAACAAGAATGCTGGAAAGACAAAGACTTCAACTGAGGAGATTGGTCCCAGGCTTGAGAGAGAAGCCTGCTTATTAAGAACTGTAACATCCAGTAGGGTGAGAAAACTACTTGATCTAAATACTGTCTAGTGTAATAAGGTTTAAGATTTAGACTGTGCGCTTATCTTTTATTTTCTTTGGTAGCTATCTCTGACCATTTATGCTTACCACTTATAATCACTTAAAATCTATCTTTCTGTAGTTAATAAATCTGTTTTATATTTTACCTAAAACAGTGTGTTTTGGTTGAAGTGCTTGGGAAATCTCATTTCAGTTTACAATGGTTTGTGTTTCAGAGTAGCAGCCGTGTTAGTCTGTATTCGCAAAAAGAAAAGGAGTACTTGTGGCACCTTAGAGACTAACAAATTTATTAGAGCATAAGCTTTCGTGAGCTACAGCTCACTTCCGATGAAGTGAGCTGTAGCTCACGAAAGCTTATGCTCTAATAAATTTGTTAGTCTCTAAGGTGCCACAAGTACTCCTTTTCTTTTTGCGAATGGTTTGTGTATGTCCTCTCCACGTTGAGGGAGGGGAAGATTGGACAATAAATTTACATTGGTCAGGCTTCTGACCAGAGCAGGGTAGTACAGCTTCTGGGGTTCAGGGACTTGGGAGGTTGTTGGTGCCTTTCTCAATTTATGCAATCTAGCTGGGTGTGGGGCTCCACATATTGTTGTGCTGAGTAATAACAGCACCAGGAGGGGTTTCCCGCTTATCACTAACAAAGCATTTTGAGAGACAACCAAGGTTGGAAAGTTAAGGAGGCACAGCGGTACTGCAGTTCTAGGTTGTACCCTGGGGATCCTCTCACAGTAGGATAAGATCCTGCTCCCACTTTTGCTGGTGCTCAGCTGACCCCTAATAATGTTGAGGATCTGATATATCTCAGGCTTCCCTAGGCAATACTTTGTGATACCTCCAGAATGCATCATGGAATGTACACTGTCATTTACAATCAAAACAATAACTCAAAACATTAGAAATTTTTCAGCATCATCATTCAGGACCCTGCCCCAGATCCCTCCAAAACTTTACCTAGGCATTCCGTAAGTACTGTTTACTTTTAGAGTGAACAAGCACACATGCCAAGACTTGTGGATTTTGAGATGGTCCAAATATTGCAGTGCTTTCACACTTAATTTCAATGGGAATTCCTCTTATGAAATCAATCTGCTGTTTCAAGCTAGTTGGGTTTTTAGATTAGCTTTCAGTTTTATATTATTCTGCTAAACGCAAACCTTCTTTTACAAATGTTATTATCATAGTTATAACCTCATCACAATAAAATAAAATAAAATAAAATAAAATAAATCACTCTACTGCAAGCAGTATTGTAATTGCATAACATGGATTAGTGTCATTGTTCTGTAACTCAATAATAGCAATTGCTTTCTCTTTCTGTTTGCCCAGAGATGAATTTTATTGCAATCTATCAGTACTTATCCAAAGATCACCATAAAGTTCTTGGATATTCACAGTGCAAACAAAACAAGTGGTGAGTTATTAGCACTGGATAATGGTTTCATTATTCTTCTTGCTGCTTTTCTTTTGTGCTCTGCTACACGGCTGCTATGCTTTGAAATTTTTCAGGACATTCTGATATCACATAAACTAAGCCTACAAAATTTGCACGTATGCTCATAGCACTCACAACAAGTAATCGTACTCACAAAACAATATTTGTGTGTGTAATTACAGAAATGTGAATTGTATGAATGCAAAGATGATATGCTAGGAAAATGTATCCTTTTTAATCAAGATTAAGCACACATTGAATATTCATGCTTGATTTATAAATCCGTAAACCTAGACATCTGCAATGGAAATCAGAGCTAAGAAAAGGTACAGAGTTTTGACTTAAGAGTGCTCACGTGCAAAAAGAATTCTCTTGAATTTTCATGGGCAAGAGAACCAGTTTTTCCCTGAGGTAAAATGGTGCCATATCTAGCAGTTATGCTAGTCTTCTGTGAAGAAAATAGAGAGAGAGCATGTGTGCACACACAGAGAATTCCACAAATATTTACTTGAATTTTTAAATGTATTTGCTTTAGTCTTTCTCACAACTTTTTAGTGTTTGTTTTCTGCAAATATTTGTGCATCCCATTTGCAATGGGGTGACTGTTTACAGAAAGTGAATTTCAAAAATGGGTGACTATTTTTGGAAAGCAAATTTTAAAATCATATATATTTCTATTACCTATTATATAATATAAAATTATGCACTCATTCAGCTAATCAGGTAATAGAAATGATATGCGATATCTCACAATGCAGTAACACAGCATGAGTGGCAAAGACTCACAGGGTATTCTTTGAAGTCATTCACTAGAATTAAAATAAAATTACAAACAAATATGCTGAATACTTTTGATACACTGACAGCAAAATTAAGGAAATCAGAGTCTTTTCACAGAAAAAAAGATGTTTACTCATATTTTTATTTTTTTTACCAAATACAGATAAGTCCTAAATACCCAGATGCTAAATTCTTGAAATATGGGTTCCCCCCGGCACAAATTCTTTCTGAACGTGAGTATGCATTTTCCTAGTGATAATTCAGTTTTCATAGCTTATTTTCAGTCACTATCATGATTCAGTACTGGGATTATCATTGCTCTTTAGAGGCATCCACTCATGCTTTTACATCCACACTCTAGCCCAAATATATGCTTTCCCCTACATGCTGCCCAGGAGTGGTTTTTTTTAATTAATTCAGAATCATGTGCACTCAGTAAAAAAAAAACACAGTTTACCTTCTGCAGTTCTTTCAAGCAGAAATGTTCTTATTCATGGAGCCACATGGTTGTTGCTTTGCCTTCACTTATGACATTGGAAGTATTCCAACATATTGAGGATCAATTTAATAAATTAATGTTCACAAAATTCAATGAAACAATTATTCCAATTCATTTGTCTGTTAATCATTAGGCCATTACCCGTGAGAGTGGTCAGCAAATCCTCAGCATGCAAATGAAGTAGAATAGTATACAAGACAATAGAAAAGAAACAAATTTCCCATAGAACAATATAGTTCTGCTGCCAATGTTTCATATATGCCAGCAGCAATCTGAGTAGCTATGATAGAGGAATCTAGTTAATTCCCGCTCCTCTGTTAAGATAGGTATTCACCTCCCTACTGCAATTATCTAGTGAGTGATAGTGTCATAGTCCATTAGCAAACTCATGAACTGCAATTTAACCTCTTCAGGAAAGTTAGTCACTGTTTATCATACCGGACAATAGTATCAGCTACGTTACTTAAGATTGCAAAACATCACCCCATGTTTTCAAATGCTCCAAACTCCCAAAACATGCAGTTTTTAGGATATTTCCCATGCTTGGCCTATTACCAATATTTTCCGCCCCCATTTGGGAAGCCAGAAAAGGCAAAAATAGAAAGGCCCCATGAGCTGAAAGCTGACTGGTTCCTTTGTATGCTCCTGCTTTGTTATATCTTCACCATCAGAAGGTAAGGCCAACATTTTCAACCTGGGTTTGCATACCTGATAGATGTGTTGTGCAATCATATATTAGTGAGAGATGCAGTCCATATAAGCAGGCTGGAGTATAGATTTATGTTCTGGTGGCTGCAGATTTGCATCCTGGCCTTTTAGAAAAGACTCTGACAATGGTGGGTTTCAGCAATAGTCAGAAGGCAAAACACCTTGTATGACTTGCTGCTGGGGGTAGTCGAGGTAGAACAAAGTCTAGAAGGGATGAATTTCCCTTTACAACTGACGGGCTCCCTGGGACTATGCAGCCCTATAATATCAATGACCAGCACACATGCTGGTGGGGCTCCAGGTCTATGGTAGGCAAGAACTTAAATTGGTTGTCTGAGGCCACAGTATCCATGCACACCCTACTCTTGGATTCAGGTATAATGTATTTAATGCTTTGCTGAATAGGGATGGAATTACTTCTGTGCTTAAAGATAAGCAATTGCCTTACATCAGTACTACCCCCTTTAATGACCAAATCTGTAATCTCATCCAAAAATATAGCAAGTTAGTTTGACAGGTCTAGTTTCCATAAACCCATGCTGACTGGTACTAAGTATATTACCTTCCCTTAATTCTTCACTAAGTCCCATATCAGCCATTCCATTATTTTGCGTGAGATCATTTCTAGAATCTGGTTAATTTCTAGAATCTTGTTCCTTTTGTCCTCCTTCATTCGTGGAACAGGGAGGATTTATGAGATCACTTGTGCATTCTTCTCCTTTAGCACCCTTCCAAGCTGAAATAGTCCATAATCTGTGAGGTTTTTTGTGAAGTAGTGGTATTAATGAAGATGTATACCATCACCAGTTGATCCTTGCCTACAGATTCCAGAAACCAGTCTTAGAGTCACATCTCGGCTCCAGGAAGACAGCATGTTTTCTCTCTGTCCACCTCTCCTTTGCAGGACATTCTTTCCATTCTTCTTAGCGTAGAATCTCCAGCAAGGATCATCTGCCTTCCTAGGATGGTTGAACTCTTTGTGGACATGTTTGATTGTCTTAGTGGTTGGGCTGAGCAACCTCATATATGTCCTACACAGCTCCCCATTCCATTTGATGGGAACAATCTTCAAATAATATTTTCTGTGGTTTTCAAACTGAATTTCTTGTAAGAATTTGATACTTCTAGCTGTGTGGAATTTTTCTGTCTGGTGGTCAAAGCCTGCCCATCCTCCTCTGCTCCCAGCCAAGTAGAATGCTGTCTAGTCCTCTTGCTTTTTGTGATTATGAACTGCCAGTCCTCCTCTCTGAATTCCACACTCTCGAGCTCCCCATTTGCCAATTCCTTTCATAACTGAGTCAGGGTTGGTGATGCTTGCTAAATCTGGATGTTAAAGTACTCATAAGCTTCTCTGATGCTTGACAGTGTCAGTACTTGTCCTTACAAATCTTTTCTTCCAGAACATCAACAACTTTCACTTCATATCAGAAAATCCCATCTGAATTCAGGCAGGAAGGAAAGCATGGCACATCCACTGCAAGTCACCTTCACTGTTCCATTCCTGCCTATTAAGATACTGAGTATAGAGCTGTTCTTAAAAATACAGCCTCTCACATTAACTCTCCAACTCTCTCCAAAATCTCCATTTGCTGCTCCTGTTCATCTGGTTCTCACGTTCTGTCCTAGGTGCTGCTAGAGCACACTTTGGCTCCATATTGGGACTGTTGGGTGCCAATTCATCCTCTGGCACAGATTAGAGGGAAATTCTGACTTGCCTGATGGCCCCAGTGGCCCACTACTGCATCTTGCGCTATCCCAAAATAGGGACAGTGAAACTATACACCCTGCCTTTCCCAAGCTACCCAGGCCCACCCTTTCTACTCCCTCCACTGATAGCTCCTGAGTGTGGGGGATGGGCAGTGACATGACTATGCCAGTAGGGCATAGCTCTGTATGCTGGGAGGCCTTTTATGCCAGGATATTTCCCTATGGGGAGGAATCTTCTGGTGGCTTTGTGATTCCTTTGATCCAGCAGTAGGACAGGGATGATTTCCCCACTTGAGGTCTCAGCTAGATGTAATAGGGTATGCAAGGATATTTTAGCAAAGTACAAATGTAGTTGAAAATGAAATGCTTACATAAATGTAGTGGTGTCATTCAATATGAACTGTAGTCTTATGATGTTAAGTAAAACTACTATTCTGGCAGTATGCATTCCCATAGAATCAGAAAAATAACACTCACTGTAATTTATTCGACAGTTTTTACATTTCAGATGGGGTTGCTGGCCATAACTGTTCAACAAGGAAGCTTATCTCATTTTGGCAGGGCAGAATGGTAGAGGTGTCTCACCAAGATAATGTTTCAAAGCAGTATGTGCAGATTTAACTTTTCAACTCCTTTTGATACTTTCAATGCTATCATGCAGCCCACTGTACTTTCTGTACAGCAGTGAAATCTGGCAGAGCTTCTTTGAAGTACTGACATTCCAACACAATGTGTGAACTTTAAAGCATCAGACCAAGCATGTGAACAGCACATGTCATGTGCTTTACCTCACATAAAGGCCTGATCAAAGTCCCTATTACAAAATCCTCTGCATGGTCAGATTAAAATCACTACTTAAAACTCAATCTTTTAAACTGTCATCACTGTCCTTTTTTGCTCCTTTCTTTGCTTCTGGATCGTGGCTTCCAAAATAATATGAGCTGTTCAAATGATGGATTCCCATCTTCATGGCATTGCTTCCTGTTCATAGAATGCGCTGAGTCATCGGATTATTTGTGACACCAAAAAGGTTGGAGGGAACAAAGGTTTTCTTCTTATCTGTTTCCATTTTGTAAATGCCTCCTGAACATAATTATCATGAAACAGAAACCACACAAAAATCTTCATAGTATTTATTGTAAGTTCCACAAAAACTATTAAAGCTGAAGGTACACAACATTTTGGATGACCTTTCTAAATAGTTAGAAATTATGAAGGAGAAGCAAATGACTATTACTAAAGACAACAAAATCAGACTCAGGATTGAGACTGTAGAGGGAGTAATATATATAATGCTATTAATCTGATAATGTTTTCTTTAGTTTTGAAGGACAATAATGATAAAGAAATTTGATCTAGTCCAAAATTATGGTAATATTTTTTCCTTATAAGAATTTCAATTACATTGGGATTTATTTTCGAAGTTTGTCACTAACTTCTAAAATAGCTGGGAGTTACTATGTACCTTAATTGCATTGCCAGACAATCAAATACCTGGATTTGTTTTAAGTTTAATATGAACTCTGATATAACCCTAGCTTATAACATTTGATTTTTAATAGCTATGTTCTTATTATATTTTTATACTAAAGTTGCATTGAAACTGAACTACAAGTTTAACCATTTTTATTTTATTTTTAATAAGAGGAAAAATACAATTACCATTAATGTTTGTTAAGGTGGAAAAAACAAACACTCGAAAGACAGGATACAGAGTGAAAAGCACAGGCAGGTTAAGTGACTTTCTCAGGATCACAGCAGAAGCATATGTTGGCACAGTCAAGAATAGAGTTTATAGACTAAATCTTCACCCAGGGTCTGAATAACAGGACCAGATTTCCTCCCCTTTAACCTCTGAGACATTTAGCACCTATAAGTGAGAGTGATTCAAAACAAAAACACAGCACCCCAAATTTAAAACTACTCTCAGTATCAGTAACAAAGACAATTGATAAGTGGTGCATTTTGTTCCAAGATCTCTATTGCATACTACCCCTGCCCTCCAGGTCCTCTCTGTCTCTGCTCTATTCCCAGGTCCCCCACAAAACTATATTTACACCCCTAGACTGGTCAGGAGCTCATGGGTATCCACTTGTTTTTTCACTTGGTCTAGGCATGATGGGGAACCAGTACTTCCTCCTTTCCTGGTGTCCATCCATCAGAAGGGAAGCTGAACTCTTTTCCCCGCTGGCTTCTCCTTATAGCTGAGTTTGGAATTACCTATGTGCTGCTGCTGAGCAGAACTTTTGGCTCCACTCAACAGCTGATCAGCAGCCCCCATAGACCTGATCTATTACTTTATTTGCTTCTCTCTGACCCCTTACATGGGTGATGTCTACCCACTCATGAGCATCCTCTTCCCCTCAAGGCCTCTTTGTGACATCCTTGTGAGTTGTGATACACAGGTCAAGAAATCCTTTTCTGACTAAATGATGTTTTTGCAGAGTAATATAAGTATAAAATATTCCTAAATGGGAGGAAGGAGTAAAAGTTACTCTCAGCCATGTACCCATTCCACTATGCCATGCAGCCTTCAGAAGCACTGAACTTTAAAAGTCTTTAAAAATTATATGAATCTACAGTAATCCTCAATGACCCCTATCCGACAAAGCCATTTATATTGGACGAAAAAGATACAACAGTAACATTTGTTTAATTTAATTTAATTCTGAAAAATTTTAAACACAAAAGAATTTTAACAAATAGCTTCACTGTTATAGTTAATTTTTTGTCCCTTTTTGGTTTTGCATGGAGCCATCCGGAGTCTCTTCTTCACTAAAAATATGAGGAAGGGGGGAAGCAAAAATGTCAAAAAGGTCATATATAAGTTTAAATTTAGCACTTAGATAATGTCACTGTAGTTGCAATTTTGTCTTTATGATTTTATAAGCCTAACATGATAATTAAAAATATTAGAACTGATCCTGTAGGCCACAGTGTGGCAAATTCCCATTAAAGTCAATTGGAGTATTAGTTGAATAAGGACTGACTGATCGGGTTCATAAATGTTATTTTTGTGCATATATAAAAGTGAACAGATTTACAACAATAGGAAAGAAACCAAAGTAGGGAGACACTTTTATTAGTATGTAAAATATTTTTCTAAATGTGCTGAAAATTTTAATAGCTTAGATTTGATATTTGGCTGATGCTGTTTGTTCTTTGCTAGCTCGGTAGCTGCATATTTTCTAGATGTCGTTGCATAATTTGTTTATTTAACTTGTATATACTTGCTGATTGAACTGTATCATCCAGTTCAACATTTTTGTTGTTTATTTCAATGCTGAAGGTTCTACATACTCTATTAATTCAGTCACTCACATTGTCTGTTTAATAGCATAGTTTATGGAAACAGCTGCTTGCTTTGATGTAGTTGAATATGATGGTAAGTTGGGCTTTTAGACACATTGCCTGTCAATCATGCTTTGTGATTTGGCAGATGTCTGCTTACTTTAATAAACAAATTCATTAGTATTTGAAATGCTCATAATCTGTGCCTTGTGTATACAGCAGTACACTGGATCTCAATTCAGGAACAAGTCCCACTGATTTATGTGGTACTTTAGCTCTGTATTGTGCGATAAACAGAAACTTCCATAGCAATATCAGATGCAAGGAGAAACATATAAAAACTGGTTTATATAGATTGAAATATTAACATGCATAAAATAACAGCAATTTTCACTGTGATTCATCCTCCAAAGTATTTTCCTATGGTTTTGTTCGTTTGTTTATTTTTCCCAGGGGAGAGGGTGTGGTGGTCCCTGGGCTTAAAGATCCCATGGCACTTCTTACAGCCATAAAACTATTAGCAAGTGTAGCCTGGCCAAATTCCATTTGGGTAACTATATTCTTACTCTCAAATTCTCTCTACAAGTTTTAGTTACATATGCCATTCTTCTTTGTGGGCAGTTCTACATGGTTGTGTTCCATTAATCCGGTATCATTAGCAAGGACCTGCCAAGTTCCATTTTGGTGGGGGAAGTGATTCCAGTACATACAACATGTAAAGCAATTTGGGAGTCTTGCAGTAAAAGACTTCCTATGAATGAAGTATTAGATATTTACACTGAGATTAAAATCATGTAGCTTTAAGGAGATAACATTTACACAAACATAACAGCAAGTGCTACAGGACATCATTAAAAGTATGTCTAGTGTCTCATTTTTAGGATAAGACAGCATTTTTAAAGTCAACATTTCTAAATCAGTAGTCCCAAAAGAAGAATTATTAAACATCCTGACTTGAAACTTTCATATCACTCAAGCATACTACATTTAATATAGAAATTTTTCAGGTAACAAATTCATCTTTCTGCCAACAAGCTACTTTAACATGAGTTTTTGCACATCATGAAAGCACTTAGAATTGAATTTTTGTAACTAAAAAGAGTATCCAATAAAGGCAGTAGATACTGGCCCCTACATTGTGACATAGGTGTAACCTTAACACATGTCATGTAACTGGAACCACATAATAAGGAACTCTCTCTTACTTGCAGTTCTTCATGTTATACCTTTATTACATATCCTTAGGGAGGATATAGTAGTGCTGAGCCTTTTCATCTCAATTGCACAAAGCAGTTGTCACCCAAGAGTATAACTTACTGTTGACTGGAAAGTTCTGTAGATCTATGGTTTTCAAGCTATTTGGGCCTAAAATCCTTAACGTTGCCAGCTCTTTCAGGCTCTATCTTGGTTATTTTCAGCACTCGGGATAGTATATTCTAAGTAGCCATGGCCTTTTCTTTTAATCACCTATGAAATAGAGTAATTTACAGAGGAAAGCCTTGGAAAGAAGGGGGCAGAAAAGGGAGTTGGGGGCAGAGTTATGAACCTCTGCCATCTTTGTTTTAAATGCCTTACTCCTAAAATTTTCTCCCTTCCTCTCTCTCTCTTTTCATTCTGTCCCCAGTCTCCTCTTACTTTACCTACTGCCCTTTTCTAAACAGGACACTCTCTATCTGCCTCCTTTCTCTCTTACTTTTCCCTTCTTCTGCTCCTCTCATTCCTTCACAGCCAGATCCCCATCCAGTCATGCCTTACCCAACCCTCTCCTCCAGGGGCCCAGTTCTTACACACCCCAAACCATTAATAGTTTTATTTCGGAACTTGCATTACTCCCACATACTGCTCATAGTAAGTGAGAGCAGGCAAGAAAACAGATAAGAAATTGAATCTCAACCATTTGTAACTACTGAGTCAAAAGGTGCTGTGGATGTAAAGGATATAGTTACTGATGATAACAGAACTGTCATATTAGATGAGAAGGCTAGCTGCATATGAAGCTGTGGTAAATCAGAATCTTATGCCTTTCTTTCAGACAGTGTTCCAAAACAGCGTAAGTAGACTTTGGAGCTTTTAAACAAAGACAGAATAGAATAGAATAGAATTTAGTCTTAAACAGTGATTTTACTTTAAAGTTTGGCCACCCCTCAGAACAAACTTCAGGATTTAATAGTATAATACAACTCTCACATTTTAAGCAACCATTTTGGGTTTCAGATCCCTGCGGTTATGTGTTAAGCTACATTTTTTATTGATTCTTTTAGTATAGGATATGAAGTTAAATTGCTAAACACAGGGGAAAAGATTACACCATTCACTTAAAATGCTTCAGGACTTACACTACAGTAATAGCTGAACAAGAGTATATAATACATCTGGAAGTACATCTGGCAGTTGAAGTCATCTGGCTTACCATCATGCTGTATCTTGTTCATATAAAACACCTAGGATGCTGTGCTCTGTCATACAATTAGGCATATGGTAATTTTATTTTGGGATGGACCTATACCAAAACCCCTGATCCAAACAAGCCTAAACTTTGGGAAAGTTCAGAATGGCTATGAAGCTTTTATTCTGCCCAACATTAATTATCTTATAGTTTCTTTATGCAATTAATTGAAATAACTGACAAATGATTATGGTTTCCTAAAGAACAAATTTGCTTAATACTTTCCTGATGCATATATGAATACTTGATTCAAACAAGCCACTTCTTGCTTCATTATATCTGAGCTGCTACTGAACATATATTAGTCTTGTTATAGTGATAGATTTTATATATGAATCATAGAATCATAGAACTGGAAAGGACCTCCAGAGGTCATGAAGTGCCTTCATTTCAGGAATAAGAGTGTACTGATCAATTGAACTTTCCATTCATATATCATCTTATTTCATTTAGAGCTGGCAACACATTACATTTTAATGTCAGATTCTAGCCATAGCACACATCACTTGGAACAGATGGATTTTCAGTTGAACAATAATGTAAGAATCCTATGAAATTTATATTAACAGAGCAGTTGCTGATAATTAATGCAACTGAGTTTTAGAGAAAATTATGTCTGTGTGATTTATGGTTTGACAATACCTATCCATTTTTTGCTGTATGCTCACTTTTCCATTCTTACAAATGCCTCTGGCATTTGCCAGGTAGCACTTCTTAACAGCAGGTGTATTGCTAATTTTAAGGCTTTGCTGAGTTTTCTGTAGTAACCACTGTGATTGAGATGTCTAAAATTATGAAAACTGCCCCTTGCCCTGCAGATGACAATAATTCAGCTACAGCCTCCTTTGCTAAAGGAGGACATTTAAATTTCAGGTTTCAGAGTAGCAGCCATGTTAGTCTGTATTTGCAAAAAGAAAATGAGTACTTTTGGCACCTTAGAGACTAACAAATTTATTTTAGCATAAGCTTTCGTGAGCTACAGCTCACTTCATCAGATGCATTTGGTGGAAAAATGCACCAAATTTCCACCAAATGCATCTGATGAAGTGAGCTGTAGCTCATGAAAGCTTATGTTCAAATAAATTTGTTAGTCTCTAAGGTGCCACAAGTACTCCTTTTATTTAAATTTCAGGAATTGGACTTCAGTTCCACCTATGCATGGCCACAGGTATGCAAGCTACAATGCAGTGGAGGATTGGGTCCTTTGTCTCTACTCCTTTTCTGACTTTGTCCAATCTAGACAAGCCTTAATACCATCTTTTCTCACAGTCGTGCCACTGTTGATGCAAAAGGCACATCTGTAACAAATTCATACTGGAAACCTTGCCAGTATTTCTCCATCTTAATTCTCCATCTGTTTTTGAAAAATTGACATCAATCATATTTTACAACTGGTCAGAAAACGTGAACTTTCTTTCTGGGGAAATTTGGCACTGGATACTGTCGGAAACATGATATCAGACTAGACAGACCACTGATCAGTTGCACTCTGATATTTCCTATATGCATCAGTGCTTACGTACGTATGATAGAGTATGCTAACCCAAAGAACATTGGAACTTAATCCCAAAGAAATAAAAAGTTACATCTCAAACTATATCCTTTATTTGTACAATTCTTCATAAGATTGTTGATAGTGTTGAAAATGCACCCTATCCAATCATCTGTGACAATACTTATGTACTTTAAGGATGGGATGTCTACATTTTCAAAAGCAACAGTGATTTTGGATGCCTACATTTTTGGCTGCTCAATTTTGAGAAATATTAAAGGCACCTGATTTCCAGAAAGTACTGTGCACCAACCATCATATTAATTATTATTATTTTTTATTTATTTTATCATCATCTTATTGCATAGGAGACTCAGTTATGGACCAGAACCCCATTGTGCTACGTGCTGTACAAACACAGAACTAAAAGACAGTCTTTGTCCAAGACAGCTTAAAATCTCAGTGTAAAACAAGAGAAAACAGATGGATACAGACAGATGGGGGGAGTACAAGGAAACAATGAGACCATATTTGTCAGCATAATAGACAGTGATCTTAGCACCCCAAAAGTCTAACCACTGTCAACTTTTTTGTAGAGCAAAGTAGAGTTTTAAGGAGAGTCTTGAAGGAAAAATAAGGAGTTAGCTTTGCAGATGTTTACACAGAGCTTCCCCCAAGCATGACGGGCAGCATGGGAGAAAGCATGGAAGTGCTTCCTTGAAAATTTAACATGTGGGCAATGGAGGCTGATATCATGGACCAATCAGAGGCAGGATACAACCTTTTCATACTGAATAAAATATGATAGATAAGATGGGGATAGGTCACAAAGGGCTTTAAAAGTGAAGAAAAGTATCTTATATTTGATTCAATCAGGGCTGCTCTAGCTAATGGCAAAGTAGGCAGCTGCTTAAATCAGCAGATTGCTGGGCAGCTGCCTAAGGGAGCAGATTAGACAGAGGGGTGGCTGGGCTAAATTTGAGTGGCACTGCAACCCCATGCACCAGGTTGCAATACCACTCATTCAGATTTGTCCTGGATGCCCTCCTTCATTATGGAGGGGTGGCCTGGCTAAATCATCTGTCCTAGGCCTATGAGCAAGGGGACAACACACTGAAGTTTTAGCGAGGATAGCAGATTATTTTGAGTGGCACCTGAATATGACAGACAAGAGGGAATCAGCAGAGGATCATAAAGAAAGGGCTGACATGATCAAAGCAACTGGCTAGGAAAATTATTTTTGCAGAAGCATTCTGAATGGATAGGAACATTACATTTGCATTTGTGAAGGCTGGAGAAAAGGATGCTGCAGTAATCAAGATACAAAACAGTGAGAGCTTAGACAAGAGTTTTATCTGTGTGGATGAATAGGAAAGGTTTATCTTAGAGATATTATAGAGAAAGAATCTAAATAATCACAATGGTCCCTTCTGGCCTTGTAATCTATGACTCTATTATCTATGCAGAAGAAGCAATTAGAGAGGTAGGAGGAGAACCAGGAGAGGGCAGTTATGGAAGCCAACGAGGAAAAGATTTCAAAATGAAGAGCATGGTCAATTCTGTTGAAAGCAACTAACAAGTCATGGAGGATGAGGATGGAGGACTGGTTCTGAGATTTGGCTAAGAAGAGGTCTTGAGAAATTTTGGTGAAACAGTTTCAGTTGACTGTAAAACAAATTAGAGAGGGACTAGGATTACATGGGAGGAGAGGAACTCCAGACAGCAACTGTAAATAATACTTTTCATAATCTTAGAGATGAAAGGGAGAAAGGAGATTAGGTGGTAATTATAGACAAATGGAGTCTGGAAATCAAGCATCTATATATGACTCAGGTTGGACATCCACAATTACTAGTCACATGAGATATTTTGGCTAGACTGGCAGGGATTCATTCACATTTTCTTGACTTTGTGTGCTGCCATTAGAATACTAATTTATTTACCTCTCTGTTCTGCATTTGTTCTGTTCTTTATTCTAATACAGCTTCTTTTCTGTGGGATCAGGAGTGACCTTATGGGTGGGTGCTGTGAGCGACCACCCAGGGTGTCATGGTCAGGACGACAGTGGTCAAGAGGCTCAAAAGGGCTGTGCCCCCCCCAGGGGGGAGAGGATAAAAGGGCATGGGGGGGTGGGAACCAGAGGGTCACACACGTCCCCTCTCCACCCTCCTGGCAGTATGAATCCTGAAGTGATGCTGCCACTCCACCAGCCGCCTGCTGCTCAGGGAGGAGTACTTAAAGGCACCAAAGAAAGTTTGCCCATGGTGTCATTTGCCCTCAGGCCAGCCCTGTGTGGGAGAGTACAGTGACATTTTTAAATGCCAGCATAAGAGTAGGCACCTCAGCAGGTACATAGCACATATACTGGACAGCACTAAAGGTGATCTATGGTGTGTAATCATCACTGAAGAAATTCTTGTTAATTTTGTATTTCTTTCTTTCTCTCTCTTTCTATATATAGAAAAGTGATGATGTTAATAGGCATGACATGAGCATATAGTTCCATCTCTTCTCTTTTTCTGGAAAATTTACTGTATGCTCGATAATGGGAGATGAAACTTTTCATCTCTAAATCACAGGCTCATATCCAGCCCAGGCTAACCGTGATTGAGAGTTATTGCCTTCTGAAGCTATTTGTCAAAGAAATTGGTAGCCTCAGGTCCCATATCTGCTTGATAGATACACATCACAAATACTATTACAATTGGCTACTTTTTTACTAATCACAGGGTGGAGAGACAGAAGATTAAGTGGGCCAGGAGGGTCTATGTTTTCCCTTTCCTAGCTATAATTTCTCAAAGTCATATAAGAGCCATGTAGTTGGGATAATAGAAAGATGTGTGTAGTACTGCTTTCCATGTGCTTCATTTGATTTGTGGATAGATTAAATTCTCCAGCTGAAAGACTGAAATTTATATATTTAAATTACTGAATAGAAATATATAGCAAACTCACTTATTATAATGTAAAACTTACTTTATACAATTTATTTTCCTCTATGGCATATATCGTAAAATATGACAGCTTCAAGAATGATATGGAAAATGACACATTTGACATGATTTATTCAGAGACAAAAGGCTCTGACTAGATCATGTCACATAAGAACTTCAACTTGAACTTGAAGTATTTAGAGGAACAAAAATCTAATGCATCTGACTATGTTAAATTCATAATGCATGCAGTAGAAAAGTTCACCTACTTCAGATAATACTGTGAAAACAAAATGCTATGCCTTTGTATAAAAAGTTGGCAATTTGTATGCGTTCTGGACATTCTTGTATGCACAATTATCTCCCTAAATATTCTATTATAATCCAAATAACTTTGCTATATTTGCTAGGAAATGTATTGTGGTATTATTAATTAAAAAGATGCTTAAATTCTGTATCATGAAACATTTATATTCAATGTTTAAATATATATAATGTAGTAAATGGCAGTGAACATGGATTTCTGAAAAGAAAGGCAATCAGTTGATGAATTTGTTTGTGGCCTGTAAGCATATTACCAAATAGGTAAACATTGGGGAGTTAGAAGCAACTTCTTATGTGTACTTAAATACATTTTCTTTTTTAGTGTACAATGCAGTGTCAGTATTATAAAAGCAAACTGCTGAAATGAATAAGAAATTGCCTTAGTATAGGAAAAATGGATTATCTTTGCTTGTAAGAACAGATTATTCTGTTCAAATTAAAAAAAATATATTGCTCACACTTCATATTAAGAGTACACTTGTAAACCATAAATGTTGCAAACATGTACCAACATGAGCCTGCTAAAAATAGTGGCACAGCTGCAGTAATAGTACAGAGGTAAATGGCAGCATGGGCTAGCTACCCTGAGTATAAACCTGCCTGGGCCCCAGGGATTTGTACCCAGAGAGGCTAGCCTGTGCCACTGCTCACCAGGGCTCATGTTATTGCAGCTATGCTACTATTTTTAGCATGCTAGCTGAATGAAAGTTGCTTTATGTCTATGCAGGCTGGGAATCCCTCCCCTAGCTCTAAGTGTAGATGTAGCCTATGGGGAAGTCTAACAGACTAATGCTCCCAAGTGCTATGATAATACAAATGATAAATAATAATAGGAACTGCAGTGTCAAGTGAAATTATAATCTACATACCAGTGGGGAAGGATCAGAAAGTACTTCTCTCAGTTGATGTTTGTTAATTTCACTAAAACTTTTAGAAATACTGGGGACAGTTAGGCTCCTGACAGCTCTTTTCAGGAATCCCTTTCTGGAACACCATGGGAATTTACAGCAATCCAGACTAGATTGCCTTGATTCACAGGACTTTGTAGTACCTCATATAGTACCTGGTTTCAAGGGAAGTCTCTACTAACAGGAAAGAAACAGATATCAAACTAGTGGAGTATTATCACTAGATCATATAGTGGAAGAAGACCAGAGTTTTTTTAGCCCATATTGTGTATCCTGGATTGCATGGAGTAAAGGTTGAAAAAAACAACAGGAAATCAAAACGCTCTTTTGATAGCTCTGGAAAGGAAGGTTTATTCATTTCACAGTGCTCCAAGGTGGGCATTCTTATGAAAGGACAAACCCATGGCTGAATACCTGAAGTCAGAAGGTAGAGTACTCCAGATTTCTGCACTAAATAGGATCTTCCCCATACCACTGGACTCTTCTTCCATCTTCTGACTTGGTCTTCTGATACAGCTGAAGCTTTGTGTTTGGAAAGACTTAAATCCTCCATTTTTAGTTCTACAATGGATGTTGGAGGTAGTAACATTTTGCTCTTTGCACTGTCCTGCAAGGGTTCCCATTCCTCAGATAAATGTAGATAAATATAACTCAATATAATGAGAGCTCAGCCTGTTTATATGAATAGTCAAAAAAACCATAAATATAACAGTTGGCAGAGGTGATTGGTTATCAAAGACAGATCTAAAAAAAGCCTATCTAAATTTTCCTATCCCCCCACCTTTGAATATTCCTCTGGAGGATAGTGTATGCTGGCATACAGGTATGGTATTCAATGTGCACATTGCCACAAGAGTTTTCATATAGTAATGGAATCAGTAATTTGCCTATTCTGATTTCTAGTTGTAATTATGCTAATATTTTGGGGTGATATTTTAAACATCTCAGCATTAGAAGAACTGTTTAAGTTACACTGTCAACCATAGAAGATATGTTAAAGGACCTGGTTTTTCTTGGTAAACATAGACAAGTCTATTTTCACCCAATTGTTCTAGCTTAGATTCCTTAGGATTTTCAGTAAATGCAGAGGAATCTTCTTAAACTTTCCCTGATCCAGAAGGAATGTATAATAATGTTGTATCAGGATATAATGGTTACCACTTTGCATCCCAGAGAAATGTAGCCAAGCTAGCACTACTGCCAGACTTTCTATTAGCCAGACTCAGTGGCATGCTGAAACAAATGTAGAATAATATGTAGCAAGTTCTTGTTTCACAGGGGCCAGTTAAAGAGACCTGCCAGGTTGGACAGGAAATATAATTCTGTTAGAAAACTGCTCTTTTTTGTATACATCTACTATACAAATATTAGAAACAGATACTTCAAAATTGGACAGGGCAGGCTCCCTGGGTTATCTGAGGACTGGTGGTTCATGGGCTCAGTTTAAGTATTAAAAAAAACTAGTAAAACATATCTTGTGATTAATTTATTAGGTGTATTTAGCCCTTTCTTCTGTGAATTATCTCTGATCAAACTTTGATTGTATATGAAATTTATTTAGAAAGTTTTGATAAACACTTCTTGTGAACATATTTCAGACTGTGTACATTCTTACTATTTGGATGCACTCAGATATTTCAGTGATAAACACCAATATGAAAATCTAGAGAGATAATGACAGATTAACAGTTTGCTATGTATTACATACAAAATAGCTTGTGTTAAAAGAACATTATTAGGGTTGTTAAGTCAAATGCTCCAAAGTTATGAATTAAGGTTGTCCATTCGTTCAGCCCTGTTGTGTCAATTACATGATCATAACTATTTTTTTTTACCAGAGTCCTCTTCCTGACACCCAACATGGAAAATTTACACCCAAATGGTTAAATTTTGATGAGGTTATAAGCAGCTGAAAACACATTTTAAAGTGGGAATTGTTAGGCATTCTCAACTGTAGGCATTGCTACCTGTGCCATCTATAACATATAGAAATTAATGAGTATTCTCCAAGGATAAATTCTTGCAATGACCCATATTTGTAATTTAACAAAATTACTTGGAATGAATTCAGATTTCAATTCCCAGGCTGTTCAGTTTGTTAGTTGAAGCTGAAAAGGAACACTGAAGGGTTCGTCAAAATAAGTGAAGTAATGTAAATTAAGGCACAAGTGGGAATACACCAAGGGGGAAAAAAGAGATAATGAACAAACATTCTTCTAGAAGTGCTGAATAAAAATGCCTGTCTTTCTGATACGAGTTCAGACCAAGACAGTTTATTTTGGTATAACGTGTGAGTGTCATTTTATCACTATCCATGGAGGAACCAAGCAGGATATAAAAGAGAAGAAAGCAAGTGAATAAAAAGCTTGGTTTGAAGTCAGCAAAAGCTGACTTTTGCTTCTTCTTTTTTTCATCCTACTAAAGGAAATAAGTGGGGTTTGGGACTAGATGAAAATGGGACACCTTTTGTCATCTCCCACTGCAGGTAGCACTGCAAAAGTTTAAAATATTTTTGTTTGGAACCTAATGTTGTGGAAAAGGTGAAATATGGATATTTATAGTCATAGGCATAACTGAAGGCCTAGTTTGGCAGGTGTCTCCTGTATTATTACATACTGCTGTATTTACAGGTGGAACCTGTTACCACAATTTGCAGCAATGGCAAGGTTACAGATAGTGATAAGTAAAATTTAAGATTGTTTAAGGACTAGCTCTGTTTGAGAAAGACCCCAAACATTCAAATGATTATCCTAACTATCCAAACCATATAAGACTTTGAGAGCTGCAATATTAGATGGGAAAGCTCACAAAATGTGCTTTTGTGAGAACTCCAGTGTTTCCTGTTTCTAGTAGTGTCAGAAATAGAGAATTAGCAGCCTTTCTTTTAGTATCGGCACATATGGTTCACCATAGCCCAGCATAGGGAGTGATGCGGAGTTTCAACAGCATAGGCACAATCCCTTACCAAGCTCCCACATGTTCAGTAGGCCTATACAGACTGTATCATCATTTAACAATTTCCTGACTGGAACAAAGTAAGACAGTTCAGGGCTGCATGAAAGTGAAAATAAATAAACAAATAAATAAATAAATAACATTCAACAGAACTCCAAACCTGAAAAAATATATGGTTTGAGTTCAGTTAGAATTGCAAAGGGAAGCTTTGGACTGTTCTTCACAGATTGATATGCCATCCGTTTCTAACTCCATATTTATGCTCCCAAATAAAAAATAACCTGATTTTAAGAGGTGTATATCCAGATATTTACATAATTTTACCATTATGTCATAGTTATATATTTTTCCTATTAAACTGGATACACAAAATAGTTTTCAAGAAATTGTAATTACTTTACTAAAATATTATATTGCCAACTGATTAAAATATTTACTGATCATATGTACCATTTAGATATTAAAATCAAGACAACAGTAGTAATAAATTTAAAAAAACCCAAATCATGGGTCAGAGTTAAGGTTATTGTGTTTTGATGAAATATGCATTTCTTTATACCTAATAAGAATAATATGCCTATTTAGCATGTATAAGATGTATAATGGCTTTACCTTTTTTAACTTATTAACTTTCTTTTAAGTACTTGGATTTTATAAATAATTTGATGGGAAAGGTTGTAATTTTCCCTTAGGAGACTTCATTGGCATTTGAAACAATAAGAATGTTAATGATAAGGTGCTATTCCCTGGAGCACTGCCATTCAGACACTGCAGTTCCCATCACAATAGAGGTTCTCAAAATGCCTGTGGATCCTCAGAACCTATCACTACGAGAACTGTTGGAACTAGAATAACATAGCAGTTATTACACCAAAAGAGCACCAGCTTTCCCTTTTGATTCTCGTGTGCTGTGGCCCTGCTCAGCCTCAATGGAGATCATTTTCCTAAGACCAGGTGCTACTCAGGATGCATACACAGGACTTTTCAGTGACACCCTGCACCCTAATAGTACATTTTAATTTCCATTGCAAAAGGTATGTGAATGTAGCTGATTGGCTGATCACAGTGGTGTCTTCAGTGGTCTCCTACCTCTACATTTCCTATGCTCTCTCTCTTTGAGAGGAGGGGAGCGATAGCTCAGTGGTTTGAGCATTGGGCTACTAAACCCAGTGTTATGAGTTCAATCCTTGAGGGGTCTGTTTAGGGATCTGGGGCAAAAATTCAGGATTGGCCCTGCTTTGAGCAGGGGGTTGGACTAGATGACCTCCTGAGGTCCCTTCCAACCCTGATATTCTATGATCAATTTATCTATTTAATCCATTTTTACTCCAAACTGATGCAACAGTTTTGCCCTTCCCTTGGCATTGCAGCTACCCAAAATTCTGCCTTCCTCTTTTTTCCCCATAACCATCAGGCCTTTTTTCCCCCACTGCCACAGCTGCCTTCCTTCCTACCTGCTGCCTCTTCTGAGTCTCAGCACTGAGCCACTGGAGGGCTGTCTGAAGACCTTCTTTTACCTGCCAGTCACCCATCTTGTTTACACCTATCTAACCGTAACTAAGTGCACCGCACATATCTCTGAAAAGAGATAGCAAGCACCTGTTTCAGTGGCCACACCCATCATACCACCTACTTGTGAACATCTACCCTTCAGCATGCACAAGTTCTGTACACTGCCACCAACCCATCTCCAAGTCCTCTATATGGATGTCTCCAGCTTACATATAAAGGGATTTGTGATTTCACAAGACTCTGAAAATAAGGTCTCAGCCCAAAATCTGTTAATATGAGAGTGCTCTCTTATCAGATAGTTATTTGCAGTAATGGTTTAAAACTAAGGTAGCACCTGATAAAGAATATTATTCTCAAATCTACTGCTACTTTATTCCTCTGATGGAGAGAAGCATTACCTAATAAATGTGCTATGTTTATCTAGATTCATTAAATATTAAAACATGTTGTGGAAAGATGGATTAGTCAATAGAGAAAAAAGTAGGCTTGCAGAATGTTATGTAATCTAACATTTTAAATGAAAGGCTGCCAATTTATGGATTTTCTGCCAGTGTTTACAAAAACCTGAAGTCATAGAAAAATTTGTGCTTCTTACTCATCCAGGATTCTCCATAACAATTCAATCAAAACATGAAAGGCTTCAAGAAACCATGATGACATATTATGTTAATGGCTGTACCAGTCTGCTGCTTCTTGCTGGGAGGCTGCTGCAGTCAGTGTTACTACAATGACATTGCTATTAAATAATTTACTTTGTTTGGCTGCACAATTTCCTCTGCCCCATCCTTAACATAATGATAAGGTTTGTGATATGGCAAAGTATAATTTTTCCCCACAGATCCTTCTTTAAAGGAGGCTTAGATATTCCCTCCCAGGTAGATTCATGATGAGTAAGAAGGCACAACCTTGAACCAAAAAGTTCATTGTGTAAAATAGACAGATGACATATATCGTAAGAGTAGTAGGCAGGAGGATGAAATGAAGAGACAGTGGAGAACAAGGTAAAAACGTAAAGTTGTTCTTAGAAGGAAATAACACAGAGAGTTAAAATCATGCCATTTTTGCAGTTTTGTTGCTTCTTACTAATTTCAGTTGTCTATTTTTATGTGTGTCTATCTCTCTGTGTGTTTTAATATATCCAGGCACACAAGAAGGAACATGCTCATCTTTACCCAAGAATTATTGGCCAGATTGTTAATGGCATTTCAGTTCTAAAGATGCCTAGACACCTTTGAAAATACTACTAACCATCTATTTGTATTTTTAGGCACCTATAAATCTTTGAAAATCAGACACTATGCTATTTCCCCATAATGCACCAAATTACATGGATTTCAAAGAATCCAGGATTTAACCAACACAAAGTTAGTATCCATTGCCCTAAATATAAAATTCCTCTGTGTCCCAATGGTAATTAACTTTGAATGTGCCACAGGATGTTCTTCATTATAACCAAACTGAATATATTTCATGGTGAAAGAAGATCATATATTACTTAGCCCCTAAGTGTATTTCTATAGTAGGTGCTAGTTTATTATGAACAAATCTGGATTAGGATTACTGGCACTGCTGTAATACAAATAATAAGAAAAGGCAAGGTTAGAGTTTTTATACTTGGATGCCTAAAATTAGGCATCCAAATCTTTATTTAGGCATGTACATAATTTGTCTGATTTTCATTGGCATGGAACACCCACAACTAATACTGAAGTCATTTGGAGCTATGGATGCTCAGTCTCTCTGACAATTAAGCCACATATGTGATAAACCATGAGAGTTAAACAATAGTTCAGTGCTAAACACAACTTCTACTTAACAACCACTATTAAAAGGGCAGCAACCCCAAATACTCCTTTAACAAGTTCCTTGAGTGACTCATTAATTGTCACATTACATTAATCAAATGGAAATGTTGGCTCTAGAATATGTATTCTATATTAAAGAGGAAAAGAAAACCAAAATACTTTCAGTACTTACTGCCAAAGATATAATTCTGCTGAACATTAAATGGCTTTCCTCCTCTTAAAAAGTATCTAGTTTCTTTGGCAACTGAAATCACAAAGGATTATTGAACGGCAACCATCCATCTTGAATGATGTTGTAAATACCAATGCAGTTCAGTTACTGTCTGTTGTTCTTCAGCAAATGTATAGCTAAAAAGCCCAATTCTCGAGTGTCAGTCCTTTCCACTGTCTCAGCTGGTGCTGCTTCCTTCTGGCCATCCTGGGGATTAGCTCTGGCCAGCCATTGCACCCTCTCTTATGGTGTCTCCTGTCACCCTGAGAACCCCTCTCACTAGATGAGCCACTGACTCCTCTCTTCATGATTCAGCCATACTTGTCTCCCCATTCTGGGATATCAAATTTCTTTTTGACAAATGGGCTCACTCAGTCTTCCTCGTCACTGCCTCGCTGCCACTTCATCCACATCTGGTAGGGGGACCCGGGCCCGCCCTCTACTCTGGGTCCTGTCTTAGGGGCCTCTCATTAAGAGCCCACGTTTGACCTACCTCATACTTCTCTGACCTTTCCCCTGAACCTTACCTACCTTTCTGGCTCTTCCTCATCTTTGGGCTTGCCAAGCCACACTCTCTCCTCCCAGGGATAAACTGTAGGCTACTCGCCTATAGCCCCTTTTCTCCTTCCCTCCAGCCTCTTTTGTTGCCAGCTTCCAGAGCTTATATAGGCCCCACTGGTTCCTTCCCAACTGAGCCTGTCCTACTTAGTGGGTCTGTTGAAGATATGATAAGTTGATGGCAGTTCACTCTCCTGTTGAATTCAGTACTCCACCCACCTCCCAAGAGGCAGAAGCTATGTTGACAGGAGATCATTTCCAATTGACATAGTGCAGTGTAGACACCACTGTAAATCAATCTAAGCTAAGTCAATTTATGTTATGTAACTTAAATAACTTAACTGCGTAACTTAGATTGACTTCCCTCATTAGCATAGACCAGGCCTCCTTCTCCAGGTACAGTCTGGACAGTTATTTGGCCCACTTAGCCATCTTAACCCTTCCAGGCCCCATGTTGGGTGAATACTGCATCACAGTCACATTTAATGAAGGCACAAAATGCAGAGCCAGAAGATGAAGCAAGTGCACTTCGAGCACTTGAGGCCTGCTGGCATTTTTTTTTCACTTTCCTCTCTCTCAATGATTGCATTTCAGCCTCTCTTTCAATGATCTCTGTTTGACTCCCAAGTGCAGCACAGATCTGCACTGTAGCCTGTTGTTAGCTGCCTCTTCCCAGCTTTTTGTGTTGTTAATGAAAGTATTCAAGCCCATCTTGCAAATGTACTAGAATCTGAATTTAAATTGGCCCAGTGGCCTTGGAGCATCCACAAGTTCTCCATTCAGGAGAGCCTCTGGAATGCATGCGTTTCTTCCCATCCCAAGTTCTATGGAATATCTGCCAAGACAAAGCTTCAGTCAACCTGATTGTGCCCAACTGGCCGAGACAGGTCTGGTTTATGGATATGCTGAAGCTCTCAGTGTTTCCACATGTGAACATCCCCACATTTCTGGAGCTTCTAATACAGCACAAGGGCAGTTTCACGCCCTCCAGTCTGGTACCACTGCAGCTCAAAACCTGGTATTTGAATGGGCAACAGAAATAGAGTGCTCTTGTTCTAAAGATGTGCAAACCATCCTTAACTAAAACAGAAAAGAATTTACAAGGAACTGTTATGCAGCAAAATGGAAGTGTTTCACTTCTTGGGATGCCCAGTGCAACTTGTCTGTAGAATCAGATGGAAACTCTGCTATCTCAGAGTATCTATTTATCCTTACGTCTTTGGGTCTTGAGCTAAGTTTTTTGCCTGTGCTAGCAGCAATCAGCATTTACCATATTTACTCAACTTGTCACAACTAAATTTCTGAAGGGGATTCCTTCCTGCCATTGGTGAAGTTCTCACTTCAGTGGGACTTCAATTTTGTTTTGTTGTCGATCGCTAAACCCCCCATTTGAGCTGCTATATATATGCTCTATGTCCCATCTGTCCATGAAGGTGGCCAGAAGAGTCAACTAGCTGGAAGGATTTATGGTGGACCTGCCATACACTGTCTTCTATAAAGAAAACATCTTGTTATGATCCCACACTAGATACGTTCTTAAAATAGTTTCTGAGTTTCATATGAGTCAGGTAATTCACTTACCAGTATTTTTGATATGCCTCAAATAAAGAGAGAAGGCTCTGACCTTTTATCTGCAAAGAACAAAGTGTGTTAGAAAGGCACATAAATTATTTTTTCTATAGCAGAGCAATCAAGGGGTCAAGCTATATTGATGCAGAGACTTTCAAAATGGATCTCAGGTTGTATTACCAACTAGCTCACATTCACCCTCTCCAGAGGGCTCCAGAGGACTCATTCCACTACTGGGCAATCTATTTTGGCTGCATATCTGAGAGACATAACCCTCCTAGAGATATGTAGGGCAACTATTTGGAGCTCTTTGCATACCTTCACAAGACATTACACCCTGGACCAGTGATCAACTGTGAATACAGCTGTGGGGACAGCAGTACTACAGTCAGCTATCATTACTGTGTCCTCCCACAAACCCCATCTCACTACTTCTTGATAATCTCACACATGGGGAATACACATAGGTACCATCACTTGAAGAAGAAATGGAGGTTACTTGCCTGTAACTGGAGATTCTTCAAGATGTGTGGTCCATATCTGTATTTCGCTATTTGTCCTCCGTCCCCTCTGCTGAGGATTTTTTGAACTGTACTAAGAATGGAAATTGATGAGGTGTCTGACTGCAACATCCTTCATGATATCAGTTCATAGCATAGGCACATGTGAGAGCTCATGGACTCTGCTTACAAAAAATTCTAGATTGGGATTCATGGTGTGCATACGTATCCCATGTGTGGAATACAGATAAGGACCACACATCTCAAAGAACCTCCAGTTACTAGTGTGTAACCTATCTTTTCCCTGAGATTCATATGGAGATTCAGTTGGAGACACCTTGCTTGGTCTTTTGTGTTGTTAATGTTAATGCATGGGAAACAACTTTGGTATGATGGAATTTCTGTAGAGAGAGCCTTATTTTTCAGCATACAAATGAATGGCCTGTGTCTCAGTGTGAACTGTGATTATGGAGAACATCATGTAGTTATTTTCTACCTGTGACAATTAAATCCAGTTGGTACCAGTATCCACATCTAGAATGTTTCCACAAGACCTTCCAGCAGTGACTGTCTTGGAAGTAGGTGTTAGTAATACATAATTCTTGTGGCACAGTTCAGTTGTCTTTGCCCATTGCTATTCATTTTTCCCCACTCTGTGTTGGCCAATGATAGTATCCATATATCATGATCTGAGCTGACTTTAGCATTGAAGTCTCCCAATAGTACCTTAGTGATGATGCTGTTGAGTTGCTGATAGAACGATTACTTCTCTTCAGAGATAGAGGAAATCATATGAACTGATGTACATCATATGTACTAATGAAGATGGAAAGTCACCTGTAGTAGACATTCTTAGTGATACAATATGTTCTGAAGTTGCAACAGAGCATTTGACCATGGGCATTAATGAGTTTTTGACTGAAAACCCCACCCTGTGTTTGTTGAGGTCTGGTTTACTTTTTCCATGCCAGAAAAAAATGTGTAATTTATCTCATGTAGAGAGCCTGTGTCAGCTAGTCTGGCTTTGGAGAGAGTAGCTATGTCCATCTCAAACCAGCTCTCTGTCAGTGATGGCAGACTTTCTAGGGTTACCTCCTTTAGAGCATTTGACATTACCAGTGCAAACTTGAAAAGGGTGACTACTGTATCTGAAGCTTTGGCGTGTATGTCTAGGCAGAAGAAAAATAAGGAGGCAGAGACTTGCCTCAGGACCAAATTCCCCCTCTCCATGGTAGTGACTAGGCCAAAGGCTTGGAGACCATAATGTTTGGAAGACAGCACAACTGCAAAAAATGCAGAGGGCAGAGCTGAGTTGCAGTGCCAACCCCCTCATGTTTTCTCAGCAGTGGAGTTGGTTCAGATTTTCTCCCCTAGATTTTGTTCAGACAAGAACAATCTTCCAGGCAGCAGCTTCAGCTGAAGTTACTTTTGTGGATATTGTTTTTCATTCCAATGGGTCCCTGGCATACCCCAGCACTCCTAATGTTGTGGGATTCCCGACCTCTGTCGGGTTGTATTGGTCACATGCTACGAATAGCATGCCTGACCTGATCCTTGCAAAGGAGAAACAGTGTGAAGGGTACAGCATGCCTCTCAGTTTGGAGGTCTTCTGAAAAACTGGCACAATCACTCAATGGGTTAAATCTTGCTTTCCACTGAAAGAGTTGCATAAGTGTAAGTGAGGACAGAATCCTGACCAGTAATTTGTATTTGTCCACCAAATAACATAATGGATTTTTATAGACTTTGTTGTTTGCAACATGTGGTGGGCATTTTCAAAGCATATAAGAAAATACTTAACACTGCCTTGATGCACTTACAATCTAAGAAGACAAGTAACAGATGAAGACTATGGGTGAGGATTATGACTGGTTTTGCATCTCGTATACAATTATTGTCTTTTTTATTTGATACTTAGCATCAAGATTCACATCCGAAGAGAATATGGGACACAGCATCCTTCTGCTCTCTTCTTGTGAGTGAATGCAGTTCAGAGTCAGCATCAGGTACGTAAGACAATAAAATAGACTGGTGTTTGTCATCATTAGAACTGTGAAAATATGTGGGTTTTTTTTTCAGTTTCATCTCTTTTCTCAAAAAATAATTAATTTTGGGTTGACCCAAAATGAAAATCTTTTGAATGTCTTGGTGAACCAAAAGTGGAAAAAGCCCAAAGAAACCTATTTGGACTGAATAAAACATTTTGTTAGACCTGAAATGAAAGATTCATTTTGTGTTTGAGAACTTTTTAAACTTTTAAAAATAAAACTGAACTAAATTTTGCAACAAAAATCATTGCAAATCAAACAAGTCAAAATGTTTTATTTAGAAAATGTAAAAATGATTTTTTAAGCAAAACAATTATCCCAATTCACTTTTGTTTTGTTAGATCTACATCTGCCTCTTTCGATCTGGAAAAAAAGTTTCAGCCAAAAAATGTTAGCAGTACCTTAGTCTTGCTGCCCTCCTGCCTATTACCATCTTCTTCCCCTTGCCAGTCAGTATCTTGCTTAGTCTGAAGTTCTGTCTGTTGCCTCTTTCCTGTTTCTTTCTGGCATTTCTGGTCCCCCTTACTTCCACCAGTTGTCAAATCCTCATGCTCATATCCTTGTCAACCATGAGATTCTGGTTAGTCTCTCTTCCTCCAGATCTATAATGCCAAGACTATGTCTTCCCTTTCTGCTTTCTCATTGACAGTTCCATGTCCTCCTCTCTACTACACCCTGAGCCCTCTCTGAAGTCCCTTGTATTTTGTGGGGTTTTTATGTGAAGGGAGAGGAAGGGGGCTGGTTTGGAAGGAGGAGAATGGTATGTGTGACGGGTTCCCCCTGTGATTCTAGCTGGAACTGGGGTACCACTGATTCCTCCTGATGTACCAGCCAGGTCTCCCTTTACACTGTGCTGCTGTGACAGGCTCTCAAGCCCCCTCCAACACACATACAGGTAGGGACAAACCCTGCTGCAGCTACACACCGATACTGATATTATCAGTTCTTCATGGGAAGGCTCAGCTAAGGCACCACACAGCTCCTAAAGCATGCACCTCTCCCACCCCGCAGTGTAAACCCAGAATTATACCATCTTGTGCTGCACAGAGAACTATACAGTGTAAGTTCGTGAAATTCGCCCCCTCCCTCAATGTGGAGAGGAATATACACATCTTTCTACGCCAAGTAATGACTCCCTCACACACTGATTTTAGACAAAGCAAAAATAAATTTATTAACTACAAAAGATAGATTATAAGTGATTATAAGAGATAGCAAACAGATCAAAGCAGATTACTTAGCAAATAAAACAAAAACACAATCTAAGCTAAATATACTAAAGAAATTGGATATGAGTAGAAAATTCTCACCCTAATTGTTGATTTAGGCAGTTTGCAGAGATTATTGAGGGAAAGCTGCACTTGCTTGCAGCTTAAAACCCCAGGTATTCCTTTCACAGGCTAGAAACCGCTTTAGCCTGGTTTAAGCTGTTCTCCCCCACTTCAGTCCTTGTTTCTCAGGTCTTTCCAAGTGTCTCCTTTGGATGGGTAGTCAGTGAAGACCCATGATGATGTAATTCCCCTGCCTTAAATAGCTTTTGCATATGACAGATACCCTTTGTCTCCAACTTTAGTTCCCATGCCTTTCAGTGGAAAAACAGTGGTATTCTATGATGGAGTCAAGTACCAGGTGGCTTGGTCACATGTCTCTGTAGGGACACAGCAGGCATGACTCAGATGCCATTTTTAGTGTCCTCAGGAAGGCTCATTGATGGGATATTAGCATTTTATAAGACCTATTGTTCTCCCTAATGGCCTTCCCAGCCAGCCATCTAGACTGATTGCATTCTGTCTATTGGGCATTCCTCAGGGGTAAAGTCATTTGTAATAGATACATAGAAAATATTCTTAACTTCAGATACCAGAATGATACATGCATACAAGCAGGATAATCATATTCAGTATATTATAACTTTTTCAATGATATCTCACATGCCTTATCTTGCACAAAATACATCATAATTATGCCATACTCATATCATAATAATATTACTATGAAGAATATGGGGTGTAATGCCACAGTATGTATTAGGGTTATACTGGACTTTTAAGGTATTATGTGTGATTTTTTTTAAAATGCTGTTTTTCCCCTTTTTTAAACACATAGTTCCTGACTATTTCTTTAACTTTCCTGTTATGTAGGTTTTTAAAAGTTGAAGATATAATTTTGTTGTGTCATTCAGCATATTAGAAAGTTGAATAATAATTGAAAAGAAAGGAGAAAGGGTGAAGGGAGTATCAGAATATTGACTGGCTGTGAAAGTGATTAATGGAAGTAAAAAGCAGAAAAATCACCATTTTTTCCCTCTTTTTAATGTGTATTGTACATCAAGTGGTACTGTGGGCCTTCTCAGGTCTAGTATGAAGCCAAAAATGGGAGAGCACTTTGATTTTCATCACAACAAACCTAGCTTTGCTAACCTATGGCTAACTCTAAAACTGAACTACTCCAGAGTCACAAGTTATTGACCTACATAATGACAGGTTTCAGAGTAGCAGCCGTGTTAGTCTGTATTCGCAAAAAGAAAAGGAGTACTTGTGGCACCTTAGAGACTAACAAATTTATTAGAGCATAAGCTTTCGTGAGCTACAGCTCACTTCATCGGATGCATTCCGATGAAGTGAGCTGTAGCTCACGAAAGCTTATGCTCTAATAAATGTGTTAGTCTCTAAGGTGCCACAAGTACTCCTTTTCTTTTTGACCTACATAAGTATTTCTAGGCTCAAGACCTACTGTAATTTAAGAAAAGATGCAAAAAGTGGATATCAAGCTCAGGTGGGAAAATTGGGAGGGAAGTCAGTGGGTAACAGTGATGGGAATATGTGGTTTCAAAGACTAGCTTTGTGCACAATTTGCAGGTTTTCATCTGTTTTTTTAATTGGAGATATTAATGAAGCCTAGCCAATGATATCTACCCCGTGACAACCCCGTCTCCATCCTCACAAAAAAAACAAAATAAAACATGGTAACTGTCCCCTTTTATATATGATTTAATACTAAGGTTTACTATACATGGCAACAGATAGGAGATTTAAAAAAAAACAGAGAAATTGAGTTCTTACTAGCAGTTGGAGAACACATTTGCAGACAATCAGCAGTTCTCAGTACACTTCATACTTCTCCCTAGCTTGACACTCCATTAAAGAAAAAGAAGGAAAAGGCTTCCCCAAGCTAGATTATTTTCTTGTCAGTCAGTCAGGAGATAATCTCCTAGTATGAAGCACATGCCTTTTGTAAAACAATACTAAAAATAATTGCTTAAAATATTATGGTGGCATCATTTCTTTCATTATCACTTGCACAGGTTGCCTAAGAAACAAGTCACAGCTATTTAGTCAATAATTCTGTTCAAGTACAAGTTATTCCATTAAATAGCACTAAATGTAACCTCAACAGATTTTTACCCTACGTTACCTGCTAAAGTGATTCAGTTCATATACCTTCCCAACATGACAGAAGATTAAAATACAAATTCCAGGCCAACCAAAAATGCTTTATTTCAAACATGCAGACACACACGTACACCCTCCCCCGCTTAACTATTAAATGACACCATAAATCTAAAAATGTTAACTCCAGAGTAAGACATAATTTCTACACTTTACTATTTGATAAGGGATTGGGAATAAAATCTTAATCAAAATCTCACCAAAAATTATCTTTCATTACATAATTTAAAACATATTTTACCTGTGCTTGCTGAGGGGATGAAGTTTAATATATGCTAGCAGCCTGCCAACTCCCATTCTGTAAAAAGGAGATTCCATTCTAACTAGAAATATTCTTCTTCTATGTTTGATCTATTGTGAAAATGATAAAAGTTAACATTTACATTATAGCTAGCTGCAAATTTGTGCATTCAAATGTAAATTGATTCTCTTTCAGGAGGAAGGCTTTACATGTTAGGAAATAAGTCTGGTACCTATGGGTCCACATGCTTTGAGCTTATGCACCCAATAGTAATAATTGCTATTGCCTATTTTCCATCCCAGAAGGCAAGAATTTGGAGGAGTTTAAAAGTATCTGCTCAAGCTACCTGAAGTAATGTTATTAATGGGAAATCTTGAAAGTGTGAGGTAAAGAGAGCTGGTAAGACTGAGCTAATGGTTTATTAAGGGAACCATTTTAGAGATATATGAATCACAATGTAACTGTTGTGATAGATAGATAGATAGATAGATAGATAGATAGATAGATAGATAGATAGATAGATCTAACTCCCATAAGTGGTTAATGAAAGTTATAAATATGCAGTGTATTCCAGTATATTAAAGTATGTGGCAAAGAAAAGGCAGCTTCTGTAGTGGGGGAGTGGGAGGAGTCACTTCTAAAGTGTGACTGAAAAAAACAAAACAGTTACACTATAAAATAGAATATTTGTTTTTAAGATTCATAGATTCCATGGTCAGAGGGGACCATTGTGATGATCTAATCTGATCTCCTGTATAACACTGGCCATAGAATTTCCCAAAATAAATCATAGAGCATATCTTTTTTGGGGGGGAGGGGGAAATCCCATATTGATTTAAAAACTGCCAGTGATGGAGAATTCACCACATCCGTCGTAAATCATTTGCATAGTTAATTACTCTCAGCGTTAAAAAATTATGCCTGATTTCCATTCTGTCTAGTTTCAAATTTGTCTAGTTTCAATTTCCAGTTATTGAATCATGTTTATACTTTTCTCTGCTAGATTTAAGAGCCTATTATTAAATATTTGTTTCCTATATATTTACTTATAAAAACTGTAATCAAGTCACCTTTTCTCTTCATTACGCTAAATAGGTTGAGCTCCTTGAAACTATCATTATTAGATATGTTTTCTAAAACTTTCATCATTTGAGTGACAATTCTCTGTATCCTCTCCAATTTTTCAACATCCTTCTTGAATTGTGGACACCAGAACTGTACACAGTACTCCAGCAGTGGTCACACCAGTGCCAAAAAAGAGGTAAAATAAACTCTCTATCCCTACCAAGATTCCCCTGTTTATGCATCCAGCAATCACATTAGCCTTTCTGGTCACAGTACTTTATACTGGGAAGTCATGTTCAGCAGATTATCCACCACAACCTCCAAATCTCTTTCAGAGTCATTGCTTCCCAGGATAAAGTCAACCATTTTGTAAGTATGACCTACATTCTTTGTTCCTAGGTATATACAGCTACATTTAGCCATATTAAATTGTTAAGCCATATCATATTGTTTGTTTGCATGCAGTTTACCAAGTAACCCAGATCACTCTGTATCAGTGTCCAGTCTTCTTTGTTATTTACAATCACTAATTTTTGTGTCATCTGCAAACTTTAACAGTGATTTTATGTCATTAATAGGTTATTTTAGATCATTAATATAATTAAATAGTGTAGGGCTGAAAACCTGCAGAACCCCGTTAGAAACACATCTGTTCAACCATATTTACAGTTATATTTTGAGATTTATGAGTTAGACATCCTTTAATCCTATTTATGTGTGCATGTTAATTATATATCGTTCTATTTTTTTAAATCAAAATGTCATACTGTTTCAAGTCAAATTCCTTACAGAACTCTAAGTCTATTACATCAACACTATTACTTTTATCAACCAAACTCTTAATCTCATCAAGGGAAAAAAAAAGGTTGACAGGCTATATGTTCCATTAACCCAGTTTGATTAGCCTTAATTATATAACCCTCTTTTAATTCTTTCTTAATCAAGCCCCATAACTGTTGCTCAGTTATCTTTCCAGGATTGACCTTAGACTGACAGGACTATAATTACCTAGGTCATCCTGGTTTGCTCTTTTTAAATATTAGCATAACTTTAGCTTTCTTCCATTCTTCTGGAACTTCTCCAGTGTTTAGATTCATAGATACTAAGGTCAGAAGGGACCATTCTGATCATCTAGTCCGATCTCCTGCACAGCGCAGGCCACAGAATCTCACCCACCCACTCCTATGAAAAACCTCACCCATGTCTGAGCTATTGAAGTCCTTAAATCATGGTTCAAAGACTTCAAGAAGCAGAGAAGCCTCCCTCAAGTCAACTATGCCCCATGCTACAGAGGAAGGCGAAAAACCTCCAGGGCCTCTCCAATCTGCCCTGGAGGAAAATTCCTTCCCAACCCCAAATATGGCAATCAGCTAAACCCTGAGCATATGGGCAAGATTCACCAGCCACATACCCAGGAAAGAATTTTCTATAGTAACTCAGATCCCATCCATCTAGTATCCCATCTCAGGGGATTTGGCCTATTTACCCTGAATATTTAAAGATCAATTACTTACCAAAATCCCATTATCCCATCATACCATCCCCTCCATAAACTTATCAAGTAGAATCTTAAAACCAGATAGATCTTTTGCCCCCACTGCTTCCCTTGGAAGATTATTCCAAAACTTCACTCCTCTGATGGTTAAAAACCTTCGTCTGATTTCAAGTCTAAACTTCCTGGTGGCCAGTTTATACCCATTGGTTCTTGTGTCCACATTGGTGCTGAGTTTAAATAATTCCTCTCCCTCTCCAGTATTTATCCCTCTGATATATTTCTAGAGAGCAATCATATCTCCCCTCAACCTTCTTTTAGTTAGGCTAAACAAGCCAAGCTCCTTAAGGCTCCTTTCATAAGACAAGTTTTCCATTCCTCGGATCATCCTAGTAGCCCTTCTCTGTACCTGCTCCAGTTTGAATTCATCCTTTTTAAACATGGGATACCAGAACTGCACACAGTATTCTAGATGAGGTCTCACTAGTGCCTTGTATAACGGTACTAAAACCTCCTTATCCCTACTGGAAATGCCTCTCCTGATGCATCCCAAAATTGCATTAGCTTTTTTCACAGCCATATCACATTGGCAGCTCATAGTCATCCTATGATCAACCAATATTCCAAGGTCCTTCTCCTCTTCTGTTACTTCTAATTGATGCGTCCCCAACTTATAACTAAAATTCTTGTTATTATTATATTATTAATTATTATAATTATTATTATATTATTAATCCCTAAATGCATAACCTTACACTTCTCACTATTAAATTTCAACCTATTACTATTACTCCAGTTTACAAGGTCATCCAGATCCTCCAGCATAATATCCCGATCCTTCTCTGAATTGGCAATACCTCCCAGCTTTGTATCATCTGCAAACTTTATTAGCACACTCCCACTTTTTGTGCCAAGGTCAGTAATAAAAAGATTAAATAAGATTGGTCCCAAAACCGATCCCTGAGGAACTCCACTAGTAACCTCCCTCCAACCTGACAGTTCACCTTTCAGTAGGACCCGTTGCAGTCTCCCCTTTAACCAATTCCTTATCCACCTTTTGATGTTCATATTGATCTCCATCTTCTCCAATTTAACTAATAATTCCCCATGTGGCACGGTATTAAATGCCTTACTGAAATCTAGGTAAATTAGATCCACTGCATTTCCTTTATCTAAAAAATCTGTTACTTTTTGAAAAAAAGGAGATTAGGTTGGTTTGGCACGATCTACCTTTTGTAAAACCATGTTGTATTTTGTCCCATTTACCATTGACTTCAATGTCCTTAAATAATTTCTCCTTCAAAATTTTTTCCAGGACCTTGCATTCTACAGATGTCAAACTAACTGGCCTGTAGTTACCTGGATCACTTTTTTTTCCTTTCTTAAAAATAGGAACTATATTAGCAATTCTCCAATCATTCGGTACTACTCCTGAGTTTACAGATTCATTAAAAAATCTTGCTAATGGGCTTGCAATTTCAGGTGCCAATTCCTTTAATATTCTTGGATGAAGATTATCTGGGCCCCCCGATATAGTCCCATTAAGCTGTTTCAGTTTTGCTTCTACCTCAGATATGGTAATATCTACCTCTATATCCTCATTCCCATTTGTCATACTACCATTATCCCCAAGATCCTCTTTAGCCTTATTAAAGACTGAGGCAAAGTATTTGTTTAGATATTGGGCCATGCCTAGATTATCTTTAATCTCCACTCCATCCTCAGTGTTAAGCGGCCCCACTTCTTCTTTCTTAGTTTTCTTCTTATTTATATGGCTATAGAACCTTTTACTATTGGTTTTAATTCCCTTTGCAAGGTCCAACTCTATTCGACTTTTAGCCTGTCTCACTTTATCCCTACATATTCTGACCTCAATTAGGTAGCTTTCCTTGCTGATCCCTCCCATCTTCCACTCCCTGTATGCTTTCTGCTTCTTCTTAATCACCTCTCTAAGATGCTTGCTCATCCAGCTTGGTCTACAACTCCTTCCTATGAATTTTTTCCCTTTTCTTGGGATACAGGCTTCTGATAGCTTCTGTAATTTTGATTTAAAGTAATCCCAGGCCTCCTCTACCTTTAGATCCATAAGTTCTTCAGTCCAATCCACTTCCCTAACGAATTTCCTTAATTTTTGAAAGTCAGCCCTTTTGAAATCAAAACCCCTAGTTGCAGATTTATTTTTGTTAATCCTTCCATTTAGTTTGAATTGAATTAGCTCATGATCACTTGAACCAAGATTGTCCCCTACAACCATTTCTTCTATGAGGTCCTCGCTACTCACCAAAATTAAATCTAAAATGGCATCCCCTCTAGTCGGTTCAGCAACTACTTGATGAAGCAAAAAGAAAAGGAGTACTTGTGGCACCTTAGAGACTAACAAATTTATTAGAGCATAAGCTTTCGTGAGCTACAGGTCACTTCATCCGATGAAGTGAGCTGTAGCTCACGAAAGCTTATGCTCTAATAAATTTGTTAGTCTCTAAGGTGCCACAAGTACTCCTTTTCTTTTTGCGAATACAGACTAACACGGCTGCTACTCTGATACTTGATGAAGGAATCCATCAGCTATCGCATCTAGGAAAATCTGAGCCCTATTATTATTACTAGCACTGGTCCTCCAGTCTATATCTGGGAAGTTAAAGTCTCCCATGATCATGCAGTTTCCATTAGTATTTACTTTATTAAAGACATTAAAAAGGGCTCTATCCATATCCAAATTAGATCCCGGAGGTCTATAGCACAGCTCAAGCACTATGGTAGGAGAGGCTTTACTAGTTTTCTTCCCCAATGTAATTTTTGCCCAGATGGACTCTGTCTTATCCATTGCATCACTTCTTATTTCTTTACTTATGTGTTCCAAGACATATTGAAAGTCAACATTCATGGTCCAGTGAGTTCATCAGCTAGCTCTTTTAAAACTCCTGGCTGCAAGCTATCCAGATCTGCTGATTTTAGAAAATGTCTTTAGTAGCTGCTGTTTTTATTAGTGTAATGGAAAGAACTTTATCATACTATGATATAATTACACCACCTGTTTTTCCACCAGATACAGAACAGAAATATTTATTGAATACTTCTGCCTTTTCTGCATTATACATGGAACTAGCTCCAAAGTGGTAATTAGATACAGGATTATGCAGGAATGAAATCTGTGCATCCATAGAATTAGGCAGGAAGCACACATGTGTGAGGAAGCAGTTCGTGCTATGGAGTTTATATAGGTTTGCCAATTTTGGTTGGATGGATTCTGAAGGTTTCATCACATAACATAATCTTTAATTAAAAATTAATCTTTAATTCCTAGAGACTCCAAGATAATCCTGTAGAGTTGGCAACCCTAAATTTATACCATTTCAGATTCTAAACAGGCTTGTGCATTCCCACAACCACTCCTACAATGGGGCAGATCATCATAGCATGAGCAAAAACTATGGGAAATTTTTGAGGAAAAAAATGAGCTTGCTTGATATCAGCCCAGCATGTTACTGGTATTGGCTCAGTGACTTCGGAGAAACTTTTTCCTTGATAACAGATCCTGAAGCACAACATTTTACTGGTGATCTCCTTCTTTTCTTGTCTCCCAGACTTCTCCTCACTTTTGCTAAACAAAAGAGTTGTAAGAGACATGCAAAAGTGATTCAACCAGCCAGGAAATAGAAAAACAAATTTCTTCTTACTTTGTTGCACCTAATCCTTCACCACAACCAAAAAAGTGCATCAGGGAGAATGTTAGACTGTCGGTGGTGAGCTAAAGGTCATTGATTCAATATTAGGTTGGGGAAAACTTCTAATCTTTGTTCCCATCTCTTTGAGACAAGACTGTTTCCCACCTACACCACTTAAGGTCCTAGCAGTCTGTAAACTCATGGCAGGGACAAAACAAAGAAAGAAAGAGAGAGCAGGAAGTGTAATATTCACGACTAAGGGGGGCTATGATAGAGGTATATAAAATGATGAATGGTGCAAAGAAAGTGAATATGGAAGTGTTATTTACCCCTTCACATAGCACACAAAACAGGGGTCACCCAATGACATTTATAGGCAGTAGGTTTAAAACATACAACAGAAAATGGTTCTTCACACAATGCACAGTCAACCTGTGGAACTCATTTCTAGAGGATGTTGTGAACACCAAAATTTCAACTGAGTTAAAAAAAAATGTCATGAAGGACAGGTTCATCAATGGCTATTATTCAATATGGTCAGGGAAGTAACACCATGCTCTGGATGTCCCTAAGTCTCAGACTGTCAGATGCTGGGACTGGATGACAGGGGAAGGATCACTTGATAATTCCATTGTTTTGTTCATTCTCTTTGAAGCACTTGATATTTGTCACTATTGGAAGACAGGGTGCTGGGCTATCTGGACAACTGGTCTGACTTAGTAAGGCCATTCTTATGTTCTTATGCCCCTGAGGGGAATAACACAGTGAGAGCAAAGGATTGTTCAGCAGGGAAAAACACTGTTCAGAAGGGAGTAAGACATGTGCCTCCACCCAAGAAAGACAATGTCTGGGAAACTGGAAGCCTGGGAGTGGGTGCCCTTGTTAGACCACTGAGTGGAAATAGAGATGCATTTGTCCCAAACTGTGGCAGCTTCTATCCATGACATATTCTTTCAGATAGGTGTTAGAGATCATGAAAAGTGGCGAAAAAAACTTGTATTAAATTCTTAATAATTTTCAAGTAAACATTAGAAAAAGTTTGCGTAGCTCAGAAAAATAATATCAGAAGACCCTTTTTGCTGGTATATTTCAAGTTGGCTGAATCAAGTTACTTGTATTAAAGGAAAAAGGTATTGCATTACTGTGTGTGGACTTAAGAACAAGGTGTAACTTTAATAGTGTGAGTAAACTTTTCATCCCCCAACGAGTTTGAGTTAAGCCGTTCACCAACACATTAAACCAAATAGGACTACTATATAATATAATCCTTGACACAGGGGTAGAGAGAAAGAAAAGCTCCCAAAGGACATTAGCTGATAGATAATGGTTCAATATATACATGTTGCAGGGGGCAGAGGAAGTATTCTTATTTAACAATTTATAAATTTCACCTATTAAAGAACTTTAAATGGGGTTTATGAGCTGAATCATAAACACTCTATTGTCACAACAATACAATTTGACAAATTTATGTCAAATAATCAAATCTTGACAGTTTCATATTCTTAGAATCTGTTGATAAACATTCAGTGCTGGGTTGTTGTTGTTGTTGGGTTTTTTAAAGATTTCAATTTGGTCCACAGTATTCTCTTAAAAGTTTCTTTAGAATCAAATGTCTATAATAAAGCAATGTGATTTAAGTCCAGCTTTACATGCTATTGAAAACATTACTTTTGGGCAAAATACTACAGAATTTAAAAGAAAATAATATTTCTGTTGGGTATTTTTTAATCCTCAAAATTTTAATACGGAATTGAATGTTTGATATAGGATGGTTTTTAGAACTCACAATTTATTAAGTCACAGACTAGATTCTCTTGGAGCAGATGCAAGAATTTAGGGTGTCATGCAATGGATGTTTTAGTGTGAGATGGGATGGGATCGGAAGCCTGATTTATGGATATAGCTGCAGCAGTCTGTGGGTTTCTTTTATCTGGATGGTTATAATTTACTATTTCTTATTCATAGAATCATAGAATAGCAGGGTTGGAAGGGACCTCAGGAGGTCATCTAGCCCAACCCCTGCTCAAAGCCCGACCAATTCTCAACTAAATCATCCTAGACAGGGCTTTTTCAAGCCTGACCTTAAAAACTTCAAAGGAAGGAGATTCCAACACCTCCCTGGGTAACCCATTCCAGTGCTTCACCACCCTTCTAAAAAGTTTTTTCCTAATATCCAACCTAAACCTCCCCCACTGCAACTTGAGACCATTACTCCTTGTTCTGTCATCTGCTACCACTGAGAACAGTCTAGATCCATCCTCTTTGGAACCCCCTTTCAGGTAGTTGAAAGCAGTTATCAAATCCTCCCTCATTCTTCACTTCTGCAGACTAAACAATCCCAGTTCCCTCAGCCTCTCCTCATAAGTCATGTGTTCCCATCCCCTAATCATTTTTGTTGCCCTCTCTGGACGTTTTCCAATTTTTCCACATCCTTCTTGTAGTGTGGGGTCCAAAACTGGACACAGTACTCCAGATGAGGCTTCACCAATGTTGAATAGAGGGGAACAATCACGTCCCTAGATCTGTGGCAATCCCCCTACTTATACATGTCAAAATGCCATTGGCCTTCTTGGCAACAAGGGCACACAGTTGACTTATATCCAGCTTCTCATCCACTGTAACCCCTAGGTCCTTTTCTGAAGAACTGCCTAGCCATTCGGTCCCTAGTCTGTAGCGGTGCATGGTATTCTTCCATCCTAAGTGCAGGACTCTGAACTTGTCCTTGTTGAACCTCATCAGATTTCTTTTGGCCCAGTCCTCTAATTTGTCTTGCAAATATTGCAATGGTGGTGTCTAAAACTCCCCGCACCATGCAGAGCAGTTGATTTTTAAGTCCTTGTAAAAATGATTGAAATTTTCTTCTCCTTCTGTCCATAAAATGAGACTATCTCCTAAATAATGGAGATTCCCAAAAGGTACATTGCTTAAGGAATTTCTCTTCCAGATTTGTCATAAAAAGGCCTGTGTATTGCCATGCCATTCTGGTGTCCATAGCTTTTTCTGTAATTTGTAAGGAATATTTTTTTTTGTTAAAACTGACAAAAAGAAAACTTTTATGGGACCAAAACCATAATTTGCCATCCATAAATGTTAAAATCATAAAATGATACTCCAGTATTAAGATGGTGAAATAATTATATGTTGGACCATAGGTCTCCCATGTGGACAAGGAGGGGTAGAGAGTAGTCAGAGTTTTGCTCCGCCTCCTCAGTTTACTGGATAACATTCCCCTTTTGGTTCTGTAATGGATTCCTTCTGCTCCCGGAGCAAAGGAGAACTGCATAGACAATTATGACTCCAACCTGCTTCTGGTATGGCACAGTTACAGTCACCTCTTACTGCAGATTGCAATGCCACAATATAGCTCTTGCTATATAACCCTAGTAAAGTCAAATAACTTCGGTTCCCCCACATCTTTAAAATGTGTATTATAATAATAAAAGAGACAATCCAAATCTGGAACCTCCCATCAGAACATCTTAAATTTGGATGGTTAAGATTAAATGAAATCACCTTAGACCTTTGTATAGCAAAACCAAAATTCAACAAAAATATAGATTTACAAAAACAAAAACAAAAACAAAAACACATAGAATGTTCAGAAAATCTCTGAGTAATACCTACCTCAGTATCAGATGGGTTATGATTCTTAATTAGCAAATGTTTGGAGATTGCTGTACAAATCTGCTTTGTACATGTGAGGTACAGTATTATCGAAAATACAAAACTTACTTTCATTCTAATTTAAAAGTACACAGGTAATTTTACAGTGTTACAATAATTTCACACGGTACAGAGTTGTTCCTCTAAATTGTATGGTCTGAATCATGCCTCGAAGATACAACCCATCATCAGGGATGGAGTGGAACTTCATCATCCAAGTGGATCACTAGGAGTCAAAATGGCTCCCAGAGCCTCCTGCTCTATGGTCTGGTTATGGGGGAATAAATATAGTTCCCACCACATTTTGGGGATGCTGTTCATACCCAAGAAAATAGGAAGGGTGCAGTCCTTGTGCTCCCCAGAACAATTCCAGCAGGCTCTTGTTTGTGTATGTGAGGGGAGATTCCTTCTACTTCCCCACTATATGTGTGGGTGTCAGCCAAGCACAGTCTGGGCCTGTATCTTGTCATATTTTGAAAGCTATTAATTCAGATATCCTGTTCTATATCCCATAGATATCTTTTTTGAGATTATGGGCAGTAATTGTATGTGATAAGAGTATATAAAATGGCATTTTCTGACAGGCTAATTGTCTTTAAAAAATGAACAACTATTAAATTTGTTATGGTGAAATATCATCTAGGACAAAGTGTTCTCCTAATGCAATAACTTTAAAGAAATACTTCTTCCATCTGATAAATGTAATTCATAGTCTTTGGATTCAAACCGTTTTAATGAAAGAGCAATTGTCTAGGAAAATGTACTCATAAAAAGTTCTATTTTCTCTGGAACTAGATTAGTTGAGATTTTGCACTTGAACAGAATCCTCTTATCTGAAATTAGTTCATTGATTTGCGTACACACAGACAACAGATGGAAAGGAGATTTAAAAGTGAAAACACAATCTGCACTTATCTTTAATGACAAGTTATAGGGGTGCCTGAGAATCTCACGTTCAAGAACTAGTTTTCAATCTGGCTTACAAGAGTCTTCATAGTCTTAATTTGTTCTGACCATGCAGAGTTAATATTGTAAAAGCCAAATAAATTCAGGATAATTACAAGAGTTTGTATACTATCTGTTTTGTAGTGAATGATGTAGTGACGAATATTCTTCTGCTCACCACAGAGAATATATTGACACATAGATTCTGTAAATGTAATCAAAGGATACATTTGGTTTAATGTAGCTATTCCAATCTGAGGGTGATATAAACATATTGAAAATCATTATCATTTGCAGTGGTGACCTGAATTATGTGATCATAATCTTATGTGGGACAAATTCGGAAAGGTAATAAGCACCTGGTACTCCCACTGAAGTCAATGGCAGTTGAAGGCCTTCAGAACTTTGTAGGACCTCTCAAAATCAGGCTTTGATGTGTGTTAACTCTTTTTCCCACAAAGATTTCTATTTGTAGTAACCAGTATCACTCATGAACACATCAGAAGAACTTGGAGGATAAAATGAAGAGGCCTCCTCAAAAGGGTGATCATTAACATTTAATATTTCCTCTCATATTGAAATATTGACAGGCAGGAATTTTGGGAGGTGTGCAGTTGAAATCGAAGATGTGAGAATTTCATTTTCTGTCTTTCTCTTCTGTAACCAAACGTTTACGCCTATTTAGACTATTTAGGTGCATGATTAGTACCATTTATCATGATTTAATCTGATTTTCTCCAGATTTTTTAATAACACTTTGTTGTATGTAAGATACTTAAACTGTTCTGGACTAAGCCACTATCCTCTGTTTCCAATAGTGAGTCACCATCCTTTGGCTGCTGATTTTCAGCTGAAGCACATTTTGGGTTCCTGGCAAAGACACAGAAGGTGTTCCATCTCATAAGGTGCTGTCAGTACTGTGGCTACAGTTGGACCAATGCATGAGAGAAGTTTAAATATCATAGAGAAGAGACCAGTATGTGCAGATGAAGATATATGAGAGCACTAAATCTAACCCAGAACTTTCCCTTTGGTGCAACATGACCTCAAGAGGAGATAACATACAACAGCAGAGAAAGAAAGAAGGTTGCTAAGACCCAGCTGGAACAAGGGCAGGGAAGGAAAGGAGCAGCTCACTCCCTCTCTTTTCCTTCCTGATGCCTCTCCTCCACACAGTTTTGAAGCATCTCCTTAGCCCTCCCTGATGGTGTCCTCCCACTGTGGTGCAGCCCATGCCTTCCTATGGGCAGGGCCTAAATTCCTTAATCTATCCATGGAGATTGCATCTTCTACAACTATGCTCTAAATAGTAAGAAAACTGGTTTGCTAATTTTCTTTTGTGCATAAAAAGTCTGTGTTCCTTGGGTTCAAACTGTTCATTATTCACGAGTCCTCTGAAAACTGACATATATTCATGGGAACACCTGAGAATCTAATCTAATTATAGCACAATTGTTCATCTAAAAATTCACATTGGAAGTTTGTTACTCCTTAATTGCTCTTTTGTTTTTTGTTGTTGTCCTGTAGAAAATGTTTTAATCATTCAGTGAGGGAGCAGAAACAATACTATGAAACTTAGGCAACCTGTCACACAACATGAATAATGAATAGCAAAAATGCAATAGTCAAAGTGAACACATTACAAACAACCCATTGCCTGAAAATTACTTTTCCAAACTATACAGTGAATAAGAACAATGGATACACTAGGAAAAATCAGGGATTGGACTGAGTACAATTTGCTGCCAAAAAAGGACTCATTCTGTCTGTCTGTTTCTCTTTTTAATCTCAAATATTATTTCTAACAAATATTTTCAACAATCTTGTAAGCTTTTCCATACAAACAAAGAAGTTAAGGGAGCTCTGCATGGGTCTAACCATAAGGAGTATCTAGCAGGATTAAAGCCATTATTTGTAACTAGCAGTTTGACCACCTCTAGTGTGGATAGCTAATAACTTTTCAAATTAAGTGAAAAAATTAATATCTGCCTTGTATATAAAGCAAATATATTGGCAAGCTGTCTGTGTATTTGTGCCGAATGTTCAATTAACTGGAATAGTTGTAAATGGAATGCTGAAGAAAGCACGTATCCGAATGCATTATTGCTGAGATGACACCTTTGAAAATGGCAGATATATTTGGCATTGGTTTCTTATACTCCATCCTCTTGTTGCTTCTGCTGCTATTCAGGGAACGAGCGCCATGTCCCATGTTGCCAACGGTGTCACATAAAAAAATGCTGTGGGAAACTTGCTCAGGGGAAAACAATCAAGATTGAGAAACAAGAGGTCAGATACTGCACAAATATTCATTTTAAGAAGAAATAATTGAAAAGAATTCAGCCCACCACCAAAACAATAAATACATTAAATGAATGTTTTCCTTGTTCTAAAAGGTATTTGACACTGACCATAGATCACCATTTGCTGTTGGACTTGCAACTGATAAGCAAATGTTTACATAAAAGGTCTCTGTGCTGGGAATCAACAGATAATTCAAAGTGGTTAATTCAGAGGATAAGACATGCTTGGAGTAATGATGGTGGTTCTGGTGGGACCCAACTGAAAATGCCAATTCAGGACAAATTGCTTAAAGCAGGGCAGTTACAGCCCAAGGCTCGGGTTTTTCCACTTCTAAGGTAAACCAACCCAGCCAGACAGATCGGACTTTGGTTTTACCACACTGGCTAACCACAAGTCACACAAGCAATTCTCTCAGACACTCCAGTTTCCCAGTATTTCCACCAGTGCCACTTGTTATGGGGATGAATGGTTATGAAAACCAATACCCAAGTAAATGAAAAAAGGTTCTCTTGATCCCAAAGAACCAAGCCCCAGACCCAGGTCAATCTACAAATTAGATCTTACTCACAAATCACGCTGCTGTCAGTCCTTTAGACTCTAAAATCTAAAGGTTTATTCATAAAAGGAAAAAGATGTAGATGAGAGCTATCCCCCTACTTATACATCCCAAAATGCCATTGGCCTTCTTGGCAACAAACTGAACTCTCCTTTCTGGGGCATACAATTTCACAGGCTGGACTAAAACCTGATCCAGATCATATCCTGGCAATTTCAAATGCTCCTCCTCCAACAGATTTGCAAACCTTATGTTCCTTCTTCAGTCTTACCTCCTGGTATGCAAAACTCATTCCCAATTATGCTTCTGACATTGAACCATTATGAGAATTACTATGGAGAGTTTCAACCTTAGTGTGGACAATGGATGCACAAGCTAGGTTCAAAATAGTGCAAGACTTGATTGTACGTAGTCCAGAACTTGCACTATTCAGTCATGCATTGCCCACAATTGTAATTACTGATGCTTCTGATTATGGACTTGGGGCTGTCCTCACACAATTTCATGAGGACAACCCAGAGAGGACTGTTGCATTTGCTTCAAGGACACTAAGTAATGCTGAGAGGAAATATTCTACAGTCGAAAAAGAAGCACTTGCTTGTGTCTAGACTACTGAAAAATGGAGAACTTACCTGGGGGGCCGCACATTCAAGTTGTGCACAGACCACATTAAAAACTTTGACGATGTTGCTCACACGAAAGGACTGGGAAGAGCAGGATATCGTATTGCTCGATGGTTTGCAAGACTACTCTGTTTCAATTATGAACTGGAATATAAGCCTGGAAACCAAAATGTGGTAGCTGATTGCCTTTCTCGCCTGCCTTTGCCTTCACCAGATGGTCCACTGGAGGATGAGGATGTAGTAGTTGTGCTTATTACAAGCACTCTTATTACAGTTACAAAAGAATAATTTCAAGCTGCTTGTTCAGTGTGTCCAATTCAACAAAAACTATGGGAATTTCTGACAAAGAGATGGACCAGTAACCCTAAAAACCTTGTCTCAGTTTTGTTGCCTTATGTTAGAGTTCGGGATGAACTTTCATTGCTCGATGGCTGTGTGCTACGAAGTACACACTGACTACTTGTGCCAGAAAAATTACAGTCAAAACTTATACACCTGGCACGCGATACTCATCAAGGAATTGTCAGAACCAAACAACAACTACGAGATCTGTATTGGTGGCCAGGGATGGACTCTCAAACTGAAGCACTAATAAAATTCTGTCTCACATGCCAAATGCATGGTAAGACAGCAGTGACATGTACCCTTCCATTACAGCCTGTTCCTCTTCCTGAATCTGCATGGGAAAAAGTGGCGATTGACATTGTAGGACCCTTTGATACTGCTCCAAGTGACTACCCTTATGCCATCACTTTAATAGACTATTTCAATAAATGGCCTGAGGTAGCATTTACATGCAAATCTCTTCTGCTGCAGTAATTAAGTTCCTTTCTTCAGTTTTTAGCAGGGAAGGTAACTGCAAAGAACTGGTTTCAGATAATGATAGTCAATTTACTTTCCTGGAGTTTGAAACCTTTCTAGCAGTAAGGAACATTTTACACAGAAGGTCATCCCTATATTACCCTCAAGCCAATGGGGAAATCGAATGGTTTAACAGAAGTTTGAAAAGAGTTTGCAAACGGCTAAACTGGAAGGGCCATTGTGGATAACCTTCACTACAGATTTGTTGCAAGCATACTGGGCTACACGACATGCCACAAAGCAAAGGTCACCCGCAGAGTTACTGCATGGGAAACAAATGAATACTAAACTGAATATTACTGGATTGTTAAAGGCACCACTTGGTGCCACAACCAAGGATGATGTGAGTAAAACAGTTGAACTGGAACCAAGCAAAGTATAAGGCTTTCACGGACAGGTAGTGGGGTGCTAAGGAACCAAAGTTTCAGTGTGGTTCCTTCATTAGAATTTGAAAACCTGGAATTTTACGCAAAGGGGATCATAAATTCACAGCTCCTCTTAAAATCATAGAGAAGAATGGACCTTACCCCTATTGACTTTCTGATGGGTGGGTATGGAACGTTTTTTACCTTGCACCTGCCTATGCACCAAGAGGAGATTATGCCAACACTGAGTCTGCAATGGATGACTTCACCATAGTATCAACACAACAAGACATTGCACTGGAACCGGGGCTTGAGATATGGCCTGTCAGACCCAGATGACCACCTGTCTGGACTATAGACTATGTTATGTAGTATCTACAGTGTTTTCAGTGTAATATTTCTGCCAACAGTATAGTGTCTTGTTTCATATTTGTTCCTGTGGTTAGAACAACAATGTTTATTTTAATTGGGGGAGTTTCTTAAGAGAGGAGGGAATGTGGTGTTTAGATGCTGCTTGTAATTATTAGAACTGGGAGCTGGCTGTAGGGAGTCTGAAAGGACAGGAAACAGGAATGGGGGAAGTTGAGGAGGCAAAGTGAGAGCTACTGAGGGTGCAGCAGTAGCTTGATAAAGAGGTTTCCACTTTAAAAATAAAGTCCTGTTGAAGTTTGTTAGTATCTTGTCTGGTTGCTACAACAACTGGCAACTAGTCCTTCACAGATTCCAAGACCTAAAAGAGCCATTGTGTTTATCTAGTCTGTATAACATAGGTCATAGAATGTCCCCAAAATAATTCCCAACTAGAGCACAGCTTTTAGAAAAACATCCAATCTTAATTTTAAAATAGTCAGTGGAGGAGAATCCACCAAGACCCTTGATAAATCATTCCAACAATTAGTTACCCTCACTGTTAAAAATTATGCATTATTTCCACTCTGAATTCATCCAGTTTCAACTTGCAGCCATTGGATCATGTTTATACCCATGTCTGCTAGATTTCAGAATCCATTGTTCCCCTTGTAGGTACGTAAACTATAATCAAGTCATCCCTTATCCTTCTCTTTGTTAAAATAGTTAGACTGAGCTCCTTGAGTCTATCACTATGAGGCATGTTTTCTAAGTCTTGTATCATTCCTGTCACTCTTCTCTGAACTCTTTCCAACTTATCAACATCATTTTTGAATTGTGGGCACCAGAAATGGACACATTATTCCAGCAGTGATTACACCAGTATCAAATACAAAATAACGTCTTCTCTCCTACTTGAGATTCTTAATGGACTCTATGACAGTGGAGGTTTGATGTAACAAAGCTCCACTCTGCCACACTCCTCTTCTTTCCCATACCTTATGTCTCCTTAACAGGCAGGGAGCAGCAATGAAAGAAGATTTGGCAATGGTACAGCAATACCTGCAGGAAGTTCCCCTCTGACAGGGCAACTATCTGATAGCCACTTGCAGCCAAATTATGGTCAGTTTAGATCATGAGGAAGTGCAATTCCAGTGAGAATCTTCTCCAGTTTGTTGCCGTTATGCTAATTAGCAACCAGAGATGGGCACATACCAAAATCAGGGAACCAAATGCTCTGAAATACTGATGCGGGAAAAAGTAATTTTAAAACATTTTCAAACCTTACTCTAATTTCATTGAGTCTCCTTGGGAGGTATTATAGCAGGAATGTGGCTGGCAGAATCTGAGCTTAAGTACTGCAAAAGTTAGTAGGCAGTAGTTATTACTGTCCCATTTCTACACAGAATAAGTTTAAGGTCACGTTTAAGTAGTGTTTGGGTTTTGTTTTGTGTAACATTCTGTACCCTAATACAACACCCTGCCACCCCTATATTCACCATGGTGATATAATTAGGATGCATTTTGTGAAAAGTCTCCTTGTGAGATATTATTTTAAAAGTCTTGATCTGTTGAACATTAATATCCTGTTGGATTGTATGTGCTATCATTGAATGTGAAGTTATGAAGTTTGCCATGTTTGTGTTACTAAAATACGTTGTAAGGTTGGGAACACCCACAATCAGCTTTTCAGGTACAACAATGGGGCCGCCAGACACTGATGATGGCCCATTAAGGAGAAGACACACTCACAAGGGCTACCTCAGGAACTGTATACAATGGATTCTTATTCTTATATTCTTAGAGAGAACATGTAGATAATGGAGACTGCTTGACTCAGGTCATTGCAAAAGATCTTTCCAGCAAGCTGGAGAAACCTATAAAGGAGGGGAAGTGACCTCATCATTTGTCCTTACTCCCCTTTCAACTCATACCTGGAAACACATCTGGAGAGCAAAGAATGAACTGGGGAGGTGGGCCCAGGCTGAAAAGGAGAATCCCAGTTTGTGTATAAATAAACTATACCATCAGTGTGAGACACTGCTTGATTTAAATCCTGTCTAGTTTATAGAACTTGGAGTGTAATTTTACTTTTATTTCTTAGGTAACAATTTTGATCTGTATGCTTACTACTTATAATCACTTAAGATCTATCTTTCTATAGTTAATAAATTTGTTTTATATTTTATCTAAAACAGCGCATTTTGCTTGAAGTGCTTGGGGAATCTGCTCAGTGTACAAAAGCTGGTGGACTTCCACTGTCCTTTGTGGAAGTGGCAGAGTGGGTAATGAACTTACACTGGTCAGGCTTCTGACCCGGGCAAGATAGTACAACTCTGGGGTCTTAGGCTGGGGAGCTATGAGAAATTGGCTGAAGCCTTTCTGTTGGTTCATGAGTGGCTGGCAAAGCATTCATGTGGCACAACTGGGTGTATCCCTGCCCATGGATGTCTGTGTAAGTGCAATACCTGGAAAGGTTTACAGTTTGTCACAGCATCACAATGTGAGAGGGAGCCCAGGTTGGTAAGCGAGAGGACTCAGCAGCACCCTAGCTCCAGGTTGCACACTGGGAACCCATCACATTTTGTTTTGTTTTGTTTTTTTGTTTTATTTGTGGATTCCCAGGGGCACTCAGTAATTTGAGCTAAAAACCGAATTCAGCAGGAGACTTAATCATGTGCTTAAGTTTAAGCATCTTAGTAGTCCCATTGAAGCCAAAATATTATTGACTTTCTAACTGATGCCGTGGGACTATTCATGTGCTTACATTTATGCACATTTTAAGCACTTTACTAAATTGGGGCCTAAATCATCAACTTCAGACCTGCACAGTTAAAGATGTCCACAGTAAATGCAATTACCTCTTAGCCAAAAAAATGCTACTTGGGCCTTTGTGGTAAATTTGAGCTATAAAAGGATTAAGTACATTGATCCCTTTCTACTTTCCTTAGCACCTTGTTTTCATTTAACTTCAAAAAATAAACATGAAAAACAAAGCTCCTATTTTCTCTTCATGATCACTGGAAGAATGACAAGAACAGAAGACAATATCAGTTATGTACTGCTTTCATTTATTCTTTAAAGGATATACTGCTTCACCTTTTTCTTTCTCAAGTTTATTGGGAGACTTGTAAATAGCTATGAAAGAAAAAGAAATCACTGCAGAAAAATAAAAGTGAGGATCTTAAAGCTTCAGATCATCTATTCTCTATGTTAAATGACTTGAGATCACAAAAACACCCACTGGAAAGATAAAATCAATGGGTCTAATTCTATCTCACACCAATTTTACGCTAGTGTACTTTCATTCCCTTCAGTGATCCTGCTTTTGTTTTGTTTTGTTTTGCCTTCCTCTGCAGCATGGGGCAAGAAACACTTATTGAGTAAATTATGGATCCTCTGGGACTTAAAGTCGTTAAATAAAGATTTGAGGTCTTTAGTAACTCAGCCAGAGGTTATGGGCCTGTTCCAGGAGCGTATGGCTGATGTTCTGTGGCCTGCAATGTTCAGGCAGTCAGATTGGATCAGGGGTCGGCAACCTTTGGCAGGTGGCCCTTCATGGTAATTCCCTAGCAGGCCATGAGGCAGTTTGTTTACATTGACAGTCTGCAGGCAGAGCCCAGCGTAGCTCCCAGTGGCCGTGGTTCGCCATTCCAGGCCAATAGGAGGTGCAGGGGGCCTTGCTGCAGACGGTAAATGTAAATGAAAAAATATGGGTGAAGTCGCTGTGGACCGCACCACTTCCCACAGCTCCCATTGGCCAGAAACGGCAAACCGCGGCCACTGGGAGCTACAGAGGATCATGCGTGCAGACCGTAAATGTAAATAAAATGTCTCGTGACCCGCCAGCGGATTACCCGGATGGGCTGCTTGCTGAAGGTTGCCAACTCCTGGACTAGATGATCATGATGGTTCCTTCTGGCCTTAACGTCCATGAGTCTATAAATTGTACCTGATGTACATATGAAAGTGGAACTTAGTGAATGGCTTTTACAAAGGCAGATTTTAACTCATAAAATGTGTTCACAGAATCTTAGAAAGTAAAGTCCTGATTTTCCACTGCCTGGCATTTTGTGTATTCCTTTGCACCTGTGCAAAGTGGGGGTAAAACACAACCATATTAAATGGCAGAATATTACAATCACTTTGCACAGGTGCAAATGACTATAGTGTCAAGCAATGGGAAATAAGATCTTTCAGCAAGAAAAAACATATCATACCATTTATTCCATGACAGTGTAATGCTCATACATTCTAGTATATATAATGAGTGGGTATATATTCGAGTGCTTTGTACAGTTGAGTTTTAAATAGTCCAGCGATGGGGATTCTTTGTAACTGTAGCTAAGCCTGGACACTGGGGACCCTCCTCCCTCATGGGGTCCCAGAGCTCTGGTTTAATCCAGAGCCCGAACACCTCACCAGCAATTTTACAACCCTGAAGTCCAAGTCCCACTAGCTGGAGTCAGCTGACCCGGGCCAGTTTCTGGTGCTTAATTTCTCTGTAGACATACCCTAAGTGTCCATGCTGCTATGTGTCTTTTGAATTACTTAATACAAATATTGCATGTGGTTAAACCAGATCACTTTTGTTATTGGTGTGATATATGCAGAACTGACAAAACACCTGCCATGACTAATATCTTATCAAGTAGTAAAAATCAAAGCACATCTATTTTAAATAAATGATCAAAAAAAGAGTCCTGCCATGAGTACAGGGGATTAGACTAGATGACCTCTCGAGGTTCCTTCTAGTCCTATGATTCTATTCTTCTTGTCCTGTATAGTCATTCTTTCCTCTAGTGTGCAGCTCCTTTGGTTCCCATTCAAGGTACAACCTGATGTATTGAGATACCACTGAGCCCACCTGTTCTGCCAGCCTAGGCCTCTTTATCTTGTCTTTCTGAGCCAGGCTCTTAAATCGCCTCTAGCACACACACAGGCAGGTCCACACCCAGCTTCAGAAAGTTACAGGCACTGAGATTAGCTCTGGGAAGGTTCAGTTTAAGGGACATGCCCCAGCACTCAAGTGCCCACATCCCTTGGAGTGTAGACCCAAGGAGAAAGATGTACACAGCCTCTTGCCCCTCCCCCCCATATGAATTGCACAAACAGGGTTATATTAAAAACAAGAAATAAATGTATTAACTACAAAAGGTACATTTTAAGTGGCTATAAGGGATAGCAAACAGATCAAAGCAGATTACCTAGTAAATAAACAAAACTGCAAACTGAGCTTAACACACTAGATATGTAATATATAAATTAGCAAATTCTCACCATGAGTGATTAACAGGCTGGAATTCTTAAGGCACAAGTTGCCTTGGCTTTTCCAGGTTTTCATACACAGGCTAAAAATCCTTCTAGCTTTGGACCATCACTGTCCACAGTTCAGTCTTTGTTCCTCAGGTGTTTCCAGGTTTGTTGTTATAGGGAGAGTGAGGTACCCCCATAATGTCATTTTCCCTCTTTCATATCTTCTCTCCACTTACTGGAAAGCTCTTTTTGCCGTGACCTCGTTCCCATTCAGTAGTGCTATTTCTGAGAGGTTTCTATTGTACACAGTTCCTGGATTAATCCTTGTGCTTGTATGCATTTCCTCAATAAGCCATTAACATTATTTGGCCTTTTTATTGTCATACCTGAAAGGCTGCTTGTGGGTGTTTTCGACCTCAGGACATGTTTCAGCAACACATACATAGCCAAACTTCATAACTTCATACATGACGATAGCACACAGAATCCAACAAGATATTACTTTCTAGCAGATCAAGACTTTTAGAATGACACCTCACAAGACATACTTTGTATAAGACTTATCTTAATTACTTGACAGTGGTGAATATTGGGGTGTCAGGGTGTAACATCCTGTGGTTTATTCTTCTCTCTCCATTTCTACTATTCATTGTCTCATTTCTTTCTCAGAAGCCATTATTTGGCTATCTTCCTCTCAATCTCTGCAGGAGCTTACTGCATATCTCCTCTCATTCTGTGGCTTTTCACCTGATTTCCCTCTCCACTTCTGTGGTATGTTGTTCTCCTTTCTCTCTGACCCTACTGCTTCACTCTAATGCATATTGTTCTGGAACAGTGCCTCTGAGCATTAGCTGCACTTCTCAGGAGTAGCTCTAGGAGACATTGTGAAGCATAATTCCCTCCCGCTTTTCTCTTGCTCCAGAAGGGGGTAATAATTTACTGCTTGCCAATTACAATTACATTTTACTGCTGCAAATTATGACAATTACCACACCAGCTCAGCTGTGCTGGTCAGCCTTTTCAGGAGTGGCGCCAACTTTCTTAACATCTCTTTGCTCATTTCTCCACTCATCTGGCCCAATGTGGGCATGAAAGGGCACACAGCGTCCTCTTACCTCTGAATGTGTGGGCCTGAAATACAGGTAGCCAAAGGTGGGTTTACTGTCTTTAATTCTCTGTGCAGATATAATCCAAGTCACAGTCTAGTCCTCAGGGAAGACATACCAAAATGAAACCTAGTTGCTTTATTGATGCCTCAAGTGCTGTCCTCCAGTTTTTTAGAAAACACGAACCTCATAAATTTCACTTTTCCTCCTCCAAATAGAGTGAGTACCTGTTATGCACAACCGTATAACCAAAAAAGCATATATATTTTCTGAGAAACCAAGTTGTCACCCCCTACTGTGAAAGTGAAAATATCCCATGTTAACATCAATAAAAATGATGATTCACTGATATCACTTAAAGGGTAAATTTGATGGTGAGTTTATCCCAGTATTTGCTAAGCAGCATGCAGAAATTTAGATGGACAGCTTAAAAGACTTTAATGGAAATTGTATGGCTAAGTCACTGTGTAGTGCTTTGAAAAGGTATTGGTAGGTGTTATAACATCACATTTGTAATATTTTTTCAGTGTTAAAAGAAAAGAATTAAATATATATATATATGACAATAGATGGCCTTATTGTTCATGATGCCAAAGCTAAACTTAGTCTCTCAGGGGTCTACTGCCATTTATATAAACGATTCAAGCTGTATGCTCATGGGTTATGACATCAGCATAGCCGTCAAATGAATTGCAGCTTTATATTCACCCAGGGAGCCATCTATTATTCCATATGTGTTACTAACTTAAATTCTTTGTTCATTCCATTACTTTTTTGAAGCCTACATTATTCTTTTAATAATTAGCAGTGAGAATTCAGTAAAAGGGTTAGCTTTTTTATTATAGAATAATACCAAAATCTGGGGTTGTAAACAACAATGCATGAGTCCATAATTTATTGAGATTTCGGAAGGAACTAAATTAAATATATAATGCTATTGAACAATATAATAAATACATTTGCTGGATACAGATGCAATATTTGCTGGGAAGAGTGACAAATAAAATCATATGTGAAATATCTTCCACTCTGTCAACTTCTATAAACTCCAGTAGCAGGTAATAAAAGTAGATTCTATTTTTCCTAAAAGCAAATTCATAGTTCCATTTTCTGGTACAGATTTTAAGGAAATATGTCACTGTAAATTATTTTTGCTATCTCCCCATTGTATGCTGTAGTTCTTAATTTTTTTCCTAAAATAAATTAGGGCATGTCTATTTAGGCACATTGAGGAAAGTTAAGATGAATTAATTAAAGATGTGCAGTTAAAGCATGTTACCTAAAGTGCATCAAGCTCCTGTGTAGATATGTTTCAGAGTAGCAGCCATGTTAGACTGTATTCGCAAAAAGAAAAGGAGTACTTGTGGCACCTTAGAGACTAACAAATTTATTAGAGCATAAGCTTTCGTGAGCTACAGCTCACTTCATCGGATGCATTTGGTGGAAAATACAGAGGGGAGATTGATATACACATACAGAGAACAAGAAACAATGGGTTTATCATACACACTGTAAGGAGAGTTTTCAGAGTAGCAGCCGTGTTAGTCTGTATTCGCAAAAAGAAAAGGAGTACTTGTGGCACCTTAGAGACTAACAAATTTGTTAGTCTCTAAGGTGCCACAAGTACTCCTTTTCTTTTTGTAAGGAGAGTGATCACTTAAGATAAGTCATCACCAGCAGCAGGGGGAGAAAGGAGGAAAACCTTTCATGGTGACAAGCAAGGTAGGCTATTTCCAGCAGTCATCAAGAATATCTGAGGAACAGTGGGGGGTGGGGTGGGGGGGAGAAATACCATGGGGAAATAGTTTTACTTTGTGTAATGACTCATCCATTCCCAGTCTCTATTCAAGCCTAAGTTAATTGTATCCAGTTTGCAAATTAATTCCAATTCAGCAGTCTCTCATTGGAGTCTGTTTTTGAAGCTTTTTTGTTGAAGGATAGCCACTCTCAGGTCTGTAATCGAGTGACCAGAGAGATTGAAGTGTTCTCCAACTGGTTTTTGAATGTTATAATTCTTGACGTCTGATTTGTGTCCATTCATTCTTTTACGTAGAGACTGTCCAGTTTGACCAATGTACATGACAGAGGGGCATTGCTGGCACATGATGGCATATATCACATTGGTAGATGCGCAGGTGAACGAGCCTCTGATAGTGTGGCTGATGTGATTAGGCCTTATGATGGTGTCCCCTGAATAGATATGTGGAAAGAGTTGGCAACGGGCTTTGTTGCAAGGATAGGTTCCTGGGTTAGTGGTTCTGTTGTGTGATGTGTGGTTGCTGGTGAGTATTTGCTTCAGGTTGGGGGGCTGTCTGTAAGCAAGGACTGGCCTGTCTCCCAAGATCTGTGAGATGATGTGTCGTCCTTCAGGATAGGTTGTAGATCCTTGAGGATGCGCATCATCAAGGATTTACAACCTATCCTGAAGGACAACCCATCACTCTCACAGATCTTGGGAGACAGGCCAGTCCTTGCTTACAGACAGCCCCCCAACCTCAAGCAGATACTCACCAGCAACCACACATCACACAACAGAACCACTAACCCAGGAACCTATCCTTGCAACAAAGCCCGTTGCCAACTCTGTCCACATATCTATTCAGGGGACACCATCATAGGGCCTAATCACATCAGCCACACTATCAGAGGCTCATTCACCTGCGCATCTACCAATGTGATATATGCCATCATGTGCCAGCAATGCCCCTCTGCCATGTACATTGGTCAAACTGGACAGTCTCTACATAAAAGAATGAATGGACACAAATCAGACGTCAAGAATTATAACATTCAAAAACCAGTTGGAGAACACTTCAATCTCTCTGGTCACTCGATTACAGACCTGAGAGTGGCTATCCTTCAACAAAAAGGCTTCAAAAACAGACTCCAATGAGAGACTGCTGAATTGGAATTAATTTGCAAACTGGATACAATTAACTTAGGCTTGAATAGAGACTGGGAATGGATGAGTCATTACACAAAGTAAAACTATTTCCCCATGGTATTTCTCCCTCCCACCCCACCCCCCACTGTTCCTCTGATATTCTTGTTAACTTCTGGAATTAGCCTACCTTGCTTGTCACCATGAAAGGTTTTCCTCCTTTCCCCCCCTGCTGCTGGTGATGGCTTATCTTAAGTGATCACTCTCCTTACAGTGTGTATGATAAACCCATTGTTTCATGTTCTCTGTGTGAATATCAATCTCCCCTCTGTATTTTCCACCAAATGCATCCAATGAAGTGAGCTTTAGCTCACAAAAGCTTATGCTCTAATAAATTTGTTAGTCTCTAAGGTGCCACAAGTACTCCTTTTCTTTTTGTGTAGATGTGCTCATTCAGAAATAAAGTAGTCTTTGTGGGCTGTAGTGTAATTCTCCTTCAAAGGGGATTAAGTTGCAACAAATTAAAGCAACTCTGGGCCAGATTCTAATTCCCTTACTCACCTTACTCCTTGAGTATTCACTCTGACTTCAGTGACTACACAATGTGAGTAAAGGTGACAGAATCTACCCTTTCATCATTATTAATTATTATTATTTATTTTATTATTTGGGGTGGCAGCCAAATGCTTCCATCAGGAGCGGGGCCCCATTGTACTAGACATTATGCAATTACATGGAAAGACACAATCCTTCCTCAAAGAGCTCAAAAATTAATTTCCCTGAGAGCAAGCACAAGCCTTAACTTTTACTGCAGTAACACACAAATGAGAGAAGAAAAAGACCAATTAACCATTCTAGCCTATACCCATGACACTGCAGGATTGATTATTCCTTATAATATATTTTTTAGTATTTTATCCAAATGGTCTTTAAAAGAGAGGCCCAAGGTTTGCATGTGTTTTGTACATGCCTATATTTGTCCATAAAATCACACATTCCAATTAAATATTCATTAAAATTTGAATTAATTTGCATGTGAAAGTGTGACAAGTGCAAGAGTTAAACATTTACTTGATTTCAGTGAGTCACAGCACACACAAAGGACAAATCTTCAGAGACATCTGTGTGTACACACAAGTCCAAGTGAATATGCATGAAAGCTTAGCTTAATTTTCCAATTGGACTCTTTTGGCTCAGACTCAAATATTCTCCAAAGTCTATCCCAGTCACTGATCTCACCTTCTAATTTTCAGGCTGATCTAACTTGTTTTGTAGACTTTGGAGAAGATGTAAAAAATAGCTTTAAAGAGAAACAGTTGTAACTCCAGTTATACAGATCAGTAATCCTTCCATAATTAGCCCTATGTGACTGATAGCTCACATATAATGCACTCAAATAATATAGTGATGAGTGTAAAAACAATCTCTTAGATAAGAAAAAGCAATGTAGAGATTTTTATTACACCCTTAATAATACTTCACACAGCCCTGGATATTAGCCTGGTGTATTCATTTATTGGTCAGTATTCTATAGTGTGGAGGAAAAATTCAGTGGACCCAATTAAGCCTAAACTTCCCAAGTAGGGCCTAAAACTTTGGTCAAGCTAATTGTGTATTTGAAGCATAAGAAGAAAATTCGATTGTAAGGCAATTGCAAACAGCACAGTTTAAGAAATGTAACCATTAACCGCAAAGGAAACACCTGTCACTAATGGGAATAGCTTGTTTTGATAAACTCCAAGTAAGGCAAAGCTACTGTTGAAGCTTGCACTATATGCCAAATAAGGAAAATGCTGTTAAAGGAAGTGGGTTTGACAAATTGTGGTTTTCTGCAATATAAGCTCCTGTATTTCTATTTATGCCAGAGCAGCTCCGGCTGACTCTCCCTGTATGTGCATGCTTGAATAAAGCTAACCTCAGACTTGCTCTGAACAAAACACAATGTGTGGTGATTTTTCCATGACAATAGTTATGAAGTCCTTTCTAAAACTGCAAAAAAATATTTTTAGCTTCCACCTGCACTGCAACTGGAGCCAGAAAAAAAGAGACTCCAATTTAATGTCTCATCTCATGGAAGGCATCTCTCATAATGCAGCATCTTTCAGGTACCATTCTGCTTCTATGAGCAATCCATGTAAACTCAAGACATGTCTCCAAATTCCTACCTGCACCCTTCTTGCCCAGTCAGAGATAAGAGAGTGACACTAAATTAATTGTTTTTATATCTTTCTTGGGAACGAGTAAAGTTCCATCTTTATGGTAATATTAATTAATCCTACTATAGGTCTAGCTAAAGCCTGGCACTCTAAGAACACATAATTGTGCTTAATTGCAGTACTGGCAGTTGAGTTTTCACATACATTATTGTTCATCTGTGATTGATCTGAAGCTTCCAAATTCTGAAAAGCAGATTGGATTCCAAATTATCTACAGAGATATCTAAAATGCATTTGAAGTATAACCCTGAAAGACCTTTCTAGTGATAGTGATTTAGGAAGTGTTTCATGTGAACAGAAAAAACCTTTATTCTCTTATTTTAGTCCTTAATTTACACCTTTTTTCATTTTGTTTAACTGAAGAGTAACCTTTCTGAAAGGCAACCTGTTGAGATCAAAACTGAAGTAATAACAAAAAAAAATCATGATACACAGGACCTGTGTTTGTGCAGAGGGAGGGCACAATTATCACTTCTATTATTAAAATCCATGCCACTCAAACCTCTACTGTTTTTTACCATAACCTAAAAAGTGCTTCCCAGTTTAAAATTTCTATTTAGAGCTATAGTGTGGTTTTGTGGGTCTCACAGAGTTCAACTTTGCAATAGGGCAACCCCTTTTTTTAACCGAGTGCTACCTTAAACACGTCCTGCTCCATAATTATTCTTTGAGCACATTCAGTGCTCCCATACAAAATAAATGCATGCACTGTATATACAGTAATACAATGCTGCAGTAAAGCCTTTCTAATCATAGCCCCTATTTTCATTTTTCAGTCATTTACAACTTTCTAAAAAATATCCTTTTGCAAATTAAACCTTTCATGTCTGATTTCAATGGGAGAAGGTGCAGGCCCTTAGGGAGAACTCATGTAAAGCCAATGCTATCCTATTTCACCAGAGGTGACTCTGATTGAAGCATGATGCTGTGACACTAGAAAGGTTCTGGTTTCTGTGGGTCCCACCCTTCCTCCCAAGATATTTCTGTGTGTATGGGCCCCTCTATATACAGTATGTCCCTGACTTCAGCTGGGATTACAATGCACTTGCACAAGTATAATGTTTTTTTTTCCCCTGTTGTCACTGAATTAATTTATCAGATAATGTAGTGGTGCTTTGAATCCATAGCAACTCTGTTCAGTTTCGATCACTTAGATTCTGAAAGGTACATAACCATAAATGTTCCCTTAATGTAGAAGCGGCAGCTACTGTGCGCTGAAGTTTAATGTGGTTCATTGTGCTTCGGGTTGTGCTGGGTGGGGATGAGGAGTAAGAAATAAGAGATATTTCTCTCTCTGACTTCTACACAAGCTAAGTATTCATTGAACAGATTCAGTGAGCAAATTCCTAAAAAGTGTATTTTTATAGCCCCATCTATAGCAGCTAGGATCATAACCTTTTAAAAAATCTGTAGCTATACATTTGAATAGTTGACTGCTCATTCTTGGGCTAGACACAAGCCATCTTAGCTGGTGTTGTTAATTCACCATACAGCTGCCTTAAGATGAGTGCCTCAATATTCCATTCTAGGTCTCATGATTTTCCCTGTCAGTGTTCTTCCCCTTAGAGACATCATTAGGAAACAAGCTGACAATTCATTAGTAAGCAGAAGAGGAATGAGAAGCATATATTTTATTTCTCAAATTATTCTAATACCATTTTGTTTTGTGTAGAATGTATCATAGGTACACTTAATGAAATGTATTTCAGCACCTGATTTCAAATCCTGACAAGATACAAAATAACTGTACTTTGTTTAACTCTATATTTAAAAAGGAAACTGATTTGAATATCTGCTTTCCATATTTTTTTCCTGTAAGCAACTAAAAAACAAAGTTTTTGGCATTATTCACTTATGCATTTTAAAGAACCTATTCAAAGCACCCTGCAGGCCTGAAATTCAGTCATAATGAAATTTTATGAATGCTGGAAATCTAGTCTCACTTGCTCTAAGTGGTCTATAATAATTAATCTCTTAAATATTCAATGATTTGTAGCTCTGCAGAATAAGTATGGACTCAATTTATTTTTAATGAGATTAATATCTCAGAAAACTTCTTGCTCTCACCAGATTTCAGTTGTAATGGCCACATTAAATATTCACATATTCTAACCAAATAGGAAGGGTCTAGGTGGTGTAGTGCTATAATAGATCATGTGGAACTGGAATGCCTTCAGGAATTTTTTTCTCCAAGTTATCCAAAAAGAGTTGGATATTTCCTCTGCATATTTCTTGTAACTAGTCTGGGATCCAAATATTAAGGTACAATCAAACCATGAAAATGAAATACTTTTCAGTGCTCAAAGAAGAAAGAGAGAGGTGCAAGGGATCAGGACAGTATTCTGTTTAGTTCAGACCTGCAATAAGATAAGAAAGTCCTGAAGGGTGTCTGTGTGATCAAAGCTCCTCTCTCAAGCATTTATACTTTGATAATCCAAAGACATATCCTTCTAATTTAATTCCTTCAAAGTTCTCTCACAAAGCTACCATTCTCACTGTACTTATAATTCAGAAGTTTCACTATGCTGCACTTTTGCCTTGAAATTATTAAACTTGTAGGGTTAAAATATATTAATATTACTGTATCCCCATCAGAAATTGAATTAATAAAGGATCATTGCCAAGATGAAAATCATATATTAAAAAAATCTTTGTGTTCCTAATAATACTGTAATATTATAAAAACTGAAATAATTTAAAAAAGTTACTTTACTTTTTTAAATGGATATTGCTTATTTTTTCCATGTCACTCATCTCAATCAAATTAGATTGTCCAGTTTCATCTTATTGTTCATGCTATATAGTGTAATGCTGTTTTGTGAGGGGTTCTGATGTTGCATTAATATATTCAAATAGTATTTTTAAGAGCAATTTGAAAATCTAAAACATGAAAACATTCCATTCACCTAGACTTTGAAAAATATTAATGCTAAACAAAGTGATAATAAACAAAACATAATACTGATGCTAAACAAAATGATGCTAAACAAAGTCATGTCATCTGTTAATAAATAAATAAATTAAATAAATAGATTAAATAAAAGAAAAAAAAAAAAACACCTTCAGTGTGGTTCTCAAAACTACCCTGAATACTCAAATCCTGAGTCACCACTGCATGGAAGTGAATTGAAATTAATGATGTTACACTAGCTTCAAATAGGGGTAGCACAGTGGTGAATCAGGAACTAGATTTCCTTCTTGAGTTCAACACAAAATATCATAGCTCCTCTGCTTTGCTGTCTTCTTCCCAGTTGGCACCAGTCTCTTCTTTGGCACCAGTCACTTCCATCTTGTGTACTGGAGTCTTTCTTTGCCAGTGGTTCTAATATACTCCTGCAGTAGACGACTGACTATCCTTCTGCAACACAGATAATGCTCACCAGCTCTGATATATGCCAGTTGTTTCCTGGTATCTGCAACCTCCAAGGTAAGTTGAGCCTTTTCTGCAAAATATCCATTAGCGTTCCTTTGGAAATGCACTCAGAGATGGAGGTATTTATTTTGATCATTAATGAGGAGAAGATGACTGTGTTACTTGCAATTTGTAAAAAACACTGTATTTTTTAAAAGAAATACCCATTTTCAACTGTCTCACTACATTCCACTGAATGCATCCGATGAAGTAAGCTGTAGCTCATGAAAGCTTATGCTCAAATAAATTTGTTAGTCTCTAAGGTGCCACAAGTCCTCCTTTTCTTTTTGTCTTACTACTTTAGACCATTATTTAACAACACACAGGAGTTTGTAAGTGCGATTGATATGACAGTAAACACTTAAGTCTTCAGCTTGAATTCAAATTCCCTAATGGTGTGACATACTGCCAAGTTTTTTCTTGCAAGTCACTGAGTCTGAGCATGCAATTCTTTAGAGGTCTTCAATTTACTGCCAGTGGTAGAGAACAGAGAACTAGATTGTCATTCTGTGTTCACAAAAGCAGTCAGTACAGTGTAACTTATTTGGACAAAAGAAGCTGATTTCTTCAGAACAGCTCTGAAAGTTGCACGAATGTGTGTTCATCTGAATCATTTTTTATCTTTTATACCATACAGCAGGAAATTCAGTTTCTCCAGGTTGCATACAAATTAAAATACACCCATAGAATATGTATATTTTACTATACATGTGAAATGAAATCTTTTGTATATAGCATCTTATCATCTTGCGTTCAGTGGGATTTCTCATGGATACTGTTCTGTATGAGTGTTGTGCAGGTGCTACAGAGTATTCGCAACACACAAAGTCTATTTTCAACGAGGCTTCTTGATTAACTTACAAATTCAATAAGAAAAGGAGGACTTGTGGCACCTTAGAGACTAACAAATTTATTTGAGCATAAGCTTTCGTGAGCTACAACTCACTTCATCGGATGCATTAAATTCAATAAGATTTGTTCAGGAATTTGCCATCTCTGTCACAGGATGCTTTAGGGGACTGATGGCATGCAGAGTTAAGTGCAGGCAAAGGGACCTGACATCCCATGGTCTCCTAGCTTTACAAGAGGACCCTACAGCTCATTACTTGACATGATAGAAGGCAACTCTGATCCTCTGTGGAACAATTGGAGAGGATATTTCCATGAGAGCATCCTCATGGAGATTTTCTCCCCCCGAGCATTTTCTGCAGAAAACGGCAATCCAAAATTCAGTAAGGCCCTAATAATTGACTCTCCGTGAATTTATGTCAATATACTCTGACCATCTTTTTAGGTAGAAATCCCACCAAGGGCCTGAATAGAATTGATGGAATTACAAGAGTTGTGTAAAAGTTGAATAGACATGGAGGATGTTTTCTCCCCAGAGACTGAAATCAATTATTTTCTCACACACAGTTAATGAAGTACTGTTTATTTTGGAACATCTAGTGAAGAATTTTAATTTGACCAAGGAAAGCCCAAGTCTCTTAATAGGCTAAGCAAGCCAACCATTATGTAGTCCCTATTGTCTCCCAATTGGTTTTAAATTGGTAATTGGGCTAGTGTCTTATGTTTTTACATACACACACACACAAATCATGCTTTCAGTCTGAATGACTTTTTATTTCAGACTAAAGGAAACAAAAGTAAAAGGAACAAAGTGAGAGCATAGTGTATTTCTCTGCAACATACCCCATCAACTCTGCCTCAGAAAATGGCAGGTGTCCCCTGAATAATACACAGAAAACCAAATTACAACAGTTTCAAAGCACCACATTGTCCACACTATATGATCAAGCTGGAGGATAAATTGCAAAGGAAAGAGATCATGGTAGAGTAAACCAAATCAAAACTCTTCACTATATCGTTGACTGATTGTTCCATAACTAAATTATTTCATCATAATCTACATCTTCATGGAGAGACATCTGGAGCTACAGGTGTTTGGGGCTTCCCCAGGGAAAAATACCTATCAATTTAGTTTTCTATCAGCAACACTGTGTTGTCACGGGGCATATGCTTATATGGCTCATCATTCTGTTGAGCTATATTGCTTTCAGCAAAAACACTGGTGATAGACTGAAAACAACAAAGAGACTTTGGTCATTAGTTACCTACAAATAGACAGCTGTCAAAGGGCTTACCCTCCATCAGTGCAAAGAGACTTCAGTGAAGCAAACCTTGAAGATTCCTAGTTTAATAGGACATGTTCAAGGCATCTTGTTGACATATTGCATTATCCTCACATTTTTTATCTGCAAAAGAAAGGGAAATAATATACTGTCATCTGTTTTACCTTTGCTGCAAGGAGAGTATGACTAAATATTCATGACTAAATCTACCACCTCAATTCTAGCTTTCTTAAAATTGTCCCAGCATCCTTTCCTGACATTGTGGGAGATTATGAGATGCATTCACTGGTGCACAATAGTATCTATTAACAATAATAAATTTGGTTTAAGGGATTCTCAATATTGTGCATTACTATTACCTTCTCAGTAAAATTTCCTGAGTCGGCTGCCAGGAAGGGAATTATATTTCCAACAATTTGCTTCTCAATAATGTCTGCCAGGCATACAATTGGGGAAGGGAAGTGAGACGATTTGTCTCTTGTATTTCCTTGCTGCTGGAATGTGAAATGCTAGATTCAGTTTAGAATCAAATCTATACATGGAAGAGCAAAGGACATTTTATAAATATTCATTATTAGTTTAGTTAGAAACAGAAACTGTGACAATTTGTAAAAAAAAGTTATAATTTGATCAGTTATAGTTTAAGTACTATATATTCACTAAGTTCTACTGTGAAACCAAGTGCATTAAAAACAAACAAACAAAAAAACCCAACTATAGCTCAATTTTCATGTGTATTCTCAATGAACTGTTTAGGTCTTGGATAGTGTAGTACTATTAGCAATTTTCCAGTGTGGAAGACCTTCCTAGTTTAATCCTAAAGCTTAAATAAAGCACATATTTCCTATCCATTTGCCTGGTTCACAGATATATTTTCCAGTCACTCAGACAAAAAACCGTTTTTTTGATGGACTCACTTTGTTATAGGTGCACTATCATAAAGGGCAATCACTTTACTTATGTTGGTTTTCACTAAAATTATGGCAGTAGTATAAATGAGCCAATTTGCTATTTCCATAATAGGCTGCTAAAAGGCAAAGCAGTGAATTAGTAGGCAGAGCTCACTTGAAAGAGCTCATTTATCTCATACATTCTAAAATTTGATGATATATGATACTGTAAAAGTTTACCAATATAGACTTCATTATATGTTGCTGATGACCAAAAGACTAATGTAAGCCTCTCAGGTGACTTGAGAGAAATGTAGAATTCCTGTGAGTTTTAAATCCATGTTAATTTGAGATTTTTTTTCATCACTAAAGCTTTTTATGCAATGGCAATTACTTGACTTGCAGATTTGCCTGATTAACAAAACCAATTCAGACTCTTAGAATAACACTTTGTTTCTCTAGGGGATAGACTAAAGACCTGTCAGTAAAATAAAACTTTCACAGCTACCCACCCTGCTGAACAACATAAAGTGTTCACAATTTTTTTGCCAGGTAAGAAATGTTAATTCTCCAGAAAGAGCATCCAGGTTTCCAGCATGAATAAAATATATTGGGGAGGAGAGACCCAAGGAAAACCAATGTTACCCACGGTGACGTTATTGACATAAGCTGGGACCGTATAGATCATTGTTGCAACCAAAGTCCTGTAGTGGCACCAAATCTTGTATAAAGGGGGTCAAATAAGGTGTCTAAGACAAGATTATGGTTTTCTGGTTATGGTATGCTGTCTATATGTGTGTATCATTTTTGTAGTTAAAGTTATTATTGGCTGTATACCGTCTGTATTTCAAACTTATGCTATGCTTCTCAGTGACACCCCAGACAAGTTGGTGTGAGCTCTGCCTAGCCTGCTTGATGGCCCATTAAGGACCATCAGCTATACAATTGACCCACTGAGAGAGGGCAGACATGCCTTGTGACTCAGCAAGGTATGCAGGGACCTGCCTATGGACAGAACTCTGAAGTTTTTTCCATACCATGTGATGGACAGCTTGTATTTGGAACAAAGAAAGAAAGACCACATGGCATGAAAATATAAAAAGCTGCTTCAGCTCCTCCATCTTGTCTTCAGTCCTGCTTCTTACCTCTGGAGGGATTTTGCTACACTGAAGCTTTGAACCAAGGACTGAAAGACGCGACCCAGCTGTGGATGTTCTCCAGAGACTTGATTTGGACCTGCAGTTTATTCTACCACTGTTGCAAGCCTGAACCAAGATCTTTGCCATTACTGTATGCAATTGATTCCATTTAACCAATTCTAGCTCTCATCTATATCTTTTTTCCTTTTATGAATAAACCTTTAGATTTTAGATTCTAAAGGATTGACAACAGCGTGATTTGTGAGTAAGATCTGATTTGTATATTGACCTGGGTCTGGGGCTTGGTCCTTTAGGATCGATAGAACCTTTTTTTCTTTTACTGGGGTATTGGTTTTCATAACCATTCATCCCCATAACAAGTGGCACTGGTGGTGATACTGGGAAACTGGGTGGCTAAGGGAATTGCTTGTGTGACTTGTGGTTAGCCAGTGGGGTAAAATCAAAGTCTTCTCTGTTTGACTGCCTTGGTGTGCATAGAACCCCCAGCCTTGGGCTGTAACTGCCCTGCTTTAAGCAATTTGTCCTGAATTGGCACTCTAAGTTGGGTCCCGCCAGAACCAGCATCATTACACCCACACACAAATCAGGATATTTAAAACTATGCTTTCCATGATCATCATTACTGGCCATTTGTACATACATACATAGAATTTTGCTTTCATGTATATTATATGCTGTTGAACATGTGCCATGCTAATCAGGGTATAGTGTAAATTCTGTCTCCATCTCTATGGGCATGGAAAGCCCTAAAAACAACAGAACAAGTATGATTTTCTTGCATATACAAGAGCATAAAAGAAGCTTGCAAAAGGGGGCTCACCCCCTCTTGTGAGCTTCAGAACTGTTCTACTCAAAGGTTGCACTTGAAGTTCTGTGCAAGATGACTTTGGAGGGAGGGCAGGGCAGAAACTAACGATTAGGGCTGGTGGATCTGCAAATACACAGGTACATTGGTAATTATTCCCAATAAATGGAGAGGGAGAACACTGGCCTCAATTGCCACTACTGCCCTGACACGGCTGTGCCAGCCATGGAGCAGCTTCAGTCATATTTTGCAGCTTGGGGAGTGGACTTCCTTGAACCAAGCTCTAAAGGAAGCCTGGGGATCTTCCCATAATTCAGATTTTATTAGCGAAGAAAGCAATTGCTTAGCTGGGGTAAACAAGAGGCTTGACCCAAACTAGATACAACAAGCCAATATTTTCTGTGAAAGGCAATAGTGGAGCTAAGTCATTAAGTCTTTCAAAGTTGGCTGTTAATCATCATTAAAAGCTCTTTGTATCCTCACTGGTACATCTCTCAGAGGAAACAGTGAGTCTAAGCACTATTGAGTGTGTATGGAGTTGGAGAAAACTGACTTGGAAATTGGGATCAGCTGCTCTGGATCAGGAAGGCCTGATAAGCAGCTTGTGGGAGGGACAGAGAAGCTTCATCTCTAGACAGTAGTATGATGCTGACAGGCAGGCCAGAGTTGTCAGAGAGGGGATTGCTTTCAAAGGATACAAGCCATTTCCTTTTCTATTTCTCTGTAATTAAGCTGAAATCGCTTTATCTAGTCTAATTGAGGAGAATTTTAAATCTAGGTAAGTTAAACACACTGTTTTCTTTTTTTCCATTTTCTCTCTGTTTTTAATAACCCTTGTTAGTGGTAAAATTACTGTTCCATGACTAACTCTACCCAGACATCCCTAAAGAGAAAACAAGCCTATCACATCTATGGAGTTCAGCTGAAGAGTAAATAGTTCCCAGAATCTCTATTTCCTAGTCATTTTTGATCAAAGAGTTTGGACAAAAGAGTCTGTTCCAGGGAATTGTGTTGCCAACAGTTTGCAGCGGGAAAAAGATGAGGGGAGACACTGAAAGACCAAGGAGGAGATAAACAGAGTTGGTGATGTTGGTCACACAAGTCTCCATGCACAGGTTTGACGTGGTAAATAGAATTTGGCTCAAATCATGGCCCCAAAAAGCTGATAAAAAAGCTTGATGACTGCAAATGTGCAGAGCTCTAGGTGCCCCAAGGATTAGCATTGATTAAACTGGGGGACTCAGAAAATAGCTAAACTGACAAGGACTCAGGAAGTTTGAAACTCCCTTTCCTGTTGCGAGTTCTCATCTGCCCAGGTGACCATGGCTGCTCCATGTAGCAAATGATCCCCTGCTTGGAGCACTGCCAAGCTACTGGACCTGATCAGTGTTTGGGGAGAAGAGGCTGGTAACCCATCAGCTTTGCAGTAAAAATGCACACTAAATCACTAGATCAGGAGTTCTCAACCATTTTCTCTCTGAGGCTCCTCCAACATGCTATAAAAAATCCATGGCACACCTGTGCCACAATAACTGGTTTTCTGCATATAAAAGCCAGGGCCAGCGTATAGGTGAGGTTTTTCACAGGAGTGGGTGGGTGAGATTCTGTGGCCTGCATTGTGCAGGAGGTCAGACTAGATGATCAGAATGGTCCCTTCTGACCTTAGTATCTATGTATAAGGAAAGTAGGAAATGAACTAAATAAGTATAATTTAACTAAAATAAATTTAATAGATTTGAAAAATTCTAGAGGATACACCTGACTTGAAAGAAGAATTGTTTAAGGTAAATGGGGAAAGGGGGGTAATACATAGATATAGTAGCAGAATAGTGTAACCTGCATGTTACTGGTTATTTAATATTATACTATAGATGTTCACTGAGCTTTAAAAAAAAATAAAGAGCAAAATGCACTTCTTAATTTGGACTAGAACTGATCAGAAAATTGGAAAAAATATTGTATGACATTTTCATGGTCTTCCCTGCCCTTTCCACCCCCTTACCATTGGGATTTGAAAATTCAGTTAAAAAAATCACTAAAATGTTGAATTTTGAAAAATATTGATTAGCTCAAGTTATAATTCCTAACGTTAAGTTTGATTCTATTCGAAGATGGAATAAATGTTCCAAGGACTGTAGTGAAAGCCATTTGGCTTTTTTTTTTTTAAGTAGACAGAGACTGTCTAATTGCACTGTAGAAAATTTTTTCCTGTGTTGGGCTGGGTTAACTGACTTATTGGGCTTTTGTCTCCAGTTTTTGATTCTATGGTGTATGCATTCTTATAATGCAATTATATTATTTAGCAAGATGTTGGATGGTACAGTTACTGTAACAATAGCAGCTTCAGTGTATGTCCAGTAACTATTTAACCAACTATCCTGGCAATTTTATTTGGCTGGAATTAAAAAAAAATTCCCTTCCACCATAAAGTTTGTGTTATAATTACTAGTCTGAGATAACTTAATCATTAGTGTTAATTATAAGTTCTTTTGAACAGTTTTTTTTTAATAAGTGTGTATACAGCACTTAGTGTTTTGAGGTCTCAATCCCTAACTGGGGTCTATAGGGACTACTGCAGTAATACAAAATATATTTACTGGGCTTCATGATGCATTAGGGTGAAATTCACCTGGTTAAGGGCTTAAGTGAGATGTGAGCCATGAAACTTTGTAGAGAAAATTTCACTCTGTATAAATATAAACAGTATATACCAGATCCTTCGAGATAACCAATATTTAAGCGTTAGTTCATAAAGCTATCCCCAAGACTGCACTCTTCAACATGCATTCATTTTTTTTTACTATAGTACCACCAGCATTAATGATTGAATAGGTGTCATTTGCATTGATTGTGGGGACCAATTAAATTTGAATAGTTGACAACTTATATCATTCCATTCTGTCAGACTTCATGACACACTGAGATGAAGCTACCAGGAGTAATACTTCCTTTTGATACAACACCCACTCACTATTTGATCTTATCCAAATGTGAAAAGTGAATAGCAGCAGTGGGTGCATTAACGTATCTGCAGTGTTAATGAAGCCACAAATGCTGAAGATATATCTGACTACTTTTTTTAATAGTTCAGCATGTCTCAATTATTTTTAAAATTGTGCTTTATTATATATTTCTGCATCAGGTTTGAGCCTTTAAGACAAAACATCTCATTGACAGATGTCCTCAGGGAGGAAAAACATTTAAATCACAGTTTTAAATATAACACTGTCAACACTGTTTATAACAAGAGTGTTTGACAAACTTGTAAATAGCACAAGGCTTGATACGTTGCTTCTTGCTGCTCTGAGTTTTGGATGGAATCTCTTCTATGGAGCTACAAGATAGACATAAACAAATACATTAAATTAAAGTAGTGGAATGAATAAAAGTTATCCCTTTGGAGCACACCAAACTGTAGTTCCATTCAGGAAAGAATAGTTTGGTTGCCCCACCAGAATCGCATAATGAAATTATAGCTTTAAAACATCTTTTGGAGTACATTATTCAATATGACAGAGTGGGTGAAATCTAGGTCCCATTCAAGTCAATGGGACTTGTCATTGATGTTGGTGAGGCCAGGAGTTTGCACAATGCTTATCAAATCTTCAGTCTGCTTGTCCTTCTCTTTTCAACCTTCAGAGTCTTAAGTTCCTATCTCATGTCTTCTACCTTCCTCCCTCATCTTACCTCTTTTAGGTTCTCATCTCTTTTTTTCCCCTCCATTCCCTGGCTAGACATTAGTGTTTCATTTTTAAAGGAATTGCCATTTATAAAGTAGATATGTTTTTGTTTTTTGTTTTGTTTACTCTGGACTTTCCTAATGACACACTCAGATGATCCAGAGCTTGGGAGAATACCTCAAATATTAATATTTACTCACATAAATATTTAATAAAAACATTTGTTTTATCTGTGCTTCATGCCACTTTTTTTTGTTTGCTTTCCATGAATATTCCAACAAAGGGCCAGATTCTGATCTCATTACCCTTGTATACATCAGGAGAAACTTCAAGCATGAATAGCGTTTAACTGGTGTAATTCAGAGGAGCATTAGGCCCAATAAGTTAAACAACATGTTAAATTATTGAAACAGAAAATGTTAAGCTTATATGATTGCGTATATATGGAAAATGAATTATGAATGTTTAAGCACATTTATTCATATGGACACTTGATTCAATGAGTTGTGCACATATAACAATACAGTAAAATAGCTCTTAATGTGTTATGCAACAAAACATGTTGTGCTTGCTTCAACCCTTTAAATTCAAGTTACAGAGTAATGCAAGTTACAGTGATGGACTGTGAGGCCTGGTCTACAGTACACGATTATATCAAAATTAGCCGCATTATATCAAATTAAAACTAAATCCATCCATACAAACAACCCGGTTTTGTCGGCTTTAAGGTCTCTTAAAACCGGTTTCTGTACTCCACCTCGGCAAGGGGAGTAGCGCTAAAACATGTATCTCTGTTCCAGATTTGAGGTACTGTTGATGCAATTCGATGGTGTTGGCTTCCGGGAGCTATCCTGGAATGCTCCATTGTGATAGCTCTGCACAACACTTTCAACTCAGATGCACTGCCAGGTAGTCAGGAAAAGCCCCAGGAACTTTTGAATTTCATTTCCTGTTTGGCCAACGTGGCGACCTGATTAGCACAGGTGACAATGCAGAGCTCACCATCACAGGAGATCATGCAGTCCCAGATGAACAAATGAGCTCCAGCATGGACTGAGTGGGAGGTACTGGATCTCATTGCTGTTAGAGGAGAAGAATTGGTTCTGGCAGAACTCCATTCCAAAAAAAGGAATGCAAGCATATTTGCGAAAATCTCCTGGGGCATGACAGACGCCACCACTACCCCACCACTGTCCATGGACACCTGCAAGGGGTGACTCTCACGCAGCAGGAAGGATGATTTTTTTGAAGAGGAGGTGGAGGAGGACAGTGCACAGGCATCAAGCGGTGAATCCGTACACCCCGGCAGCCAGGAACTGTTCATCACCTTGGAGCCAATACCCTCCACCCCGTCCCAAGATGGTCTCCGGACCATGATGCTGGAGAAAGCACTTCTGGTGAGTGTACCTTTGTAAATACAATACAGTGTGTTTACTGATTCATTTGCCCTGAAGACTTGGGATGCGTTCACATCCAGTACAGCTACAAGAAAAGTCTGTTGGTGTTTGGCTTAAACGGTCAGAGCCCTGCATTGGGGGTGGGGGGCAATCCGTCTATGCTGGCCTGTTGGTGTTTGGCCTAAAGGACACGGGGTGGTGTGTGTGTGTGTGTGTGTGTGTGTGTGTGTGTGAAGTGATCATTCCAGAAAGACCACAGGCCCTCCTTTTTACATGACCAACCCATAAGCATTACTTGGTATGGGAAAGGAGTGTGCCGCATCGAAAGCATTGTAATGAATGCGGAAGAGCAGAACCCCATGTGCCCCTAGGGCTTACCATGATTGCCTGCAAGTTGAATGTTGTTGCCCAGCCACATGTGATACAGTCACACCAAACTGGCAGGCACTCAGTGTAAAAAGCAAAATGCAACCTTGTATAGAAATAACAAGTGCTAGGTACTATGAATTGCTTGTTTCACTGAGAAATAGTCTCCCCTTTGTTCTCTAAAATGTATCTTTTAAACTTCTACCCTCCCTTTTTCTCGTCCCACAGGTGCCAATGTTTCAACGCGGCCCCTATCTACTCCATCCCAGAGGCTGGCCCAGATTAGAAGGCGGAAAAAACACACTCAGGATGACATGTTTGCAGAGTTTATGCAATCCTCCAGCACTGATAAGGCACAGTTGAATGCATGCAGGGAAATAATGGCAGAGTCCCGGAAAGCGTTCAGTGACTGCAATGAAAGGAGGGAGGTGCACAATGAGAGAAGGCAGGATGCCATGCTCAAGCTGATGGGGGAGCAAACAGACATGCTCCTCTGTCTGGTGGATCTTATGAGGGAAAGGCAGCAAGAGCACAAAAAGCCATTAGAGCCCCAGTATAACGGCCCTCCCTCCTCCCCAAGTTCAATAGCCTCCTCACTCAGACACCCAAGAACACAGGGGGCAGGCTCTGGGGACCCACCCACTCCACCCCAGAGGATTGCCCAAGCATCAGAAGGCTGGCATAGCCTAAATTTTGATTTGTAGTGTGGCCTTGTCCTTCCTTCCTCCCACCCTGCCCTACCCAACCCGGGCTACCTTGTGTTTTATCTCCCTGTGTTTTTAATCAACTAAAGAATGCATGGTTTTGAAATAATAGTGACTTTATTTCCTCTGCAAGCTGTGATCGAAGGGGCGGGGAGGGCGGTTGGCTTACAGACAATTAGAGTCAAGAAAAGGGGCAGGTAACATCAAGGAGAAACAAACACAACTGTCGCACCAGAGCCTGGCCAGTCATGAACCTGGTTTTCAAAGCTTCTCTGATGCGCAGCACACCCTACTGTGCTCTTCAAATCACATTGGTGTTTGGCTGCATGAAATTGCCTCAACCTCCCATTCCGCCATAAACGTCTCTTCCTTACTCTCACAGATATTGTGGAGCACACAGCAAGCAGCAATTACAATTGGAATACTGGTTTCGCTGAGATCTAACCTAGTCAGTAAACTGCAGCAGCATGCTTTTAAATAGCCAAATGAAAACTCTACCACCATTCTGCACTTGCTCAGCCTATAGTTGAACCATTCCTTACTACTGTCCAGGCTGCCTGTGTATGGCTTCATGAGCCATGTCATTAAGGGGTAGGCTGGGTCCCCAAGGATAACTTTCAGCATTTCAACATCCCCAACAGTAATTTTCTGATCTGGGAAGTAAGTCCCTTCCTGCAGCTATTCAAACAGACCAGAGTTCCTGAAGACGCAAGCGTCATTCACTTTTCCCGGCCATCCCACTTTGATGTCGGTGAAACATCCCTTGTGATCCACCAGTGCTTGCTGCATCATCGAGAAGTACCCCCAGTTTACATATTGGCCGCCCTGGTGTCTGGTTCAAGATAGGGATATGTGTTCCGTCTATTGCCCCACCACAGTTAGGGAACCCCATCACAGCAAAGCCATCCACAATGGCCCACACATTTCCCAGAGTCACTACCTTTGATAGCAGGGGGTCAATTATTGTGTTGGCTACTTGGATCACAGGAGCCCCCACAGTAGATTTGCCCACCCCAAATTGATTTGCAACTGACCAGTAGTTGTTGGGCCTTGCAAGCTTCTAGAAGGCTATCACCACTCACTTCTCAACTGTGAGGATTGCTCTCATTTTGGTATCTTTGCGCTTTAGGGCAGGGGACAGCATGTCACAAAGTTCCATGAAAGTGGCCTTACACATGCAAAAGTTTTGCAGCCAGTGGGAATCATCTCATACCTGCAACACTATGCGGTCCCACCAGTCTGTGCTTGTTTCCCGGGCCCAGAATTGGTGTTCCATGGCATGAACCTGGTCCAACATGACCCTGATGTCCCAATAGCCACATGCTGAGCTTCTAGGAACGTTTGTGTCCATGTCCTCATCGCTATTGTAATCACACTGTCGTCGCTTCCTCGTCCGGTTTTGCAGGTTCTGCACATACTGCTGGATAATGCACAAGGTATTTACAATGGTCAAACTGCAGCTGTGAGCTGATCGGGCTCCATGCTTGCCATGCTATTTTGCCTGCATGGGTAATCCAGCAAAATGAAGGAGAGCAGGAGAGCAGAGTTGCAGCGGAAGTGGCAGTGTATGGTTTAGGATGACATACTACACGAGTTGCAGGACAGCAGAGTTTTGCAGATCTACTGCACCATCTGCTGCAGTAAAGCATGAGAGCAGAGTGGCAGTGGAAGCCGTGGTGTACAGTTGACGATGGCAGAAAAAAGGTGCAAAATGATTGTCTGCCGTAGCTTGCACGGAGGGAGGGGCAACTGACAACATGCACCCAGAAACACCCGCAAGATTGTTTTTGCCCCATCATGCACTGGGAGCTTAACCCAGAATTCCAATGGGTGGCAGAGACTGCGGGAACTGTGGGATAGCTTCCCACAGTGCACCGGTCCGAGAGTTGATGCTAGCCTTAATACTGTGGATGCACTCTGCCGACTTCACACGCTTAGTGGGGACACTCACAGTCGACTGTATAAAATCTCTTCTGAAAAATCGACTTATATAAATTCGATATAATTTCATACTGTAGATGTACCCTGAGACAGAGGAGGGCAGGTGGGGTTTGTACTCAGTGGTGCAAGTAGAAATCATTTCTTGACGGTACTACACTCATAGAATGGACACAAGGGGGACTTGTAACCTCTCCACGCGATTCCTCCCCATCCCACCTCAGCCCGGGGCCCCACTCTCTCCCTGTCCCCTCCAACATCCCCCCGTACCTGTCTACAATTTTACAACTGCATCTGTTAAACAGATGCAGTTGTAAAATGATGCTTTAGTCCCCTGGTGTGACCTGCACTTCCAACAGCACCCCAAATTGAAAACTTCTTAAATAAAAGAAGTATAGGAAGGACAATCACCCCATTTTCCCTTAACACACTATCAGTGCCTCCCTTATGTTCAAACTCAGCTTCTGCCAGCTTGCCTTTATCTAAGTATTGGACTCCACCAGGCACTAGGAAAGCAAAGATGCTGCACCATCTGGGTTTGATGGAAAAGAGTCATAGAACTGTGTGCTCAAATTGTTTTATTATTTTCCTCAGCATGACATACAGGAGGGACTGTTAGAAGGTTTTCCCTTCACCCTCTCCCCTGGTTTTTGTCATGCAGACAGAGAGCAGAAGACCAGAAGTCCGAAGTGCAGGCAAGTCAATGTTTATTGGGGTTAGTTCCAAGGAAGCATATCCATAGCTCTACATTGTGGCAGAGTCTTTCCCAGTGTTCTGTTCCCAGTTCTGACACTACAGAGTCTTTACCCCATGTCCTCCTTCCCATCTCTGATGCAGCAGAGCTTTGCCTGTGTCCCCATTCTCCATTCCCTAGTCCCCATTCTCCGACCCCCCTTCCCATTTCCACTTCCTCCTTCTTAGCAGGCCCAAATATACCTGAAGTGTATGCCCCTAGTCCCACCCCTTACAACCTATGATCATGTTTCATTTTGAAGGGTCATGAGTTGGGGTCTTTGTCCCACCCATTTTGTACCCCAAGAGATGGAAAGGAGTGAGGTGTACTCCAATCAGGGCAGACATTTCTCTGGTTGTTCAGGGTTTAGTCTAAAAGGGCAAGGTTAATTGTTAGCTGTTCAGGTGTGACTGCGTCTTTGAGCATACTCAGTGAAAGATGCTGGCACACATTCAGGTTAATGCTTAAACACACTGAGGCCAGCTGTAAAATGTAACAGATTTTTTATCTGTTGGATCTTGTTCAAATCTCACTCTATTTCCACTATAAAAGGGGATATTGTGCTTCCATATACAAAGAATAAAGCATACATTTTTTCAACCTCAAATGAGTTTTGTGTTTGAGAAAGGAAAACAACAAAAAGAACAACAAGAAAATCTTCATGAGAAAACATAGTCTGTGAATGTCTTCTGGTTTATGGGCACAAGCAACTCTGGGAACGAAACAGGCAACAAGCTCTGCAGATGTGAAAAATTCCTAGAAATTAAAAGATACAATACACACAAAACCATCAGATCTGCCACACACAAGGATACAGAAAGGGAAGAAGCAGACAGGGAAGGAAGATGTGAATGGATAAAATGAGAGGAAATGTAAAGAGGCAAGATTTATCGGAGACTCGTCCTTGATATTTGAGTTCTCTCTTTCAGCTAGGTATAGTGTATTGTTCCTAGACAGTGGCTTATATACAATAATAATTCCACCAGTGATTCAGTCCTATATGTGTCTAACACAGCTCCCATTGTTACAAGGGGAAATTTATTTCTTTCACTTCTGGTTTGCTGAGTTTTCTTGTTGTATAATTAGATTGAATTCCCTTGTATATTATTCTAGACAGAGACCTACATCTTTTCCCTGTTTTATTGTTTGGTATTAGATTCATCTTGTAATTCCATGTTCATCATAAGACATTTTTCCAGAACATGAAGGTCACATCTGGAAACAATAGCAGCAGAGTTGTCACATGCGGAAGAGAAAACAATAAACCCCAAGGGTCATGCTCAGCTCTGGTGAGAGCCACCGCCTGACAGCCTCAGTCCAAAGCAGAGAGGGCCAGATATGGAGGGACAGAGGCTTCTAGCCTGGAAAACCAAAGGAGCTGCTGCTCAAAAATGCATCTTTCATTTATCCAGTCAACCAGGCCACATAGGTCCTTTAGTTCTATGCCAATTCTGATTTCAGTCAGCTTCTTCATAGCACCATTTGTGGGTGGAGAACACTAATGACCAACTCCTGTACCTTTGACTTGGTCCTGACCAGTGTTAAACAGCAATACATATGCTTTGTTTAAGTTTGTTAGCATATGTATTGTGCTGTTAAGAATGAATGACCTACCCGCGTTCTGCTCCTTTCCCCGCAGCAGCAGTGGGGAAAGGAGCAGAGTGAAGCCCAACCCCCAGCCATGTTCTCCAGTAGGGCTATGAAGCTCTGTGGGGGCAGAAGAGCCGTCCGGCAGCCCCACGTCTTGCCAGTACCCCGTACCAGCTAGAAATTTCTTGCAGGTACAGGGTACCGGAGGATACTGCTATACTTGCACTCCTGTTTGTACTGCATTTGTTCCCAGAGGGTTCCACAAGCAGAAGGCAGCCTTACTACATCATCAAGGTTCCACAGAAGCCTTCCACTGAGAAATTGTCTGTATTGAGTCAGGGCTTCCAGAGAGAGAAGTCTTGTGTGATCTTTGCACCTCAGCACCTCTTCCTGTGGAAATTTGTTGGAGACCTTCATTATGTCACCAGAAGCTCATTGTAACTACCAGGGACATAGGGGTAAATTGTGGCTTTGACACAAGTCCTGTGCATGGGGCAGCTGCCTCAGGAACAGCTTGGAAGCTCTGTGTAACAACCGTCCTACCTTTTCTAGCCCTGCACTGGGTGGAATATCTGGAACAAGCCCTATACCTTGCTATGGCACTAAAGGTGTAACCATGCTGCCTGGTGCATTGGGGTTGGACACAGAACAAATCTCTGTCCATTCTCTACCCCTGCTTCAACCACCTGGGTGGAAGGGGAAGAAGTGGCTTTGCAGAGACTGCTTCCCACCCTATGCTGCAACCCAAACTGTGAGTGATTGGCAGAGGGGAGTAAGGATTCTTCTTACTCCTTATGCATAGCAAGAGCCAGGATCTGTCCCTTAATAAATAATGATAAATTGCTTGAAAAACACTACCTGCTCTTGTAATTGTTCACATCTTTCTCTGATCTGTAACTGCAACAAACAGTAAAGTTCTGGTTTATCATAATCATAATGCTTGGTCATCATTCTTAAATTTATCATGCAGAATAAAATGAAAGAGACAGTTTGATTCTTGTTTCCTGCACACAGAACAACTTTTTTTTATCACAACCTGATTTTCCATGTCCAGCTGTTAGAAACATTGGTGCAATTTACATTGATGTTCCTTTTGAGTAGTGGTAATAAATAGTATAGTCAACATAGGGGCAGGCTGATTAGGTTTATTGTCCATTGTCTGACCAAAGAATCAGGTTGATCTAATTGGCCTCCAGATGCTGTAGGAGACACATGGGGAAAAGAGCATGATATGTTTATATATATTTTTAAAAAGAAAAGGTAGATCAACATCCATAAAGGCAGTCACAAGAAAGCATGGATTAAACAGCACAAAAGATAACAAAAAAGCATAAATATATAATAGAAGGAAAACAACATCCATCTAACAAGCTTGCTAAACTTCATAAAAAATATCTGGAAAGAAACTGAACAGAAGGTAAAGGCAAAAATAAACTGGGAGTAGGATCAGGAAATGAATTTAAGCTACAAAATAGACTGAAAATAGAAACATGGACAATATACAATTTGTAGAAATAAAATGGGGTATGAAAAATACTGCACAATAGCTCTCTTCAGCAGAGTGCATTTGGCTATAGAGAAATCCACAGTCTTATGTGACTTGACACAAAGAAAGCTTAATCCATCACTACATATAAATGTCTTCCTAGTGTAACCAAAAATGAAAAAAAAATCATTAAAGGTCTAGTGAATTGGCTGGCAGGGGAAGAACACCTAGCATACTCCCCTGTATCCATGGCAAAATACCAAGTAAAGATCTGCATAAAACTTCACTACAGCTCTTGCTAGTATACAAATGTCAGTCTATGAGGTCAGGGAGGAATTCATTTACTAAAATGAAAAACTTTCAAATAAATAAATAGACAACATTATTCTGTATGCATAAGCAGAAAACAAGCCAGAACATAAACTGGAAGAATTGGTCTTTGGAGCTGTCAGCCAGAACCACCCACAATTTTGAGACATATTTCCTTATGGAAATAGCCTTGAAAAAGTAAAGCAATACACGTAAATTAGTCTCTCTAGAGATGAAAGCAACAAATGTCTATGCTCCATTTCTGCAGCAGGAGGCAGGGGAAAGCTGAAGATCTCTGTCAGTCAAGTATGGTGAGTATCCCAGAATACCATCTGACAACCTTTATCAGCCTTGGGCATGGTGTGATTATGGTAAAGAGGAATCTGTTACAAACAGATTGTCAGAGAACAGAACACTTTTCCAGGACTGCTTCAAAATGCTTGTGCTCTGCTTGTTAAAAATTTTAGCCTTTTTTCTCAGGCTGAGTTTAAGCCAGCTGGCACTCTCCACTTTAGATTCCTTCTACCCTGATTTACACTCACAATGACTGTACTTAAAGATTTATAATTTACCATCCCCTTTTTTCACATGTGTGAATTTATCCTCGGTGCTGAAGGGAGCTTAGGTTGGCATAATACAAATGTGGAGGAACCAAAAGAAACAAATTAAGCAAAAAAAAAAAAAAAGCTACTTGGAAGAGGCTGTTAAAAAAGTGTAAGTAAAAAGTGGGTTACTCCTTACTTTAACCAACACTTTCTTCTGGCTCCTTGGCATGCAAGTTACAATGAGACTCCTTTAAAACTACTACAAATCAATAACCCAGTAACTGGATGTAAATAGGTTTAAAGGAGTGTAGTTTAATGCAAATGAGTCTAACAATGTTAGGAGAGCCAATGTTCATCAGTTTACACATTACCTCTGAATTTGTCCTACTGTATGTAAGGTAGAATACTGGAATACTTAGTATGTACATGGACACTTTATAAGATGCGTGGGCAAATATTATCTCTAGGACTGTCAATTAATTCAGTTAACTCATGCATTTAACACATAAAATTAATCACAATTTTAAAAAATCACATTTAATCACAGTTTTAACCACACTATTAAACAATAGAATACCAATTAAAATGTATTAAATATTTTGGATGTTTTTCTACATTTTCATATATATTGTATTCCATGTTGTAACTGAAATCAAAGCATATATTATTTTTATTACAAATATTTGCACTGTAAAAATGTTAAACAATATAAATAGTATTTTTCAATTCATCTCATACAAGTACTGTAGTGCAATCTCTTTATCGTGAAAGTGCAACTTACAAATGTAGATATTTTTGTTAAATAACTGTACACAAAAACAAAACAATGTAAAACTTCAGAGCCTAGAAGTCCACTCAGTTCTACTTCTTGTTCAGCCAATCGCTAAGACAAACAAGTTTGTTTACATTTACAGGAGATAATGCTGCCCTCTTCTTATTTACAGTGTCACGAGAAAGTGAGAACAGGCATTTGCATGGCACTTTTGTAGCCGGCATTCAAGGTATTTACATGCCGGATATAAAAATTGTATTAAAGCTAAAGTTAAAATTATATAACACACAGGCTGAGAACAGTGTCTCTACATCTGGGTAGAGTGCTTAGATTATCCACAAATACAGATTGTTTTTAAAAGTCATATGATATATATAACAGGTTTCAGAGTAGCAGTCGTGTTAGTCTGTATTCGCAAAAAAGAAAAGGAGTACTTGTGGCATCTTAGAGACTAACAAATTTATTTGAGAATAGGCTTTCGTGAGCTACAGCTCACTTCATCAGATGAAGTGAGCTGTAGCTCACAAAAGCTTATGCTGAAATAAATTTGTTAGTCTCTAAGGTGCCATAAGTACTCCTTTTCTTTTTTATGATACATATAGTACATAATCTGCAATAATCCAAATTTAGGTGAATAAATTTAAGAATCCAGTTTAGATATTATCATCCAAGTATTTGAGTACATTGCTAATGAAAAGTTGTACAGAGATTTGGTTGTGGAAAGCAAAATATATCAATGACTGAAGATTTTCCCTCAGTAATTGAGCATTTAGGGTAGGTTGTCCATTTAAAAGATACAATCCATGAGGAAAGTATTTCAATTACTTTCCTGACTGTGCTTCTCATCGGCACCCCAGCTCATCCCTCATGGTATTGCTGATGTCCGGTGATCTGTTCTATGTAGATGTCTCTTGACCACCTGATGGCTTCTGACACCATGAGTTGCCTCATCATCTGAGCCTAGCAGCACTTGCTCATTACTGGGGTCCCCTGCACCCAAGGCTCTAATGATCAGTGCATGTGTCTAAACCTTAGCTCTCAAGGTTTCAGCTGGAGGGGTGTATTTCTCCACTTTTTGAGCTTGGGTACTACGGAAGGTCAGGGCACTGTGACATCCACCATAATGATCTTCTTCCGGTCCTCATTGCTGATGACACTGTCTGGTCACAGTTGGCTGTCAGTTCCGGGGATGGTGGAGTTCACAGCAACCTTCCCTACAGGTGGTGGGATGGCTCTGACCAGGCAATCTTGGATGGCACTGTGTCACAGCTGCCAGGCTCAGGAATGGGGCTTGCAGCTATACGGGACATGGGACAGTGTCTCGTCGGCGTAGCCGCACTTCCTACATCATTTGTCCCAATTCCCATGGCGGACAGTTCTGTTCAATGGAAGGCAGTTGAGCTGGGCCTCGTGGATGAACCTCCAGTTGGCAAATCAGGTGAAGCTGCCCCTGGGGAGGAAGTGGTTGCTGGCGTCCCACTTACACATCACCTCGAACGTCTTGCCCTGGTCCAGCTTCTGCTTCAGTTTTTCCACATATTAGCAGCGGATGGCATCCTTTAGGGTCCTCTCCAGCATGGTTCTAGCTTTCAGAGTGAGTATTGTGTGGTCCGTGTTCTTCACCTGTGACACCAGGACTTCCAGCTCCTGGCATTCTTCACAACAGGTCCAGCGGCAGCTGATATGCTTCTCCAATCATCCCATAGTATTGCAGGCATGAGTCCAGAGCGAAGCAAAGTCTCCCCCTTTTCTTACAAATTTGCCTTCCAGTGAGCTGCTCAAGTAGGTGGCGACATCTTGGTTAGAGGGTGTCCTGGCAATTCGCTTCTTGATGACATCCCCATGGCACTTTATGCGATGTTCCTCACCATGGCGTCTGGGCATGGCAGAAGGCGGAAGGCATTAGTGATCACTGCAACGTTACCCAGATCACCCGTATGAGGGATGTTGGTGCCACCCTGCCTGTGCAGTTCATTGCTCGCTCTCTGGGGAAAAAACATCCACTTCTTCACTAGCTGCCTGATGGTGTTGTCCGCCTTGTTCAGAGGTACCTTTGGCATGGAAGATCCCCTCAGGATGAATGAAATACGGGGGATCAGGAAGGTGTTCAAGACAATGATCTTATGCCATGGGTGCCAGTAGGGAGGAGTTGATCCTGGCCACATCTTGTAGAATCTCCATGATGGTATCCTCAGGTGTCTGCTGGACGCGGAACCAGTGGGTGTGCCAAGATGTTGATATGCTTGCCCATTCTCGAGGAAGATCACAGGTTCACCCTAGATCTGAAAAGGTGTTGCCTGGGCCGAGTCCCTTCTACTGCCATCGATATGCAGCGATGCACACTTCCTAGCACTGAAGAGGAGTCCCATCCAGTTGTCAGCCTGGCTGGTGATGTTTACATTTGTCAGAGATATTTGGGGTTGTCTGTGATCAGGACCAGACCATCTGTATAGGTCAGAATGTTCACACTGTTGCCATACAGGTTGAAACTGCCTAGACTGCTGGAGATGGCTCAAATTAGTGGCTCCATCGCTAAGTTGAAAACAGTGGGGCTGAGGGGACAAACTTGCTTCACGCTGCTATGGATAGGAATTTCAGGCATCTCTCCTTCTATGAAGTAGCTGGTGGTGGTGGTGGTGGTGCAGCCTCTATAAAGTTCTCAGATCAGTTGGAGAAAGTTTTCAGGCATCCCAAACTCTCACAGGGTGGCAAAAATGTGCTGGTAGGGCATTGATCGAAAAGCATTAGCCAGGTGGAGCCAAGCTATGGCACATTGCTTCCATGCCCTCCAGATCGTGTGGATGGCAATCTGAGAAAGAAAGTTGTGTTCATAATAGCCTTCACATGACATGAAGTCTTTCTAGGTGGAGCTGATGGCTCCTCCTTTCACAGACCAAATGATATGATGTTTATAATGTCACTTGAAAGTGAGAATAGGCATTCACATGGCACTGTTGTGGATGGCATTGCAAGATATTTACATACCAAATGTGCTAAAGATTCATATGCCCCTTCATGCTTTGGCCACCATTCCAGAGGATACGCTTCCATGCAGATGAAGCTCAGTAAAAAAAAAATGTGTTAATTAAATTTGTGACTGAACTCCTGGGGAGAATTGTATGTCTCCTGCTCTGTTTTACATGCATGCTGCCATGTTTCATGTTATAGCAGTCTCAGATGATGACCCAGCACATGTTGTTCATTTTAAGAACACTTTCACTGCAGATTTGACAAAACGCAAAGAAGGTATCAATGTGATGTTTCTAAAGATAGCCACATCACTTGACCCAAGATTTAAGAATCTGTAGTGTCATCCAAAATCTGAGAGGGATGAGGTGTGGAGCTTGCTTTCAGAAATCTTAAGAGAACAACACTCCAATGTGGAAACTACAGAACCCAAACCACCAAAAAAGGAAATTAACCTTCTGCTGCTGTCATCTGACTCAGATGATGTAAATGCATCACGCCGCACTGCTTTGGATCATTATCAAGGTCCAGTATGCTTCAACTGCAGCTGTGGGAACTAAAAGTTATGGACTACAAACTGCAGCATGTTGGAAGAACTTCCTGGTTCTTGTCAGAATGTACCTTCTGTGCCCCCAACAGAAGGTCTCAGAACTGACTGAGCTGGGAGTACACAGAAGGCAAGCAGAGAGGAGGCTGCTGGACTGTAATCCTGTTCTATGTTCTTTACGGAATAAAGCCTTGTTCCTGGTGGTTTGTCTGAGTGGGTCTGGTCTGAGGTGAGCACACACTGACACACAACACAGAGCACACAAAGGAGCCTCAGGCCCAGTTCCACAAAGTTGTGTAAAAAGTCTCAAGGAAAGCTTTCCCTGTCTTGAACAACCTCATGACAGGCCAGTTAACAGGAGCGGGGGCTACACTATGATTATTTTTAAGTAGAGAAAATACTTGTAAATTTTTTCCTTGTTTTTTTTAATAAACAGTGATTGAACTCAAATTTTTGTTGAATAATTAATCTGAGAGGATAGAATTATTTAAAACAAAACAAAAGTGTCATACATAAAAATGGAAAAGTTAGACTGGGCACACCATTTTACTTGTACATAATTTTTTAATATAATTAAGCACCTAAACTTATTTGATGTATTTTCATGGAAGTAATTCTGAATTATTAAAAAAGTGCTCTGTAGATCTTTGTTCTCCATTTCCTACAATTGAAATTCCTGGGGAATATATCTGATTTTGTAATAGTTTAAAATGCTTTGTTTGGTTTCCTTTATATTAAAGTTTTACAAACATTAAAAAGCCAGCTACAAAACAAACAAACAAATAACAACCCAAGGCCAACTATAAACAAAGATATAGAACAAGCAAATGAGAACAAATATAAAATATAGCAATAGATGCAGGGCATCAGAGTGAGCACATAGAGAGCTAGGTCTTCTGCTGCTGTAATTGACTTTCATCTAGCAGCTCTGCTGCTGTACACCATCTGTGATTGTGGCCCATGGGGCCTGATCCTGTGATCCTTGTGCAAGAGAATGCTTAATAAAGTCAGGCTAGGGGCAATGCAATTCTGTCCAGGTTGAATTTCATTGAATAATACGAACTTCGTGTTAAAGGATACCCACTTCCTGGAGACCAGAAGCTCTGTGCAGCAGACTGTGATGTAGAGCTACAGCCATCTCTTGGCTCACATGCAGTGAGAGTGCCTAATTGACACAGAACAGTTGCTTTTAGCTCCAGAAGGTCTGGAGATACTGCATCTTAAAGCAGTGACATTACTTATGGAAAAGCAACTTTTGGTCATTTTTTGTAGTGGTTTCGAAAAATTTAGGGATGCCAGTGAGGTATGGTAGTATTCTCTCACTTCCTGACCTAAACCACTAGAAACATTTAAGCATTTGCTATGTTTTACTTCATTGATGGGCAAAGTGATTTACCCCAAACTTTTCTGGAATCCAACTACTGTGGAAAATGGTGTTTTTACTGAAATTTTCACACTTGGATACATAATGTTAAGGAACAAAATGGAGACTAAAAATGGATTTTCGTACCTAACTTGAGACACCCAGATTTGAAGTAAGGTGCAGCTCAGTGAGTATGAATGGCATAATCTGATGCTGAAAGGTCCGATGTTAAAATGGGATATACCATGCACTTGTATGGCTGTTATGAAAGTGGTATTTATTTGTTCATGCCAATATCACTTATTGCATGCCTCAAATGCTTTCCTTAAAACCATTTCCTAGATTTTTTTGGCTTTCCTGTTACAGTATCATTAGAGCACTGATTACATTAGATTATGAAAGAAGCTAATGGATCTACTCTTAGCTCTCTATTTCATATTTGACTTTGGGGGTCCATTTCATTTTCAGGTGCTTAATTTTATATCAATACTGTCCTTCAGAACAAGGTTTATTCCATCTTCTCAATGTTTTTCATGCATTTAATATGCATAATTTATATCATCCTCATTAAAAATACATGTTTTTGTGCCAGGTGCCAGAACATTTACTTTAATTACGGACATTTTTTCTTTATAGGTCAGTCAGTCTCCAGCCTCTTAATGGATTCAGCAAGATCAGAGCTGTTCATTGCTGTTTTGGGAATTTGCTCAGTTTTGAGAGATTATAGTGGTGCTGTTTATGGAAGCAAAGTGAATTAGAAAAAAGGTTATGCAGAATTAGGTTCAGAATGTAGGTTCAGAAGGATTTATTTAAAGACTAAAATGAGATAAAATTAAATTTTCTTCAACAAACTTGAATTACTATGGTTCAGATCCTGGCACTTGTGGAAAGGGGGAGTAAACAGGGTTTGGACACTGGCTGTCAAGTGGATTGTTAGGGGGTGACAGTCTCTTATCTTTCCAGTTGGGGGAATACCAGAGATGATGTTTTACAGTCATGATTGCAGATCCAGCAATACTGGGCAGACTAGAATTATTCCAGGAATACAAAATAATTGCATCACCTTGGATTTAATATGGTGGCAACTGCGGGTAAAAAAATAGACTTTTGATTGTAACTGCTATCTGGAAGGCATTTGGGTATACTTGACCACTGCCAAGCTCATAAAACAGCTCAAACAACTACTTCAAGTGTATGGTGGCACACCCAATTTAGCCTGTCTTTTTTCATATTAACATCTGATGTATTGGTGTGGTGTTCATACCAGTGTATTCTCCTTAGTATATGATATATGTCAGCACACTCTGTTTACTGGAACTTTCAAGGTGTCTTTCCAGATCCATCTGAAGACATGGCCATTAGATGCTTAACTTGAATTGGTCTTGTTGACCAGTGCCTCCACAGGTTTCTATTTACCACCCTTTTGTATTCTGACCTGGGACCAAATCTCGCCCTCTAGCTGGAGTCTATGGGAGTTGCATCACCTATGCCCGGGATTCCCAAACTCGGTTCGCGGCTTGTTCAGGGTAAGCCGCTGGTGGGCTATGAGATGCTTTGTTTACCTGAGCATCCGCAGGTACGGCTGCTCGTAGCTCCAAGTGGCCGTGGTTCACCATTCCTGGCCAATGGGAGGTGTCAGAAGGGGAGACCCAGCCTGCACCACTTCCTGCAGCTCCCATTGGTCAGGAACGGTGAACTGCGGCCACTGGGAGCTGTGAGCGGCCGTACCTGCGGATGTTCAGGTAAGCAAAGCATCTCATAACCCACCAGGGGCTTACCCTGAACAAGCCACGAACAAAGTTTGGGAACCTCTGACCTATGCCTGTGCTGAATTTAACATCTGAACACCAGAACTAAGAATTGAGAATTTTTTCTCTTCTCCTAACACTTTTTTTTGCAGTGTTTATGACCTACTCAACACCATCACCAGTTCATTCACCTGCACATCCACCAATGTAATATTCGCCATCATGTGCCAGCAATGCCCCTCTGCTATGTACATTGGCCAAACTGGACAGTCCCTACGTCAAAAGATAAATGGACACAAATCAGATATTAGGAATGGCAATATACAAAAACCTGTAGGAGAACACTTCAATCTCCCTAGACACACAATAGCAGATTTAAAGGTAGCCATCCTGCGGCAAAAAAACTTCAGGACCAGATTTCGAAGAGAAACTGCTGACTTTCAGTTCATTTGCAAATTTGACACCATCAGTTCAGGATTAAACAAAGACTGTGAATGGCTAGCCAACTACAAAAGCAGTTTCTCCTCCCTGGGTGTTCACACTTCAACTGCTAGAAGAGGGCCTAATCCTCCCTGATTGAACTAACCTTATTATCCCTACCCTGATTCTTGCTTGCATATTTATACCTGCCTCTGGAAATTTCCACTACATGCATCTGACGAAGTGGGTATTCACCCATGAAAGCTTATGCTCCAAGACGTCTGTTAGTCTATAAGGTGCTATTAGTTAGTCTATTTGCTGCTTTTAACAGTATTACTGTTGCTTTATTTAGTCAGTCACAACCGGAAATCTTTTTTTAGGACATCTTTGTGTTAAGCAAGGCTCAACGGCCATATCTGACTTGCTTAATGCATTTCTGTGGTTGGGTACAAATCACTTATTCAGGTGATGCAGACTGATTTTTTTTTCAGTAAGTTTCTAACCATTGTTATTGAAAAGAATAACCTTCAAATTATAAATGCAGCATAACTGTGAGATGTACAGAAATCAAATATGCCTTGAATTTATTTTAGTAACTATTAATTCATTCTGTCCCTTAAATCAGAAAAGCTACACTCTATTCCCCTATCAAGGACCCAAAAAAGGTTCCAGCATATGTAACCTTTGGGTGGGCTAGAGTTCACTTTATTGCCATTCTCCAATGCCTAAAAACCCAACTCCCATAGAAAAGTAGCTGGAGACCCAGAGTTCAGTCTCTAAGGATTTTCAGCAAGGATTGCACAGGGTCAACCTTCCCACATTCAAGTCCAAAAAGGAACTAAATAAATTAATTTAATTTAATAAATGTATAAAATCTTATGATACAAAATAATAATCTAATTTGTACAATATAACATGGCTATTTTATAATTCACACACATTATCCTCACAGTTATACATAAACACAAAGAAAACAAATTAAAATCTGAACAGTTCAGTCCCCACAGAAACACAGTGATAAGAAACTAAGAGTTCCCAAAAACGTAGGTTTAGTTCATCTAAGTCTCAATTAGAGTCTTTGATCATCAAATCTATACAGTCTGCTGAGTGTAAAACAACATATTCCCTCCACTTGCTTGTAGGAATCTTCAGTTGGAATCCATGAAGGCTCTTCCTCTGCTGAAATCACTGCTAGCCAGACAGCTAACTGGCTAACCAAACACTCGGTTAAGTTTATCGATTTAAAGAAAACCCTGCTGCAAGATGTTTCAGAGTTAGGGACAACAGTCTGCTTTCTGCTCCTGGGCTTAGCTTCTCCCAACTCACACAGGGGACATGGCCCTTTGTATAGCCCCTGCCCTGACTGCTTGCCCTCATGGAGTCTGATCCCAGTGACAGGGAACCTATTGAAGCATACCCAAACCCAAATCCAGAAGCTTCTGGTTGTGGGGTGCTAAATCAACCTAGCAACAATGACCCAGACACAACTGACTCCTACCTCCCCACAATGGGTCTCTTAAAGAGATATCTCCCTATTAGGCACATGAGTTACATATACACCATTGTTTACCCCACCTTTTCCCGAAATAGAAGATCACGTACCCGTGAGGCATCTTGCTTAAGCAATTCCAGGTAAAATGATGTTCCCATCTCTAGTACTTCAAGAATAGCAAATGGGACATTTAAATTAAAAAAATCAAGCTATTGTTATTCACTAGGCAAACATCTCTCATAACATATAGGGATGCAATTTCTCTCTGTCTCTCTAGCTACAAAAAAATCACCAAAGTTTGACTAACAAGGGTTACATTCTGTTTGCCTATGCACAGTGGTCCATTGTGTTCTGGGAGTTAATCCTGTTTTAGACAGGTGTAAAAAATGTAGGTTTAATTCTAATCCATTTAGGAATAGCTTGCCTTGTGACAGAAAGCTGAAGGTTCCAGGGATCAAAACTTCCTGAATCCCCCAAAGAATATGTCTTTCTATGATCAAATTATCTGCCTTGTTCCTTCAATATGTGTCTTGTTCTACTGTAAGCTCTGGAGGATATGGTATAAAAGGTTTTAGTCCATACAATCTTTGACTATATCTATGCCCTCTAAACGTAGAGGAACTATAAAGGACTTTGTTTTCTTTCTAAGTGACTGTTGCACTCTTAAAATGACATGAATGGCATAAGAATGAAGAGAAATATTGATAGGTGTAAGCACCTAACTTGTGAATAAAAGGGGGATTAAAATTAATAGTTTGTGTCAATATAGAATTACAAACCTAGAAATGAATAGAATATAAAAGCCTCCAATAAAAAGGAATACAATATTTTATAAACGTTTGCCATCTCTTGCATATTGAGGGAAGCAGCAGAGAAACAGAGAAGATGAAACCTGAGAACTCAGTTGGCTAATGTCCAATAGAAAGAAAAGCATTGTCACTTCCAAAGAAATTGGGAAACGGCATAAAAACTAAGGTCACAGTATAGGATGCCAGAGTTGACTGAACCTACAAAAGAAGTTGCAGAATCCAGAAGTGCTACCAGAGATTTGGACCAGCCATGTGTAGAAACTCTTCCCAAACCCCGGGTTACCAGGAGTGAGAAGTGGTCAGATTTCATTTCAGAGTTTGCATTTCTATTAATCTTCTTTAGTAGAAGTATCTGAAAGTTATCTTGTTGAATCTACTTTATTTCTAATAAGACCTCAAGGAACTATACTGTAGATTTTCAATTATTCTATAGGCATATTTCTACTTTGTAAGGCCCAAGAGATCCTCAAGACATAACTTTATTCATTACTTTTGATGCTTTAAATTAGTCTCCGTCAAACCAAACAGAAGAAACAGAAGGTGCTACACAATTGCCTTAAGATAAGTGCATCCCTATTCCTTGAAGAATTACTTGAAGTGTGACAAATGTATAAGAACCTATCTGGTATGTTGCTTGGCCCTGAAGACAACTGTTATGGTGGCTTGAGTTGTTGCTCTGAAGGCTGGGAGATGGTTGATCAATGTTCAATTGCCAGGTTGATGGCATTAGTCATGATTTCTCACTTAGGGTGAGAACATACCATGAACAGACCAGACCATGGAACATATAACAACTAAATGACTGATTCAGAAATACAAATGAGGTATTGGAGCAATGCACTCTGCTACTCCTGACCCAATTATCTGGCTTCACCATTTGAATGAAAAATTATAGTTTTTGCATTTACTATTTACATCAGTTGTATGAAGAATAATGAAAAACTGAAGCTGATAACTGACTATAAGAAAATGCAATAATAAATATTGGTGATTTGTAATGTTCTACAATATTGCTGCTGGGCTTCAACACTGGTCTGGGTAAATTGCTTACAAAACTGCAATTGTATTTTATGTTTAATTTATGGCTAGAATGTTTGATGTATCTAAATTTGATGTATACAGTTATTGAAAATATGCCTCTGTGATTCGTGATGAATTAAAAAATTTGTCAAACTTTTAAGAATAACAGAGTTGTGATCTGAAAGTAAAAGTTGACCTAAGAAGAACCTAGCATTAAAATTAATAAATTAATGCTCCTGGACTCAATAACAAGTTATTAAATTATTAAATTCCATTTAAATAATGGCTCTGATATTCATCAAGATGACAAATCTTGTCTGTTAGATTTCAGCTGTAAAATCTAGCTGCCATCTCAGCAATTCCTGAAATTGATTCCCATTCATGATGCCTTCCTGAGACTACAGACTGTCTGAATCACTGACACAGTGTGAACTCCTTTACCCGTGTTAATCTCATTGGTATGCCAAAAGTAACTATTTTGTTACAGATCATCTTAGTGGATGGAATGGAGAAGTGGGTGGGAATGAGACTCACAGTAAGCAGAATGGTAAGGAACTGGGAGTTGCTAGGGAAGAAAATGAAGGAAGAACAGAGGAGAGATGAAAAGCTGGGTGCCTCCTTCATTCGGGCCCCTTTGAAAATCTCACACAGACACTCTATCCTACCCTTTTCTTTGTGCTAACCTCCCATTAATGTCTGTAAATATTCTGCTGTGGCTGGAAGAGAGCATGGAATCCTAAATGTAAATCTAGCTCATTGACCATAATTAAAAATGGAATTTGTCTCTCTCCATTAAATGAATTTATCACCCATGGCCTATGACATTACCTAAAAGTATCTTAATTATTTCTTGTTTAGTCAAGTGATCACTGAAAAGCTAAGAAAAGACAGGTAGCATTATTTATGCCCCTTTCTAACACAATAAGTGCAAACCAAAATTTATAAAAGTCTTTTACTGTAAAACTCAGAAACCTTCAGTTCTATTGAATAAACTGAAGCAGCATAACAGAAACTATTTTCTTTGACTGTCAGCAGACATTTAGACAATATGAAAGTCATCCAGCTATAATAGATTCCTTTATACCTGATGATACCAGTGAACAAAGGGAATCAGCACAAGAGTCATTTATTGCAAAGTGGTACAATAGTTGACATGAAAATGCCTCTCTAGAAGCCTTTCAACATAATAAACTTGTGGGAAAAAACTATCAGAAAGGGTCCTAGAAATAAAAGAAAACTCTGCTTCAAACAAACAGGTGCCATTCTATTACATTTTTGATTTCTTAGAGAGGCTGAGTTACAACAGATAGATCAACACTAGCTGTGACATGTCTGTGTATGCTGAATCAGAGAAAGGAGGGAGACAGTAGTGATTTCTAAAAGTTTTTATTGTGAACCAACTAACTGAATAAGCGCTTCAGCTATCATAAGGACAAAAATGTCTTTTCTGGGTATGGATACCAAAAGCCAAACCCAAACATCTGCAACTTAGTAAGACTGTTAGGTTGAGTGCATCCTCATATATATGATAGTAGCGAATTTGTGATCATACTGTCTGATGGCAGAAGAAAGTAAAAATAAATTTACCTTCACATATTGATTTTTAAAATCTTAGTTTTAGATATTCTTTTCTGGTGGTATAAAAAAGGTTCATCAGCAATATTCTCTACACCTAACAGAACTGAATTAATCAAATAGTACAAGGTACTGATAGAACATAGACTTTACACATAAGATCTCACCAGATCCCCCACAATTTTATCACCAAATTTTAAAGATATTTTTAAACCATCTTTTTAAGATTGCAATGATATTTCCTGCATTTTCCATTGATACTTACTCATGCTTCAGTGCAGGGGGATGAACAAGATGATCTCTATAATTCTATAATTCTTTGATCCAATCTTGCATCACTAGTGCTCAAGGCAAATTTTTTCCTTTATCCATTAAATGTTCATTTCAGCTTTGGAAAGATGAATATTTAGCAATTTCTTCATTTTTGAGATGAAGTCCAGTAATTCAGTAAAATAAGACAACACATTTTGGGTCTGTGGATTGGCATTCTTATAACAGTAATGTGCTCACCATTTGTATAAACTCTATGCAGTAACTTCATATTTTTCTATATCTCCATATGTCATATCTTGTATCACTATTCTCTGGATCTCAAAGAGCTGCTTGCATCTATGAATTTTTTTGCTTTAGGTTTTTTTTGGGGGGATGGGGGAGTATAATACACATAGAATCATAGAGTTTAAGGACTGAAAGGACCCCACAACTTTTAGTCTGACTTTCTGAACATCACAGACCATTAAATCCCACCCACTCATTGTACTGAGCCCAATAATCTTAATCAAACTAAAGTATTACATCCCTCAGCAGACTGAACTATTGTGTGTCACAGGTAGACAGTAGGAGGGACCAAGGTATTCCACTGCCTGAGACCCCTGCAATGGCAGGGAACTGATTTGGAGAAACATGCACAAATGATAAACATCATTCAATACATAAAAGGGAAATGTTTTTATATTTTATGTTAATTATTGTTCTAGTACAAAATACTTTATTAACTAACTTTTTCAAACTCGGGTGCCTGAACCTAAGTTTTAAAATCCACATTTAGGCACTACATTTGGGCTTCCATGCCTGAAAATTTGGCCATTGCATTTGGTTAGTGCATGAATTATTGTACTAGTACACAGGTGCCTCCTAGGAAATGGCTGAGGCTCCAAATTTGAATACAATACACTTTAAAGAAAAAACGATAAAGTGATAAGAAGTTAAGAGCCTGATGCTGGAGCCCTTACTCATGCAAAAAAATCATGAAGACAATGAGAGGTTTGTTTGGGTTGGGATAACAGCATTAGGCCCTTAGCTAGGTAATATAAGAATAAATTATTGTAAACACATCACAATAGAGTGAATAGGACTACTGAAGTTTGATTTGTAATATGAAGACTGGAGCTTCACTTGTGTGCATTGAACTAATCTAGCTTCTCCTAAAATTGTGTTCATATGCTCTGTTTCTTCTACCAGAATACTGATTTTTTTGAAAAGGGCCTTGGCCCAATACATCTGAACCAGAATGCCTTGAAATGTTTATGAAAGCAAGTGCTATAGATGAGGCTACAGTGTCGGCAGGGACTTTTCAAACATACTTAACAAAGATAGTCAAGAGGCTGTTGTAAATCACCAGAGCAGAAGTGAAAAGTAGGCAGCTTGGTTTGACACAATCATACTTCATTTGAAATTAATTTCGATGTGAAATCCATTTATATATTGAATGGTGAAGCTTACAAAAAAGCAATTGAAGTTAACTGTAAACAATGTGTATTTCCATCTTTTAATTAGAGATCCTACAGTGTCTCATTAATCTAAAATCATTTAGTAATCATTTGAAGTTTTCATATAATTTGCCTAACTGTTCAATATCTTGAATAGTGATCCTATACCAAACCTGACTGGTGACTTGGATATGGACTCCAGTATTAGTGGGAAATCGTCTGTTTTCAGGAGAAAAGGTCGTTTGATCTCCACCCTGGCATTATGTTTCTGAAACTATATCTGCACTACAGCTGGGGTCGATGCTCTAAGATCGATCCACCAGTGGTCGATTTAGTGGGTCTAGTGAAGACTCGCCAAATCAACAGCAGATCACTCTCCAGTTGACCCCTGTACTCTATCCCTGATTAGAAGAGTAAAGTAAGTCGACGGGAGAGTTTCTCCCATCGACCCCATGAGGTGTAGATCCCGCAGTAACTCGACCTAAGGTAGTCGACTTCAGCTACGTTATTCACTTAGCTGGAGTTGCGTACTGTAGGTCGACTTACCACGGTAGTGTAGACATAGCCTAAGACATAGTGAAATATATGAAAGTGGTGTGCTTCAATGAAGTAAGGGAAAACCTTTTCAGTGTAAACAAGTTGTTTCACTGAGTTCTGAATAAATGGGTGGTGCCAATCAGACTTATAATGTATTTTTTGTATCTATTGCTTGTACCATAATCGAACAGGTGCATATGTGGAATATGGAAACTGAAGGTGAAATCCTGGCTGCATAGAAGTTAGTGGGAGTTTTTCCATTGCTGTTAATAGGGCCTGGATTTCATCCATGGTTCATCCTGGCTTCAGTAAGTACTGAAACAATATTTTCTTGGTGGCAGTAGGCATTCTAATGGACAGGAGAAACTACCCACCCTGGGAGAGTATGTGCATATTGTAAATGCATGTATTTTCAAAATAGGCGAATGAACCCAGTCCCATAACTCTTTCTTGGGGCACGCAGGACTGTGAGTCACTGTATTACCCACTTGCCTCAGCAAAGGAGAGAGACTTCCTGGGGCTAAACTGGTTGTCAACTCCCTAGTATGACCAACATGTTAGCCACCTTGACAGTCTATTCAGGGCACGGCCAGCCCTTACTTTGCCTTGCAAAAGTACACCTAACTCTTTAAATATTATCAGTACATACATTTCACAACAATATTAATGACCAGCATGACCTCAATTTTCATCTGATGCCTTGTAAGACATTATTTATGGATAAATACAATGAAAGCAGTGTGTTAGGTGGAGTGAGTTTGTCAGGCCTCCTAAGATCTGCAGATAGAGTAGTGACCACTTTGATAGTTGGCACCAATGGGCCTCTGTGTCAAACATACTTTTTGGAATAAGTCAATATTTTCTATTAAACCAAACCATAATTATTTTGATTAACAATTGTATCTTTCTGGACTACTATAACATTCTGGGACTTTCAATGGTATTAAGTGTTAAAACATATGTTTGGAAGCAATATTCCAGTCCATGTGTGCTCTCTTCATTGTAATTATAACAGTGCATTTTAATGTCAATGAAGTTATTATGCTAAACTCAAATATTTCAGCATATGGAATACTAAATTTGCTAACTGTTTTAGAAGTCAATACATACACCAAAGAAGAAATGGCAATTAATCATAATTAGAAAATGACTTCTGACAATCATAATGCAAGCTGGAGGCATTTGGATTTTCACAGCTGGACAATTATAAAAAACAAAATACTCTACTAAAGCTGTTTAGTTACTGAAAAATAAAACAGGATGAGCTACCATAAACAACTTTTAAAACATGCATAATAGAATAAGTGCCAGCTTTTATTTTAAAAATCCACTTTGATTGAGTTATTCAGTACAAAATAGTGATAATTTGCTTCCTCTGTAACTTCAATGCCTACTCTTTTCCTTCTCCGGTCATCTAATCACTTAAGCAACTTGTTCAAACTTGTTCTCTTATATTTCTTTGTGAAAATGAAATATCATATTATTAAACTGATTTTGATGATCATCACCATATTATAACCATGGTATAAATCAGTGTTTAATTGTCCCCATGTTATTTATTCATTATCTGTTAGATGGAGCAGTATTTGAATGGCTGGAAATTGACTTTGACCTGGAGGATAGTCAAATTCTGATTTTTACAACAAGAAAAAAAAACAGATGATGGATGGCCATTATCAAAAGAACTTGACAGCCAAATCCTTTTAGCATCCAGAGCCTGATCATATAAACTAAACTTACCTCAAATAGTCAATTTCCTTACCCTTAAAAGTAATCCTTTTGAAGTTTAGGACTTCTCACATGAAGCATTGGCAGAACTGGCCCTATGATATTACAGGAACTTAAAGATTTACATAATTGAACACATCAAGATTTATGATGCATTTTTATTGTATTCATTTGGGAAGTAACTTTACCCATCGACATTCATTAGTAGATGTGCAGGTGAATGAGCCCCTGATAGTGTGGCTCATGTGGTTGGAGGACCCACCATCAGAGAACCCAACCACATGAGACACACCATCCGGGGCTCATTCACCTGAACATCTACTAATATGATATATGCCATCATGTGTCAGCAATGCCCCTCTGCTATGTACATTGGCCAAACCGGACAGTCTACATAAAAGAATAAATGCACACAAATCAGACATCAGGAATGGTAACATACAAAAGCCAGTAGGCAAATACATCAGTCTCCCTAGACATTCAATAACAGATTTAAAAGTAGCCATCCTTCAACAAAAAAAACCTTCAAAAACAGACTTCAAAGAGAAACTGCAGAGCTACAATTCATTTGGAAATTTAACACCATTAATTTGGCCTTGAATAGGTACTGGGAGTGGTTGGCTCACTACAGAAGCATTTTTCCCTCTCTTGGTATTGACACCTCCTCATCAGTTATTGGGAGTGGACCAGATCCACGCTGATTGAATTGGCATTGTCAACACTGGTTCTCCACTTGTAAGGTAATGCCCTTCTCTTCATATGTCAGTATATTTATGCTTGCATCTGTAATCTTCACTCCATGCATTTGAAGAAGTGGGGGTTTTTTACCCACGAAAGCTTATGCCCAAATAAATCTGTTAGTCTTTAAGGTACCACCAGACTCCTCGTTGTTTTTGTGGATACAGACTAAAAAACGGCTACCCCTCTAACTTTCATTTAAAAATTGTCAGTTATGGAGAATCAACCACAACCCTAAGTCAATTGTTCCGATGATTAATCACCGTCACTGTCAAAAATTCACATTTCCAGTCTGAATTTGTCTATTTTCAACGTCCAACCATTGGATCATGTTTATATTTTTATCCATTAGATTGAAGACTCTATTAACAAATGTTTGTTCCCCATGTAGATACTGTAATCAAGACACTCCTTAACTGTCTCTTTGTTAAGCTAAAAGGATTAAGCTCTTTGAGCCTATCACTACAAGGCATGTTTTCTAATCCTTTAACCATTCCTGTGACTCCTCTATGAACCCTCTCCAATTTATCAAAATCCATATTGAATTGTGGGTACCAGAACTGGACACAGTATTCTAGCTGCCGTCACATCAGTGCCAAATACAGAGATAAAATAACCTGTCTACTCCTACTTGAGATTCCCCTATTTATGAACCAAGGATTGCATTTTACACTGGGAGCTCATATTTAGCTGATTATCCACTCCCCCTGCACTAATCTTTTTCAGAATCACTGATTCCCAGAGTAGAGTCCCTCATCCTGTAAATACGGCCTACTTTCTTTATTGCCGCGTGTATACATTTACATTTAGCTCTATTAAAGCACATATTGTTGGTTTGCATCCAGTTTATCAAGTGATCTGGATCATTCTGTATCAGTGACATGTCTTCTTCATTATTTACCATTCCCCCATTTTTTGTGTTTCTGAAAATTTTATCAGTGATGATTATGTTTTTTTTCCAGGTTACTGTTAAAAATGTTATATAGCATAGAGCTAAGAACAGATACCTGGCGGACCCCACTAGAAACACACTAGTGTGATGATAATTCCCCATTTACAATGACATTTTGAGAACCCTCAGTTAGCCATCTTTTAATCCATTTAATCTGTGCCATGTTAATTTTATGTCTTTCTAGTTTTTAATCAAAATGCTGAATGGTACAGCCAAATTCCTTACAAAAGTCTATTAGATCAATACTATTATCTTTATCAAACAAGCTTGTAATCACATCAAAAAAGGCATCAAGTTAGTTTGACAGAATCTATTTTCCATAATCCCATTTTGATTGTCATTAATTATATTACCCTCCTTTAATAATAAAGTCCTGTATCTGCCACTCCATTATCTTGCCTGGGATCAATGTCAGACTAACGTGCCTATAATTACCTGGAGCATACTATTTACCCTTTTTTAATATTATGCCTCTGCATGACTGTGCATCCAGAGTCATGACCTGGTCCTGACTAAGTACCCATACATTTAACATTTAAATAGACAATGGTGTTTAGTGATGAGGAGGATTTCTCTGCTTTTGTAGTTTATACCAAGAATGTAGACGTTTGGTGGTAATTGCAAAACATTTTCCTTTTTTTTTTTTTGGTAGTTGCTACAGGAGAACATCACAAGTATTTAAAATCTAGCTTCTACACGTAGTGTCATCAGCTGGCATGGGAGAATTGTTAGGCTTTGAAACCTGACAGTTTTGATGAGTATTCCTTCAGACTGTGCTTTGTGACTGACATGAAATGTCTTTCTGATTCAGTCAAACAAAAGTGTGGCATCATTTGGTCATATGTCAGTATTCCTGGGTGGGTGGTTATTTTTAGAACATCTAAACTAGGATGTTACTAAGGCTATGGCTACATTACGCAGCTTTTAGCTACATGGCTATGTCGCTACAGTCATGCAGCTGAAAGCCACGCAGTGTAGCTGCTGTTTGTCGGCAGGAAAGAGCTCTCCCACTGACAAAATATTCCACCCCCCATGAGTGGTAGCGGCTTTGTCAGCAGGAGAGGAAAGCGCTGTTCACACTGGCACTTTTTGTCGGTATAACTTTTGTTGTTTGGGGTGTGGGTTTTTTAACACCTCTGAATGACAAAAGTTTTGCTGACAAAGTGCCAGTGTAGACACACTCTAAGACCTGAATTGACAATATTTTCCTAATGTTTCCTTTAAATTTGCATAAAAGGGTAGGTGTTCAATTAGCTCAGAGTTTGAAAACTTTAGTTAAAGCCCTTAGTTTCTCTGGCAGTAAAAAGAATATTTTGAGGGAGACATTTGCAAGAGTAGGTTTCCAGAAGGTACATTAGTTGTCACTGATGAAGATGAGACTCTCACAATCAAGTCATAATTATTTCAGTTCTATGATTAAATATTGACAGAACTTTTGACAACTACACCATATCCTGAATACAACTCCCCCCCCCCCCGCCAACAATAAAATGGATTGCAAAGGACTGCTGTGAAACCGATCCTGTTCCTTGTACAGAAGTCATAAAAGCTAACTGGCTACCAGGGAGAATTCCTCCCAAGCAGCTGTATATTGCCTCTTTGCAAGTTGTGGTGTAGGGCCATTACAGGGCAGGGAAGGAATATGGCATAATGCATGACGCTACAATCATTCTGGGCAGCTCCACAACACAGTGCTCGCCATACGCTTCCCAGACAGGGCTGCCATTACTTATAGCAGCATCTCCCAATGACAAGGTACATAAGGAGACATTTTAGCCCCTGACCAACCAAAATCCTGAGGCTACAAAAGTGACTAAACACTGCCTTTGCCCTCACTGCCCCCAGGCTGTGCTTGTGCTATGCCTCCTGTAGGTGCAGCACACCATCTCATGTGTGAGTAAAAGTTGCAGCATAACGCTTTATGTATTAGAGTTATTGGGTAGTGTAGCGCTCTAACTGATCTATCTAGTATATATAGTTGTGTATTTTTCATTTGGAGATTTTTCAAATTAATTTAATTGCATCAAAAATTCTACTATAAAATGCAATTCTCCATGCTAAATGAATTAGTAAAACGAAAGCCAGATTCTGCACTACAGACTACCTACATGTTCTATTTTCATAAATGCATATTGTTACCAAACCTTTCAGTAATGTCTCTAGATTTAGGTCAGAATAGGCTTTTCCTTTAAAAATGTAACTTTCACACAATAATAGCAAAGTTAAATCAATGATCAATTACAATACCAGAAATTGATGATAAAGGGTTTTCATGTACGTTTATCTGCAAGTTAACATTTGTTTTATTAGCATATTTATTGTTTTATTAGCATATTTATTAAAAAGTGGCAAAAGTGTGTCAAGACAAGTTTCAGATTTTTTCAAGATTTGCTAAAAGAATTTTGAAAAATGGAAGATTGCCAATTTGCATAGCAATTATTTAAAAACAACAACTGCCCTTTAAAGTAGGTTGAACTTACTTACTCTATAAGTCCATGAGCATAATTTTCATGATATTTTTTATCTTGATATTTTAATAGCGATCAGTTGATGACTGCTGCTTTTTCAATGTTGTGATGGTACAACAGTGAAACGGAGAAAAGTCCATGAAATGTGGCATCTCAGAAGAAAGCTCTGAGTCTGTGGAATTGTATGTAAATTGTCTTAGAACATCAAAACAAAATAAAGCAATTTCATTGCAAATTAGACCCTTGTGACAACATAAATAAAACAACATGGCCCCAGTCCTGTCTGGTGCATAACCTACAGTTGACAAATTCCAAGTTGGACCTGGTCCTCTCAAAAAAAATGTGAATTAAAATAGAGTCCTCTGTGTCCCATTAAAAGGAAGTGTAAAATGCAAGGACAGGATGGGGTACAGATTACCTATTTACTCTTTGAGGCTACAAAGTAAAAATTGAGTATAGTCTGGCAAAAAAAATGGTCAGAACGTAAGATTCCATTCATCTACTGTCTGGGATGTAGGTCTTTCACAATTATAATGTAAGGTGAGAATTGTTAGCTATGATTGCTCTGATGAAAGACATGCATTGAAATCCTCATCCAAAGCCCAATGACATCATAAGGAGCCTTTTCAAGGGCTCTGGATCAGGTTCTGAATACTTTGGGCATGTGACCTCAATCATTCCATAGCTAATTATTCAGATAAAGAAACTAGTAAACATAATTGCTTAAAGGTTCATCTTTATTTTTTAAAAAAATCAACACATTTGTATGTTCAAAAGTTTAGAATGCAATATCTTTGGGGCAGGAACAGCCATTTACAATATGTTTGTACATTATGTCACTAAAATATCTCCAATGCATTTTGCTATCACTTTCTATGAAATGTCTACATTTCTTCAAACAGGTAAATTAGGAAGAAGAATTAAATTATTAGTTGGTAGAGCACCTAGCACAATGGGGGCTTAACTTGGTCATGGCTTTTATCCATTAACACAATATAAATGAATAATAATTATTATTATATCTTTATATTTTGCTAGTACCTAAAAGCAAACACAATTGAGGCCCCAATGTGCTTTACAAACTAATCATAATTAAATCATTTAATTATTCAACCATCTTTCTTGTTCAGAGAAATATGTAGAGTTGTAATAGAAAACGCAAAATGCATTGACGATTGCTTTAATTTTAGTAGCGTAATGTGATACACTTGTAGTTTCTAGCAACATTATTTTCATCCTTCCTCTTTACTGTTAGACTTCACTGAAATCCTTAAAATGTCTTTAATATTTTATATATAGATCAAAAATATCTGGCTGATAAACACTGTACTAATAACAGATACTTATGTTTTAACTGTTTTGTTCCTCATTTAAACTAAAAAAAAAGCCATCTTTAAACATCAGCTTCATCATATGGTTTGGAACACAGTGTGGCCTGACAGAGGAGATAGACTGTTTAAGGATGTTTTTCTTCCTTCTGCTTTATCAAATTGAGTAGTACAAGGTTTATTCACTTTTGCTGTTGACTTTGATTAAGACTGCTGACAAGCTTTTTCCCATTTCAACACTTGGAAGCAACAATATATCTTTCCTAATTCAAGGGTTTGTGGTTTCTGATAGCAGAAAAAGAGATAGTGCACTTTAAACAATGTTCCCACCACTCCTGCAGAAACTTTATTGCTTCAGTTCCAGTCACAACTATGACAAATGACCTACACAGAAGCTGCCTTTTAATGACAAGATGACTGAAATAATTGATTGGTTCAACACCATGAGGCCTGGACAGTAGAAAGTTTATTATGCACATGCATGAAGAAGATAGCTTTTATTCTTTATTGAAATAGAAATATCTCAAACAGCTGGTTCATCATTAATAGAAAGAGAAAGATAATGAAAACAAATAAGTATAATAAGGGGAATAAACAGCAAGCTGTATGAATTATGGTGCTCTAACTCCATTGGAACCTTAAGATAGAATTATACCCCTATGGGAAAATTGCCTGTTTTTATTTTTATTTCCGGAATCAGACACACACACACATATATATATATATGTATATATATATATATATATATATATATATATATATAGTCTTTACCGCTCCCAGTAGTAGTTCTGTTATCTATACCTATTCGTACTGCTACAGGACTCTTTAAACATCTCTGTCTGTACCCCACCACCTCCTTTCTTTTTCAATCTCTGTCAAAACATCTCTCTCCTCTTCCTGCTTTAGACCTGTCTTCATTGTCTGTTTTGTTTGGGTTCATTGGAGTTTTGGATGAAGGCTGAGGTTGCTTCTTCATTCGTGTGAACCTGTTTTCTCATTCCTGGAGTTTAACACCATAATCCATGTTTTGTACTGCTTTAACTTCAAGACAGCAAGTACTATATAAAAGTATCTGCTATAAAATTTAATAGCAAAAATATTATTTCTTAGTACACTAAGTTCCATCTATATATAGTCAATGAGCAAACATTAAACTAAACTCAACTAAAGCAGTAAAATTGATTGCACAGGCACAATCTCAATTAGCCTTCCTGGGTTAGCTTCAGTTTATAAAACTATGCCTAGCTAATGCTCTAGGCCAGTACTTCTCAAATATTTCCACACTATGATCCCATGTGTGGAAACAACCAGAAAAAAAAGGTTTGGGATCTCCTCTCTCACCCCTCATAAAAAAACATGGTGATTGCAACCCTCCTGGACCTATTTGTGACCCTTCCTAGTCTTCAGAGCTAAAACAGAAAGAGAGAGGAGGTCTCTGATTTACTCAAGATACAAACTATGACAGGCTTGAACCATTATGAATTATGGTTTGGTTATGTTTTCTGTGAATAATTTCCAGGATAAAACAGAGTTACTGTACTAGGCATTTAATCTCACAACCTCAGGAGAGGACATAATTGGGTTTAAAACAAGGGCCGTGTCTCCCAAAGCATGCTATTCCATGTGAGGCATTTAAGACTATAGGTGGCTTTCTGCAACATTTCCACCACCCTGTTCCTGGAGTCTCTAAGGTCCGGCTGGCAATAACTCTGGTTGGTCTAACTCATGATGGTGGACAATAGTTCTTAATGGACCACTCTTCTGGAAAGGATCATCAGAATGTAACATGCTTTGGCCGCAAGCCCTCTTCTTTCACTCCCAACATATCCCCTGCCTGCCCCAGAATTTTTCCTATGGAAATAAGGATCCTCTGCCCATACACAAGAGTGCCTGCTTGCTAAAATTAGTTACGTTTGATAGTATGACATTATTGGATGGAACTTTTTGGGATGATTTTATTTTGCATGCTTATACTTAAGTAATTTTATATGCTCGTGGGTATATAGTTTTTTTAATGGTTACATAGTTGGTTTTAAACATGGAAGAAATACAGCAAAATGTCCATTTGAATTGTAAGATTATTCCATTCCATTTCTGCACTTGCATTGTTATAGGTACTTTTAGATCACTGATTGCCTTATGTTGATGATGATGTGTCTTGCAGCCCTATGTCAAAAGAAAATATATATATTTTATAATACGCAAAGTAAATGCTTATGAAAGGAGCTATAGTGACGACCCTTGGAATTAATTCTTGATTTATATAGAGATTTAGAAAACAGTGAGAGTGCAGATTTCGCCAGATTTCTTGCCATAGTGTATCAACTATGAACTAATGAATCACTATGGGTTGAGAGGGTGGTTTGGTCTATGACCATTCATTTAATCCTTGATCTCTCTGCTGTGACTTCTAACAAAGTGCTAATTAGTATTAAACATAAATTTTGTGTTTCTTTCATGGACACTTGGAAATAAGTAATGATAAAACTCCCACAGATGTCTAACTTTGTATATATTGGACTAGAATCAGTGGTTCTCAAACTGTGGGTCGAGACCCCAAAGTGGGTTGTGACCCCATTTAATGGGTCACCAGGACTGGCTTAGAGTTTCTGAGGCCTGGAGCTAAAGCCAAAGCCAGAGCCCCATCGTCTGGTGCTGAAGCCCAAGGGCTTCAACCCTGGGTGGAAGGGCTAGGTTACAGACCCCCCTGCCTGGGGCTGAAGCCCTCGGGCTTTGAACCCCTCCCCCATCTGAGGCGGTGAAGCTCAGACTTTGGTTCCCCTGCCCCCCGGGATTATGTAGTATTTTTTGTTGTCAGAAGGGGATCATAGTGCAATGAAGTTTGAGAACCCCTGGACTAGATTGTGCCTTGTAGGCGCAGCCTTCAATTCAGGGGAAGATCTTCATTGTTTGGGTAAGTCTGCAAATTGCTATACCCTTTTATGGCAGGTAACATACTTATTCATAGATTCATAGATACTAAGGTCAGAAGGGACCATTCTGATCATCCAGTCTGACCTCCTGCACAACGCAGGCCACAGAATCTCACCCACCCACTCCTACAAAAAACCTCACCTATGTCTGAGCTATTTGAAGTCCTCAAATCATGGTTTAAAGACTTCAAGGAGCAGAGAATCCTCCCTCAAGTGACCCGTGCCCCATGCTACAGAGGAAGGCGAAAAATTTCCAGGGCCTCTCCAATCAGCCCTGGAGGAAAATTCCTTCCCGACCCCAAATATGGCAATCAGCTAAACCCTGAGCATATGGGCAAAATTCAACAGCCAGATACTACAGAAAATTCTTTCCTGGGTAACTCAGATCCCACCCATCTAATATCCCATCTCAGGGGATTAGGCCTATTTACCCTGCACTGGGCAAAACATGGAGGAGCAGAACCTTTGCATTTACTTTCCATGTTGTGTGCCGACTTCCTACTCCGCTTGGGATTCTGTATCCCTGTGAAGTGATTAAAAAGCTGTCCCTGAACTCACAGAATTGCAGTTCTTTCCCAAACACACAAGTAGAAGGAAGACTTCTTTCTTTCTCTCTGCCCCCCTCCTCCCTCACAGAAGGGGTAAGGAGAAACTTTGGACTGCACTGTGCTTTTACCAGAAGCCCTGTGAATGTATGAGTGGGGGTGGAGCATCATATACTTGTGATCAGAGATGCATAATTTCCTCCCCCCCACAACACACACTTGCTCCAAGTGGTCCAACCAGTAGTTTCTACCACCATACCTGTCCCACAACTACTCAGTTCTGTTGGCCAGTGCATTGTAATGCAGAGCTAAAATTCTACTATTTTCTGCTTACTCCTGTACTCAGTGTATAGGGATGCTGCACAGAAGCATAAAGGGCAGTAGGTGTATTTACCCCACTTACGCCCTTTCATGGCATGCATATACCAGGCTACAGAACTCTGCTTTTTATAGAATTAATGAACAAATGGTAATACAATTCATGCAAATATTTATATATTTAGGGCCAGGTTCTGTCAGCCTTACTCAGAATGAGTAGCCTTGTTGAAAGCAATACAACTACTTGTGGAATGGTGTGCTACTCAGTTTAAGTAAGGGCAGCAGATACCTGCATTTAATTAACATATATTATACTAAAAGTATATTATCCTCATTTAAACATATTTACTAGTAAGTGGTAAATATGCATATTCCTTTGGAATAATATACTAACCTGAACAAAACTGCAATTTGCAAATTGTAAGCATAGGAAGTGTACTTAGCTTTTCATTTGCATATATGCCATGCATTCATTAAAGAACCAAGAGAATGCATACTGAAAAAAAACAAACTTAAGTAGAAGTCATCAAAAGCAGTTAGGAGATTGAGCCATTAGCCCCCACCTTAACCTTCCCAAAACCTCCATTAGCTAGACACAGATTAGAAATTATTTTCAAAATGACAGGTTTCAGAGTAGCAGCCGTGTTAGTCTGTATTCGCAAAAAGAAAAGGAGTACTTGTGGCACCTTAGAGACTAACAAATTTATTAGAGCATAAGCTTTCGTGAGCTACAGCTCACTTCATCGGATGCATTTGGTGGAAAAAACAGAGGAGAGATTTATATACACACACAGAGAACATGAAACAATGGGTTTATCATACACACTGTAAGGAGAGTGATCACTTAAGATAAGCCATCACCCACAGCAGGGGGGGGAAAGGAGGAAAACCTTCCATGGTGACAAGCAGGTAGGCTAATTCCAGCAGTTAACAAGAATATCAGAGGAACAGTGGGGGGTGGGGTGGGAGGGAGAAATACCATGGGGAAATAGTTTTACTTTGTGTAATGACTCATCCATTCCCAGTCTCTATTCAAGCCTAAGTTAATTGTATCCAGTTTGCAAATTAATTCCAATTCAGCAGTCTCTCGTTGGAGTCTGTTTTTGAAGCTTTTTTGTTGAAGTATAGCCACTCTTAGGTCTGTGATCGAGTGACCAGAGAGATTGAAGTGTTCTCCAACTGGTTTTTGAATGTTATAATTCTTGACGTCTGATTTGTGTCCATTCATCCAGATTGACAGAGCCAGAAGAGTACCCAGAAGTCACCTACTACAGGACAGGCCCAACAAAGAAAACAACAGAACGCCACTAGCCATCACCTTCAGCCCCCAACTAAAACCTCTCCAACGCATCATCAAGGATCTACAACCTATCCTGAAGGACGAGCCATCGCTCTCTCAGATCTTGGGAGATAGACCAGTCCTTGCTTACAGACAGCCCCCCAATCTGAAGCAAATACTCACCAGCAACCACACACCACACAACAGAACCACTAACCCAGGAACCTATCCTTGCAACAAAGCCCGTTGCCAACTCTGTCCACATATCTATTCAGGGGATACCATCATAGGGCCTAATCACATCAGCCACACTATCAGAGGCTCGTTCACCTGCGCATCTACCAATGTGATATATGCCATCATGTGCCAGCAATGCCCCTCTGCCATGTACATTGGCCAAACTGGACAGTCTCTACGTAAAAGAATGAATGGACACAAATCAGACGTCAAGAATTATAACATTCAAAAACCAGTTGGAGAACACTTCAATCTCTCTGGTCACTCGATCACAGACCTAAGAGTGGCTATACTTCAACAAAAAAGCTTCAAAAACAGACTCCAACGAGAGACTGCTGAATTGGAATTAATTTGCAAACTGGATACAATTAACTTAGGCTTGAATAGAGACTGGGAATGGATGAGTCATTACACAAAGTAAAACTATTTCCCCATGGTATTTCCCCCCCCACCCCACCCCCCACTGTTCCTCTGATATTCTTGTTAACTGCTGGAATTAGCCTACCTGCTTGTCACCATGGAAGGTTTTCCTCCTTTCCCCCCCCTGCTGTGGGTGATGGCTTATCTTAAGTGATCACTCTCCTTACAGTGTGTATGATAAACCCATTGTTTCATGTTCTCTGTGTGTGTGTATATAAATCCCTCCTCTGTTTTTTCCACCAAATGCATCCGATGAAGCGAGCTGTAGCTCACGAAAGTTATGCTCTAATAAATTTGTTAGTCTCTAAGGTGCCACAAGTACTCCTTTTCTATTTTCAAAATGTAAACTATGCAGCACAAAACAGCCCAGTACTTTTAATAAAAAAATGTGAAAATACAGCTTCCATTCTACAGAAGAAAGAAATAATGAATCAAATAAGACGGTTAACTGCTAATGCCTGATAAAGTTATATTACATTGATTGACCAAGACAATTTAATTAAAGCAAGCACATTGGAAATCTGATACCTTAATGTAATGCTTTATAATCCACACAACTGCTGAAAACATTATTTAATTTAATATATAAGAAGTAAACCAAGTAAATTAAATATTTATCTTTATGAGAGTACATGTATAATTTTTATTAAAGTTCATGTATAGCTGAAACAAGAAGAAACAATAATATTTGGACTTGATTTTATCATCATGACATGGACCTTGTGTGCATGGGTTTACACAGAAAACAGGAGCATTAGAGGTAGATACAAGTGCCAATAATCACAGCTGTAATTTTAATAAATCATTATGAAGGACTATGAGCTTGATCTTGAAGTCCCGATTCAGGCAAAACATTCCATAAGCTTCATTGGGAGTTTTCTCTGTGCCAGGGCTACAGAGTTGAGCCCTTGAGTATATTACTGCAGTAATTATCATTTTGCCATATTCCTTGTAAAAGCAAAAGCTTTTATATGAGAAGTAGATGGGTACTAAAAAGAATTTTGGCTCAAATCTTAATTGCTGCAAATAAACTCAGTCCTGTCCCTCTGACTCAGAAAGAAAAATTGAACATTTACCCAGAATGTTCTTAGGTAAGAATATACATGACAGCATCAGACATGAACCCTTCTCTTTACTAAGGGTATGTCTACAATGAGAAGTTATGGACAACATTTTTGTCTTTCACGGGTACTTTAAAAAGCCCCCAGCGAAAGACAAAAGTTTTGCTGATACAAGTGGCAGTGTGAACACGGCTTTGTCGGCAGGAGCGCTCTCTTGCCAACAAAGCTAACGCCGCTCACAGGGCTGGAAGTATTTTGTCGGCAAAAGTGCCGACAAAGAGTATTTATACAGGCTGACTTTTAGCAACAAGGCTGTGTTGACAGAAGAATGCTTCCTCTGACCTAGCTACCACCTCTTGGGAAGGTGAGTTACCTATCCTGATAGGAGAACCCTTCCCATTGGTGTTGGTCCTGCTTTGAGCAGGGGATTGGACTAGATGACCTCCTAAGGTCTCTTCCAACCCTGATATTCTATGATTCTATGGTGTAGGTAGAGTCTACACTGATGGGCTACATGGGATGCAGCTGCAGCGCTGCATGTGTACTGCTGTAGAATTTAAAGTGTAGATAAGTGCTAAGTAAATTCAGGAGTCCTTTCCAGCACCTGCCTCCTTGTCCAGTTGACAGCAGATCTTGAACCAAGCTCAACAGCTATTCTCTGACTCCTCCAGAGTTGCTGCAGCCACTCACCAGATTGGTGTGATTTCCTCCCCATGCTCTGATTGTGGGCCAGCATTTCAGACAATAACTCATGCTAGGAGAGTGCCCAACTTGAAATCTGGAAGGAGACTCACAATGCCTCCCCACCCTAGATGCAGATGCCATTGTCTGGACATTGAGCTGTGACAGCAAAGCAAGAGAGAGAGCTACGTTGTAGACATTGTAGTGTGGATGATATACTGCACGGACCAGCAGTAGCTGCAGTCATCAGGGAATCCTGCTGGTATGAGAGTTGCTCTTACCCATAGAGGCAGCAGTACAGCTGTTTGCTGACATGGCATTTTGGCCCCATAGGCAGCAGAGGGCGCTGGCCCAGACCAGGGAATTCAGACTTCTGTAGAACTATTTTTCATTAAGCTCACAGAGGCAGGGTATAGGGCTCCTTGCAGCTACAATCATTTTTTTCTATCTCAGCTCTTGTTTTTCCTTGTCCAGCCACAAATACAGTTCTTTGTGGAATGGAAGATGGGGAATATCTAATCCTGTCAGCGATGGTTGTCTGGTAGGAGAGGGAAGGGTTCTGACCCTGGAGATGGGTGTCCTGAACCAGGGCATGGTTGGGTGGCAGAAGGATTTGAGCTGTAAAAGCAGGATGAGGAGACATTGTTACCTATAGTTCCACTATTCATTTTGGGCACCAGCCACCACTGAATATACTGAAGAATTTAAATTTGAGACTATGGAGGATTTAGCTTTGAACTGAGCCATGTACAACTCAGATTGATGTATCCTTTTACAGATAAGTAGGAATCTGAGGTCAGTGTAGGCTGAACCTCCAAGAGCAAGAGAGAGCATAATGTGCTATAATAGTGGACAATTTATCCCTCTATCCATACGTGTTTTTGTATGGGCCACATCATGATAGCATATGAGCGCTTTCCAAGTATCTAAAGATAAAAATAAAAATGTCAAAGTCTCTCTTTCTTCCTTCCCAGCCTGCATTAGAAATTATTTGATTAGTTTTTTTGTTTAGTTCATTCTCTTTTACCCCATGCAGATTTAGGAACAAATATTACAAACATCATGAGTAGATGGATAGAAATTCAGCAGCATCCAGTGTAGACAGAGTTGTTTGGGTGCCTCTCTTTTCCAAGCATAGTATCAGACAGAAGAGGCACCATCTCCAATTAACTTGGATAGACTTTGATTACTAATTAATTCCACTCACTTTATTCAATTAATGGGGTACCTCATGATGTGAGGAGTCCCACTGATTTAGTGGGTCAGATGATGATCTGGATTTCCTGGCCAGGAGAGGGCAAAATGGGGAATAAAGCCACCACTCATGCCCCTGCATAGCCACTCCACACCATGGTTTCAGGCATATAAGGGTAACTGAGCACAATGCACACACATTTTTTCCCACATTCACCCCAAGGAGGTACCAAGAGAGGGATAATGTGTAAACCTATCATCGTGTAAAGATGTGGGTGTGACTGGAGAGCAAAGGTCATCTTCCATTTTGGAAGATGGTAATCTGGACTACAGGGCAAGATAGTCAGCACCAGGCTCTGGTTACTGTTGGGTTAGAATCATGTAATGTTTAAATAAAAATAACATAAATGTTAAATACAAACTCTCCATGCTGTAATGTTGAGACGAATACAAGGTAACAGGAGAGGGGAGAGCCTCCCATCACCCAGCATCCCCCAGTGCTCCAGAGCAAGAAGGGAGGAGGGAGAGATTGCATTGCTCTCAGTCATAATTCATTTGTGGTGACACAACAGCTATATGCCACTCCTTACATGGGACAGAGCATCCTAAACAATCCAGTTCAGTAGGACTGCTCACCTTGAGTGATGAGGGCCCAACTGGGCCCTGACTCCTGAGACAGTGCACAATGAAGGTCTGGTCATTTGGGTGACCGCATCTATATTTCTTAAAGCAGGAGTTCTCAAAGTTCATGGCACTGCAATTCCCTCCTGATAACAAAAATTACTAAACGATCCCAGGAGGGTGAACTGAATCTTGAGCCCACCCAAACTCCACTGCCCACTCCTCTCCTGGGCCAAAGCCCAGGCCCGCCTCCTGGGCAGGGGAGCCAAAGCCAAAAGCTTGAGCCAGGTCAAACAGAGCTGAAGCCCTTGGGCTTTGGCTTTGACCCTGGGTCTGGGTCTCGGGCTTCAGCTTCAGCCCTAGGTAGTGGGGCTTAAGCTTTGGTTTTGGCCCTGGGTGGTGGGGCTTGAGCTTTGGCCCTGGGCACTAGAAAGTCTAACGCAAGTCCTTGCAATACCACTGCAATGGGGCTGCAACCCACTTTGGGTTCCGACGCACAGTTTGAGAACTGCTATCTTAAAAAATAAAAGTTTCAAGAGCCATTTACTTTTTCTAAAATGGCTCCAAAAGATAGCTATAAAGTCCAAATATAATTATGTAGCTTAGCATATTGTAAAGCAGGTAACAGTAACAATTTAATTTTTAATACTTTCAAAGAGACTTTATGTTTGTTCAGATATTTCCCTCAAGTGTTCATTTTTATTTTTGTTTTTTATACGTGTACCAAAACAAATTATTTTAATCTCTTTATTTTAATTTAGAAAGGCACTTAAAAGACTGTAGTGCTTTTTTAAAATCCCTTGGAGCTTGTTTTGTCTGCATATATTTAGTGAAAATGAAAGATAAAAATTTCCCTCACAGATGATGACAAAACAACATACATCTGGAATTGAGACATCCCTCGAGTTCTCTGCTGCTTTGGGCTATCATCTTAAATGTCACTCAAAAACAACTTAACTAATTGCATTTTAATGGTAGACCCAATCAGAGTCAGCCCTTTGCCTTTTGGTGAATTGAGATCAGAAGGTTTTAGCAGTACTGGGTAGAAGACAGATTGCAGCTGATAGCCTAAGAATCAATTTATTTATTTTTAATCATTTAGGTATAAGGAAGGAACAAATGCAAGTTCAGAATGGAATGGTTTTATGTAGCTACAAGATGTATGAATACTGGAGGATCTGTGAGAAAAACATCCACAGATAAAAAATCATTAACTATCACAAAGATGTCCAAACATTCAGGGTCAATTGCCAATTGCCTCTGCACAGGTGAATCACCAGGGTGGAAAAGGGCACAGAAATATATCTTTCCCTCTACCCTGGTGTAAAAGAACTGTAGTATGCCAGTATGAAGACCTAATGCTGTCTAACTGTTAAGCTGTTTGGCCATCGAATGCAACAGTCCCGCTGGTGGCTGAAGACAGGTGCTGGGGGAAGCCTATTTTGCACCTTTCCAAAAGAAGATGTAGGTGTTGTTGCTCAGCATGCTTCCACCAATGTCTGTAAAGCATTCTGCCTGCATTTGTCTTGTGCAGACAGAATGTCTCGGAGCGACATTGATAGGATGTTACAGGTGCGTACACCCCACTCACTATCATATTAGCACTCCTGATCAATAATACAGACCCTGTAAATAGCCATGAAATGTGCATGTTGCCTCATTAATAGAGATTAAATAAGGAATAGTTTATCTTTGATTTACCTAATACTTACTTGTGAAATTAGCTCCAATCAATACTCTCTGGGTTCATTTGCAGCACTTTTCTGTATCAGAATATTAAAAAATGTGGTGTATTGAAAACTCTGTTAAAGTTGTAGGCTGTCACTTTAAATTTCAGGGTTTCTTTTTTCCTCATCTTGCCACTTGCACATTAGGAGATTCTATAGAGAAATGTGTGAATGGGGCATATCAGCAGTCTATAGACAGCCTGCCTAGAGTAAGCCAGGGTGAGCTGTGCCTCTCTCTTTTGAAGAGCAGCCTATTTCATCATTCTGTTTTTGGATTCCTGTGGGTTATCATTCTGAACTCTAAGAAATATTGTAGTGTTATGTTGCAATCTTGCAGCAAGAGTATTTATGTTTGTATGCTATGAACATAACAAAAAAAAATATTTTTATATTATAGTTGACAATAGAAATTCACCCTGCTCACACAACCTGCATCTGAGGAGAGTTAACAATATGTTAACAATATGCAGTGATGCCCTCTTAGTCAATGAGGAAACAGGGTTACAGCCACTTCTAGACCATTCCTCCTACCCACTAGCTTCACATTTAACTTGTCTAGATTTGAGTGATGAAAAAATGGTTCACAAGATCCCCATCTTAGCTAAGGTCTGGCATATTTTCATTGTTTCAATTCCAAATTACACTGCCTTTTTATCTCAGAGTTTCACAAGAGTTAATTCCCCCCGGCATAACATATTCAAGAAGATAGCTTCTCTGAGGTGAATAAAGATATTTATGTATCATAAGAGGTTCAAGGTGACAGTGTTCTTATAGCGAAGTAATAAAGGAAACCATTCATAAAAAGAAATAACCATGCATATCTAAATTCACAATTATTGCTACTTATTTTGTCATAAGAGAACTGTGTATTAAAGCCAAGGGAGTCTGATTCTAAATTTAATGAGATGATGCCCTGATTAGATAAAGACTTCTGTTTACACAAGCATAATTAGATTTTTTTCTATATTATCTAAAAAGTTTGACTTCAAAGAGACTTATTGCAACTGTTTTGCTAACAAATAAAAGGGTATGATTCAACAAAAAATTATGGCAGAGTAGAACCCACAAAAGTTCTCTGCAGAACCCAGACATAATTGATCATTGAATCAGGCCCCAACTGCCTCATAAAAATATGTCCTGACACTCTGCTATAGTCTCTCTCTAAATCTGTGAAATTGAAACATTCCACCTTCACATCATAAAGCAATAGTTAAAGAAAGATGAGGGTGAGTGGAATGCTCAGGAAAAGCAAGATAATTTACATATACATGTAACACTCTTCAAATTGTGCTTCCTCTCATTCATCAGCTGCTTACTGGGAAATATTTAAGTATACTTTAGCTGCTAATACAAATAGGTATTAAAGGTGTCTGTAAACACTTTTGAAGGAGCCGGTGAAAACCATTTGTAGTTAGTATCCCTCTGAGACCATGAAGTAGGGAGTATTATTAAAATCTTTTTAATTACTTTGAGTGTGTTGCACTTCATTTTAAAGAAGATAGCCAGAACATCAGGTAGTAAGGTGTATTTTTTGAAAATAAATGGCAATAAAATATTTTGCTGTTCCATCCTTAAGCATCCTAATGGTATCACAACTGATGATGTTTACGAATGTGGCATTTGTGAAAATGATGTGCAAAAATAACAGGTCAAATTCCTGTAGCAAAAAAAAAAGTCTGTTTACACAATTATGGTAGGAGAAGAAATTGCAATACTAGATCAGACCTGTGTTCCATCTATTCCAATATCTGGTCTCTAAAAATGGCCAGTACAAGATACTTCAAAACAAGGTGCAAGAAACCCCAGAGTGGACAACTAGGAAACAACATAATAACAGGGGAAATTTCATTCTAACCCCTGTCAGTTAGCAGTTGGCTTATGCACTGAAACATGTCCCACCTAACTGTTATTACTCAGTCTAATGTAACTGTGGATGTTCTTATTATTTATATAAATGCCTAATCTTTTTTTGAATCCTACGTATAATCCATATGCTTTTATACTACAGCATTTTATTTTTCTAAGTAGAGAGGAGTGGATTTTGTACATCTGCAGAGAGCAGAGCAGTGAGCCTGACTAAGGCTATGTTTACACTGGAATTTGAGGTGTGCTTTGCAGCTTGGGTAGGCATACACACGTTAGTTTTAATTAATTTGAGCATGACTTAAAGTAGCAGTGAAGACATTGTGACACAGGCTTCTGTTTGGGCTAGCAATGCAAGTAGGTACCAATGTGGGCTTGTTCAGCCTGAACTGAAGCCTGTACCCCCATTTTTTCATGCCTATTTTTAGCCATGCTAGCTAGATTAAAGCCAGTGCAGGTATGTCTACCCAACCTATCAATCACTCCTTTGATTGCAGTGTCAACATAGCTTGAAAGTACCCAGACAAATTCAGAAGAGGGGTGTTGTGAGTTGTTGAGCATGCGTAAGTTACAGTTTGAAGCTACTGTAGAAGCCTCCACTTATTGAAGTTCTATATATCTCAACCTATACTTAGCATGGGGATTGAACCAATCAGAGTTGGGGGTGAGGAAGAAAAATGTTAGAGAGACATGTTGATGGAAGTTCCCATGTAATTTTCCAGAGTGACAGAAGGCCAGAACTGAGTCTCCAAACTTGTTACAATTAGGCTACAGGCAAGACTCGAGCAGACCGAGAAACTAAGGAGATGGAGTCAACTACTTACAATACTTCTAAAAGAATTCACAGACCAGATTTCCCCCTTCTGTTTCCTATAAAAGTAGAAATCTTTGGCTGCGGTCAGAGGGATACTGGAATTCTATTTCATTTTGTAAAGTTTCAGATGATTATAGTTTTTCCTAATATACATGATGAGGAAGGCATCTGCTGAGAAGATTAGAGGGGAAAAAGGCTGTGTGTTCACCCTTATATGTCTCTGTGTGCAAAACAATTGTGAAGCTGAAACTCTGACTTGTGGTTTAGAAGTTGTAAGTCATAATTCTGTTCCATGAATATGAAATATACAAGTGTCAGGAGTGTGAAAGACGAGGTGGGTCAGGTAATATATTTTATTGAACCAGTTTCTGTTGGTGAAAAAGATAAGTTTTTGAGCTACAAAGAGATCTTCTTCAGGTCTAGTGAAAGAAGTGTGAAAGTCTGTATAGGAAAGATGGCACCAATATTCTTGATCTAGTAGCGTGGTTTAAAAATGTATACTCAGTATACGCTAAATATGGTTTAAATGTTCTTGCGGGCTTGTGTACATTAAGGGAGGAATTTTCAAGAGCACTTAGCATAGGCTTAACTCTGCTTCCATTGAAGCCAATAGTAATATTCTCAGAGTAGATTTAGGCCAATGTCACATGCATTTGAAAATCCCACTCTCAGTGTGAATGTGTATCCTAAGTGTGTGTGTACTTCTCATTTTAGTGATGACTGGTAGTTATTAATAAAATCTTAATCTAGTAGTTAAATGGAATGCACTAGGTTTGACTCTTCATCATGTTTTCTGAAAAGAAAGAACTTTAGCCCATGCTTCAGCAGAGTTAAGCTGAGCTCTGGATCATGGCTATAATAGTAGGAGAACATAATTTGCCCCTTCACCCCAGTTACATAAGGCTTTTCACTTTAATAATGTATTGTGGCAGTGAGTTCCATAGGCTAATCATACATTTTGTACAAAAACACTTCCTTTACCACTTTTAAATAGGTTGATTTTGCATTTATTGAATGTTTCCCTGTTCTAGAACTATGTGAAAACATAAATAGAAACCAGTGGGAAAGAATACATACAAGAATGATTCAAGGTCTGGAAATCTGCCTTACAGTGAGAGATTAAAAATACTCAAACCATTTAGGTTAACCAATACAAATTAAAAGGTGACTAGATAACAATATATAAGTGCTTATATGGAGAGAAGATTTCTAATAGTAGAAAGCTCTGTAGTTTAGTAGACTAGAAATAAGGCACACATTTTTAACAGTGAGAGTTTCACCATTGGAAAAACTTCCCCAGGGATATGATGGATTCTCCACCACCTAAAGTCTTTAAATCAAGATTGGATGCCTTTCTAAAATACATTCTCTAACCTCAACCAGATGTTAGTGGTTATACAGAACATCAGACCAGATGATCCCTTCTGCCCTTAAATCCATCCATCTATGAACCTTCTCAATGCCATTCATTGTTTTATATACCTCTCACATTTTGTGTTTTATTTGTCTCCTCCCTAAACTAAACAGTGCAGAACACACGGCAAAAATGTAAGTGCATTTTTGTCTCTGCAGTCTGGTCAGAATGTACTCAGTCTGAAAGATACAGAGCTAAGAGAAGAGAAGCTTAAAGGCACAGTTGTACTCCCTTGCTTCTTGGCGCAGACAATAATTAAACTAATTTAAACAATCATTTCAAGCTGAAATTGTGCAAGGCAATATGCACCATGTGTGAACTCTGGTCGCATGCATATTAAATAGATCTATTATATCTGAATGTTTAAAGATCTCAGCCACATTTAAAATATACTAAATGGCCTGTGTTAACAACTTCAAGATATCTTTTTCTCAGGGTATATGTTAAACATTCATGCATTGTCCCATCATTCCTCAGAAGCTGTGGCTAATGCAGCAGTTGCTGAGTAAGAACTGTGTCTACAATGTAGACAACCCCTACCTCAACTTTAACAAGAGTTTCAAAGCTCTTTCAGGCTGGGGAATCTGCAGCAGAGCAGCTCCATTTCTTCTGTGCTGCCAAAAGTTTATGAAGCCAGTACAGAAACACATCTGGTGGACCCCAACAGATGAGAGGTTTCAGTGCCAAACATTGTTGCTTACTCAGGCACTTTTCCCCCAATGAATTTGTGGGGAGATCCATGAACACAATAGACAACAAAAACAATATACAATCAAACAGAACAACTATGAACAATCCATAAACTGAAATTATTCAGCTAATTGCTTCAGAGAAAAGCAGGATTTGTTTGCAAGCAATTTGCTAACCAAAAAGGTTATTATCAATATTATTAATCAATAAGGTCCATAGCGACTGGTTTGACCAGCATCAAGCATAAAAAGTATAAAACCCAGTTCACTGTCAAACTGGCTGTGCAGAGCTAAAAGGAATAAAAAGTGATAAACATTACTTGTTGGCAGTAAAATATATGAGTATTAACCTGAATACAGCTGTGATGACAGCCATTTTGTCTGACACACCAGGGACTGAACCTGGGACTTCCAGAGCTAAAAACACAAGTTGGTACAGTTAAAAGAAAGAGTCAAGTCCCATGAAATGTGGCTATAAGAGACTCATATCCTCTGTGCAGCAGGAAACATATGGTACACACTCAGTGTTGGGTTAAATACACACAGAGAGCAAATTAATTGATAAGAAAAGTGCTGCTGTTGCTGCAGTTTAGTTATGTTGGAGTTTTTTTCTTGACGTGTATTTATAAATTATGACAAGGGTGCCTAGAACATATGGATAGATGCCCCTTTTTGTGTGTGTAAATCCAAGTAAACAAAATTGTAACAGTCACTTTTTGATCACAAATGTACTCTAACTCAAGAGATGAAGTACAGTAAGGGTATGGGGTTTTACTGCTCAAAAATCATTTCACATGAGAATGTGAGTGAGAGTTCAGCTAATGAATTCTGTACAAAGATGTTGGTATTGTATAAATGTCAGTCCCTCAAACACATGACATGCGTATGAGAAAAAACAAGTGAACCATGAGGGAGGCAGGTTAACAAAAATAACTTGTTTCAGAGTAGCAACCGTGTTAGACTGTAGCCACAAAAAGAAAAGGAGTACTTGTGGCACTTTGAGACTAACAAATTTATTTGAGCATAAGCTTTCGTGAGCTACAGCTCACGTCATCAGATGTATTATAAATTAAAATATATTAAAATAACGATGTATTATGGTTAATGATAGTCAGATAGTTTGAAACCTCACTTAGGCTGAAACATATTTGCATAAAATGCTCAGTAAACAATTGCGAGTACTTTTGAAAAAAAATATCCATCTAACTCATGGATAACTCTTGAACAGAAAAAGTACTATGTTGGATAAATTGTTCACTCAGCTCTAATTACTATTAAATATCTGTGAGACAATAATAGGATTGTCCTGGTTGGGACCACTTTGGTGAGAGAGCAGCTGGCAAAGATAGAAACTGTGAATTTGTGAGCTGAAATATTAAGATCTATGAGTCATGTAGGATTACCATTTTCAGGCTTCCAGAGTTGGGTATTACTAGATTGACATCTGTGAGTTAAAGAGCAAAGAGACATTACATTGTGAATTGGTGAGCTATGATTTCTATAGGAAGTCAAAGGGAAGAAAGGTATTCTAACTGGACAGCCAGCCATTTTTAGTGGACCGTTTTTATATCTCTAGATATTGATTTAAAATAGTGCCAACCAAGACAGACTAGTATTTCATTGCCATTAGCATCTGCTTCCTGCAGACAATAAATATCAAGGGTCTTGCACTTTTTGCTTAATAAAATTCACTCAAAAGTCCACAGTATATTTGTACACACAACACACACACATACACACACACATACGTACAGAAATCCAATACAATAATACAAATATTTTATTCACAAGACATTACATGACTATTTTTAAATTAGTCATTATTTATCACTTAATTCATTAAATATATTTGCATACCTGTAACATTGCACTCTGTATGATTTTATGAAAATATGATAATGAGTGTGAATATAATGTAACTGGAATATACTTCATGCGAAAGGTATCATTACAGAGCTTATAATCTACTGAGTGTGGTCATCCTGTTTGTATGTATGTATCATTATTTTATCTGAAATATGAAATATAACTCTGAGGTCCTATTGTAATTATGCAAAGTATGGGCCATTAATGGTGGTTTGGAATCTTGATGGCTCCCATCAACCAGGACAATTGACTGTGGATGGGTCTGTTTCTTGCAGGCCTTACTGTAAGTCAGCCTGGGAGGAATGAAGGCTTGGGGTCACACAGGACATGTGACCATGTTACCTGGTACTGAAATCCATCTTAAACCTGGTGCTTTTCAATTTAAAAGGGGGGGAGACCTAGAAAGAAAAAAGATCCCCGCCTTGTGCCAAAGCTATATAAAGGGGGCGTAAATCCTACTTTTTGTATTAATAAAATCACTTTTTATTTATTAATTAACCCAGAGTATGTATTAATACCGGGGGGGAGGGGGGCAAACAGCTGTGCATATCTCTCTATCAGTGTTATGGATGGTGGACAATTTATGAATTTATCCTCTATAAGCTTTATACGGGTAAAATGGATTTATTTGGGGTTTGGACCCCATTGGGAACTGGGCTCTCAGTGTTGGAGACAGGAACACTTCTTAATAAGTTTTCAGTTAAGCCTTCAGCTTTTGGGAGATGTTGTTCAGACCTGGGTCTGGGTCTGTAGCAGACTACCATGTCTGGCTCATATTGGCAAGGTTCTGGAGTCCCAAGCTGGCACGGAAAATGGCTTAGAGGTTGTCCCAGCGTATCACTTGGCAATTCCCAAAGTTTCTGTGATCCAACCCATCACAATACCCGTGGGCACATCTACTTAAATTTTCATGTTGTAAAAACAAAAGATGAAAACCATTGCTGCAGTCATATGAAGTGAGCCCAGAGAGCACTGACGTGTCATATTAAAACTATACAACAATCTATAAGCTATTTTATTTCTGGCTTTTTAACAAAATAAGCCAAATTAATAACTAATTGACTGCTTCTAATCTAAATTCCATGACAATATGAGAAGCACTAGTTTCAGATTGTATTTAATGGAAAATATTGATAAAATAGATGCTATACTTGAAAGATAATAATACTTTGGAAATAATACTTTTAATTTTTAAAGTGGCTTAATTCTGTCCCTCTCCACCACTCTCTCTCTGTATCTCTCTCTCTCTCTCTCTCTTCCACTCCACTATGATGATCAGGGCACTTGATAACAAAAATCAAAACAACTGAAAAAAATGAATGAAAAGCAAGAGCCATAAAATAATCTTATGATCCTATGTAATGGGGAAGATCCTAAACTGGTGTAAATCAGTATAGATATATTGAAGTCAATGGAGTTGTGTATCTGACCCAATTAATTTTAATTTTGACAGATTGTTTGCTTGCTTTAAGGAAAGCTATTGTGGATGTACTGTACACATTTCAATTGTTTGCTATCAATTTTAGCTACCATTAGGTGGATGACTAAGCTTTAAGCAGTTATTTGAAGTACCTTTTCTGTAAAATGGTGCTTCTGAGAATGGTGTTACAGCAGCAAAAACAGTTATTAATTGATATAGTGAATTTATGCCCAGAAACACTGCCCCTAAAATGCTGTACTTCCAGGAACAATATGTTTTGACAAAGCTATAGAGGATCTGAAGAAATATTCATAATTGTCCATTGAATAATTGCTCAGTAAATTAAATCTCTTTTTCTAGTCTCAGGATATCCATGAGTAGATCTTGATATCCTCAAGTGTAATTGGCATTTGAATATATCTGATTATTATTATTAATTCTTCTGGGATTTTTTACTCTGTCAATTGAACTCCTACCTGTGAGTGTTTGATAGTCACTGTTTGAAATTAAAGCTGTGTTGGTTTGTTGTGATTGGTCAGATAAGTAAATCATGTTAGACCAGATCATCATCTGGTATAAACATTATATTTAATTGTTCCTCAGAGAGGTGGTAATTTATAGAAAAGTGGCAGAGAAAAAGAACTAGCTATATATAGAAAATGTTAAGACTTTCCCAAGGATGATTCCTAGCCAGAAGTAGGATGCTATAAGATTCACAAGCTGTGTACAGCATTAAATCTAAATGATCTATGATCATATTCAGACAAAGCAATTGCCAGCCTGGTTCTAGTTCTGAATGGCACCATCAGATCCTAGTCTCCTCACCAGTAATAAGGCACAGAAATAGTTAGCCTGTTTAACTGCTTCTGCACATGGCACTGGTGAGGAGTTTTGGGAACCCCATATCTGTGTTTCTAAGCAATTATCCGATTCCATATAAAACATACCACAGTGTTGACTGATCTGTAACTATCAACACCAGCCTTAGGCACAAGGCATTATGAATGTATGCAATCACCGGGTTAAAGGGTGGCTCACTTAATTGCCTCTGTGCCAGTGCTCTAGAAAAGGCTTTTGGGACCCTTGTTCCATGATGGGTCAGTCAGTGACCCATCCTACTATAGCAAAGATTGCCTTGTGGATGGATGCTTGAGGTACTCTTTCTGCAAGCACTTGTGTGTTCAGTGAAATGTTTTGAGAGAAAAGGCAAAAAGACCACAAAATTCAGCCAGAGCAAATTCATGTTTAAATTTAAGCAACTATAGAAGCCACTTGAAGCAGTTGCTCAGCTTCATCATAATGTCACTGGATTGTTGACTAATTGTCGAGTTTAAAAGAGTTAAGACATGTCCAATATCAGTGCCATGCAAACACATGAAACTTCCTTTTTCTGGATTTCAATACCATGTTAAAAAGAGGTTCATGTGGACATAAAAAGATTTGAGCTGACCATTTCTCACCAGCACTTCTGCTTTCTTAGAGATGGTTGGAACATTTTCAGCCAAAATATGCTGTTTTAGCAAAACTGAAATGTTTTGCAGGGATCTAATGGTTTTGATGAAGATTTTGTCAGGCATGGGAGGTGCCTTGGTGTTTGTGGCATTAGTTTAGGAGACCTAGATTCAAATCCTTACTTTCCCTCAATAAGAATAATCTGTGATGAAAGACTGCTCTGAATCAGACAGAACAAAGACTTGAAGCTGGGTCCCCCACAGGCAAGAGTCCTAACCACATGTACTTTCCCCCAAAACTTGGATTTTGATCTAAAAACAGATATCTGGACACAATTCTGTTTTTTTGTGAAAAAAGTTCAAAAGGTTTTGGTTTTGTTCCAAAGTTGAACAAAAACAAGTTTTGAAACCTCAAAAGATACTGTGAATGGAATTGCCTTCTTCCAGTCAGCTCTATTCTTTATCATCTTGTCCCATTGACTGTCTTGTAATGAGATGCACTATTCACACAGAGTGATATTCATCCCTTGAAGATAGTGTAGGTCCGTATGCAACTCCTAAGACCACAGAATAGGTTCTAAGTGGTTTATGAGCCTTGAGCCGGTCCTGGACAGGGGCAAATTTCACCATTAGAGTATTTGGACATGTTAGGGTCCAGAATAAGATAATCTACCTTTAAAGCAACAACAGCAACAGTACTGTATTTCACCATGCAACTGCTGTTGAATGGGGGTAGGGCAGGAAGCCTGCTCCTCAAACATCTTTCTAAATAGCACTGGATGAGTAGGAGAAAAAAAGGCGAAAAAATCTTTCTGATGAATTTGTCTGGTATTAATCATATCATTTATTGAATAAATCGTATTCAACTAGTTTGCCTTGACTCTGTGCGTGGTGGTGGTGGGCGGGAGGGGAGTGAAATATCCTGAGGCCTTATTTGGAGTATTTGAACCACCTTGTGACTACCTGTAAGCTGCTAGTGCACTATGATGGATTACTCTGATTTGTTTGCAAGATATACAACAGTTTCAGCCCACCTAATGGTGGCATCAGATTTTTCTAGTTACAAGTTTATACAACAAATAAAGAGGGTTGGTTTATTTTTTCTAGGTTTCTGGAATCAATTTGAATTGATTCATTTGCTGATCTTAGAATTACTTAGTTTGGCTGATGCTAAGTCAGTTCTAGTAAAGTGGTATTCTGAGAGGTATAGTAGATGTGAGACTTTTCAATCATAGACATAACTATTGTATACCTAAAACCTTTTTCAGTTGATATTGTCTTTGAAATTGCAAATAATTGGGATATTTTAAAGGTCTTCTGGGTTCTCTATTAACTTTCTAGCATGCACATAAAACCATTGGTGGGATTGATTAAAAAGATTCATTTTCAGAATGGCAAGTAGTGAACTCAACATTGAACAAAAAATACATTAATAAATAAATTAGTAAATGGATGGGTAAGGCCAACGCTGTTTCTCTCCCTTCACTTACATTTGCTCCAGTGTCTGTGGTTAGTGATAAATCTGTCCTCCCTCATTACTGTCTTCCTCTTAACTAGACTTAGGGATTACATCTAAGGGGAAGTTTCTAAGTGAAAAGCGTTTGTTCATGTCATGGCCTAATATTAGTGCTGTGTTCAGTGACAGAGGCCCTAATAGCAGCAAAATCATTCTACAGGCCCAGTTCTGAAGTCAGTGGAGAAGGTGCTACATCATTAGATGTTCATAGTATTTCAAGTATACTATTAAAAAGAAAGGCAGCTACAAGGGCTCAGTGAATCTATGCTCACCTCCACAGAACTTTTGTAGTTTATTTTAAAGATGATATTTTCTGAGATAGCTTTTTTTCTACTTGCGTACTTGTGTACAAATATGTTACAGACTGGGGAATATGTCTGTTGCAACTTATGAATTCTGTTTTTGTTTGGAAAATACCTGTTATATTTCAGCCTCCATTTCTTCATCTCCAGTAAGGCTCTGAGCATTCAATCTGTAGCAGGCATTTGACACCTAGTTTGGAAAGCTTGGACAGAACAATCAAGGACCATCAGCATTGAATAAGTTTCCCTAGTGGAGCAGTGGTGGTTCTAAACCAAACCCATGGAGTTAAAAAAGGCGTTGCGCCAAACTAAAGAAGCTGAGTCCAAGGAGTGATTGTTTTCCATAGATCTGTAACTTTCTTGTGCTTTTTTGGAGTCTAGTGTGTATATTTAAGAAATTCCTTGTTCAGCCTGTTGCCTTGCTTTATGTGCATGCTGTCATTGAAGGGCTTAACTAGAAACTACAGATTCCACAATCAGGGGATCTCAGGTGGGGAGGAAGGAACTGTCCTATTCATTGGAGGGCTGAGGCACTGGTTCCAGGATCTAGGCAGCCAGACTGCAGGGTCCCTCCACTCAGGAGGAGTGTCAGATATCAGGTATGCACCTGGGTGGACCCAGAGGTAGGAGAAGTGATCACTCACTACTCTGATACAGAGGACTTGGCAGCATATACGACTCAATGGTTGAATTCCATCACAGCATTGAAATAGCAGGACTAGAACTGGTAGTGACAATTACTAATATGTACTATAAATCATTTATTTCAACATAAAGTATATGCTGATATATGCTATGTGGCAGTGTACTTTTACTCCAGTTTAGATCCTGTAATGGGGATTCTCAAACCATTTACACTAGGGGGAAGGGATCATACCTTAATTGAGAATTAGTCTCATAGACATATCCTCCATGATTTGTGACTGTGTGTCACAACTCCCAATTGTTCAATCATAACATCCCTGTAGCACTGACAGAAATCAATTACATGGAAAGATAAATTTTGAATACATTTATGGCTAGATCCTCAACTAGTGTAAATCAGAATAGGTGCATTGACTTCAATTTAAATAAACTAATTCATAACAGTTCAGAATATGCCCCAATGTATTTTTGTCTTTAATATGAGAATGTTTGTCTGTTTTTAAGAAAGATAATCGGGCCATCTACTTTTATTTTTCAAATCATCTCCCTCTCCCATGTGTTTTGATTCTCTACCAGCCACATGTGTCCAGAGAGCACCCTACTGATTACCATCAGGTGCTCTGAAAACCAACATAGTGGACTAGTTTGGGAACTTCTGTGCTACAACATTATCGGATGCAATGATCTGCATTAAAAAAGTCATCTTTTTCTAATCGTTACCACAGCATGGTATCTGACATACTACCATCCATCCCTATATTTCATATTTATAGTCTTCTAGAGATTTCATGTTTTATTGTCACTCCACCCCCATGGGTACTGCTGATAGACTGCTGGTCTTGCTGTATTTCAGGGGGAAAAGTGAAGCAAACGGACATATTAGACTATGAGCTACTCATGTCTTAACTTGCAATGGTGAAAAACAAAAGAGCTGGATGAATAACAGCAGAGAGTTTGGTTTGCTGTAATTTGCTGAGTCGCAGTTTTCTGAGAGTATTCGATAGCTGCTAGGTAGCTGTGAAAATATTTGTGCCTCTCAGCTAGTAGCACAAATAATTATCCATCTTAAACATTGTATTGCCAGGTGTACTATTTGCTAGTCCTTTGTTTAAAGTTTTTTAGTCAGGGAGTGAAAACAAGACCATGAGACTTACACACTCACACAAGAAATATGAAAGGCAGAAGTGATCAAATACAGAGTTCATGAACAACCCCTAGGTTGAAATCTGTTTCCATAAGCTATTCAGCAAATGCTTACACTTAACAAATACACTCTCAGAAATTGGGACCAGTTCATGTACAGTACAAAATGCTAAATTCAGAATGAATGTTCTTTGCAAAGAATAATTTGATCAAAATTGTTTCCTGATGCTGTGTCTCATGAACATGTGGCATTCCTAAATAGTGAGAAGCCTTTTGAATGAGGCTGAAGCACTCCAGACATAACCAGAACTCACTTCATTCTTGGATGAGCTACTATTGTTCAGCTGGATGTTATATCCTTGGACATTGGAAAAAGAGCCATTGCCTCTTTTTCACTTTTCTGCCATCAGAAGCCCAGATCAAATCCATTGAAGTCACTGGGAAGGCTCCCATCAACTTCAGGGTCAGACTCATAGTGACTGATTTCTTAAGCACTGCCGACTGTTAGCGAGAAAGGCAGTGCTCCCACTTGTAGCTCTTTTTAACTTATGATAGAAAGAGAGAGTGACCATATGGGCAAATGTGTGCCTAGGCCTGTTATCCAGTGGGTTAATGGAAAGCCACTCAGGCACCAAAAGGACATTTTCCATTTATTAGAGAAGTAAAAAAGGTGGGGAGGGGGGAGAAGAAAGGAGGAAGACAGACATTATACAAGGAACCCCTGCTGACTTTCTAGTAATATCATGTAGGTCTCAGTTGGTCAATGACAGTGGAGTTGGGGATCTGCATTGGAATGAAAGTCAGAACTTTGTATCTTCTCCTATTCATCTGCTGAAACAGGAGTTCTAATTACTTCTGTAAGTGCATTGTACATTTTTAATGTTTGGAAGCACACCATAACTCAGAGAATACCCAGAGGGGCAGATTATGCAACACTGAGTACCCTAGTTAGTTAAATAATGTGATCCTGTTTGTGATATCCCAAAGAGCATTGTGGGGATCATTATGTTACAAGAGTAGAAATAGTCTGAAGAAAATAGTTTTGAACATTTTTCCTTGTGCCACCAGGGACTCTTTTAGAGGAACTCCACTATAACTTTGTAGATGTATTGAATGGTTGTGTGATATACAATATACTTTGCTCTTATTTACAGGTTTTAAATCATGTGTTTCATCAAGTACTCCCAGCTTCATTCCCAAGAATTTGAAGTTTTTATCTATTATTTTCCCCTCCAGCATGACCAACCACAGAATTCTAAAAGGTCATCCTTGTTGTGGTTCAAGAGGCAAACAAATTAACAATTCTGTACTAAAAAGTGTTTGAGCAATTTTGTGCCATGACAATGGATTTCTTCCCAAAATCTCTCTCTTGAGCAAAGTCTTCAAGAAAGTGTTTGTTTTTTAAGATTTAATTGCTAATAAACTTGAACCCTCATGCATTTATTTTAAAAGGAAATATTTGGAATATTAATATATTAAACAGTTGATTTGTAAACAAGTACAAATGGAACATTGTACCTGATTGAACTCCAAATCTTTGAGGAAAGTTTGTAGAATATTTAATATTTCATGGTTAACTGGGCAAGAAGTTTTGAAACATTATGGCAACATAAATCTCTAATTATTTTAATATCAATATAGCCAAAATAAAAACAACAACAGCATATGAAAAGATGGGAGTTGCCTTACCAAGTTGGGGTGAGTGCTAACAAGCCAATTCAATTAAGGTGGAAGTGAGCTATTCTCAACAGTTGACAAGGGGTGTAAATGACTTTTGTAGTGCTAATGAGGCCAATGTAATCAAGGTGGCCCATTTCAAACAGTTGACAAGAAGGTGTAAATATCAGCAGGGGGAAATTAGTTTTTGTAGTGATCCATCCACTCCCAGTCTTTATTCAGGCCTAATTTGACAGTGTCCAGTTTGCAAATTAATTCCAGATCTGCAGTTTCTCTTTGGAGTTTGTTTTTGAAGTTTTTTTTATTGAAGAATTGCCACTTTTAAGTCTGTTATTGAGTATCCAGGGAGATTGAAGTGTTCTCCTACTGTTTTTTGAATGTTATAATTCTTGATGTCAGATTACATCAGCCACACCATCAGGGGCTCGTTCACCTGCACATCTACCAATGTGATAACATTGGCCAAACTGGGCAGTCTCTACATAAAAGAATAAATGGACACAAATCTGACAGAACTCACCTCCCTGAGAGTTATTGTTTCAGGCTGTGCATAGAACCAGAAAGACACCACACATTGGTTTACACTCCATTCACATTGGGAAAGTTTCCTTCACAAACATGAGGGCTAGAAACAATTTTTAAAAAATGTAAAAGCAGTGGACACTGCAGCACAATTATTCAGCAAAGAGTGCATTTTGTTATAAGTTGTGGTGCAATAGACTCACTGAATTCATGGAGTCCTGCTTTTTAGGAAGGATTTGAATGAGGACACAGGATGCTTAGTGGACAAGAAGGTAAGAATTTAAAAGTTTATATAGACTACCCTATACCAGAGGTTCTCAAACTGAGGGCTGAGAGTACATGTATGAAACAGAGAGCAAAAGCTATAAAATATATAATTTAAATCTAGCATTTTAGAAAATTGCACACACCTTTCCATCACAATGTATTGTATTTACTTCAGAAGGATTGTAAATGTATAGCACAGCAATTGCTGTTCCTAAACAAAATATATACTTTTAATTTCACTACTTTAAAGAAAATGGAGTCTGCAGATTGTATATTGTACGAGCAGGTTTGAGACTAAGAAGGTAGGACAGAGACAATATTAAAGGGTTTGATTGTTCAGCAGTTGAAGAGGTGCATTAAACCGAAGACCCATCAGAACACTGAGATTAGCAAAAAAAAATATGTAATTTATAATTGAACAGTCAGACTCAGGCAGGGGCTGTGCTAGGGTGGGAGGAGCTTGCAGGGGCTATAGCCACCCCAAAATTTGCCTTAGCCCCCCTGTAGCCACTCTTCCAGCACAGAAGAAGGGTGGCATGGTATGGCATTGCCACAATTATTTCTGCAGTTCTGCATTGTTGCTAGCAGTGGCACAGCTTTCAGAGCTGGGGCCTGGCCAGAAGCCACTACCCTCCAGCTGCCTAGCTCTGAAGACAGCACTGCCACCAGCAGCAGCACAGAAGTAAAGATTGCAATGGGCACTAAGTCTGCTGTGAAAAGTGACATTGACAAAGTTTCTTCATGCTCCCTCCCCCATTCAACAGTAACTATTAAAAAAATCTGTTTAACAATAACTCACTGAAAATGTGTTTTAATCTTCATTTAAAAGTGGTGAGAAAAGATAACTTCATTTTAAAACAACAGTGTTATACATTTAGCATTTAAAATAGTGTTAAATATAAAAAATGTTTTTTTTTAATTTATAAGAGGATTTCCACTCAGAGGCTTGCTGTCTGAAAGGGGTCGCCAATACAAAAAGTTTGAGAACCACTGCCCTAAACTTATGAAATGAACAAACTAGTTCTAATTAGAAAGAAAGAGGATCACATTATTGTTATTTTTAGGTAATGTGTTTGCTTCAATCTTTGTTAACATTAAGCTCTGAGGCATAAAAGTTTAAAATAGATATTTGCCCATTTATTCCAAATCTTTCAAGAAGTTTTGGAATCTTTCACCTACCTTTACATTTCCTTCATTTTATTGGAATAGAGACACAAATACATATTTTTTGTGATATGAAAGGATTCTCATAGGAAATTTCTACCTAGCTGAAACCAGGAAACACTAGATTGTCTACACTATGAAATTAGGTCGATTTTATAGAAGTCCATTTTTAGAAATCAATTTTATACAGTCGATTGTGTATGTCCCCACAAAGTGCATTAAGTCAGCAGAGTGTATCCTCACTACCGTGGTTAGCATCGACTCACAGAATGGTGCACTGTGGGAAGCTATCCCATAGTTCCCTCAGTCTCTGCTGCCCATTGGAATTCTGGATTAAGCTCTCAATGCCTAATGGGGCAAAAACATTGTTGTGGGTTGTTTTGGGTACATGTTGTCAGTCTCCTCGCCCTCTCTCCCTTCCTCCCTCCTTCCGTGAAAGCAACTGCAGACAATCATTTTGCGCCTTTTTTCCTGGGTTACCCATGCAAACGCCATAGCATGGCAGCATGGAGCCTGCTCAGTTCACTGATGCTGTTGCGAGAATTGTAAACACATCGCACATTATACTGCAGTATGTGCAGAACCTGGCTAAGAGACGGCAGAACGAAGACGACTCTGAGGAGGACATGGACACAGATATTCCTGAAAGCATGGGCTGTGGCAATTGGGACATCATGGCAGCAGTGGGGCTGGTTGATACAATGGAACGCCGATTCTGGGCCTGGCAAACAAGCACAGACTAGTGGGACCACATGGTCCTGCAGGTATGGGATAATTCCCAGTGGCTGCAAAACTTTTGCAAGTTTAAGGCCACTTTCCTGGAACTCTGTGAGTTGCTTTCCTCTGCCCTGTAGCACAGGAATACTAAGATGACAGTTGAGAAGTGAGTGGTGATAGTTCTGTGGAAGCTTGCAACACCTGACTGCTACCGGTCAGTCAGGAATCAATTTGGAGTGGGCAAATCTACTGTGGGGATTGCTGTGATTCAAGTAGTCAATGCAATCACTGATGTTATGCTATCAAGTGTAGTAACTCTGGCAAACATGCAGGTCATAGTGGATGGCTTCGCTGCAATGGCTTTCCCTAACTGTGGTGGGGCAATAGACAGAACGCATATCCCTATCTTGGCACTGGACCACCTTGCCAACTAGTACATAAACCACAAGGGGTACTTCTCAATGGTGCTGCAAGCACTGGTGGATCACAAGGGACATTTCACCAACATCAACATGGGATGGCTGGGAAAGGTGCATGACTCTCACGTCTTCAGGAACTCTGTGCTGTTTGAGCAGCTGCAAGAAGGGACTTACTTCCCAGACCACAAAATTACTGTTGTGGATGTTGAAATGCCAATAGTTATCTTTGGAGACCCAGCCTACCCCTTGCTCCCATGGCTCATGAAGCCATACACAGGAGCCTGGACAGTAGTAAGGAATAGTTCAACTATAGACCGAATAAGTGCAGAAGGGTTGTAGAATGTGCCTTTGGGCATTTAAAAGCTCGCTGGTGCTGTTTGCTGACTAGGTTAGCCCTCAGCGTAACCAATATTCCCATTGTTATTACTGCTTACTGTGTGCTCCATAATATCTGTGAGAGTAAGGGGGAGGTGTTTATGGCTGGGTGGGAGGTTGAGGCAAATCGTCTGGCTGCCAATTTTGAAAAGCCAGACACCAGGACGATTAGAAGAGCACAGGTAGGTGCACTGCATCAGAGAGGCTTTGAAAACCAGTTTCATGACTAGCCAGGCTACGGTGTGACCATTGTTTGTGTTTCTCCTTGATGAAAACCTGCCCCCTTTGTTGATTTTAATTCCATGTAAGCAACCACCCTCCCTCCCTTTCTATCTGGCAAAGGAAATAAAGTCACTATTATTTTGAAACCACACATTCTTTCTTTGTTAATTAAAAAAAAAGGGAGATAACTGATAAGGTAGCCTGGGTGGGGTAGGGTGGGATGGGGTAGGAGGGGAGGAGGGAAGGACAAGGGCACATTGCGTATTGTAGCCACACTACAAATCAAAACTGTTTGAATGACAGCCTTCTGTTGCTTGGGCTATCCTTTGGAGTGGAGTGCCTGGGTGCCCGGAACCCCCCACCCCGACACCACATTTTTGGGTGTCTGGGTGAGAAAGATATAGAACTTGGGGAGGAGGGCAGGTGGTTGTACAGTGAATGCAGCGGTGGTCTGTGCTCTTTTTGGCTTTTCTGCATCTCCACCAGACGCCTGAGCATGTCCGTTTGCTCCCCCATTTGCCTCAGTATTGCATCCTGCCTCTTCTCATGGTGCTCACTTAATGCTTTCCTGGACTCTGCCACTGAATGCCTCCATGCATTCAGCTGTGCCCTATCAGTGTGGGAGGACTGCATGAGCTCAGAAAACATGTCATCGTGAGTGCATTTTTTTCGCCTTCTAGTCTGCGATAACCGCAGGGATGGAGATGATAGGGGGAGCATAGAAACATTTGCACCTGCAGGGGAATAAAAAGGGAGAGTAATATTTAATATGATACATTTCTGAGAACAAAAGGGAGACTCTTTCAGAGTGAATCAAGCAATTCACAGCAGACAGCACATGTGCTTTAGGTACAAGGTTGCATATTGCCTTTTATATTCAGCACCTGCCGGTATGGTAACACATCACACACAGCTGGGCAACAGAATTTGGTTTCCAGGCAGCCATGGTAAGCCAAAGGGTATGTGGGTTTGGCTTCTAATGCCTTCATAACATGTGGGAATGTTTTGAAACTGAAGCGTCCTCTTTTCCCATAGCAAGCAATGCCGGTTGGGTTCGCACTACCCCAAATTTGACCCAGCAAGGTCAATTGTAGTGCTACTCCCATCTTTAATCATTGTAATACAAAGAAAAACTGTCTTTAATCCCTTAGAAACAAGTGATCATTTGTGAAAGCAAAGTACTGGGCGGAATCAACACTGTATATTATAACCACACATGGATCTACTTCTGTCTTGTTTTTTCCTTAATATTTTATTAATATAGTTTTTATGAAAGTAATACAGAATCCTGACCTGAAATAAACATGTTAATTCCAGTTCTCAACAGAGGTTGTCATTCAGAGCAATGTTTTTCCTTGATCCTTCAAACAGTCGCACACACACTTAAGCTTTACTCATAGATAGCCCTATGTAATTAAGGCCCCCAAATTATGAGTTATTCTATTTAAGAGTTACTCAGGCATCAAGGCTGCTTAGAAAAATTAGGACAGACAACTGAGAGAAAAAAACCACATAATCCTCAAAGTCTAATGACAAGATTTCTTCAGACTGTCTGAGGAAAACTCAACATTGCTGCAGCCTTTGGCAAGAGTGTAACGCTGGTATAACTAAAGAGATTTACTTTTCCTCTTTGCTGTGAAGGAATGAATATATTAAAAAAATAAATTGCTAAAGAACATTAAGGTACTATATAATGTGCCAGATACATAAATGCAAAATAGGGAACTTAATAGAACCTAATGTTGTGATTAAAGGAAGTTATGCTATAAAAAGGAAGTCAGTTATAAGTGATACTGCTCTCTTAAATAAGAAACTGACACCCACAGAACAGAACTATTCTATTATCGCAAAATAGAAAAGGTATGCTATGGCGTGGGCAATCAAGCAGTTAATTCCCTATCTATTTTGCAGAAAATGTAGGGCCTAGACAGACCATTCTTCATTGGTGTGGCTACATCAAACCAAAAGGTGCCATTTTCAAACTGCTACATTTCAGCATGACTCTCCAAAACAGGAAGAGGTTAAAGAAGAAGACACAGTGACAGATGGATTCTCCAGGCAAGAGGGTGATGACCCAATGCCTATAGATCAGCCAGGGACGTACCCCTGTTGTAAGAGGGGAGGTTTGACCCAGAAACCCCTCAATGCTAGCTAGTAAAAAGGTTAGAAGTATATCCTGAATCTTGTAGGTACATTCTGGTTCACCGAAGAATTTCATGTGATGTCTTACATGAAAGCCAGGGTCACATAAGTCATTAATTTTAGGTTTCAGAGTAGCAGCCGTGTTAGTCTGTATTCGCAAAAAGAAAAGGAGTACCTGTGGCACCTTAGAGACTAACAAATTTATTAGAGCATAAGCTTTCGTGAGCTACAGCTCACTATATATATATATATATATATATATATATATATATATATATATATAGTGAGTTAATGTTATTGGAAAATGTATGTACAGATACTAAGGTGTTACGCATGTATGCTAAAAATATGTTCCTAAAGTCTTTTTCAAAGTAGAGTTGACAAACAGGTTTCTGCCTAAGAAAGGATGTTCATTCACCTCTCCTTCTTGGGCCACGTCTAAATTAAGCATTGTAAACCAACACAACATAAACTCCATTTCAAAAGAAGGCAATAGGAGAGGAGATGCAAAACCAATGAGGAGTGAACACACTAGAGAATGAACTACAGGGAGGAGGTTTCATCCTGACTCTGGAGGTAGAAACAGTGAATGTTGGGGAATATAAGGAAGAGGTAAGGAAGATATCCTTTTAGCCTTTACTCTATGAAATAATCAGACAGTGGATTACATTCATGAAAACAGGATCACAAGAAGCCTTGATTGAAGTGCTGCAAAGGACATTTGGGGTGAGATATAATTCTTTATACAGGATATTAGCTTGTTAAGTGTAGACTTTAGAAATTGTATTATGAGGAGTGTTTTTTTATGTAACTTGTTTCCATTATCTTTACTCACTGTCCCTTGAATTTTTGATCTTGTTGTTTTCACTGTAACTATATATCAGTGATGTAGTGTTATACAAGAAGCTGATCCTGAGTTGAATCATTCAAGCTGTTGTATGCACTGTTCCCTGGAGGTCAGCAGACCTGGTATTTCTGTGGGTATATCATGAGTAATGAGGCTGCAGGGGAATGCTTCAAAGGGGTTCAGGGACGTGTAACTGTTTGTAAAACGAGTACATCTGAGACAGAAATCCAAATTATAATCCAGAAATTAAAGGTTATTACACTAATTTAGAGTGCCACCTCTCTCCATTTGTCTCTTCTATAAAATTTATTTAATTTTAGATTGTAAACTCTTAAGGACAGGGACTGTGACTTAATATGTGCCTAGAAAAATAGGGCCCTGAACTCATTAGGGTCTCCTAGATGCTACTGTAATATACATAATGATGACACCTGAAATTCTCTAATCTTCAAATAATCTATGGGAAGAGATTAAATTAATTTCTCATTTTTTTAGTATTTATTACCTCCCTATATAATATCTAGTCCTGACATGACACATCTGCCCTAATGGTTTGTACCTATTTGTGTGAATGAAGTGAGAAGCTAAAATGTATTTTAATAAATATTTTGATTTAGCAATTTTTTTTTAAAAGCCTGGATGTGTACAAGATTAACTGTTTGTTACATGCTGCTTCTTTCTGAAAATCATATTGGGCAAATGAATTAGTTATTAGGATGATAAAAACTCAAAAGGTGAGATAGGAGAAATCTGCAGGAATTTTGGAAAAACATCATCAACATCCCCAAATTTACAATTATGCTTACATATACTTTCAAATGAGAATTCCAAAGTGCTTTACAAAAGTAAGCTATATACACTTCACAATATTCTTGTGACGTGGGTAAGAATTATGCCCTCTCTGTCACTGAGCATGCAGAGAGAAATGCAGTTGTTTTTCCCAAGTCACACAGTGAGGCAATGACAGACCTTAGAAACGACCTAGGAATTCTTATTCCAGTCATCTTGGTTTATCACTAAAAACACATTGTCTCTTGAATTTTCATGCAGAGAACAGGTTATTGAAATGTCTCTGAGGATTCTTGATTTAGCAAATGTGCAGTTTTATTTCTATGGGCCTATCTATCTAACAGAATTTATTATGTTTGAACATAGAAATGTAGGACTGGAAGGGACCTCAATAAGCCATCTAGTCCAGTCCTCTGCACTGAGACAGGACTGAGTATTATCTAGACCATACCTGACATGTATTTGTCTAACCAGTTCTTAAAAACATCCTAAAATAGGTAGGTTGTAGAATCTCTAGGTAATTTGTTTCAGTGCTTAACTACCCTTACAGTTAGAAATTGTTTCCTATTATCTAACGTAAATCTCCCTTGCTTCAAATTAAGCCATTACTTCTTGTATTGTCCTCAGAGGATACAGAGAACAATTCATCACTTTCCTCTTTATAACAACCTGTTATGTTCCCCCTCAGTCTTCTCTTCTCTAGACTAAACAAACCATTTTTTTCCAATCTTTGGCATACATCATGTTTTCTAGACTTTTAATCATTTTTGTTGCTCTCCTCTAGACGTTATCATGTTTGTCCACATCTTTCCCCAAAGGGAGGTGCCCAGAATTGGACACAATACTCCAGCTGAGGCCTTATCAGTGCTGATTAGAATGGAAGAATTACTTCTCAACATGATTATGAACAGCTGAGTCAGATGATGTCCAGACCACAGTTCAATTGATAGTATAGTCAGCTTTGTGTCAGCTAACAGTGACAAAACCCTAGTCTCAGAAAAGTGGAATGCAAATGTAGCCATGAAGTCATTATCAATGCCTTCATAATACAACATAAGGAGAGTAAGCCTCATATAGAAATCCTCATCCTAAACTTCTAGTTACAGTATACATGTTTTGGTCCAAGTGATTATTATAACAAGCAACAATTAAAACATGCAAAGCAATTTAATAAATTGATCTCTAAGCCATTTCACTCTGGCCCTGTTAATGTGAGCACATGCAAAAGTTAGTGAAGAATAAGCAAATGCTGCAGTCCACATTCACTCCAACTGCACAGAGCACTATCATGAGCCAGCTGTTGTTAGCATTAAATCTTATCAAAATAAAGATTAGCTTAAATACATCTATGCACACACACATATATGCACAAAAGGGAAAACTAAACAAACATATTAAAATACATGTGTCACAATTCAAGTGTAATTATGCAGGAATAGCTTGCCACACAAATTATGATATAAAATGGGTGATAAGCAAGAAACATACAACGAGAGCAAAATTCCTTTGTTACATCCATCCTTGGCAGTTTCATAATAATAAATTTAATACTGATGTGTAATACGTCAGTGCAGATTGAAAGGGGAAAGCTGACTGAGTATAAGTCTCTTCGTATGCTAGGCATGGAGAGCTAGGATGGGAAAACATCAAACCATTATTTTATTTTTCTGCAGTAGGTGGCCAAAGTTCCAAAGACCTCTTTATTAAAAGGAGTTTTATTGAAGGATTTAAATGTACTATTTTATGAGAAATTGTATAAATCCCCTTAATACAAAACAAAATACAATTACAAAACAGTATAGTATCTAATAATATTTCATTTATTTAGTTATTTCATTAGTTTCAGTCAGGAGAACAAGAGTCTATTAGTTGATACATAATGTTGAATGGTATTCTAGATAATGATTCTCTTGTGAACATTTACACTTTTCAGTTTATACTGGTTATCGCTCTGCAATCTTTTAGTGCCATTATATTTTTCAGAAGCGTTCTTTTTATTTTCTTTGTAAAACTTTTTATGCAACTTCAGTGCTCATGAAAACTGCTTGACTGATAAATTCTTTATTTATCCACCCAATGCAGGGATTGGCAACCTTTGGCACGCAGCTCGCCTCTGGCATGCCGGGCTGGTTTGTTTACCTGCTCCGTCCTCAGGATTGGCCGATCGCAGTTCCCACTGGCCGCGGTTTGCCGCTCCAGGCCAATGGGGGCTGCGGGAAGCAGCGCGGGCTGAGGGATGTGGGGCTGCCACTTCCCGCAGCCCCCATTGGGCTGGAGTGGTGAACCATGGCCACTGGGAGCTGTGATGGGCTGAAACTGTGGATGCAGCAGGTAAACAAACCAGCCTGGCCTGCCAGGGGCTTACCCTGGTGGGCCGCGGGCCAAAGGTTGCTGATGCCTGAACTAATGTAACATAAGAATGGCCATAATGGGTCAGACCAATGGTCCATCTAGCCCAATATCCTGTCTTCCAAAAGTGGCCAATGATGTACAGAATGGTACATAATGAGCAGCTGTACAAACTTCCTCCATACTCCCCTGTCACTGTCTCTCAACCCTGACCTAGAGTGACTACAGGTTGGTTTAAAGGGATAGTCTCACCCTATGAATATTCAACACTGGCCTTTCTGCTGAGATTCCACCAATGATTTACCAGCGTAATTTTGTTGTTGTTGTTCTTTGGATATCTCTGGATTAGAACATAGACCAAGTCCACCAATATCATTTCACTTAGGATACCAAATACGAAGAGACTATAATATCCCAAATCACTTATTAAAAGAGTATTATTCAATATTTGTATATATTAGCACCAAAAAGAATGACACAGTCCCTGCCCTGAGAAGTTTAGAAACTAGGTTAGATAGGTTATGACAGAGAGAGGTGATATCAATCAAGACGCAGGGAGGATTACCAAACAGAATTTTATTTTTATGTTATTTTTTTAGAGAAGTTAGAGCATCATGTTAATTTCTTTTTAAACAATTTTCAATGTTATTGTGCAGATTTGAGCGTGTATAACATTGTTAGTGAAAGCGTGGAGAGCAGGAGTGCTACCATTCTTTCAGGAGACTTAGCTGTATATATTATATAGATATGTAGTTGTGTACATATACCAAATTAAAATGGATGAGGATGGTACAATCTGAGTCTGTTACTAATTTATCTCCCAGCAAGATCAAGATGCACTGTAAAACACCCGAGGACAAGATGATATTAAGAAAAATAGTAATCTTTTGTGTGGATCTTCTACCATCATAAACATTATTGATGGAATTTTCAAAAGCATTCAGCAGCTCCTATTGTTCTCACAGGAACTGAGCACCTTTGAAAATCTGGCCTTCCAAGTAGATAAAGATGTAGTCTTTGGCAGTCTTGCAATGAAGAGTTCCTTCTGAACAACCATCATTATAACAGATGAAATTCTGCTCCACTGACGTCAAGGGCAGAATTCCTATTGATTTTGATGGAGCCAAAATTTCACTCCATATCTATTTTGTCACTAATAAGTAAACTTTAAATATGGTATTTTGTGCTCAGTGGGGGTTAAGCCTTTTATGAATAGGTCTCTATAAATATTACACACACAAAAAGCATTCTCATAAAAGAATGTTATTAAAGTCAAAAAGTCAATCACTTAAAAGTTACGAAATGGCAGAATTAAGGTTATGTGTGTAACCTTAATTCAGACCCTCCATGTGTATACACCCCTCATGTGTATACCTCCTTTGTTGACAAAGTTTGAAGTGTGTAGTCAATGAAGCAGTCCCAGACTCACCAGATTTCTTGTGCCAAATCTACTCCTTTCCCTCCTTGTGATCTAGCTTTTGGCCTCTCTGCATTTGAGTCAGATGGCTTCCTCCTCCACAGTACCGGGACACCAGCAGGGGGTGAGTCACTGACAGCATAGGAGAGATGGGCTCCTTACCCTCAGTTCCAGTGCCCTATCCTAGCCTGGAACAGCCATTATAAGGGAAGTCTGATTTTGCTCCTCTAGTAGCCCCAAGCTGAAGAATGCTCAACTGTTCTGTGGGGATGACAGATGCACAATCCAGTCACGTGTAGAAACTGTGAAGGGATGGCACATGCACACTGAGAACAGAATGCTCAGAGATTTTAAACTGCTAGAAACTAGGAAGTTTATACTGAGCCTGCAGAAACTGTGGTTTTCCAGAGTTTTATAACTTGTCCAAATCTGGACAGATTTTCATTGGGAAAGCAAAAAAGCACATCTCTGACACCAAGGCCATCCCCTGCCAAATTTCAACCCCTTTCCCCAAAGCATGGGGTTCTAAAGCATTTCAATAGAAGGTCACCATAGTTTTTTAACGTAAACAGAACAATTTATTTCTTCCCTCTGCCCCCAAACCTCTTTCTTGGAAATATCTGCACTGTTTTAGGTGAAATTCTCTTCCCCACCTCCAAAAGAGTCACCCTGAGGCAGACACACACCATGAAATATTTAATTCCAAATGGTTAAAGTTATGCACAGTTATAAGCAACCAAAAGCAGGGTCTTATAATGGGAAGTGTCAGGCAACTTTAATAGGTGGTGCTTCCACTACATCCTGTAGTATCTTAAGGAAAACTTATAACTGTGTCAGACTTACTACAATGGAGAATAAAAATGTGCCAATTACATTACAGAGGTAAGTAATTTTACATCAGCATTGGCAATAATCAAGGTATTTCTGACGGGAAATACTGCAATAGTAACTTCATCTATTTATCAGAGGCAAGAATGGCAAGGGTTTTTTGTTTGTTTGTTTGCCTATTTTAAAAGGGGGACACCACTCTGAAGTTTTTGTGTTAACTCTGAACTGGCATCAAGATTTATATCACGTACTTAATGGCTCATTGAGTTTAGAAAATGAAAATTTTTTCAACTGGGAATAGTTAGACTAACTTGTAGTCATAAAAACAGAGTTCACTAAAAATGATTGAAGAGCATGTGTTCATTTGTATTCTCTCTCCTTCTAAAAACATAGTTTGCACAGATATGCTGTCATATAGTAGCCCATCCTGGAGCACCCTCGTGCAACATGACAGACACATCTGTCTCAGTTTCCCTTTTCAGGTTCCCCAAAAACTCAATGTAAGTTTATGCTCTAGTCCATCAACATGGCTCATTACCGAAACATTCAAATGGTCCTGTGATGGGGTGGACTAGGCTCAAAGTTCTTGCTGGAGGCCTCAGGCTCCTGCCACTCCCATCTCAGGAAAGGAGCAGTGTAGAGTCCTCCAAGCAGCCTAGAGTGGTTGCGAGAAAGCAACCAATTAGAGGGGCTGCTGGAACGGCCAATCAGTGGCCAGGAGGACCATATAAAAAGGAGCTACAGAGCCAGACATAGGTCAGTTCCTCATTAGAGCTAAAGGAGCTTGGGTGGTGTGGCTGGCTGAGGAAACTGCAATACAACAGACAGCCCAATGCTTGTAGGGACAGGGGAGCACAGGAGAGCTCTTGGCTGGCTACTGGACCTGAGCTTAGAAGATCCCTGAGCTAAGAATAAGTAGAGTACTGGGTGGGCCCAGGCCCCATCCATAGGCCACTGGGGAAGGGCCTACAATTGGACAGCAGTAAACTCCCGGAAGGGGACTGAACTGTCAGGAGGTCCAGCTGAAGACTGGGACCAAAACAGTCTAAATGGGTCTCCAGGGAGGAAGCCCTGGGGACAGGGCCCCATAGCAGGGATGGACCCATTTAAAGAGGCTGAACACACCCAACTGGAGGGGGTGCTTGCAAGGGGTGGGTGCTGACCCTGTTATGGGTCCCCAACAAAACAAACGGTTAATTCCCTGCACAATACTGACCATAGTTCTTAAAACCCCCATGCTCTTCCCACCAGGTACCCCCAGCCTCTATGTTGGGAGAACTGCTATATCACACTCTCTGGGCTTCTTTTCAATCCTCTTCTCAGGAGGGCCACCCCAGTCCTTCCAACTGTAGTGTAACTCTACCCTTCTTGGTGGGAACCCTCATAGCTGGAAATATTTTTTACAAGAGGAATCATAGACTTTATGGTCAGAAGGGACCATTATGATCATCTAATCTGACCTCCTGCACAATGCAGGCCAAGGAATCTCACCCACCAACTCCTGTAACAAACCCCTAACTTATCTGAGCTACTGAAATCCTCAAATTGTGGTTTAAAGACTTCCAGGTGCAGAGAATCCTCCAGCAAGTGACCTGTGCCGCATGCTGCAGAGGAAGTTGAAAAACACCCAGAGCCTCTGCCAATCTGCCCTGGGGGAAAATTCCTTCCTGACCCCAAATAGGGTGATCAGCTAAACCCTTAGCATGTGGGCAAGACTCACCAGCCAGACATCCAGGAAAGAATTCTCTGTAGTAACTCAGATCCCATCCTATCTAACATCCCATCACAGGCCATTGGGCATATCTATCTCTAGTAGTTGAAGATCAATTAATTGCCAAAATTAGGCTATCCCATCATATCATCTCCTCCATAAACTTATCACTCCCCATGGCCCTCTCACAGTTCCTTTGAGTCCAGCTCTCCACCCCTGGAGATGCCAACAAATAGGGTCCTCTTCTCCTTCCCTATTTTCAACCTGCTTCAGCTCTCTGGCTAAAGCCAGCAGGTAGCTCCCCAATACTGCTGTTTCCACCAGCCTCACCCCTAGCTCAAAGACACCAGCCTGCAAATCCTTCTTGCTTCTCTTATGCCTTTAGCCTTTCGTCCAGAAATACCATCTGTTTCCTTCCATGACTCCTTCAAGTCTCTCACCTGCCTGACTGCTTTAACTCATTGAACAGCCCCTTCACCAGCTTGAAGAACAGAAATAACAATGAAAAGGTGGCAGAGACTTAAGCAGCAAATATTAACCTGTTTTGAGGATCACAGTTCAAAAAAGGTCTGGTTCCTTTCTGCTCAGACTGTTGCTTTCAAGTTGCCTTCCACAATGAGCCTCTCTGGTCCCAGGTGGCTTGACGAATCCACTTTCTGTCTTCATGCACATTGAACAGTGGTCAATGAGTAAATAAGCCCACTCTTAAATACCAGTCCTCCCACAGCTGCCTCCTGTCCATCCTCATTTGCCAGAATTGCAGCTTCCACTTCACTTTTCTATTGTGTCCATGAAAATGCAGTTCACATTAAAAAGTCAATACTTGCCAACAGTTATCTACTTAGCAATGTATTTTAAATTTTAAGCATAGGAATAAACTGTGGAAACTCGGGTATTAACACCATGTAGTAAATGTTGGTAAATGCTGAGTTTTTAAAGGAGATCACTGTAGGTAGCCTATGACAGCAGAAATCAACCCACAGTGCTTTTGTCCTTGGGACTTCTGAACAGCAACTTCATCCATTCACCAATACAAAGAACATTGTATACAAAATAGGTTAGTTACTTTAAGAAGCAGCATAAATTACTTATTGGATGGCAGCATAATAGAAGAACACTACACTAGAGAACATAAGAATGGCCATACTGGGTCAGACCAAAGGTCCATCCAGCCCAATATCCTGTCTACCAAACGTGGCCAGTGCCACGTGCCCCAGAGGGAGTGAACCTAACAGGTAATGATCAAGTGAGCTCTCTCCTGCCATCTATCTCCACCCTCTGACAAACAGAGGCTAGGGATACCATTCCTTACCCAGCCTGGCTAATAGCCATTAATGGACTTAATCTCCATGAATTTATCCAGTTCTCTTTTTAAACCCTGTTAAAGTCCTAGATTTCACAATCTCCTTAGGCAAGGAGTTCCACAGGTTGACTGTGCACTGAATGAAGAAGAACTTCCTTTTTATTTGTTTTAAATCTGCTATCCCCAATAATTTCATTTGGTGGCCCCTAGTTATATTATGGGAACAAGTAAATGACTTTTCCTTATTCACTTTCTCCACACCACTCATGATTTTATATACTTCTATCATATCCCCCTTAGTCTCCTCTTTTCCACCTTGAAAAGTCCTAGCCTCCTTAATCTCTCCTCATATGGGACCCGTTCCAAACCCCTAATCATTTTTAGTTGTCTTTTTTGAATCTTATCTAATGCCAGTATATCTTTTTTAGATGAGGGGACCACATCTGTACACAGTATTCCAGATGTGGGCGTACCATAGATTTATATAAGGGCAATAAGATATTCTCCATCTTATTCTCTATCCCCTTTTTAATGATTCCTAACATCCTGTTTGCTCTTTTGACTGCCGCTGCACATTGCGTGGATGTCTTCAGAGAACTATCCATGATGACTCCAAGATCTTTCTCCTGATTAGTAGTAGCTAAATTAGCCCCCATCATATTGTATGTATAGTTGGGGTTATTTTTTCCAGTGTGCATTACTTTACATTTATCCACATTAAATTTCATTTGTCATTTTGTTGCCCAATCACTTTGTTTTGTGAGGTCTTTTTGAAGTTCTTCAGTCTGCTTTGGTCTTAACTATCTTGTGCAGTTTAGTATCATTTGCAAACTTTGCCACCTCACTGCTTACTCCTTTCTCCAGATCATTTATGAATAAGTTGAATAGGATTGGTCCTAGGAATGACTTTGAGGAGCACCACTAGTTACCCCTCTCCATTCTGAAAATTTACCATTGATTCCTACCCTTTGTTCCCTGTCTTTTAACCAGTTCTCAATCCATAAAAGGCTCTTCCCTCTTATCCCATGACAACTTAATTTACTTAAGAGCCTTTGGTGACGAACCTTGTCAAAGGCTTTCTGGAAATCTAAGTACACTATGTTCACTGGATCCTCTTTGTCCACATGTTTGTTGACCCCTTCAAAGATCTCAAATAGATTAGTAAGACATGATTTCCCATTACAGAAACCATGTTGTCTTTTACGCAACAGTTTGTTCTATGTGTTTGACAATTTTATTCTTTACTATTGTTTCAACTAATTTGCTCAGTACTGATGTTAGAATTACCCGTCTCAAATTGCCAGGATCACCTCTAGAGCCCTTCTGAAATACTGGTGTTACATTAGCTATCTTCCAGCCATTGGGTACAGTAGCTAATTTAAAAGACGTGTTACAAACCCTAGGTAATATTTCCACAATTTCACATTTGAGTTCTTTAAGAACTCTTGGATGAATGCCATCTGGTCCTTGTGACTTGTTACTGTTAAGTTTCTCAATTAATTCCAAAATCTCCTCTAGTGACACTTCAATCTGTGACAAGTCCTCAATTTGTCACCTACAAAAGACAGCTCAGGTTTGGGAATCTCCCCAACATTCTCAGCCGTGAAGACTGAAGCAAAGAATTCATTTAGTTTCTCTGCGATGACTTTATCATCTTTAAGTGCTCCTTTTGAATCTTGATCATCCAGGGGCCTCACTGGTTGTTTAGTAGGCTTCCTCCTTCTGATGTACTTAAGAAACATTTTGTTAATACCTTTTGAGTTTGTGAAAAGCTGTTCTTCTAACTCCTTTTTGGCTTTTCTTATTACATTTTTACATTTAATTTGACAGTGTTTATGCTCCTTTCTATTTGCCTCGCTAGGATTTGACTTCCACTTTTTAAAAGACGCCTTTTTATTTCACACTGCTTTTTTTTACATGGTAGTTAAGCCACGGTGGCTCCCTTTTAGTTATCTTACTGTGTTTTTAAATTTGGGGTATACATTTAAGTTCAACCTCTATTATGGTGTCTTTGAAAAGTGTCCATGCAGCTTTCAGAGATTTCATTCTAGTCACTGTACCTTTTAATTTTTGTTTAACTAACCTCCTCCTTTTTGCATAGTTCCCCTTTCTGAAATTAAATGCAACAATATTGGGCTGTAGAGGAATATTAATGTGCTGTAAGTTGCTATCCTACAAGTCAAAGATCTTAGCCTAAGCACAGGGCCTCAGATTGTCACAGTAAGAGAAGGCTCTTACACTGGCAGACAGTGATTTTGATTCTTTCTTTTATACCTCTATAACTCGCTAAGTGATAAGAATACATCTAAATTCTTAGAGTATAGGCCTTTACAGATGGGCCTGAATAGCTATATACTAACAATTGGCCTGCTCTCAGGCAAAAAGGAAGAAGCAGGAAGTAGTACAGTAGGAAGAAGAAAAAAAATAAATAACAGGGAGAAGGTCGTGGAAGAAGGAAAATGATTTTCTGGACTGAAGTTATAGAAGCAAAATTTTCAGAAAAAGAGAAGGCATAGAGAGGAGTGTTTAGGTATCTTTGAAAGGTGAGAAGGAAAGTTTTTTGGACAGTTATTTCTCCACCTGCATCTGCTTTTTCTTGATCATTTTTTTTTTCTGTCTCCTTCTGTCAGCACCCATTTCTCAACCTGCTTCTTTCTCTATTTTTCATGTTTCCTTCATAGGTGACCAAGATATTTTTCCTGGATATGAATTTCACTTCCCCCTGCCTTGTGTCTGGCCTGTCCCACCTGTTGTAAAAGTATATTTTTAAAATCTCTGATTTTGAAGCAAATCTCATAATTTTAGGGGGTCTGACTCATGATTTTGGAATGTTTGAGATTGGTGACACAGTAGTCTCTATCCAAATGCACAATGCACTTAAAGATTCCACTATGACGGATGCATGAAGTGCACCTAACCCCTTTCAGAATCATCTCTTGTTTGTAGCTTGTGGTGGGGCAGCTGCCCCATGCAGGCTGGAAAATGGTTAAGCCAGCCTTGGAGAGGCTGTGCAGAACCCAGCCAATCAGGAAAGGGTTTATTGGGAGAACCAATCAGGAGAAGGCTTTCTGGAGCAGCCTATATATAAAGGGCTGCTCAGCAGAGCAAAGGGAAGTCTCTTCCTAAGTGGTAAAGAGGCAGTGCTGGGCAGGATAGAAGAGCAATGGGGGAACCTTCCGGCTGACTATGGCCAGACTGAAGCCCTGAAGCAAGGGCATTGAAGGTGCTAGGGCTATGGGGAAATGGTGCAGGGAAAATAGGCAGCAGGAATAAGAGGCATTAAGTGGCTGCCAGCTATAGGGTCCCTGGGCTGGGACCCAGAGTAGCAGATGGGCCTGGGTCCCCCACCCTTAACCCCTACTTGCCAATGAGGAGAGTGGCCTAAATCCAGACTGTAGTTGGCCACTGAGGCATGTGGAAGGACTGAGGACCACCTGTCCCCTGAAAGGGGGGAGACAGCCGGCTAGGGTACAGCCAGAGGGCCATGTCCAAAAGAGGATGTTGCAGTCTGGGAGCAACACTGGTCCAGATGGTGGATGTGGTGGAAGAAGTGGAAGCAACAGCAAGGGAGGCATCCTAGTAAAAGGTGCCCTGGTGGTACAAGAGTTAATTCCCAGCATGACCAGAAGGAGGCACTTCAGAGGTGGGTCTGCACTGCTACAATGATCACATAGACTGAAATGAAAGTTTATTAGACAGCAAGATCTACAGGTGGATATGGTTCCTGATGGTGAGGCTGTGGGGGATAATTTCAAAATAGAAATCAGACTAGCCCCCTCCAGGACACGATGGGAATAATAATGTAACCATACCAGCTTGTATTCTTCTAGTGAGCCTAGTAAAGCTGTAATCCTAGAGAAATTGTACTGAAAGATGACGCTGACAATTTGAAATGCTGAACAGAAATATTTAAACTGTGTGGTTCACACAGATAACACTATTCCTTTACAGTATTTGGCATAAATATGGTTCCCTTAACCCAAGAAGTTTCATTATACTAACTGTATAATTAAATTACAGCGTTAGTATGCCAAATTTGCATATTCCAAAGAAAAATAATTCACTAAGAAAATGTTAAATGGGATTTTGGAAATGAATATTTATTAGGCATTGTGAAGTAGTTTTCATGATCTTTAAATGTGCTCCTTGTTTTCATACTTGCAGCTTCATTTTTTATATAAATTGATCTGTGTAGTTTAAAGTTAAGCTCCCCAAGTTCCTACCAGTGATGGCCAAGGTCTGATAGGAATTATACAGTCACATAGGACCCATGTTTCCCTAGACACTAAGTAAACATGAACCCATGACCCACAACTGCCCAGAACACTGTCCCTATTTTCTCCATCCCTGGTTCCCAAAGTCTGTGTTCTGTCACACAAATTAAGGTTTCTCCCAATCTTCCTAACCATCCACACTCCCATCTGCAAAAATTGTACCTTGGCTGCCTTTCATGGCTTGCTGTCCACTTTCCATACTTTCTGCACATGGGCAGGAGAACTCAAACATGTCAGGAATACAAGGCAGGAGGCAGAGTGCATGGCTGTCGGACCACTAGAGCCAGCATAATTTAAAGCAGGCAAGGTGGCAGTATTTTTTTGTTTTTGGAAATGCCTTATATAGATAAAGGAGAAGATCTGAGCTTAAACAACAAAAAACCTTTATAACTGTGGGGCCTGATCATGCTCCCACTGAAATCAATGATAAAACTCCAATTGATGTTCATGGGGGATAGAACAGGCCTATTGTTAATCTGTACCGATTCAGCAAGAAACTTAATTACATGTTTAAAGTTAAGCATGTAGTGTTGTTCTGTTGGCTTCACTGGGATGATTGATGTCCCTGAAGGGAAAAGAGTAGTGATTGATTCCTAGTTAGACATTTGTATCTGTTTTTGTATTACACAGGAAGCTCTGAGAATTTTGTTGCAAATTAGGTGCCTGATCCAAAGCCCACGAAGTTACTGGAAATACTTCTATTGGCTTCCATTGGGTTTGGATCAATCTTAAAACAGGACAATACTTACAAAGGTGGAAAATGGGACAAGAAGTGAATAATACATCTAAAATAGAACTTTAGTCTCCTCCTATGGAGTCAATGTTTTGGAGGCAAAGTGCCCTTGTATATTTCTAAAAGTAAAAGTGCTGAGATAACTGTAACAGACCTACTTAATAAGGTACTAGTAAGTAAATAAAAATATAGTTCACAATATCTTTGTTCGCTGCCCAGTTTTACTACAGATGTTTCATAATTGCTTTTTGTCAGAATACAGGGAAATAGAGAACTGTAACCATAAAGTTTCCTCTTTAGATGAGAACAGCCTCTCAGGACATCTTCTCCATGGAACCTATTTTTGTGTACCATGCAATTAATGTCAGTATTTAATGATACACTGCTATGTAAAATACATTTGTAGGCCAACAAAGCTTTCTTAAGTTATCTTAAAGAGAAATTCACATTTTGTTGGAAGCTGGTGACTTAATGGAATGTGTTAGCACCTCTGGACTTGAATTTAAATGCCTTTAAATTAATAGGCATTTTGCTGCTTTAAAAAAAAATGTGGTTCCCGACAGCAGCTTCCCCTTTGCCTCAAGTCATTAACATCCCTTGCCCCAGAGCTAAATTCTGTAGCTCACTTCCCATTTCCCTGTCACTTTGGAGTCATTAGTGCCATTTTTAACCAAAGTACTATAATTACTAAATTAATAGTAGTCAACTTTCAAAGTGATAGTGGATCCCTTGTGCAAATGTGACTTCAAAATCCCAGTGCTATTTTGATTTTAATGAATGTTACAAGTTATTTTAAAAGTGATTTATATAATGTTTGAAACCTAAAACCAGTGAATCATACTTTCTAAAACATTTAACTGATATACTAATAGCATGCTTATCTGCATTCTTCATCAATGAACATTTCAGATCAGCTTCTACATGTTAACTTTCTGTTCCTCTTTTTTAAAAAAAAATCCTTGGATCAATGATAAAAAAAAACTTCATGTTCCTAAATCTGAGGGAAAGTCATTTTAGTGTCTTTTCTAGCTTGCAAAACAGGATCCAATCTTTTAACTATTCCCTTTCATATTTAGTTAACATTTTGCCTTGATCTTTTCACTTACCTGTAGTGGGAACTATGTTTGCAGATATTTGTCAGCCTGAGCTACTCTGATCAGTATATTATAAATAAAATATAACCTCACTTATATTTAAATAGTTTTAAGGCTGAGATGCAAACTGACAGCAACCAGTATATTCAAAGTTAAGCTTTTGATGCCCAACTTGGCTATTTTCCAGTGAGCACCTTACTGTCAACGAGATGTACTTTTGTTTGCCACTACCAGGGAGATAAGCCAAGCAATCTGTTTTACAGTCAGTATTATTGATAAGACATTTATCTGAATTAAAGCAGGAATTTTAACTCTAACTGAATTTTGGGGGCCAGATACGCTGGTAGATTATGGCTGCCTTGCATTGTTCTAGAAATCCAATATGGGCATACACCCAATTTATTGGGCCAGTTAAAGCAGATATAGGACTCCTTTACATTGTTAGAGCATCACAATGCACCCAAAATGAATCTGGCGACCCCTTTAGCTTGTTGGTGTAATTTTACTATTACCTGCAGTGGCATTTCCATTGGAAATGGAATAATTATAGTTAGAATTGAAAGTAGAATAAATACTGCAAGATCTGGTTCTTAAAGTTAGTGAGTTTTGACTGAGTTCAGACTACAAAATTAGGTCCAAAAGAGGAATATGGCAGAGGGACTAGTTTCTGCAATGTTGGGAAACTGACAATAAATCATGTTTTCATCATGATTGCTGTGGGATGGGAGTAGTCCCTTCGTATTTAACTAGCTCATATTTCCAGCCACATCACTTCAGCAAGTTCAGTAGCTCCCTCTCCTCCCCATTTATGCTGAAGTTGGGAAACGTGCCATTGTCAAGCTGGTTCTTGTTTTGCTCAAATTGGTTCAAATATCCCTGATCGTTAGTTCCATTGGTAGGTTTTGGAGGAAAATGGCTTTGTCTGCCCAGTATATTTTAATCCAAAATATTTTGCTTATATGCTTATCTGAGGCAAAGGCTTTAGAAAGCAGGGTCAGCTATAGATTTTTGAAAGAAAATTATACTTTCAGTGTTTTCTGACGTTTCCAGAGTTGCTCCGTGCCACCTGCAGAAGCAATGCAGCTAGAAACATAAGCTGGCAAGAAAACAAAACAAAAAAAAAACAAAGCAAAAACCAGAACATTTTACTTCCCAGAGATCAAATAGACTGCACAATGAGAAACAATAATTGCACCACAGGTTAGGCACTAGACAGAGGCAGTCCCAAAATACAGAGGATCAGCATGTCAATACTCCATAAAAGCTAATCAAGTTAAAATGTATCGTGTCTTGGATATGTCATCCCAGTTGTTTTAAACCACTATGCTTGATCACCAGGAGGAGGATTTTTAAAAAGCCCATTAGCATAAGAGCATATGTAGTAAACTGCATTTACACCCAAACTAAGTTTACCTGTTACTACACTCCTTATTTTAAAAGGCATGGACAAGCCTGTTAGGAGTGTTATGGACAATATAGGAGTCAGGCCTGTATCTTTGTCTGAGATAGAATTTTGGGTCTTGTTTGTCCGTTTGATTCTTGATACATTTATATTTTTACTAATATGTGTAAATAAAAGGATCCTTGCTAATATGTGCAGACAAAGGACAAAAAGCCACATGGGTTCATTAGTATAATGGGAACAGATAAGAACAGTTACTGGGCATGGTGGGAGTAAAATATACAAGTGCACACTTTAAGACTGCCTCAGCTCCTATCTCTAGGCAAGGGTTGGGGGGAAGGTATAAAATATTAAAAGGCCAAAGAAATACCTGTCCCTGACCAAAGCACAACCTCACTCCTAACCCCAGACTCACAACCCCCCAAAATGGAACTTGACCATACATTGTAAGGGGTGGGACTGTGAGCATGCATTTCAGGTAAAATTATGCCTGCTAGGGAGGGGGAGAATGGGACAATGATAAACAAGGCTCCGCAGCATCAGAGTGAGGGACACACTTGCTGGAAATGAATCCCAATAAACATCATATTGCCTGCACTTCAGACTTCTGGTCTTCCCTGGTTCTTGTCACAGACAGAAAACAGGAAGGGCTAAAGGGAAAACCCTCTAGCAAAGCCTTCAAAGGCATTTGGCTTCATACTGTCAAATTTCAGTGGCTAGTGTCCATCCTGCTACATTTACAGCTCCCTGAATCCTGTGGGCTGACCTAACTTAGATCAGGTATTGGACTTTTCTAAGTTGTGCCACTAGTGCAAGGGGCTAAATGGTCTCTACAACAGTAGGGGATTGCCAGAGCTGCACTCTGCTTGGTCATGCCCTTTCCCTTTCCCTCTCAAGTGTATGCACCCTCTAACTCCCAACATGTTTTCCTATGCCGAATAGGGTAGAACCACTTGTGCAACAACAATCTGCAGCACAGTTGCTCCTGGAGAGGAATTCTTTGCTGGGCATTTGTGGCCAGATTATGGCCCCTTTGTGTCTGTGACCAGGGGTCATAATTGGCTGGCTGGAAATGGAAACCCCTTCCTGTGACACATTTTGTGGGTTTGGGAGGAGGGAATCATTTCAAGCAGGATGAAACATCAACATAGTGAATTGTTTTGCAGGAATGGAATTCATAGAAAAAATATATTTTGATTCTGCTAAAATAGGATTTTTCAGTTTCCAGTTGTCCACCTGAAAGAATAGTGAAATTGACAAGAGCCTTCCATTCCAGCTACTGGAGAGGCAGATATTAGGGCTGCTCCGTTTCCCTTCTCTGACAGCTCTGGAAAAGCTGTTGTCTATTTTACTGGGAGAAAGTGAAACTGAGCCTGTAAAATTAAAAGGAGCCTGCCAGACAGGAAGCCAGGGACCTGCTATTTCCATTTTCCTGATTTAAAAAAAAAATTCTGACAAACTGAAATTTTCTTATGGAAAACATTGGTTTTGCAAAAGGATCATTTTTTGTTATTCTGAATAAAAAACAAAAAATCAACCAGCTGTAGTCATCACTGTGTAGATAATCTTCCTCCTATTTCTTCAGACTTCTTCAAATTGACTGTAGTAATATATGTTGCACTTACATGTGGTCTTTCATTTAAGGAATACATGGTGCTTTGTAAATATAAAATAAACTCTACAATGTTCTTCTGAGGTAGGTACTGTGGACCAGTACTTCAATGATTTCTGTGAAGCTACATCTGTTTGTTTTAGCTGAAGATCTGACCAAATATTACTGCTATGATGGAGATTGGGTGAAACCTAATTGAAGCCAGTGGGCATGGACAGCTGCCTTTCATTCAGGATAAATATAAGAAGCAATTATGCTTATTGTTGAAGTCTGATAGCTGAAACAATAGGAACCACTGTCCAAAACACAGGCTACATGCTATACTGGTCAGAAGTTAAGCTATGTGGGTGTAGGTGTTTTGCTAGGTGTTGAACACAATGCAGATGATTGCGTAAGGTTTCTTGGAGGGGTGTGTTCACAGGCACTGACTTTTTGTTTTTCCGATGGGTACCACACGCCAGCTGTGATCCCTCACCTAATGCTGTGACACCACTCCGCCCCTAGGGCCTCACCCCTACTCCACCTCTTACTGCCCCTACTCCGCTCCTTCCCCCAAGATCTCCTTGTCAGATTCCCCCACACACACCGGCTCCTTACTGCCCCCTTATGCCTTATGGGCAGTGAATGGGGGGGGCAGACAGGAGCAGTGGCAGCGCAGCCCCACTCAACAACTGATCAGCAGTCAGCCACTGAAGAGCTGCTGGGAGCTTAGGACCAGTTGCCGAACAGCTGATTGGCAGCTAACCCTAGGGCCAAAGAGCAGCAGTCCTGTGGGTGCTGAGCACTCACTATTTTTTTTTTCTGTGGGCGCTTGAGACCCTGATCACCCACAGAGTTGGCACCTATGTGTGTGTTTGTGAGAAAAAGCATCCCAAGGCAGCCAGACAACAGGCATAGAGAAGCCACCAGAAAGCAAAGGAGACAGCAAGATAAGCACTTGCAGCATGATCGTGTCAGAATATCAAGGGATGGGGCTTATAGTTAAGTAAACTCAGATGGACAGTAGGCTTTAGGTTAAGTAATTTGACTAAGATCACATAGGATGTTGTCAGCAAAGTAGGAATTGGTACAAGAGTCCTGACTTAATTCCGTCCTCTTCTAAAGGCCTTTTTATTTGTCAGAATTTAAGTTGTACGTCACGCACTCAGTATGCCTAATAAGAGTTTGTTCTGACATTTTAATACTTCTAAATTTTGCTTCTTTGTATATTTCATCACTCAGTATTCTACTAATTGTGTGGGTGGACTTGTAAGAAAAAGTGCTTTATCATAGTTTTTACTGATTTATTTTTGTAAGTTAAGGAATCAGCACTCACACATAAGAAACATAGGGGCATAGGAATAGTGGACTAGACCCAGCATTAGTCCAGCATCCTATCCACATCAGTGCCCATTACATACAAGAATCTTATGTTTAAGTCTATATACAGAAATCTTGTCATGTCCTAGACTGGTTTCCCTAGCTGGATACACACTCTCCTCTACATACATAACACCAGTTATGTCGAAGGAAAGAGAACTGCCCTGCAGACTTGAAGTCAGGAGCAGGCTTGCTAAAGGAGCCAACCAGAGACACCTGGCACTGGGTATGAACCTTAAACAGCTGATTCCTCATAGGAGAGCTGAAGAAGTGTGGGAAGGGGACTAGCTCTAAGAAGCCTCAAGGAAGATAACCTTGGCATCTGCAAGCAAATAAGAGATTCTGTGAATGAATTCCAAGTCTGAGATAAGAGCTGTGTTCTAGAACAGATTTCTGAGACTCTGTTAGTGATAGCAGAAATCCATTATTTATTTTTGGGGGATCCTCCAGCCCCAGAACAGCATCCAAATGGTGATGAGACAAACTTTCATACATGTTTCTTGGACTCTTATTAAAGAAAACTGCCTCGTGAGATCCTTCTGAGAGGGGAGGTGGTGGGAACAGGCAGGTTATCCTTTCCTTGCTCCATACACATTCAATTAAAGAAGAATAGGTCTAACTGCCAAAAATGGAGCAGGTCTCATGGAGGAATTCTGCCAGATGTCCTGGCCATCTGAAGAAAGGAAGTTTCCCTTCTGGGGGGTAAAGGGGCAGACTAGGGTGGGGAGACACTCACTGAAGGGCAGAGACCAGGCTGAGCCCCGGCTGAGCCCCAAGAGCTTCTTGGCTTACTAAATAAAGGAAAATTAGCTTGGCTCTTCCTGTAACTGAGGGGGGAAGACCATCTAACCTAGCTTGTAGTGAATCATAGCATTAGATATCTAAATATACTTCCAGGCTGTTTATTGTTTCAAACTCACTTTATCTAATGCTTTGTTCCATTTGCTAAATAAACCTGCTTGTTTTAACAAAGGCTTTTGTCACTGCATGTCACTGGTCACGGGCTCCTGACAGTGTCTAGTCAGAACTCCATGATAATAAACAGACGAGAGAAATGAGGTTTGCACTCAGATCCTGGTCTAAGAGAAGGAGTACTTGTGGCACCTTAGAGACTAACAAATTTATTAGAGCATAAGCTTTCGTGAGCTACAGCTCACTTCATCGGATGCATTTGGTGGAAAAAACAGAGGAGGGATTTATATACACACACACAGAGAACATGAAACAATGGGTTTATCATACACACTGTAAGGAGAGTGATCACTTAAGATAAGCCATCACCAGCAGCAGGGAGGGGAAAGGAGAAAAACCTTTCATGGTGACAAGCAAGGTAGGCTAATTCCAGCAGTTAACAAGAATATCAGAGGAACAGTGGGGAGTGGGGTGGGGGGGAGAAATACCATGGGGAAATAGTTTTACTTTGTGTAATGACTCATCCATTCCCAGTCTCTATTCAAGCCTAAAAGTTAATTGTATCCAGTTTGCAAATTAATTCCAATTCAGCAGTCTCTCGTTGGAGTCTGTTTTTGAAGCTTTTTTGTTGAAGTATAGCCACTCTTAGGTCTGTGATCGAGTGACCAGAGAGATTGAAGTGTTCTCCAACTGGTTTTTGAATGTTATAATTCTTGACGTCTGATTTGTGTCCATTCATTCTTTTACGTAGAGACTGTCCAGTTTGGCCAATGTACATGGCAGAGGGGACAGCCCCCCAATCTGAAGCAAATACTCACCAGCAACCACACACCACACAACAGAACCACTAACCCAGGAACCTATCCTTGCAACAAAGCCCATTGCCAACTCTGTCCACATATCTATTCAGGGGATACCATCATAGGGCCTAATCACATCAGCCACATTATCAGAGGCTCGTTCACCTGCGCATCTATCAATGTGATATATGCCATCATGTGCCAGCAATGCCCCTCTGCCATGTACATTGGCCAAACTGGACAGTCTCTACGTAAAACCTTTCACCATGAAAGGTTTTCCTCCTTTCCCCCCCTGCTGCTGGTGATGGCTTATCTTAAGTGATCACTCTCCTTACAGTGTGTATGATAAACCCATTGTTTCATGTTCTCTGTGTGTGTGTATATAAATCTCTCCTCTGTTTTTTCCACCAAATGCATCCGATGAAGTGAGCTGTAGCTCACGAAAGCTTATGCTCTAATAAATTTGTTAGTCTCTAAGGTGCCACAAGTACTCCTTTTCTTTTTGCGAATACAGACTAACACGGCTGCTACTCTGAAACCTGGTCTAAGATAGTAGAACTGAAATTCCATCCTCAGATAGGGAAGGACATGAGGCCTGACTGCCACCTGAGGTTGCATATTCAGAGAACCCAAGAAGGGGTCAGAGGTACAATCAGATCTGGAATTGTGACATTTTCTGGCAGGGTGTGTGGAACTGTGACAGTGGTGAATTTCCAACTGACAATAACAGGGGGAAAATGTATCATAGATAGGAAAAGAGAGAGGAAAATTGTTTACTTTCCAATCTTCTTTTGGGGAAGAGACTAGAAAAAGACAGGTAAAATGAGTTATGAACAAGTCTGGAAAGATGTGGACTTGTGCACAGAAAGGAAGCTGAATAGTGAGCTGAAAAAGATGCAGCTGGTTAGCCTGCTGTACTTGGATGATCAGGAAAAATAGTTTTCCAGAACTGGAAAAGGTATTCTTGAGATCAGCCTAGTCTCCTTTTGCCTCCTGTAGAGTGACTCCCTTCTCTTTCCCCGGTCTGTTCCTACCAGTCAAGGGAATTAAATTCTCCCAGTGTCCCACCCTCCCTGTGTGTACCTGACCACATTTACCATATTGCTCAATGGCTTTTGTTATGGGGCCTAGGTGTGAAGTCTTATTTTTGTCTTAGGCTGTTTTCTCCCAGCTGGCCAGCCAGGCCATCAAGGAGAATGATCCTGTGATAGTGGCTCCATTGTTTGGCAGTTAGACCCACTTAAGGACCTTTCCTTAAGGGAAGGAGAGGGCACGAGAGACATTAAACTCTCCTTCCCCCCCCCCCAGTCTAGCTCAGGGATTGGCAACCTTTGGCATGTGGTCTGTCAGGGAAAGCCCCTGGCCGGCTGGGCCAGTTTGCTTACCTTCCACATTTGCAGGTTCAGCTGATCGCAGCTCCCACTGGCCATGGTTCACCATCCCAGGCCAATGGGGACCGCGGGAAGGGCAGCCAGCACATCCCTCAGCCCATTTCACTTCCTGTAGCCCCCATTGGTGTGGGACAGCAAACCGCGGCCAGTGGGAGCTGCGATCGGCTGAACCTGTGGATGTGGCCAGTAAACAAACTGACCTGGCCCACCAGGGGCTTTCCCTGATGGGCCACGTGCCAAAGGTTGCCAATCCCTGGCTTAGCCAATGACAGTAGGGAAAGGCTCTAGGCAGAAAAAAATACTTCTTCCCCTGATCCCTCTCCCTGTCCGGTCACAATCTCCACATGTGTTCTGAGTAGAGGGAAGGCTCTGGAGTACTCAAGCCTACCCCCCATCCTCGCCCCCACTCAGGTCCTCAGATGTGTTTCCTTTCACCTAAAACTTGTGTGGGGAGGGAGGCATTTTCCTTCTCTCGGTCTGGTGATGAAATGGAAGATTTGTTCTCTATCATCTAAAGTCCCTTACAGTTTGTAAAATTTCTCTCCTACGTGAAGCTAAAAAAAAACATTAAATGTGTGCTTAATTGCATGGTGTGCACTTGTCCCAAAGGCAAATGAATAGTTGTAAAGAACATTCTGGTGACCAGAGTTAATTAACTAAGTTCAGAAGATTTTAACAAGAAATTCAACCTTTCTGCTATGTTTTAATTGAGAACTAATTGTACCATTTGGTTTTCCAGAAACTCTGTAAAGGCTAAAGAGAACTGGTAAAACTGCCCAGTTAAATATTGATGATAGAAGTTTTAATGCAATTGAAATCTATCCAGTCTTCACCAAGGGTAAAGGCCTAAATAATATTACAAGCAAAATCTTCTTAAAGTAAGCTTGTGGTTAGCATATATTTGACCTAAGGCCTTGCTATTTTAAATTCATTTTTCAAGCTAGATTTGTGACCATGCAGAACCCATTAGGCAAGATTGGAATTTTTATATTAAAACAAAAGTAGCCCAGGAGTTAATGACATTGCTTCTCATATTGCTCTTTCATAGTAAAATTAGCTTGCTTTTATGTGTATCTAACTATTAGAAATGAGGCAAAGAATGAAAAGTTGAATTCAATGTTTACAAATAACCTTTATGAAAACAAGAATCTCAATGGACACGTGAGCTCACCTTCAGAGTTAACTGGCTGTTCTTACTCCTCTTCACAAAGATATGGGAGCAGAGAGCTCCTTACTCTCTAGCACTTCAGACCATGAGTCTGTTTACAGACTATTTAGGGTTTCAGAGTAGCAGCCGTGTTAGTCTGTATTCGCAAAAAGAAAAGGAGTACTTGTGGCACCTTAGAGACTAACAAATTTATTAGAGCATTATTAGTAATTATTAATAATAATAATAATTATTATTATTATTATTAGCAATGCTCTAATAAATTTGTTAGTCTCTAAGGTGCCACAAGTACTCCTTTTCTATTTAGGGTTTGTTTGTTTGAAGTGAGGAGAGTGAGGGAGTTACAAAGGGAATGAGTCATTAGGTGCAAGAAGAAGGTAAAGAAGAGGCAGAGACTAGAAGCAGTACAAAAAAAAGAGCCAGGAGCTGGAAGTGAGTGGTGGTCTAGAGACAGGTTTGTGGGCAAGAAGAGAGCAGCAAAAGAGAAAGATCAGGAGGTGAGTGTGGTAAGGTAGTGAAAAGAAATTAACAAATGTCATTCAGCAACTCAAGTGGCAGTAAACTCAGTTGATGGTGTACATCAGAATCGTATGAGTGATGGAGAAGTACTGAGGAGGAAGGGGAAGTGCTGCAGTAGAGGCCACCCCACTGCTCAATATCACCCAGAACTGTGTAGGGGATCTCCACTCTCTGGGACACTAGGAAACATGTGGCTTCTCCCTTCCCCTCCAGGCATGTGGACTTTGGGAAAGAAACTGAAGGGATGAGTCAGTCAGAGAATGAAGCCAGCATTAGAGTATTTTCTAATTTTTATTTCGGATGGTCTTTTTCCTGTGCTGATGAATTATCTCCTCTTCCTCACTCCTGGCCACCTTGCCTCAGTGGGTCACAACTGAGAATACCAAATTCAGGACAAGCTGCTCAGAAATAGGGCAGGCACACCCCAAAACAGGTGGTTATTCTTCCATAAAATAAATGAATCCAGCAGCAAAAGTAAACTTCTGTCTCACCACACTGGCTAACAAGAAATCAGAAATATAGCCTCCGTAGGTATTCCAGTCCAGAATTCAACTCCCAGACACTAGACTTAATGATGAGTGGTTATTTAAAACCAATTTTTCAAAGGATCCTTCTGATCCCAAAGGATTAGCCACATACCGAGGTCAATACGTAACTCAGATCTTACCCAATAATCACACTGTTGCTATTCCTTTAATATCTAATACAGTGGTGGGCAATCTACTGAATGCAGGCCACATGCAGCCCGTCAGGGTAATCCATTGGCCGGCCGCCAGACAGTTGGTTTACATTTGCATGACCACCCACAGCTCCGAGTGGCCGCCGTTTGCTGTTACCAGCCAATAAGAGCTGTGGGAAGCAGTGGCCAGTACGTCCCTGCGGTCTGTGCCGCTTCCCGCAGCTCCTATTGGCCAGGAATGGTGAATCTCGGCAACTGGGAGCTGCTGGCTGCCATTCAAATGTAAACAAGCTGTCTGGCAGCCCGCCAGTGGATTACCCTGACAAGACAAATGCGACCCAGGGGCCACATGCTGCCCACCACTGATCTAATATCTAAAGATTTATAAGAGAAAAGAAAGAGGTGAGTTAAAATTGGCTAAAGGAATCAAATACATACAGTGATTGAAAGATTCTCGGATCAGGCTTGAAGCAGTGATGGAATAAACTGCTGGCTTGTTAAGTCTCTGGTTGCTCCCAAATCATAGTCCAGAGGCAGGAGCAGGAAAGAGGCAAAATGGAGGTGTTTCCAGGGCCTTTTATAGTTTTTGCTATGTGGAGGGAAACCTCACTGTCTCAGTTTGTGGAAAATTACAGGCACAGGATGGAGTTTGGACTCACATGATGCATCCGATGATGTGAGCTGTAGCTCACAAAAGCTTATGCTTAAATAAATTTAATGTCATATCCCTTACTTCACAAAAAGAAAAGGAGTACTTGTGGCACCTTAGAGACTAACAAATTTATTAGAGCATAAGCTTTCATGAGTTACAGCTCACTTCATCGGATGCTGTAGCTCACGAAAGCTTATGCTCTAATAAATTTGTTAGTCTCTAAGGTGCCACAAGTACTCCTTTTCTTTTTGCGAATACAGACTAACACGGCTGCTACTCTGATCCCTTACTTCCTTTCTCTTTACATCTAGCTAATCCTCTCCTAAGGTAACCTCACGGGAAAGATTTAGATAACAAAACTAAATAAAAAAACTCATGGAACTAAGACTTCGCTTGAATGTTCTGTCTCCTTTCCCTGCCCTTTGCCTTTTTTGGAAGACAGTTATCAGGTCCCCCCTGTGACAGTGCACTCCATATGTTATGAAAATATGCTAATGAGTGTGAATATCGTGTAACTGGAATATGCTTTATGCAAAAGGTCTCTTGTAAGGTATCATTACAAAGCTTATAATCTACTGACTGTGTTCATCCTATTTGTATGAATGTATCATTCTTGTATCTGAAACTATAAATATGTAGCATAACTCTGAGGTCCTACTGTAATTATGCAAAGTGTGAGCCATTAATGGTGGCTTGGAATCTTGATGGCTCCCATTAATCAGGAAAATTGGTTGTAAATGGCTCTGCTTACTTGTAAGTCTTCCTGTATACTTGTGTGCTGGCAAGTGGGTAATGAAGTCTTATAGTGACATATGATGATGTCACCTGAACTGGAATCCATCTTTAACCTTGTGCTTTTCCATTTAGAAGGAGGGGTGGGAACCCAGAGAGGGACAAAGGATTCCCGCCTTGTGCAAAAGCTATATAAGGGGGTGGAACAGAACAAAGAGGGCTGCAGTCATAAGAAATCCCCTAGCTACCACCTGAGCTGGAAGAAGGACTGTACCAGGGAAAATCATTGGGCCCAGACTAGGAAGGCATCCAGTCTGTGAAAGAAGCTTATTGAAACATCTCTGAGGGTGAGATTTTATCTGTATTCAGTTTTCTTACTTTATTAGGCTTAGACGTACATGTTTTGTTTTATTTTGCTTGGTAATTTACTTTCTGTCTATTACTTGGAACCACTTAAATCCTACTTTTTGTATTTAATAAAATCACTTTTACTTATTAATTAACCCAGAGTAAGTATTAATAACTGGGGGGGGGAGGACAAACAGTTGTGCATATCTCTCTATCAGTGTTATAGAGGGTGAACAATTTATGAGTTTACCCTGTATAAAACTTATACAGGGTAAAATGGATTTATTTGGGTTTGGACCCCATTGGGAGCTGGGTATCTGAGTGCTGGACACAGGAACACTTCTTAACCTATTTTCAATTAAGCCTGCAGCTTGTGGGGAATGTTGTTTAGACTTGGATCTATGTTTGCAGCAGGCAAGCATGTCTAGCTCAAACAAGGCAGGGTACTGAAGTCCCAAGCTAGCAGAGAAAACAGGCTCAGAGGTAGTCTAGGCGCATCAGGTGGCAGTCCCAAGGGGTTTCTGTGACCCAACCTATCACACCCCCTCAGTCCTCTTTTTTCATGACTCCAAATGCCCATTTTTAAAAAAACCTTTCCTCAGAGGTCAGGTTTTCTAAACCTTTTATCACTTTTGTTGCTCTCCTCTGGCCTCTTTTCAATGCTAGTATCAGTTAGTAATTCATTTTCTTTCTGTATATTTGATTCATTTATATCATAACTATTCTTTAGAATCTTTATTAACAAAGAGTATGTTGAATTCTAAGGCCCAAAGCACCAGTCCTTGACTCTGCCGTGCAGGGGAGGCCCAGCTGGAGTACTTTATGCAGTCCATGAGCTGCAGACAAGCTGGGCTATATGGCTCCCTTGAGTTGTCAGGGAAAGACGGTCCCAAGGAAGGCAAGATTCAGAGGAAGACGAAACAATGACCACCACCCTCTTGTACTTCAGGAAGACCTGCCTAGTAAGTGCAAGATGGGAAGGGGGCTACCCTGCAAGGCGCCACAGGAGCAGCCTGGCAAAGGCCTCTGATGTCCAGTGGCCTGTCCGCTGCGTTTGGAAAGCTCATGGCTGGCAAAAGGCAAGTTCGCAAAGTGGATTTAGAGTACTGGAGATAGATGAAGTGTGTCATACATTACCACAGATATGTGTACATACTCTAGCTTTTAAATTAAGAAAAACTGTTTGGGATACTTTGTATTGAAAGGAACATTATAAAAGTTAAATATTTTTGCTATTGTTGGTCACATTTTTTTCCTTTGCTTTTCCCCAGTTGAGGGACAATGCAGGCAATGATAATGTGTTGTTGTTTTTTTTTGGGGGGGGGGGTGGTAGTAAAATTCCCTGTCAATTCACAGGAGTATAGTAAAAGGTGTGTGCTGTTTTTTTTTTACAATGTGCAGCAAAAGTGAAAATTATGAGAGACCAGGAAAAATGAATTAAACATGAAACCTGCGCTAAATATATATATTTTTTTTCCAGAAAAAAAAACGATTCAGTCCTTATATGGAACCCAGTTAGTGTAGCATTTACTGACACACCGTGTTCTAAAGACAAATGTATATGGAGACTGAGATGTGCAAATCCATTATGGTAGGGAGATTTGTTTGTTTTGTTTTTACCATTTCCTTTCTTCTTGTTTCAAGTGCTTTCCATAAAAAAAAAAACTATATACTATATGAGTGACTCTTCAGATAAATAAATTTGCAATGCCATCCAGGAACGAATTCAATTCTGACTGAACTGAACTATGTCTACCAATTATTTCCAGCTATTGGTTTGATGGACCAGCTCTGTTAAATTTGAGTTCTATTCTCAACAAAATTCATTATGCAACAATGGATTCAGAAATGTATTCTTGTGAGACACAGAGGCAATAAATATGTTTGTTCCCTTTATATATTTTGAGGAAGAAAAAAAAATTTGTATAAGGGCAAGGGAAGTGTATTATAGCCCCAGGACTGTTATAGTTAGGAGACCATCATTCTATCAGGAACATGCTTTTAAAGAAGTGTATATAAAGGTAAGAGTCTATGAACACTCTGTCCAGCCTATGTACTGAAATATGTATGCGTGTATTTTTAAAGTCCCTCTGCTAAAACAAACCAATAATCCACCCCACCCCCCCGCAACATATGACATACCTTATAGATCAAATTCTGCTATGAAGAAAGCATTTCAGCCCATCGAGTAACTGTATTAATTTCAATATTATATCTTATCTACTAGATAGAAAGGATTGGCTACTAAGGTTTCTGTCAAGGGTAAAAATACAAAATACAGCAAGATACAGAATGGAAATATATACTTACAGAATGCTAAAAATATTCATTCTTCTTTGCTCCTGGTAGCAGGTTTTCCAGGATCAGGAGAAAGGAAGAGCTGGTAGATGGAACATTCGGTAACATTAGCTCCCCTTCCCACTTTAAATTCTTATAGCCCAATCAATGTATACAATATTCAGGCCTTACATAGACCTGACTTCTATTCTACAGAATAGAAACTGCATAGTCACTCACTGACTTATTATCCATAGCTTTCAATGATCCTGGTCTGCAGTTGCATCAAATGCTGATATTACTATTACTATAGGTGTCATATAATAATTTTACATTTTTTTTAATATCCACAGGCAAAACAACTAGATAAGGCTTAAGTCAACATATCTGTTGTTTGACCTCTAACTCTGTGTGATGTAGGCATTTGAAATGTAAAATGAAAATCTTTAGCATCCTTTTAGGAATATATCAATAAAGCATAAACACAGCCATGATGGTTTAGTAATTTCCAATTATTTTATTTTATATATTCATCATGTTTTAATGGCTAACATAATGCTTTGCACACCTTGGAAGCAGAGCTCTATCTCACTATTTCTACCCCTTATTAAGTAATTTTCAAGTATAGCTGTCAATGTAATGTTCTGTAATGCAGCATAAATGCCTATCAGCTATAGTGAAACAATTGTTTTCAATGTGGATGATTTACTTACCTTCTGGGGTACTGTGACACTCCTCAGTGGTATCCAGGGTTGTAAGGCACGCCACCACTACCTGTCCTTAGCATGAAGTGATTTTGTCTGTACCAGTTGTAGTTCAGCTCCCTGAAACCAGCAACCTCTGGCAGTACAAGCACTACTTTCCAGGTCTCCGCAGACCTCGCTCTCTCTGTGCAGTCTAGTGGTAGGCACTCTCCAGCGCCCAAGCCCTTGGAGCATTCCCTGCTGTGTCCAGCCCCTAACCATTGGACACTCACAGAAATTTCCAGGTTGCTGTCTCCAAGGGAAAAGAATGAACACAGCTTGAAATTTACAACTTAGGATCAAATCCTTCATAGCATCACAGCCCTGAGATATATTTATAATGAAAACAATCATAAGTTTGTTATCAAAAACTAAAATGTAAGAGATTTAAAGATAATAGAAACAGAAATGGTTACATACAAGACAAAAATACAACACGCTTCCTAGAGTCTAGACTTGACAGGCTAAACCCTCATTTAAAGTATTTTATCTCACCTAAAGCAATCTCCCAGTGTCTCCAACCAACATTGCTGGGATCCCTCCTTCATGAATCCCTCTTTTGCTTTCTGGTTGAAGGATAAAAATATGTCCTACTGCCTTCTTCTATCCCACAAAGTACATTGTTTGACTCAGAGACAGTAAGAATATTAGCCCGTAAGAATATTAGACCTGCTCCTGCTCCCACTGAAGTCTTTAGTGGCAGAAGGATTGGTCCCATTATTGTATAACTATTTATTAATGAGCCTATGTATAATATAGTATATTCAGATGATATTTAAAATGTCAAAGATAAATCTGGAAGATAAACATTTGTAAGAATAATAAAAGCATTAAACTACTTTTGGACACATTATTGGAGCAAATATTACAATATTATTTTAGATAATGTAAAACTTCACTAATTAGGAGACACATTGAGAGTTAGGAAGGTGGTTGAAATAATTTGTATGGGGTGGTTTGGTCAACATATATATGATATGGTGCTCTCCAAGTGACAATTAGTTCTTGAATATTCCCTCCCAGTCCTAATTCCAATTTTTTAAAAAAAATATGAAATGAGTTTGTTAAATTTGAGGCTTTCTCAAAGAATAGTTTCATTGCTCCTCTCTCATGTCCTGAAGGAGGTGGGGCAAAACAATTTCTATGGGGTTATTTAAAAAAAATCAAATGCCCTATTTTTCTTGCCTTGAATTGCACTGTGTGGAGCACTGCATTTTTGTTGCCTGTACTATGCCTGTTCTGAGTATAAATAGCTAGATTCATTTCCTAGGAATGTCAATCAATTTCCTTTCATGAGCAACAACTTGCACTTTTTCAAAAAAGGGAGAAAATAGTTGTATTTAATAGCAACATTTAATCCTCTCAAATGTACATTTGAATACTCTGAAATATATTTTTCTGTCCTGAATTAGAATTTCAAGGTCAAGCTGTAATTTTCAGCATGTTTGAATTCCTAGCTAAGCTCTTTTCTCACCTCTGCACTTGATCAAGCAGTATAACAAGAGAATGTCTTACAACAAAGCATGTGTGTATTAATACAGGAAAATCACATGTCCCTGAATAATTCTTAAATTGAATATATAGTGCACCCATTGGACATAAACTACTTTTTCCAGCAGGCTTGCTAGAGAAGAATTTTCCTCTGTGCTGATGTTATGTTACTCTGGAGATGGTTTGGGGGTAGTTGAGCTTTATAACCTGCAAAGCCCAATGTCATTAAGATTTCTTGGTGTCAGTAAAAGGATTGTCTTGCACTTCTTCCATGTGTAATTTTAATTCATGCTTCAAAGGTTTGCTTTACTTGGAATATGTATGAAACTTGAAGCGGTTGATTTCTCCCTCCACCCCCCTGTTAGATTTCTACCTCCAGTATGTCAAGGTAAATATATATAATAATTAAGGTTAGAGACCCTGTAATAACAATGGTTTTCAAGATGTAAATGATCTGCAGAGAAATATGGTTTTTGGAGACTTTTTCCCATTAATATCCTGTGACAAAGTTCCTCCTCTACCTTGGTGGGTCCTGCGCTTATTGGTGGATTTTGCTCACCTCAGAGATTCACAGAAGCCCTCAGTTTGGCCACTTTCATGGCTCAAATCTGCTGTTCACTCACATAACCTCATCACTAGCCAGTATGGGGAAAAAAGAATAAGAACAATCCCCACAGTTTCTGCTGATCCACCATGTGGATCAGGGACCAGCTCAGAGACCTTCACCTCTGGTGGAAGCTTCTATGTTGGGTCAGGAGTTGGGAGGTTTGGGGGGAACCCAGGCCTGCCCTCTACCCCGGTTCCAGCCCAGGGTCCTGTGGACTGCAGCTGTCTAGAGTGCCTTCTGGAACAGCTGCATGACAGCTACAATTCCCTGGGCTACTTCCCCTTGGCCTCCTCCCAACACCTTCTTTGTCCTCACCTCAGGACCTTCCTCCTGATGTCTGTTAACACTTGTACTCCTAAGTCCTCCAGCAGCACATCCTCTCACTCCCAGCTCCTGACACACACACCTCACTAACTGGAGTGACCAGCCTTTTGTTACAACCAGGTGTCCTGATTAGCCTTAATTAATTCTAGCAGCTTCCCAATTGGCTACAGGTTTCCTAATTAGCCTGCCTGCTTTAATTAGTTGTAGAAAGTTCCTGAGTGTTCTGGAATAGTCCCTGTTATCTTACCCAGGGAAAAGGGACCTGCTTAACTTGGAACTAATGTATCTACCTGCGACCACTCTCTTGTAGCCATCTGGCCTGACCCTGTCACACCTGTTAACCAAGGTCATTACAACATGCATTGTGTAACAGTGGTGACATTATCTTTGGAGTCAATTTTGTACTTGATTTCTCCTACTTGAGAACATTTTTTCAGCAATAGAATTTTTGTAATGTTTAACATAATGAAGTAAAATCATCATCTCATTGGCCCTATGACAACTTGCATTGTAAGTAATGCTGATAAAAGATATAAAATGCAAATCTGCATCAATCAATATAAATTCTTTTTGTAATTGAAATCAACTAAGCTTTGGGGGGGGAGAAGCAGATCTGGAGCAAATAATTTAATTCAAGCTAGAATTCTAGAATTTGAAACCATAATTTTCATATGTACAAATGGACTGAATATATGAAATTAAGTTTAAACCATACACCAGGAAAATAATCCTTCAAGCACCGTGGATTTCTAGCAAAATGAAAAAAGCAGTAATTACCAATTGTCACTAATTCTTTAGATGTGATTCAGTGAGGGACACATTTTGAAACAGATTTTCATCCTTGCTCTAACAATCTCAGTTTGACTAGTGATTATGGGTGCCTCAATTGTTGGATGCCCACATTGAGACACCATGAAGGGGCCTGACTTACTGAACTGAGCAACTAAGGTCTGAAAGTCAAGCTGCTTCAGGGTGTCTCAAGTGTGTACTCATCACTAGACACTTTTGAAAATTTCTTTTCAGGATGGACCCAAAATTGTTGTCTGATGTGGAAGTGATTGGTTGATGCTAAATGAAAATTTTCACCTAAGTTACTATTCCTAGAGGGGAAGTATTCACGTTTTATTTTTCCTGAGTGCTCTGCACTGCAAGTTACATCTGGTTGCAGGGAAAGTTGCTCTGTATTCTGGAGCAAGCAGTCATGCATGCATTTATTTCATTTCTCTTTGTAATTTAGCCTACAGAACCTAAAATAGTATTGTCCTAAAATGGATATACCACTGTTATTAGATAGTCAATTAATCACCAACAAGTCCAATATCTGAGCCACTATTCAATGTCTTAAGTGACTTAATGATTTTCTACCTTGCTACTTTAAGATCAATAATATCTAAAATTTAATAGGTAGAATCATAGAATATCAGGGTTAGAAGGGACCCCCGGAGGTCATCTAGTCCAACCCCCTGCTCAAAGCAGGACCAATCCCCAATTTTTGCCCCAGATCCCTAAATGGCCCCTTCAAGGATTGAATTCACAACCCTAAGTTTAGCAGGCCAATGCTCAAACCACTGAGCTGTCCCTCGCCCTGAACTGGATTCCCTCTGTCTGACTGAGATATTTTAACAGAGGTTTTTATACTTACATTGAGTTGCTAATAAGTAACATTTAATTTTTGCTAATACTAATGTCACTTATTGTATCTGTGTTTTGTAATTGCACACAATGATTTTTGCATACACTTGCTCAGAGCTCTTCAGGTGATGGCTGTCAAATGAGAGCTGTTTCTGAAACAGTCAAAAAAAAGCTTCAAAAACATTCTCCAAGGAGACACTGCTGAATTGGAATTAATTTGCAAACTGGATACAATTAACTTAGGCTTGAATAGAGACTGGGAATGGATGAGTCATTACACAAAGTAAAACTATTTCCCCATGGTATTTCTCCCCCCCACCCCCCACCCCACCCCCCACTGTTCCTCAGATATTCTTGTTAACTGCTGGAAATAGCCTACCTTGCTTGTCACCATGAAAGATTTTCCTCCTTCCCCCCCCCCCCCGCTGCTGGTGATGGCTTATCTTAAGTGATCACTCTCCTTACAGTGTGTATGATAAACCCATTGTTTCATGTTCTCTGTGTGTGTGTATATAAATCTCTCCTCTGTTTTTTCCAACAAATGCATCCGATGAAGTGAGCTGTAGCTCACAAAAGCTTATGCTCTAATAAATTTGTTAGTCTCTAAGGTGCCACAAGTACTCCTTTTCTTTTTGCGAATACAGACTAACACGGCTGCTACTCTGAAACCTGTCATTATGCAAGGCACTGAATTTAGCCGTATAGAGTGGAAATCTGTCAACTTCAAGAAAAAACTCGCACAGATACAGACAGACATCATCTTCTTCTCCAAATGCAAACAGGTGGACATCATACCGAAGGGACTGAAGGTAAAAAATCCATTACAATCTGCATACCGCACAGACTATGCTGACAGCTTGTGCCACACACTCTCAAAGAAACTGCGGAACCACCTGATCAACATCCTCTACAGCAAACAGGGAAAGATTAAGAATGAGCTCTCAAAACTGGATACTCTCATAAAGAACCAACCCTCCACACAAACTTCCTCGTGGCTGGACTTTACAAAAACTAGACAAGCCATTTACAACACACACTTTGCTTCTCTACAAAAGAAAAAGGACACTAAGCTATCTAAACTACTATATGCCACAAGGGGCCACAACAATGGTTCCCGTAACCCACCCAGCAATATTGTTAATCTATCCAACTATACTCTTAGCCCAGCAGAAGAATCTGTCCTATCTCGGGGCCTCTCCTTTTGCCCCTCCACCCCCACAAACATAATACAGTTCTGTGGTGACCTAGAATCCTATTTTCGACATCTCAGACTCAAGGAATATTTCCAACACACCTCTGACCAACATATTAACCCACAGAGACCTTCCTGCCAACACTACAAAAAGAAGGATTCTGGGTGGACTCCTCCTGAAGGTCGAAACAGCAGCCTGGATTTCTACATAGAGTGCTTCCGCCGACGTGCACGAGCTGAAATTGTGGAAAAGCAGCATCGCCTACCCCATAACCTCAGCCATGCAGAACACAGTGCCATCCACAGCCTCAGAAACAACTCTGACATCATAATCAAAAAGGCTGACAAAGGAGGTGCTGTCGTCATCATGAATAGGTCGGAGTATGAACAAGAGGCTACTAGGCAGCTTTCCAACACCACTTTCTACAAGCCATTACCCTCTGATCCCACTGAGAGTTACCAAAAGAAACTACAGCATTTGCTCAAGAAACTCCCTGAAAAAGCACAAGAACAAATCTGCACAGACACACCCCTAGAACCCCGACCTGGGGTATTCTATCTGCTACCCAAGATCCAGAAACCTGGAAATCCTGGACGCCCCATCATCTCAGGCATTGGCACCCTGACAGCAGGATTGTCTGGCTATGTAGACTCCCTCCTCAGGCCCTTCGTTACCAGCACTCCCAGCTATCTTCGAGACACCACTGACTTCCTGAGGAAACTACAGTCCATTGGTGATCTTCCTAAAAACACCATCCTAGCCACTATGGATGTAGAAGCCCTCTACACCAACATTCCACACAAAGATGGACTACAAGCCGTCAGGAACAGTATCCCCGATAGTGTCACGGCTAACCTGGTGGCTGAACTTTGTGACTTTGTCCTCACCCATAACTATTTCACATTTGGTGACAATGTATACCTTCAAATCAGCGGCACTGCGATGGGTACCCGCATGGCCCCACAGTATGCCAACATTTTTATGGCTGACTTAGAAGAACGCTTCCTCAACTCTTGTCCCCTAATGCCCCTACTCTTCTTACGCTACATTGATGACATCTTCATCATCTGGACCCATGGAAAAGAAGCCCTTGAGGAATTCCACCATGATTTCAACAATTTCCATCCCACCATCAACCTCAGCCTGGACCAGTCCACACAAGAGATGCACTTCCTGGACACTACGGTGCTAATAAGCGATGGTCACATAAACACCACCCTATATCGGAAACCTACTGACCGCTATTCCTACCTACATGCCTCTAGCTTTCATCCAGATCATACCACACGATCCATTGTCTACAGCCAAGCTCTAGGATATAACCGCATTTGCTCCAACCCCTCAGACAGAGACAAACACCTACAAGATCTCTATCATGCATTCCTACAACTACAATACCCACCTGCTGAAGTGAAGAAACAGATTGACAGAGCCAGAAGAGTATCCAGAAGTCACCTACTACAGGACAGGCCCAACAAAGAAAAGAACACAACGCCACTAGCCATCACCTTCAGCCCCCAACTAAAACCTCTCCAACGCATCATCAAGGATCTACAACCTATCCTGAAGGACGACCCATCACTCTCACAGATCTTGGGAGACAGGCCAGTCCTTGCTTACAGACAGCCCCCGAATCTGAAGCAAATACTCACCAGCAACCACACACCACACAACAGAACCACTAACCCAGGAACCTATCCTTGCAACAAAGCCCGTTGCCAACTCTGTCCACATATCTATTCAGGGGATATCATCATAGGGCCTAATCACATCAGCCACACTATCAGAGGCTTGTTCACCTGCGCATCTACCAATGTGATATATGCCATCATGTGCCAGCAATGCCCCTCTGCCATGTACATTGGCCAAACTGGACAGTCTCTACGTAAAAGAATGAATGGACACAAATCAGACGTCAAGAATTATAACATTCAAAAACCAGTTGGAGAACACTTCAATCTCTCTGGTCACTCGATTACAGACCTAAGAGTGGCTATCCTTCAACAAAAAAGCTTCAAAAACAGACTCCAAGGAGAGACTACTGAATTGGAATTAATTTGCAAACTGGATACAATTAACATAGGCTTGAATAGAGACTGGGAATGGATGAGTCATTACACAAAGTAAAACTATTTCCCCATGGTATTTCTCCCCCCCACCCCACGCCACCCCCCACTGTTCCTCAGATATTCTTGTTAACTGCTGGAATTAGCCTGCCTTGCTTGTCACCATGAAAGGTTTTCCTCCCCCCCCCCCTGCTGCTGGTGATGGCTTATCTTAAGTGATCACTCTCCTTACAGTGTGTATGATAAACCCATTGTTTCATGTTCTCTGTGTGTGTATATAAATCTCTCCTCTGTTTTTTCCACCAAATGCATCTGATGAAGTGAGCTGTAGCTCACGAAAGCTTATGCTCTAATAAATTTGTTAGTCTCTAAGGTGCCACAAGTACTCCTTTTCTTTTTGTGAATACAGACTAACACGGCTGCTACTCTGAAACCAGTCTCTTTAACTGGATTTTTTTGCCTCTTCTTCCTAATTGAGGTAGGGCTAGAGTCACAAAGAAATTTGGGAGTGGTGGTATTGAGCATTGCCACTCCTGACTTTTAGGCACATAGGAAAACATTGCATTTCATACAGCCTGAGTTTGGCAACTAGGCTCCCTTTACAATGAATGGGGAGAGAGAGGTGCTTCAGAATAGGAACCACACAAGCCAGCAAGCTAGGTACCTTCCCATCTAATCTAGCCAATGGAGTTGTCAATCTGATCGGCATGTGCTAAGTATTTCCCCTCTCTTGGAGGTACCTAAATCTGGAGTGCATGGAGGAGCCTCCCACTGCTTGAGATTCTCAGCTGTAACCCCTCTCTGGAAGGCAGTTGTCTGCACCATTTTAGCAAGGAGGAGGATGACCTCACTCATGAATATTAGCCCAGTAGTTAGGGTACTCCCCTGGTATGTGGGAGCCCTGTGATTCAAGTTCCTCCTCACCTGTTGGGGAGAAGCAATTTGAAGTGGTATCTATCACCTCTCAGTTGAGTACTCTAACCATTGAGTGATGGGATAGTCTGATATTAGGCTGTGTCAGTCTCTTCAGTTGAAGCTGTTCAACTGTGGATAAATAATTTAAAAAATTCATTGGAGCAGGAGGACTGGATCCTAGGCTCCCACTACAGTGGGGCTACAGTGTGTATGCTCAAAGGCAGAAACATAGGTACTGAAGGAACATTTACTGAAAAACAATTAGATACCAAGCAAGTTTAGATGCCTACAGGTTCAGGGGCAGCTGAGGTGGGCTTTATGAATTCCAGTGGGGGCTGATTCTGGGATTTAGACACCAAATGTAGCAGGGTTTGTGAGGGGTGGGGTTGTGTGACCCTAGCACATATCTTACCAGTAATGCCTGTAAATACAGTATGTGTTAATAAGCAGATTAATATGGGGCAGATTGTGGCCTGCTGGACCCATTCTTCCCCTTATATGCTACTAATATTGCAGGTTACAGCATGAGACGGAACCTCTGCAGGTCTATCACTTCTGCTTCCACATAGGGAATGGGACGGCCAAGGCAGGGAGTAGGCATAGCCTTGACTCTAACAAACCATGATATTCCAGCCAGCACAGCTGTGGAGGCTGCCCCTTGGACAAGGAAAAACCAGGAACCAGATTGTGATTGAGGTAGAAATTTGGTTCCTTGTCTATGTCTGGGGTAGCACCAGTATGGGGTGCCTTTGCTCAAAGCTTACAAAGCCACCTCCTAGCCCATATACTTGCATAACACACTAATGAACTATCGAGGCTCATATTAATTGGTTTTGTTCCCCAAGCTAACAAAAAAGCCAACAAACAGCATCTATGAAATGAGCTTGATGTAAATATCTACAGAAAGACCAGGTGCCAAGGTTTCCTCCCCACTCTGAACTCTGGAGTACAGATATGGGGACCCTCATGAAAGACCCCTAAGCTTATTTCTACCAGCTTAGGTTAAAACTTCCTCAAGGCACAAATTCTTTGCCCTTGGATGGTACCCTGCCACCACCAAGTGATTTAACAAAGAATCAGGGAAAGGACCACTTGGAGTTCCTATTCCCCCAAAATATTCCCCCAAGCCTTTACACCCACTTTCCTGGGGAGGCTTAAGAATAATATCCTAACCAATTGGTTGCAAAGTGATCACAGACCCAAACCCCTGGGTCTTAGGACAATAGAGAAATCAATCAGGTTCTTAAAAGAAGGATTTTATTATTTTTTAAAGGTAAAAATCACCTCTGTAAAAATCAGGATGGAAAATAACTTTACAGGATAACAAAAGATTCAAAAACACAGAGGATTTCCGTCTGGTCCAAACTTTAAAGTTACAAAAAGAAATCCAGGAATAGACCTTCCTCTCAGCACAGAGAAAATCACAAGCCAAAACAAAAATAAGCTAACACATTCCCTTACTATACTTACTGATTCTAATGAAGTTGGATTGCTTTCTTCCTTGATCTGTGTCCGGCAAGTACACAGAACAGATAGACCAAAACCTTTCCCCTACCCCAGATTTGAAAGTATCTTGTCCCCTTATTGGTCCTTTTGGTCAGGTGCCAGCCAGGTTACCTGAGCTTCTTAACCCTTTACAGGTAAAAGGATTTTGTGCCTCTGGCCAGGAGAGATTTTATAGTACTGTATACAGGAAGGTTGTTACCCTTTCCTTTATATTTATGACACCAGGGCAGTGGGGACACAGGCTACTGAAATGAAAGTGCCCTGACTAAGAGTGCTAGGATTTAATTTATTTGATTAAGGCACACATTGAAAATCTTCTCACATTCTTGGAGTGCCATGCAGTTAGATCTCTGATGAGCACCAGTTATTTCTGAGATCAGAAAGCTGAAAAAAATTAAAATCAGATTCACTCTGAAAATTACTCCTTTAGAATGATAGGGAGAAGGAGAAAATGTAGTTGTGTGTTTTCCGTTCCTCACTGCCCATTAAGCTCCTACTGGTCATGACATCCATTAAAAAACCTGAATACTGAGGGTCTGTATTTCAGTCTGTCAAGCTATGTTTTGAGCCACCTAAAAGAAATCATCTTATATTACATCCAGGAGGATCCCAAAAGATTCCCCTCTGCAGGGGTATAACCCAGGTGAAGGAACAGAGACATCCTACATCATCCCCAAAGAAATCATTGCATGAGAATGGAAGAATATGATGGAAAGGGAAACTCATAGAGGGGTGCATAGCCTATTTATAGAAATTACTTGGACACCATTTGTCCAACATTTAAATGCTGCCTTCTTTGGGGTATAACAGAGCAACTGTTTATCAGTGCACAGCAGCATTACTTAACAAAATATATAATGGAATCTTCAAAGGAATTTTAGGCAGGCGGAATGCAACCAAGTTTAAATTTTCATTACTGCAATCTGGAGACATGCACAGAGATCATCACCTTTCCCTTTTTGTCCCTGAAATCAGAAGAAGTACATTACATATAAAGTTTCAGCATTACAGGCTTTTCTGTAAGATTCTTGTATTTTCTGCTTTCAGCATGGTTGAAAATTCCACAAAAGGCTTTCCCATAATGTATAAAGGCACATCATCAACCACTGTCATACCTGAACTCTGTGTTAGTATATCATAGTGCTGGAATCAAGTAACCCCCCCACTCCCTCCTTGCAAAATATCTATGTTCAGTCTCAATATTCTACATTTTTAAGAAGAAAAATAGAACAATTAGAGGTGAGTGCTATGCATTTTATATCCCGTCTGGCCGGAATCATACTATGCAAGCCTTTTGGCAGTTCATCTGCCTCTAAAAAAGTGATCTACCTAACTAATCAAGGAGCTATAATCCACAAAACATCTTTAGTATTCTGATTCTTTCCTATTGAAAATGTAAATTCACTAATACCATAAGTAATTCCTATACTAGATTACTCAATAAAAGACCACTCCTGAGGAAAATATCAGACAATCCTCAAGACTTCCACAAGATAGCAAATGCTATCATAGTGGAAGTTATGTATTGACACAATTCTGAAAATCCCACTAGACACCTATCTGTATCTTTAGTGCCTAAAGACCTTGACAGATCCAGCCTTAAGAATCTAAATTACTTTTGAAAATAGAACTTCACCATTTAAATCACTTAGGCCTTGCAACACTGAACAGAACAATGCTTAAATACATTTAACAAACTGGGTCTTAGAGACTGTTCAATCAGCTACCATGTATGGCTTGCTTCTATCTCCATTAAAGAGACATACAGCTGGAGAAGGGATTAAACATACTTTCAAGAATTGCAGAATTACTGAAAATCAGCAAATTTAGACTCCAGTCTTGCAATTTGATCCATGTAGATGGAACCCTGTGCCCATGCAGAGCCCCATTAACATCAGTGGGACTCTGTGCAAACATAGGAGTCTGTCCACATGGATCAAATTGCAAGATCAGGGGGTCTAAATGTATCAAGCAGCTCCCCAAAGCCTTTCCCCAGTGTCCCACTTCTATGGGAAGGCATGTTCTTTTAAAAAAGCTGGATACACATTTCTGCTCTAATCTGTTGGATAAACATAAATTTCACCCTTCCTGAATGGTTTCTTCTTTCCTTCTACACCCTCTGGGTTCTGTTGTTGGTTGACTTCTGTTTTCCCTCACTCCCAGGCAACATTACCTGTTCCCTTGTTTTCATCTTTCACTTTCCTTTTCATCTTGGTCATTACTTGGCTCCTGGGTTAATGACGGTTGGTATTCACCACAACATATGATAAGTCAATATCTGCTCATTATCAGCGACTCTTTTGCTAAGGTTTTTTTGAAGTGGCTAGTGATTTTGACTGCCTCAATTTTGGGTGCCTAATTTGAGACATCTTAAAGAGACCTGATTATCAGAAAGTGTTGGACACTTCTCCTTTATAAATGAGGCCCCTATGTTAATCACTTTTGAAAATCCTAATCTTTACATCTATAAAAAGAGATAGTGAGCAAGAGAGTATTAATGGGGTAATTAGACTAGGGCTCATTTTTAATCCGAAACTCGAACAAAAATATAGCTTGAACAAACTATGTTTATATTCAGTGAGGAGTTTAAAAAGCAAAACAAAGACAAAAAGGATGTGGAGAATCCTGCCACATTTTTTTAAATCACCTCCATCAGTAGGATTACTGGCAACAAAATCCTTTTCAAGTAACAACTGGAGGCATCACATGTGTCTCCAAATGCTAGAACAATTTTTGTAGATGTTCTTCTCAGGAGAAGATCTATATATGAACTCTTCTAGAGATACACAGCAGCAGCAAATGACAAATTTGTATGACACTACACATTTTCCATCTGCTGTGGGTACTATAAACTGTTCACATACTGATCAAGCCATGGTCTCAAAACCAAGATGTAAAAAACATACATCATTTCATTCCATAGCTAAGCAAGTTGCCTCTGATTCAAAATATCAAACACCAGATGTAACCATAATATACTCATGGTTATGTCATTGTGACTCATTCTCAAGCACTCTGATATTGCTAATAGATTTGGAAATGGAGCACCTAAAGCTGAGTAGCTACTTGGGAAATATTACCAGTTGTTTTGTAATCTTAACTTTTAATGGCTTGATTGTGCCTTTAAGGCACAGAACATCAAGGGCAGTGTGGAGCTGGACATCCACAAGGTAAGCACTGGTGCTCTCCAGTGCACAGGAACAGTTTGCACATCTTCCCATTTCTGTATGAGGTGCAGCTCATTCCCCTGCTGCACTGGTCCTACTTTGTAGGATGGGGTGGAGCAGGGATGGGAACATGGCCCTGACTTATCCCCACCCCTTATGGGATGTCATGCATCTCAGAACACAAGGGCAGCATTCTGCCCATTCCTTATGCCGCCATCTAGGATTGTGGAAGTTCCTAATTAAAGATTTTTAATCTGGCCCTTCATTAACAATGTGTAGGATTCCGCCAACTAACTGAGCATTAGCTCAGTGTGTGTGAAACTTCATTGAAATCACTGGATCTATTCAAAGAATAAATTAATATTTATCGTGAGTAACCACGACAAAATCTGCACCTATTATATTTTGTTTTGTTTAAATATCAATAATTTCCTTCTAAAAAGTTGATGTTTTATAACCCCTTTTTCATGTCTCCACAGCAATACAATTATATTGCATTTACAAAGAACCACCAAATTGCTTGCTGAAAATGTTGTTTGGCTTCTTTAACATTCTTTTTAAGAGCAATCTAGTGAGGCTTAGTAATGCATTACCTATGTAAATATCTCAGCAAATATAATGAGATATTTTTCTGCTAGCTAAAGCATGCAAGCACACTTTTGCATTAGTGTATTTTACATCACATTGCTATGGAACATGGACTACTAGTAAAAGAAGAGGGAAAGACTGAAATGTCAAACTAAAGTGATCAAATTCTAGCTTGACTGTCCATTCACTACATCTGTTGATCAAGTGATATGAGAATAGAATAGTTCTAAAATACCAGAAAATCACTGTTTAGTTTTAGTGTCTCTGGACCAAATATTGGTCCCAGTGGTCAGGTTTTACCATAGGCAGTTCAATAGAGGCAAGCAGAGAAGCAATCCTTTGCTAGGATGTGGGACCTCCTGGTTCCACTCCTGTCCTGGTCTCCAAAATCTTTCCACATGCTGGGAAATAAAATGCCTCCACAGAAGACAGCTCTATAATGTACAGGGGATGTGCAACTCCCAGCATCCTCTTCTGCAGCCCCTATTAAAGGAATCACACCATGTCCATTGTAGAAAGGTAGCTCCCTGCCTGCAGGGGAAGGGTGGGGGTCCGGGATTTACCTGTATATAAAATATGTCCACAGATTAGTAACAACTTTTTCCTCCAAACCACCATCAAAACAGCCAGAAGGGCACGGAGGCAGTGCACGGTAGCATGGCTCGACCTGGCTACTGCCTTTGGGTCCATGCCCCACCACCACATCTTTGCCACGCTTCAGGAGTTTGGGATGCTAGAGAACTTCCTCTGTGTGATCTGAGAGGTGTATGAGGAATGCAGCACAACCATTCGCTCAGTCGAAGGGGAGACTGCCGAGATCCCGATCCGGAGCGGAGTTAAGCAGGGCTGTCCCCTCAGCCCCATCATCTTTAACCTAGCCATGGAGTTGTTGCTGTGAGTGATCTCCAATGACACAGATGGCTTCAACCTCCATGGCGAGAGGGTGAGCATCCTGGCTTACGCGGATGACCTGGTCCTGATCACACACGACCCAGAGAACCTTCAACGTATGCTAGATGCCACCAGTCGAGCTGCCGATTGGATGGGGCTCCACTTCAATGCAAAGAAGTGCGCACCTCTCCACATTGATGGCAGCAAAAGGGACTCAGTGCAGGCGACAAGGTTCCAGATCCAGGGCGAGCCCATCATCCCCCTGGCAGAGGGGCATGCGTACCGGCACCTCGGCACGCCGACGGGTTTCCGTGTCTGACAGACACCCAAGGACACCATCCAGGAGATCTTACAGGATGCCAACATCGACGCCTCCCTGTTAGCACCAGAAGATAAATGTGGCAGAAGATAAATGCCCTGAACACCTTCCTGATCCCCCGCATCTCTTTCATCCTAAGGGAATCCGCCGTGGCGAAGGTACCCCTCAACAAGGCAGACAAGTTCGTCCGGCAGCTGGTGAAGAAGTGACTGTTCCTTCCTCAGAGAGCCAGCAATGAGCTGGTCTATATCGTCCACAGGCATGGCGGTGCCAATGTCCCCTGCATGGGTGACCTGTGTGACATCGCGGTGATCACCCACGCCTTCCACCTGCTGACATGTGCCGACGCCATGGTAAGAAACATCACAGCAAACGCCCTCCATGACGCAACAAAGAAGCGGATCGGCAGAGCCCCCTCCAACCAAGACACCGCCAGATTCCTGAGCGGTTCTCTGGATGGCGAATTTGGACAGGACGGTGGCGATATCACTTCGCTGTGGTCCCGCGCTCACAATGCCACGTGTCGCCTGGGGAATCGCATCGGCTGCCGCTGGGAGTGGTGCGAGAAGCGCCAGGAGCTGGGAGTCCTGGTGGCGCAGATCAGGTCCAACGACAACACCATTGTCATCCCGAGCACCAGCGGCATGCTGGAGAGGACCCTGAAGGCGGCCATCCACTCGTTGTACATGGAAACCCTGAAGCGTAAACCAGACCAGGGTAAAGTCTTCGAACTTACCAGCAAGTGGGACACCAGCAACCACTTCCTCGCTGGGGGCAGCTTCACCCGTTTCGACGACTGGTGGTTCATCCACCGCACCCGGCTCAACTGCATCCCGCTCAACAGAGCTGTCTGCCACGGGAACCAAGATAAGCGTTGCAGGAAGTGTGGCTACTCCAACGAGACCCTGCCCCACGTCCTGTACAGCTGCAAGCCCCACTCCAGAGCCTGGCAGCTGCTCCACAACACCATCCAGAATCGCCTGGTGAAAGCCATTGCACTGTGCCTGGGGGAGGTCGCCATGAACTCCACCATCCCCAGGATGGACAACCAGTTGCGACCTGACGTGGCAGTCACCGACGAGGAGAAAAAGATCATCCTCATCGACATCATGGTCTCCTTTGAGAACAGGACCCCGGCCTTCTGCAAATCCCGAGCTTATAAACTGGAAAAATACGCCCCCCTGGCCAACACCCTGAGAGCGAAGGGCTACGAGGTGCAGATGGATGCCCTGATTGTCGGAGCCCTGGGCGCTTGGGACCCCTGCAACGAGCATGTGCTGCGGACCTGCGGGATCGGTCGATGGTACGCATGGCTCATGGGGCGCCTCATGGTCTCGGACACAATCCGATGGTCCAGGGACATCTACATCGAACACATCACCGGCCACCGACAGTACCAGGAGGTGTGAGCTGGTACAACATCGTTCATCAACCATGGGAAAGGGACTGAGAGACTTTTTTTTTCATTGGACCATATGAACTGGAACCATAAACTCACTAAACATTAAATCCCACCAAATGAGGGTAGATCCATCCTCATCATCGTATCCGCTCATTATATTCCACACCTGAACATAACCATTATATGGACAACATACCCCATATGACAATGTCTGTACTTTGACCAGTTAAAATTTTACCTCCAACTGGGGAGATTGCATATTAAGTATTCCTTACTCCACCCGCTCCTAAACTGAACTTCGCACCCCTTGGTAATCTGTACCTTATTCCCTGATAACCAGAAACTTCTATGCCTAAACTCTGTACCGTTTTCTTTTTATTTCAACATTATCTTAATAAAATTATTAAATCTTTTCTTTCTTACCTGGGTCAAGCTCACCTGTTCTTATCTCTGTTTTCCTATGCACTTCTATGTTTAGAAACAAAAGTTTGTGGCTCTTGAGGGAGAAGAAAAGAATGTTGCTTCAGGCAAATTCTCAACAGGAATTTCTACTGAATTCTCACTATGAGATGCAGAGGTTTTTTTAGAAGTGCAAGTAATTGATTTCTATATGTACTGAAGAACAGGAAATATTTTGCTGCTGATGGTGCTGTGTCAATAGCTGCAGAAATCCTTGTATTAGACATGGCATTACTGACACCACTTTTTCTGCATTACCTTCCATCTCAACACAACTCTGTATTTCTCTAGGCCATTACTGACAGCTCTAATGTTTATTAGGATCTCTCATTTAACGTATGCCTCCACAATATTGTAAGCCCCCTTTGATGCTTATTTTCTCTTGCTTTCTAATTCCTTTTCAGCTCCCAGGGGCTCTACAAAGTGCCCAATGCACCATTGAGATGTTCCTCTTTTTGTCTCCTTATGTTCTCTCTGTTATTCTCTTCCCCAAGTGCATCTCTCTGCAGGCTCATGAGCAATGCTGAGTGGAACATTTTGGATGAAAAAAAAAATCAGAAAATGCTGTTTTGTCAAAACCAAACCATTTCATGGAAACAGTTGGATGTCAATTACATTTTTATAGGAAAGTTTTTGCGGTCTAGAGTGGACTCTCTGGTTAATTCCACAGAGAGACAGAGATCTGAATCAAATAAAAAACCTAGCCATTGAAGCCGGGACTTAAAACTGTTTCACTGTGAATAATCAATAGACAAAATAATTTAAAAATAAATTGGAGCAGGGGGTGGATCCTGGGTCTCCCACCTCAGTGCACTAGCAACCAAGTTACAATGTCTATGTCTCACTCTCTGTTTCTCTTGCTGTCTTTCCCCCCAGTGTTGAAGCTGTTGTATTGTGACTAAATAATGAAAGATTCATTGGACCTGAGAGAAAGAGAGAGAGAGAAATTAATTCATATTCTGAATATGCCCTTGTGATACAATCCTCTGAAGTTCTTGATATGCACCACTGATATACAGCAGCTTCAATTTCACTTCAAAATCTGTGTGTTCTGTGTCTCCTAAATTAAAGAAACAGAAGAATATTTGCAAGTGTTTGCATACATGCAGTAGTGTGATTTATTTTGAAATAGTAATAATCACCAAAAAGTGAGGTCAATAAAATTAAGCAGTGACAGTTGGCCACCTACTGTGAACACTTTGTCAACTTGAACATACTGGATATGCAGCTTGAAAGCTAGTGATTCAATTAGAATTCATTGTCCTTCAAGAATATCAATTACGTTATGGAATTCAATATAATGATAGGTTGATGTTCCCTATCTTCCCTAATTGCTTATGGGAGATTATGAAAATAGAAATCAGGACGTGCATTATTTCACATGCCCAAATGACTTATGTAAGGCAGGCATTAAAATGGCAAGGATTAGAGAAAATAGGCAAGATAAATAAATCACTGTAAAAATACTGGTGTGTTTACATTGACTACTCTCTATTAATGTGACCCATTTATTCTCAAATTACAGTGCCAATGTGTAGAGATCTGACAACAGAAGCTGCAAAAAGTTTGATGGAACTAGAATCTCAGGTTTGGAAAACTTTGTGAGTATGGTCAAAGCAAGTCCGAAGGGAAATTTGAAGAGGGAGGCAGGTGGGGTTCAATATTGGTAGATATAATTGAAATGTACAAAGCATTGAAGGTCATTTCAGCAATTAAAAATATTGAGGACCAAATATATCCAGTTAAACATTTTTTGAAGTTAACATTTTGTCCAGATTTATAAAAGTTTCTTAAATTTGTTTAGCAACCCTCAGTGCAAGAGGATTTTTGAGCACCTTTATCAGATAATCTTAGAGACCTATCTTACAAGGGGGAATTAATTTGCAAGAAGGCTAAGATCAGTTAGAAATATGGCAAATGATAGATAGAATTTTAAATCTTTGAACTAAGCTGCTTGCTGACACTGTAAGGTATAAAGGATTTTCCCCCCTCTTGTTGTACAGAAAAGGATTAACTTTAGGAGATACACGTTCTAACGCAAACAAAAGTAAGTTAAAGTTGGAATATATACATCTAGTTTTAGATTTTGTTAAATGTTATATTCTGAACATGTAAATGCATTGAGCTACAAATGCACTCACATCAGAATTCATAGTCGGAAAATCCAAAGTTACAGAATTCTATGAAAAAAATTCTACCTTGCAATATATGACTCACTGAAAGAATGCATGATCAAAGGAACCATATATTAAACTAAAATTAGAGGTAGATCTAGGGATGAACATAAATGATAAAAGCTGGGATCAGATACGTGAGCTCACTTAAACCTCTTTTTTTTCAAATACTATATATAGAAGTTCACTGGGGCTACTTGTGTGCATAAAGTTAAGCATAGGGTTGGTGCCTACTATTCTATGAATAAATTAACTAGATTAATAAACACTCTCTTTTTAAAGTAGCAAAAGAAAGAATTGCTTTGGAACAGGGAGGAGATATTGCACCTAATTCATCCAAATCCACAAGGGAAGATAAGGATTGTAGTTCATCTATTGTTTAGAATAGACTTGTTGTCTTAATGTGATTAATATTATCTTGGTTTCAAATTCACCCTGGTCTTATTGGTCCCTTCATGTCAAAGGAAGCCATGAAGGAAATCTACCGGCACTGCACTAGGTTTGTGTAAGCATCATAATGACATAAACATTGTGTACCAAAGCCCCCCTGCCTGATGCAGTGCTGTACATGCGCCTGTGAAATAGATGAGCATGTAAACAAAAAATAAAGATAAGAAAAACTATAACCCTCATTCACAGTTATCCACATGCAAATAAATGGACAGTGCCTGCAAGGGACTGAGTGCCAGCAACAAGGTGATACAGACTTGATGGTGCACACCTTGAAGTCAGTGAGTATTTTGCCATTGATTTCAGTGGACCCAAAATGTACTTGCCCTCACCTTCCATTTTAATTCAATGCAAGAGAATTCAGCATCTCACTGGATAGAGATGCGATGTGTTAGTCTTTTGTCATCATTATTATTGTTACTTTTTCTTACAGTACCTTGCATCCAGCACTTTACAAATATAAGTAATATTTCAGAATATGCCTAATTTCTCTTTTGATTTTGTTTCTAATGCCCATGCACTAAACACCTAAAGTGAGATCTTTAATTATCTTACATGCCTATGCACTTTTTGATGTAACACTTGTACAGAAAATCCTTAGCATATATTTAGGAAATAAGGTTTCAGATTTTCCTGTAAATAGCTCTGATGTGGAAAGCTTCACTGACAGAAATAGTTTGTGCCAATTCTCAGCTGGAAAGCCAGGGGAGAAAACAAATGCACAAAACCAAATATTAAAATTACGTTTTTCATTCTTTAGTGAATTTGACTTGGGTTTTACTACACAGGGACACAGCTAGACCCTGCTCAGCTAACTCACATTGCAATTCACACAGTGCTCGAAAATGGAATGAGACTCTTTTTTTCCCTCCCCTTAGGCATTCACACTTTTAAAATCAAGATCTTACTGAATAAATTTGACATACAGACATTGAGGTATATGCTCAGCTGAGCTGTGAGGCAGACAGGGGAACAAAGAAGAGTAAAATGGGATTTAATCCTTTGTAAAGAGGCAAAGGTTGTTTCTCTGCCATATACTTCCCCTCACTGCAGCAAGGGTCTGGGTATCATGCATTGGGGACAGGAGGGAGAGATGCAGGAAGAGAAGTTGATCTCTGCAGCATGGTCCCCTCAGGAATCAATGAGTGTCTGTGTGAAAGTTAGCATGACTTCTTGTAGTCATTATCTTCCTCTCTATATAAGTTTCCTATTAAAAGAGATTTTTTTTTTGCATTGGTGACGAAGCAATTTTTCAGCATGGCTTCTATGAGGGCTGTATTGCCAAAGAGCAGGAGAGGTTAAGGCTTTGTCTACCCTACAAACTGAAAAACAGAAGTTTTGTCATTCAGAGGTGTGAAAAAAACACATGCTGAACGACAAAAGTTTTGCCAATAAAAAGCGCTGTTGTGAACAGCGCATTGTTGGAAGGAGCGCTCTCCTGAAGGCAAAGCTACTGCCACTTATTGGAGGGTGGGAGTTTTTTGTTGGCGGGAAAGCTCTCTCTTGCTGACAAATAGTGGCTACACTGCGTGCCTTTTAGCGGCACGGCTGTAGCGGCACAGCCGTGTCACTAAAAGGTGCATAATATAGACTACGCCTCAGGAGTACTGCTGAGAGAGAGCCCTATTACAGTGTTCAATCTCCCCTTGAAGGAGCTGTGGTAAACCATGTTTTCCCTCACACAGTACTTTTCTACAGTGAGTCTGGTCATGGATATGAATTTTCAAACGTACAGAGGAGCTTGGTGCTGGGGCTTTGATTCTTGTCTCTCTCTAAATGTAATTATTCGTAGATAGGGATCTTCAATTTGGAGATGAATGCTTTTGATCAGTAACATGCCTTATTATATGTGGGCAAATAATTTCTTATAATTGGTATAACTGTGCCTTTGTGGGTCACAACTGAGAATACCCAAATCCAACACAAATTGCTGAGAAATAGGGCAGACAGACGCCAAAACTGGAGGTTATTCTCCCATGAGATAAAACTGAAGAATAAAGAAATCACCTTGTAGCATAAATGAGGAAGAACTTCTCTTTTCACAACAGTGTCATGAATAATTTTCCAACTTAGTGTGAAATACAACAATTTGCTTCCCATGGTTTGAGCATGAGGTAGAAGGCATTTGGAATAATTGTACTGCACTATATGGTACTAATTACAGATGATTCAGAATCAGAAACTCTGACCCCTCTCAAGTCCCCTTTGTGGCACTCCAGCCGTACTTAGGGGACATAAAGATACTTTAAGGAAGTAGCTAAAGTTTCTTCTCACCTAGGAGGATCTTCAGCTGGAAATAGGACTACAGTAACCTGTCCTATGACACCTTCTGGTCCTCCTTAGGGCAAGGTTAGCATGTCAAAGGCAGGGCCAATGTGTGATGTGCTCTGAGTTCCACCCTGATGATATAGTCCCTTGAATACTGCAGCAAATTAAGGTAGCAGGCTACCTTAATTTGCACCTGGGACTACTTTATTTTTGTCTGCATGCAAAATCAAGAGTGCAGAAAGATGTACTAAAGCTATGTTTGTATCCCTGCCCACTTGCTAGATTTAAAAAATAGTAATAATTTGATTATTTACTGGTAGAATCTATGCCATGTTAGGCACTCTTCAGTCAGAAAAGAAGTAGTATTCTCTCTTATAAGGAGTTCACCATTTGTACACACAAAAAATTGATTCATTTAACATCTTTGTTCGTTTATCTTGTCAATTGTATGTGTTGTAGCACTGGACGTGTAGATAATTTGTTCCATCATCCAGGACTTCCCTGAAATTCTGTAAACGTAGTTTTAAACTTTATGAACTCTGTTGCTAGGAGGATAACATATTTCAGTACTTTAATGACCCTGCTGTAGTGCAGTAGGTAACGAGAAAGTGTTTCATCTCGAGCTTATTCGTACTGCAAAGAGAAAGTATTTTTAAAATCTCAGCAAACCTTTTTTGTAACAGTCAGTGTTTTCAATCTTGAAGAATTCTAGAACATGCATCTATTTATTTGCAAATGTGCAAATAGCATTGTGAGATCCAATATGTAATTTATTCAAGTGAAAGGTGATATTTAATAAAAGTGAGCCACATATTATGTGTAGGATTAATTTTTGTGGTACAGTGTAAAATATAATGGCTTAGCTAAACTAATAAAAATATAGTATACTTCTAGCTGCCTTGCTACTCTTATCCATTTTTATCCCTAATAGTCATATATCCAAAAATTTAACAGAACTACAGTACTAAATATTTTGCCTATTACAATACAGTTGTATGTTTAAACAAATACAGTTTGAAATATTTTGACATTGCTTATAAAATATATTCTTGAATTGTGTATTTTGCTTTATCTAATTTGATATGATAAAAAGTAAACAGATATTAAACAGATATTGTAAGGCATATTTGGACCAAGTTCTGTTGTGAGTTACTGATGTGAGTAGAATTTAGTCTATAGTCTATAAAATATAAATAACTGTCTGTTTAAAATTGCTATTGCTTGTGGTAATATGTACAAAAAGCCTATTGTTTTTCCCCACTCTTGTGCATATTGAAGCAGTCATATTTTGTTGCTCTCCTAAGGGCTCAGTGTTTGAAGGAAATTAGTACTTCCTGGGAGCTTCTCAACATCTTAGCCAATGGCAATTTAAGGCACTGAGCATAGCCCTAAAATGTTCAGCATTTTGCTCGATCAGTCCCTAAGGTAAGAAGTTTGTTTAAAATTTATTTTTTCAGGTTTTAATACTCTACACCAGGGGTGACCAACCTATGGTCCACGGGCTGTGCATGGCCCACCAGAGCATTTCATAAGGCCCACGGCCTGCTTCAACACTAACAGTAGATTCATTAGCGTTTTGTCATCATGTTTACATCATCTTAGTTTACACAAGTGTATAAATAGACAATATTGCACATAGAAACAACCCATCTAAATACATATGAAACAAGCTAAACATAAAATTAGGACTGTCAAGCAATTTAAAAAAATAATTGTGATTAATCGCATGATTCAAAAAAAAATATTGTGATTAATCACACAAATAATCGCACTGTTAAACAATAATATAACACTATTTATTTAAATAATTTGGGATATTTTCTACATTTTCAAATATATTCAATACAGTTACAACACAGAATACCAAGAATACAGTGCTCAGTTTACATTATTATTTTTATTACAAATATTTGCACTATAAAAAACAAAAGAAATAGTATTTTTCAGTTCACCTAATACAAGTAACTGTAATGCAATCTTTTTATCATGAAAGTTGAACTTAAAAATGTAGAATCATGTACAAAAAAACCCCTGCACTCAAAAATAAAACAGTTAAAACTTTAGAGCCTACAAGTCCGCTCAGTCCTACTTCTTGTTTAGCCAATCGCTCAAACAAGTTCGTTCACATTTATGGGAGATAGTGCTGCCTGCTTCTTATTTACAGTGTCACCTGAAAGTAAGAACAGGCATACACATAGCACTGCTGTAGCCGGTGTTGCAAGATATTTATATGCCAGATGCACTAAAGATTCGTATGTCCCTTCATGCTTCAACCACAATTCCAGAGGACATGTGTCCATGCTGATGACAGGTTCTGCTTGATAATGATCCAAAGCGATGCGGACCAAATGCATGTTCTTTTTCATTATCTAAGTCAGATGCTACCAGCAGAACGTCGATTTTCTTTTTGGTGGTGGTTTAGGTTCAGTAGATTCCACATTGGAGTGTTGCTCTTTTAACTCTTCCAAAAGCATGTTCCACTCCTCCTCCCTATCAGATTTTGGAAGACACTTCAGATTCTTAAACCTTGGATTGAGTGCTGTAGCTATCTTTAGAAATCTCACATTGGTACATTCTTTGTGTTTTGTCACATCTGCAGTGAAAGTGTTCTTAAAATGAACATGTGCTGCTATAACATGAAATATATAGCATAATGCAAGTAAAACAGGGCAGGGGACATGCAATTCTCCCTCAAGGAGTTCAGTCACAAATTTCATTAGCACATTTTTTTAACCCGATCATCATCAGCATGGAAATATATCCTCTGGAATGATGGTCAATGCATGAAGGGGCATATGAATGTTTAACATATCTGGCACCTAAATACCTCGCAAAACCGGCTAAAAAAGTGCCTTGCAAACACCTGTTCTTACTTTGAGGTGACATCGTAAATAAGAAGTGGGCAGCATTATCTCCCATAAATGTAAACAAACTTGTTCATCTGAGCAAGTGGCTGAACAAGAAGTAGGACTGAGTGGACTTGTAGGCACTAAAGTTTTACATTGTTTTGTTTTGAGTGCAGTTATGTAACAAACAAACAAAAATCTACATTTGTAAGTTGCACTTTCATGATAAAGAGATTGCACTACAGTATTTGTATAAGGTGACTTGAAAAATATAATTTTAAATCATTTTTACAGTGCAAATATTTGTAATAAAAATAATATAAAGTGAGCACTGTACACATTATATTCAGTGTTGTAATTCAAATCAATATATTTGAAAATGTAGAAAAACATCCACAAATATTTAATACATTTCAGTTTGTATTCTATTGTTTAACAGTGCAATTAAATGTGTGATTAATCCCGATTAATTTTTTAAATCCCGATTAATTTTTGAGTTAATCACATGAGTTAACTGTGATTAATCGACAACTCTACTTAAAATATAAATCAATACAGGTGACTTTAAACCTTATTAAAATATGTAGAATCTGTTTGGCCCACACAAAGTTGTGCTTAGGTTTATGCAGCCTTCCTGTGTAAGAAGCTCTATACGGTAACTCAGTTGTTCCTTATTGTTTCTTAGCTCTTGGCAACATATTTTCTAGACAGAGGATATATTGATTTAGGCCCCCAATCAGGAAGGAATTTAAGCATGCACATATATTTAAACATGTGAATAGTATCATGAAATTCTATTGGAAACAGTCCCAGTTGGAAATTAAGATACTGATTTTGTGATCCTTAATATTGTTAGTGAACTCACACAACTAGACCTATTAGAGTTGATGGGATCCTTGCAGGAGTAATGGTTGCACAAGTGGCTCCTATTTCTTCAATTACTTAATTCTTCAATTACTGAGATTAAAGGAAGAAGGATGGATCTCAGATAAATAGTGCCTCCCTCCCACCCCCCTGCCAAATTATTCTTGTAATAGATAAAACTGTTTAGGCCCAAATCTTGTGTATTTAGTTATAGATTCTGACTGGAAAAATCTAGATTATCAAAAGCCATGATAAATAATTTTATTATTATATTTTATTTCCCCCCCATATCTGCAGACTACTTTGCATTAAATGATAGTTAGTAGTCATTTTAGAACTATAGGGCCTATAATCTATATAACTATAATCATTTGTTGGTGTAAATTGGCAAGCTCCTGTACCAATTTATACAAACAGACAATATGGCCCCCAATTTTGCTGGCAAAACAATTACCCCAAAGAGTACCTCCTGCATAATGTTGCTTTATTTACATTAAAGCTGCTTGTATTTAATTTTCTTGTCATTTAGTGATTTCCCATATGGGAAGCCCATTAATATAGATTTATATTAGAAAAGTTGTTATCCTTCCAAATTCCCTAAACCTAGGGATTTAAGGGTAATATTGTTTCTTAAGTTGCCATATAATTGGAGCCAGTTTAAGAAGGAAAGGAAGAAAGAATTTTAAAAGTATGTGAAACAATCTACATTTTATGCAATAGTCAAGGGGGGGAAATCATCTTTATCAAAGCCACTCCGCTTATCCAGGTTAAGGTGAAAAGTTATCCATCTATGTATTTAAATACAAGTCATTATTTATTATGAAATGCTTAGAATGCTTTCAATACTTTGCAAGACATAAAATACTCATAGCCCTTACTCTGAAGAGTTACACTAGCTGATGACCTGGACTTCTTTGTCCTGAGCTTTATGCAATTTTCTCCATGCTTAAGGCTGTTGTAAAATTTTTACTTGAGTTGATTTAATATGATTAAACAGGTTAAAATATGCCTTATGGCCCAACAAGGCTGACTGTGCATTGTTCAGACTGACATTGAATAATTATTACTCTGCAAGTAAGGCAGGTTAACTTTTGACCTGGAAGCTAAAGAAAACAGTGAATGCCAAGACTTACCCTACCCATTACTCAGGATGAAATAGGTCACATTCTAATGGATCTTGAACATATAAATAGGGATGTGCTGGCCGCCACTTCCCACAGCTCCCATTGGCCGGGAATGGTGAACTGCAGCCACTGGGAATTGTAGGCGGCTGTGCAAATGTAAGCAAACTGTCTGGCGTCCCACACAGACTGCAGGTTGCCCACCACTGATCTACAGGATCTAATGGCTGACTGGGGAAAAAAAAGTATAAATTCTGTAAGAGAATTCTGGTTCCTTGTTTTATGACTGTGTTTAATGAAATAATAAAGATATGGGGCCAGGTTTTCGCTTCCTCCATTAAAATGTGTGGAAGAGGACTTTTTACAAAGAAGGGTTTGCTCTTCCACTCAAAACCAGACAGGTCATTGAGAATCCATAGAGGCTTTGTCTGGTGCTCCCCAATTCCTGATGCCAAAGACTCCCACAACATCTCTCTGGGATCCTAATGATCTTGACTGTCGGATAAGGGAAGAGAGACACAGAAAAGTTAATACAGTCTGGGGTATACTAACTTTTCTGGGCAACAACCACAAGGCCTTGCTTTGCTTCCTCTTCCATACTACAGCTGTACCCTTTGTCCTAGTGTGTACTCAAATCTGCTCTGCAGGGTCTGGGGATGGGAAGGGAAAGTGCAATAAAAGAAATCCTGACCTCTCTTTGTGGAGGAGAGATCCATACATGGAGGGGAAGGGGGCATGGTTTGGCTTTACCAGATACCATACATTGAATAAATATGTGATCTTCTTTACTTAGAAAAATCCAAATCAAGGTAGCAATTATACTGGACTGGTTCCATGCTGACCACAAGCTGTCTTCTAAGATTCTGGCTGACACCTTAAAATAAAATGATAGGAAATGAATTATTGAAAATAAGGCAAGATTTGTTCCACATAAGTAAGCAGTGGGTAATCCCCAACCAGTACTGACCACTATATAGTCTAAAGGTATCTTATAAACATTAGTAGACATAGCATTAAACCCAGCAAAGGCCTTTGATAGCACTGAATGGCATTATTAAAATTATGACCTAAAGCCCACTAAAAACTATAGAAAGACTTCCACAGATTTTAATTGGCCCATAGTGAAGATATAATACAGACAAATGGCTTAAGAAATCATTTTCTTTCTTTCTTTGTGAAGTAGGCATTGCACCTTACCATTGCTTTTTGCATTAGCTTTAGAATGCTAGCAATCACTATCAGAAGAAGAGAGGTTATATCAGATAGAGTGGGTGGCTGACTGACTATGTAAGTTACTTCTATTTGTGGATGACATCCTGTTATTACTATTTTTCTATAGTTCAGTTTTGCTCAATAAAATATTTGAAATTCAGATGGGAAAGGACTTTAAATATGATACTTCACTAACAGTGGGATATAATTCTGTAAATTCTGTAAGGTACAGATAGAGAGTTTAAATTCTGTTTAATCCATTTTAAAATATTTTATTCAACTTCAAGCAGCCTATTCAGACATGGTTTTTTAAGGTAAATTGGTGTAGGATGCCTCCAGCAGATAATTCTGACGTTTGCCATTTCCTGTGCTCATGACTATATATACAATCAGTCTAGACTTAAGTACTGCAAAGAATGGAGAATATTGTGGGAAGTGTAATACTTTACTATAGTAGAATCATAGAATCATAGAATCATAGAATATCAGGGTTGGAAGGGACCCCAGAAGGTCATCTAGTCCAACCCCCTGCTCAAAGCAGGACCAAATCCCAGTTAAATCATCCCAGCCAGGGCTTTGTCAAGCCTGACCTTAAAAACCTCTAAGGAAGGAGATTCTACCACCTCCCTAGGTAACGCATTCCAGTGTTTCACCACCCTCTTAGTGAAAAAGTTTTTCCTAATATCCAATCTAAACCTCCCCCATTGCAACTTGAGACCATTACTCCTCGTTCTGTCATCTGCTACCATTGAGAACAGTCTAGAGCCATCCTCTTTGAAACCCCCTTTCAGGTAGTTGAAAGCAGCTATCAAATCCCCCCTCATTCTTCTCTTCTGCAGACTAAACAATCCCAGCTCCCTCAGCCTCTCCTCATAAGTCATGTGCTCTAGACCCCTAATCATTTTCGTTGCCCTTCGTTGTACTCTTTCCAATTTATCCACATCCTTCCTGTAGTGTGGGGCCCAAAACTGGACACAGTACTCCAGATGAGGCCTCACCAGTGTCGAATAGAGGGGAACGATCACGTCCCTCGATCTGCTCGCTATGCCCCTACTTATACATCCCAAAATGCCATTGGCCTTCTTGGCAACAAGGGCACACTGCTGACTCATATCCAGCTTCTCGTCCACTGTCACCCCTAGGTCCTTTTCCGCAGAACTGCTGCCGAGCCATTCGGTCCCTAGTCTGTAGCGGTGCATTGGATTCTTCCATCCTAAGTGCAGGACCCTGCACTTATCCTTATTGAACCTCATTAGATTTCTTTTGGCCCAATCCTCCAATTTGTCTAGGTCCTTCTGTATCCTATCCCTCCCCTCCAGCGTATCTACCACTCCTCCCAGTTTAGTATCATCCGCAAATTTGCTGAGAGTGCAATCCACACCATCCTCCAGATCATTTATGAAGATATTGAACAAAACGGGCCCCAGGACCGACCCCTGGGGCACTCCACTTGACACCGGCTGCCAACTAGACATGGAGCCATTGATCACTACCCGTTGAGCCCGACAATCTAGCCAGCTTTCTACCCACCTTATAGTGCATTCATCCAGCCCATACTTCCTTAACTTGCTGACAAGAATGCTGTGGGAGACTGTGTCAAAAGCTTTGCTAAAGTCAAGAAACAATACATCCACTGCTTTCCCTTCATCCACAGAACCAGTAATCTCATCATAAAAGGCGATTAGATTAGTCAGGCATGACCTTCCCTTGGTGAATCCATGCTGACTGTTCCTGATCACTTTCCTCTCCTCTAAGTGCTTCAGGATTGATTCTTTGAGGACCTGCTCCATGATTTTTCCAGGGACTGAGGTGAGGCTGACCGGCCTGTAGTTCCCAGGATCCTCCTTCTTCCCTTTTTTAAAGATGGGCACGACATTAGCCTTTTTCCAGTCATCCGGGACTTCCCCCGTTCGCCACGAGTTTTCAAAGATAATGGCCAAGGGCTCTGCAATCACAGCCGCCAATTCCTTCAGCACTCTCGGATGCAATTCGTCCGGCCCCATGGACTTGTGCACGTCCAGCTTTTCTAAATAGTCCCTAACCACCTCTATCTCTACAGAGGGCTGGCCATCTCTTCCCCATTTTGTGTTGCCCAGCACAGCAGTCTGGGAGCTGACCTTGTTAGTGAAAACAGAGGCAAAAAAAGCATTGAGTACATTAGCTTTTTCCACATCCTCTGTCACTAGCTTGCCTCCCTCATTCAGTAAGGGGCCCACACTTTCCTTGGCTTTCTTCTTGTTGCCAACATACCTGAAGAAACCCTTCTTGTTACTCTTGACATCTCTTGCTAGCTGCAGCTCCAGGTGCGATTTGGCCCTCCTGATATCTTTCCTACATGCCCGAGCAATATTTTTATACTCTTCCCTGGTCATATGTCCAACCTTCCACTTCTTGTAAGCTTCTTTTTTATGTTTAAGATCCGCTAGGATTTCACCATTAAGCCAAGCTGGTCGCCTGCCATATTTACTATTCTTTCGACTCATCGGGATGGTTTGTCCCTGTAACCTCAACAGGGATTCCTTGAAATACAGCCAGCTCTCCTGGACTCCCTTCCCTTTCATGTTAGTCCCCCAGGGGATCCTGGCCATCTGTTCCCTGAGGGAGTCAAAGTCTGCTTTCCTGAAGTCCAGGGTCCGTATCCTGCTGCTTACCTTTCTTCCCTGCGTCAGGATCCTGAACTCAACCAACTCATGGTCACTGCCTCCCAGATTCCCATCCACTTTTGCTTCCCCCACTAATTCTACCCGGTTTGTGAGCAGCAGGTCAAGAAAAGCGCTCCCCCTAGTTGGCTCCCCTAGCACTTGCACCAGGAAATTGTCCCCTACGCTTTCCAAAAACTTCCTGGATTGTCTATGCACCGCTGTATTGCTCTCCCAGCAGATATCAGGAAAATTAAAGTCACCCATGAGAATCAGGGCATGCGATCTAGTAGCTTCCGTGAGTTGCCGGAAGAAAGCCTCATCCACCTCATCCCCCTGGTCCGGTGGTCTATAGCAGACTCCCACCATGACATCACTCTTGTTGCACACACTTCTAAACTTAATCCAGAGACACTCAGGTTTTTCCACAGTTTCATACCGGAGCTCTGAGCAGTCATACTGCTCCCTTACATACAGTGCTACTCCCCCACCTTTTCTGCCCTGCCTGTCCTTCCTGAACAGTTTATAACCATCCATGACTGTACTCCAGTCATGTGAGTTATCCCACCAAGTCTCTGTTATTCCAATCACGTCATAATTCCTTGACATCACCAGGACCTCCAGTTCTCCCTGCTTGTTTCCAAGGCTTTGTGCATTTGTATATAAACACTTGAGATAACCTGTTGATCGCCCCTCATTCCCAGTATGAGGCAGGAGCCCTCCCCTCTCAGACATTCCTGCCTGTGCTTCCTCCCGGTATCCCGCTTTCCCACTTACCTCAGGGCTTTGGTCTCCTTCCCCCGGTGAACCTAGTTTAAAGCCCTCCTCACTAGGTTAGCCAGCCTGCTGGCAAAGATGTTCTTCCCTCTCTTCGTAAGATGGAGCCCGTCTCTGCCCAGCACTCCTCCTTCATGGAACACCATCCCATGGTCAAAGAATCCAAAGCCTTCTCTCCGACACCACCTGCGTAGCCATTCGTTGACCTCCACGATTCGACGGTCCCTACCCAGGCCTTTTCCTTCCACGGGGAGGATGGACGAGAACACCACTTGCGCCTCCAACTCCTTTATCCTTCTTCCCAGAGCCACGTAGTGTTACTCTTGTATGATGTCATTGACATTAAAATATATTGTATTGCACCAAGAAGTGGATTCCATTAGCAATACTATCTACAAAGAGATTGTTGTAGCATAAAGGGCAGAATCCAAATCCATTGCCATGCAAGGACTAAATTTGGTATATGAGATAAACCAATTTTGAGGCAGAACTGATCTACAGATTGAATAATGAGCTGGAAAAATGTGAGCACCTACAGGAACAATTTCTGAAAATAAAGATTAATTTAAATGAGTGAGAAAGAAAAATTAGTCCCTAATAGTACACAAGAATATTGAAAGATCATTTGTTTCTTTTTCTTTTTTCTCTTTTTTCAGTGTTTATATCATGAGGGTTTAGAAATAGGGAAAATAAGAGTGATAGTATCATACTGGCATTATTTCTAAAGAAACATTGTATGTACTTATTTTATTTATTTATTTATTTACCAACCAACCTACCCATCTAATCTTAGGGTATTGCATTGCATGAAAATAGATTGGCAAAAGAAAAATCCCTGGCTTTTTTCTCTTTTGAGGTTATACATAAACCAAGCTGGGGGGGGGGGGGGAGGGAGGAGGGTAGTCTTTGTTTTGTGCAGGGATCAAATGGTAAATGAGGAACAAATGATACTGTGATTATTATTCTGGTTATGGTAGAAAAATGTGATCAGTTAAGAAAGTTTTTCAGCATTTCCTAAAAGTGGCTACACTCTGGCATGGTCTAATCTCCTTTGGAAGGTAATTCTACAGAGACCCTTCCCATTAAATGAGAATGCTTTGTTAGGAAAAGTATGAAATCCAGTAAGTAATTTGAATACCCTTTGTATTTTTCAGTAATATTCGGTGTTTTATTCTTTCTGCATTTTTGTTGTGTGTACACAACTATAAAATAGAAAATACAAAACAAAAAATTGTAAATTTATAAATTATATTCCTATGAATTATGTACCAAAATACCAAAATGCAAGAATTAGAGTTAATGAATTTCTATGCGTCTTAGGTGTGTGCAGTTTTTTCTATCAATGCAACATTTCAATAATTGCCATGTCAATCATTCATTAAAAGATAAATAAAATGCCTTTTCATTAATATTTCCAACACACCTCTGACCAACATACTAACCCACAGAGACATTCCTACCAACACTACAAAAAGAAGGATTCTGGGTGGACTCCTCCTGAAGGTCGAAACAGCAGCCTGGATTTCTACATAGAGTGCTTCCGCCGACATGCACGAGCTGAAATTGTGGAAAAGCAGCATCACTTGCCCCATAACCTCAGCCATGCAGAACACAATGCCATCCACAGCCTCAAAAACAACTCTGACATCATAATCAAAAAGGCTGACAAAGGAGGTGCTGTTGTCATCATGAATAAGTCGGAGTATGAACAAGAGGCTACTAGGCAGCTCTCCAACATCACTTTCTACAAGCCATTACCCTCTGATTCCACTAAGAGTTACCAAAAGAAACTACAGCATTTGCTCAAGAAACTCCCTGAAAAAGCACAAAAACAAATCCGCACAGACATAGCCCTAGAACCCCGACCTGGGGTATTCTATCTGCTACCCAAGATCCATAAACCTCGAAATCCTGGATGCCCCATCATCTCAGGCATTGGCACCCTGACAGCAGGATTGTCTGGCTATGTAGACTCCCTCCTCAGGCCCTTCGTTACCAGCACTCCCAGCTATCTTCGAGACACCACTGACTTCCTGAGGAAACTACAGTCCATTGGTGATCTTCCTAAAAACACCATCCTAGCCACTATGGATGTAGAAGCCCTCTACACCAACATTCCACATAAAGATGGGCTACAAGCTGTCAGGAACAGTATCCCCGATAGTGTCACGGCTAACCTGGTGGCTGAACTTTGTGACTTTGTCCTCACCCATAACTATTTCACATTTGGGGAAAATGTATACCTTCAAATCAGCGGCACTGCGATGGGTACCCGCATGGCCCCACTGTATGCCAACATTTTTATGGCTGACTTAGAACAACGCTTCCTCATCTCTCGTCTCCTAATGCCCCTACTCTACTTGCGCGACATTGATGACATCTTTATCATCTGGACCCATGGAAAAGAAGCCCTTGAGGAATTCCACCAGGATTTCAACAATTTCCATCCCACCATCAACCTCAGCCTGGACCAGTCCACACAAGAGATCCACTTCCTGGACACTACGGTGCTAATAAGCGATGGTCACATAAACACCACCCTATATCGGAAACCTACTGACTGCTATTCCTACCTACAGGCCTCTAGCTTTCATCCAGATCATACCACACGATCCATTGTCTACAGCCAAGCTCTACGATATAACCGCATTTGCTCCAACCCCTCAGACAGAAACAAACACCTACAAGATCTCTATCATGCATTCCTACAACTACAATACCCACCTGCTGAAGTGAAGAAACAGATAGACAGAGCCAGAAGAGTACCCAGAAGTCATCTACTACAGGACAGGCCCAATAAAGAAAATAACAGAACGCCACTAGCCATCACCTTCAGCCCCCAACTAAAACCTCTCCAATGCATCTTCAAGGATCTACAACCTATCCTGAAGGATGACCCATCACTCTCACAGATCTTGGGAGACAGGCCATTCCTTGCTTACAGACAGCCCCCCAGTCTGAAGCAAATACTCACCAGCAACCACACACCACAAAACAGAACCACCAACCCAGGAACCTATCCTTGCAACAAAGCCCATTGCCAACTCTGTCCACATATCTATTCAGGGGACACCATCATAGGGTCTAGTCACATCAGCCACACTATCAGAGGCTTGTTCACCTGCGCATCTACCAATGTGATATATGCCATCATGTGCCAGCAATGCTCCTCTACCATGTACATTGGTCAAACTGGACAGTCTCTACGTAAAAGAATGAATGGACACAAATCAGAGGTCAAGAATTATAACATTCAAAAACCAGTTGGAGAACACTTCAATCTCTCTGGTCACTCGATTACAGACCTAAGAGTGGCTATCCTTCAACAAAAAAGCTTCAAAAACAGACTCCAACGAGAGACTGCTGAATTGGAATTAATTTGCAAACTGGATACAATTAACTTAGGCTTGAATAGAGACTGGGAATGGATGAGTCATTACACAAAGTAAAACTATTTCCCTATGTTATTTCTCCCCCCCACCCCACCCCCCACTGTTCCTCAGATATTCTTGTTAACTGCTGGAAATAGCCTACCTTGCTTGTCACCATGAAAGGTTTCCCCCCCCCCGCTGCTGGTGATGGCTTATCTTAAGTGATCACTCTCCTTACAGTGCGTATGATAAACCCATTGTTTCATGTTCTCTGTGTGTGTATATATCAATCTCCCCTCTGTTTTTTCCACCAAATGCATCCGATGAATTGAGCTGGAGCTCAAAAAAGCTTATGCTCAAATAAATTTGTTAGTCTCTAAGGTGCCACAAGTACTCCTTTTCTTTTTAGTAATATTATGTTCTCTATAAAGTCCAGCCACAGGTATGAAAATATTACCCAAAAAAGGGCAAGAAACCTTCATAAGAAACCAATGCCTTTCCTCATATTATTGTAACCTTTTCCTGTCTTACCCAAAAAGATAATGAAAACACATCTTGCTCACCAAGAAAATGTTGGCTGTGTTAAAATTATCTTCCCAGGCTAAGGCTTTTGATTTTATTTTTGTTTTCTTATTTCCCCTCAAATATATTTCTATATCAGTTGTTTGGCATTCACTAAAGTCCAGCCACTTGGATACTGAATATCATTTCCAGTTTTGTCAAGACTTCCTTCTCAGGAGATACGCGATTCTAGATTTCACTGGTAGGTTTTATGAGTTAGAAATGGGATCAAGACCAGACTTGTGGGTTATTTAAATTAAAATTGCACTTGTTCTAAAATGAGTCATTGGCATTAACTACTTGTGATAAAGGGACTGTGGGACTGTGAATTCAAATATATGATACATATGGATAAGGCAGCTGAGATCCCTAGAAAACACCAACTTGTTTTGAAGTATGGCATTTTACATGGATGAAACTATATTCTCAGAATTGCTTCAAGGCTCAGTTCTGAAAAATGCTGAGGATCTTCATCTCCCAATGTTTTTGTGAGAACTGAGGGTGCTCAGGGCCTCACAGGAAACAATCATCACTTGCCCACTGGGCTTTCAGATTCCGCAGCTCTGACTGGATCTGCTGAAAGCCATAGCCTTCCACACAGAGGTCCTCTGTCTATACACTGGTTCTGGAACCACTCTGTTCCCTTGATGTACGGTTTCATGCCCTTCCAGAGAAACTTGGCCATGATTGCATCCAGGATTTCCCTTAAAGTGGATCCCTCCCATGTAGAGGATTCTGAAGGAAGGTTATTACCTTCACCAGATAATCTCAGCAGAAGGTGTATATCCCTTGACCATACGCCCACCCCCACTTGAGGCTACCCACTCCAGCTTGGGAAGTTCCAACTTTATAGAAAGCCCTCCATCAGAGAAGGGGTAGGCATAAAATGTGGTGTAGATGGTTGTCCTTCCATGTGTGGATCTAAAGGGGCACAGTGCAGACCAAATTTTTGATTCTATAGCTATTGTTCCTTGGCTCCTCTGCTGAAATTAGATTCACAAAAGAAAGGTTAAAAAAAAGGAAAAAAAAAAACTCTGGCCAATCCACTGCACCAAATCAAAGAGAGGCTCCACAAGAGATAAAGCAATCACCTACCTTTTTTATATAAAACTTTGTTTTCCATGATGCATGTAGTTTCCGTCATGGTATAATGTAAAATACAGTGAAATTCAGAGGCAAAATGGAAAGTGAAATATCCCTGGAAATTATTGACAAATGATAGTTGTGGCAGGTTGGATCACAGAAACCCTCTTGGGGCGGCCAACTGATATGTCAAGACTACTTTTGCCCCTGCTTTCTTGCCCTGGCAGATAGGGAATTCAGTGCCCTGCCTGGTTTGAGCCAGACCCACTAGCCTGCTGCAAACCCAGACCCAGGTCTGAACCACATCCCCTAACAGCTGTAAGCTTAAACTGAAAGCAGAATATGACGTGTTCCTGTCTTTAACACTCAGATGCTCAAATCCCAATAGGTCCAAACCCCAAATAAATCTGTTTTATTCTGTATAAAGCGTATACAGGGTAAACTCATAAATTGTTCACCCTCCATAACACTGATAGAGAGGTATGCACAGCTGTCCCCCCGCAGGTGTTAATACATACTCTAGGTTAATTAATAAGTAAAAAGTGGTTTTATTAAATACAGAAAGTAGGATTTAAGTGTTTCCAAGTAGTAACAGACAGAACAAAGTGAATTACCAAGTAAAATAAAATAAAACCTGCAAGTCTATGTCTAATACAATAAGAAAACTGAATACAGAAAAAAAAAAAAAACCTCACCCTCAGAGGAGTTCCAGTAAAACTTCCTTTTACAGATTAGTCTCCTTCTAGGCTGGGTCCAGCAATCACTCACACCTTTGTTCGTTGTCCTTTCTTCCAGTTTCTTTCAGGTATCCTTGGGGTGGAGAGGCTCTTTCTGGAGCCAGAAGACGACAAAATGGAGGGGTCTTCACCCTCCCTCGCCCTGTGTAGAAGTCCAGCTACAAGGTGGAGTTTTGGGCAAGTCACATGTCCATGCCTGACTCAGAACTTAAAGGTAGCAGCCATGGTTCACATGCTACCTTGAATTTCCTCAAGTAGACGTCTTATGTTGATTGGAGCCTTCCAAGATCCATTTTTTATTAAGTGCTTCTTGATTATGCACTTAACTTGCAAATTTCTTTCTAAAGAAGCTAACCAAATGCCTTACTAAAGCTATTTAAAATCAAAGAAGTACACAGCCAATATTCATGACTTCAAATACAACACTGACACATGCATACAAAAAGGATGAATATATTCAGTAGATCATAACCTGTACATAGATATGTTACATAACATATGTAGCATAAAACATTCCAGTTATGTCATATATACATTCATAACATATTTCCATACAATCGTATGGGGTACAATATCACAATAGTGATCTATTTTTCATGAATAGCTATATCTTCAAATCAATCAACATTCATTACTCAGAAGACTGTGTGCCAATGTATCGGCTGTCCAGCCTTCCTTTCTATTTTGCTGTACCATAAATGGTGCTTTTGACTGCTTTTCAGCTAGGAAAATTAATTAAAATTGTTTATAATTTAATAAGGTTTAAGGTTCTCTGTATTTAGATAACATAAAATCCAGTTTAGAAAAAAAATACATGGGTAGAGAGTGATAATAGAGAAGGTTCCTTGTCATTTCCCTTACTGTGTCTCTGTGGAAGGATAATGCCTGCTGTAGTCTGGAGGCATGAATCCTGTCCTACTGTAATAAAGGAATCTTAAACTTTCACTGCTAAAGCCCTTGGGAGTTTCCTATCACTACAATCAGAGACAACAGGAGGAGGAAATAGAAATATGCAAAAGAAGGTTAATAGAAGCTGTATAGCTAGGGAATCCTTGATTTAAATGGAATCAGAAGCGCCACTTTGTGTTAAAGTAATGACTATAGCAAGCTGTAATTATGAGAATGCAGTTGGTAAAGGGGAAAAAAGTTGTAACCCCAACTCAAGTCATTAGTGAATATGAATATAATTTGTTTTACTCCAATTTGAAAATACATGTTTAAAAAGTATGTCAATTCTAAAAAGTGCTTATCATCAGTTTCTGGTGCTCTGAGTTCCTTGATAAAGCCTGTATCTAGAACAGCAAGCTCTCACCTACAGAAGCATTTTTCAGCATGTCACCTTTTTAAAAAAAAGTTTTAGCTTTTTTGCCCTAAGATGATGAGACAGAATGATTTGCTACTAGAAATAGTCTGTGTCAATATTGAGCTGTGAAGTCAACTGAGAAAAAATAAATGCATCCAGAAAAATATTAAGATGACAATTACATACTGTGGAGAATTTGATCTTCGTTGTCTTGTTCATGGAGCTAACTAAAGCCCCAAATTAGAGGTTCACAGCACAGGATAAAATCCTGTCACATAAAGAAAATATACAAATGCTACTAAACATGAAGGGCTACAGTTTCAAATAAAATGCCTTGCAGAATACCCCACTTGTCAGACATGTTGCTTTTGATCTCTAGTTTTCCCTTCTCCATTTCAGCTACTCAATTCATCCTGGCACAGCTAATTTTAAACTTTGGCTGTCTCTGATCCTGATTCATGTCCTGATCCTGAGTCCTGCAGTCTCTTTGGGTATATCTACACTGCAATGTAAGCCCAGGACTAGTGGGACTCAAGTCAGCTGATCCCTGATTTACGACCTGGCGCTTGAGTGTCTACACTGATTCTTAACTCTACATTAAGAATTTCCTAACCTGTTCTTGAACGTGGGCTTTTGGCACCCACACTACAGAAAGAAAACTTGAGTAAAACCAATCATATCCCAGACTTGTTAGCATCCTCACAAAATATGTCTGCTTTAGCCTTTTGATGGTGGTTCTCTGTGGGAAAACTTTATTGCCAACCCGGCACATTACAGGAAGTTTGAACAGCTGCCAACACAGCCTGCTGAACAACAACTTTTCAAGAAGTTCTCTAGCTTGTGCCTTCATTTCTGTATCAGGAAACACACAGAGCTTCTGTGAGGTCCTGGGTGGACATTCTGGAAGTGTTTTCTGACTCACCAAAGGCACCTGACAGATCTTTGGACGGATCAGAGGGATAAGGCAGAGGATGAAGAGTTCCGTGTCATGGCAGACTCACACTGGCTGACGCTGCTCTGTACATTTGTTATAGCCATTGATGCCCGCTATGTAGAATGGTGTTTCTGGTGCAGGGCCAAATCACTGACTGGTGGGATCACATTGTCATGCAGATCTGGGATGACCAGCAGTGGGTCCAGATTTTTGCATGAAGAAAGTTACATTTCTGGAGCTTTGTGAGGAGCTTTCCCTAGTCCTCCAGCATAAAGACACATGCGTGAGGGTTGCAATAAGCATCTGGAAGCTGGCTGCCCCGGACTGCTTGTCAACCAGTTTGGTGTCGGAGACTGTGGATAAAGTGGCAGAGGTTTCTGAGGTAATCAGGCCTGTGGTTCACCCTAAGGTGGCAGGCATTAAAAATAATCAGCAAGTAATTGCTGGCTTCAAAAGATTTGGGTTTCCAAACAGCTCCAGGGCCATTCATGGGACTCATGTGCCCCTACTTTGCCCTTCTCAAGGAGCACATAATCCTCAAAGAGTACTGATCCATTTTTATGCAGGCCCTTTTTGACCATAGTTTGATTTATGGATGCCAATGTGTGCTGCATGGGGAAAGTTAATTATGCCAGGATTATTCACGGACCGGGAGACTAGAATCATAGAGAGGATGGGACACTATTCCCACCAAATGGCATGGTCATAAGTGGAGTTACTGTTCCCACCATTATTCTGAGAGACCGTGCCCAGACGCCTAACTGGGTTTGATATTCTGTCCTGACTGCAGGCCAGAGTAATTCCCCAAAGGTGGGTGACATACAGAGACATAGTGAAGCGGGGTGGCCTCCCATGGATCCAGAAAGGGAAGGAGGACAACCATCAGCAACTCACAACACACACTTATGTGTTAATCTAAGCATACAAATGTTCATTTTGTTCACCTAGTGGAATCACTAAGTTTTAAGACTGGGTTCCTTATGTGCTTCCTGTTACCTTATTTATTTTAGTCTCATTCATCAATAGAAATGTTCAGTTTTTCAAACAATCTGAAAGTTAGAATCTTTTGTTATCCTTTATCTCAAAGGATATTTCTAGATATTGCAGACTATGTAGCTTTCAATAAAAAATTACTGCAGATACTATATACCATTGACAATTTTCTTAAGAGATCATTCTTAGACTATATTAGATTTTGGGATTTGTTGCCTATTTGTTCTAATTATGAATGCTGTCATTTTTGAGTTATTACATTAAAATTGTACTTATCTTAAAATGACTCAGGTATTAACTACCTCAGGGAGAGCAAGCAATCTAAATTAAAACTTGTTACACATATAGATACGAACACAAAAGGCTTTTGAAAAAGTCAAGGTGTTTTTTTTTAAATATATTTGTTGCTTTTATATAAGAATATAAGCATATAATGAAACACACACACACACACACACACACACACACACACACACACACACATTTCATTATATACACAAAGTGGCAATAGCATATAAATAATAAATGTCAGTGTTCGTTATCTGAAAAACCTGGGGACAAAAAACCCAGAACCCATAAAGGTCATGCAGGGCATTAATTCTTGAAGTGACTAAAAAGATAAGTCAGAACAAGCTACAAGTATCAGGGACTAATAAATACTAAACTGCAGAGATAATCAATAGTTTCATGTGTTTCCAGCCATTCTTGTATTTTTCAACATGTTTCTATTAGTAATTTTCCCCATTAATGTATTAGTAGAGAGCTCATTCAGCTAGTCTGTGTATGAGGGAGGAATTGCAGATTTCCATTTTCTCAGAATAACTATTTTGGCCACTAGAATAGTTACTGTAACTCATTTCTAAATGTTCTAGTAATTCCAACTCATCCAGTACCCCTAAAATACACAGGCTTGGAGAAGGGAAAATAGGTGTATGCATTGTTGTAGTCGTGTTGGTCCCAGGATATTAGAGAGACAAGGTGGGTGAAGTAATATCTTTTTTGGAGCAACTAGCTTTTTTGGACCTAACACAGAGCTCTTCTTTACGTCTATGAAAGACCTGAAGAAGAGCACTGTGAAAGTTTGAAATCTTGTCTCACTAACAGAAGAATAAAAAAATATTACCTCACCCAACCTCTCTCTCATGGGGAAAAAGTGACACTTATAGTTTGAGACAGCATTGAATATAATATTCCAGAACACATTTTTGACAGATATAGAGGAAGTACAAAAAGTTGGCATGTGGCTTTGTACTTCCAACACTCACTGTATGGTGTCAATCTAGCCTTAAATAAATGCTCTGCAATCCAGTTGTACCTATTTAATTTGTTCTGGATAAATCACAGGGATAAAGAACTTGAAGTATCTTTCACCTTAAGCCACATATACTCCCAGATTTCTGTTGCGATAGTCAGACTTTCATTCTCCCATTTTTCTTTGAGACTAAAATGGAGAGAGTAATATAAAGAATTAAGCCACCTAAGTAAATCCTACAAAGTGATTTTTGTTTCCATATTTCTTAATATGTTCTTCTAGAAAAGAGAGGGTTAAAATGGACCACTTGCCCCCTATCCTTACATGAATCCTTGAGCATAGTCATTGACAGAAGGAACTGTTAGACAGAAGTAGCTAGTATTTTTTTTTTTTACACATGTAATCCAAGAACGTTGGTCTATCATTTTGTAGGTTTAATTTTAGTTAATCCCTTTCCTATATAAATTGTATTAATCATGGAGTTAATCCACACCTCAGGATCAAGGTCATCCCATAATGGTATGAAAAGAGAATTAGTAAAATCGGATGTTGTAGTCACCTTAATGCGTTTCATAATGCCCCATGTAAATGAATGATGAGATTTTTCCTTAGCATGTGGCTATCCTACTGAAGGACAGAAGCACCTCTTTGTGGCCTTGGCTAAGGATAGTTGCAGAATGCCTCCACTTTCAGCTCATGTGAGCCCCTCTTCTCTGTATGTAGACAAGTTTTTTTTCATTTAGAAACTGATGCAGGTTTTTTTCTGGAAGCCTTTGCATACTTCTTGCATGTTAATGACTAGCTCTTTTTGGCTCCAAGGCTTTGTCTTTTGTCTTGGGATGGCTTCGCCTGCCATTTTAGGGCAGTGTCATCTTCTGTGGGGATGTGGAAAGACACTGAGTCATGATGCTCCCTGATTACGAGAGAGAGCTGTGCTTCATGGTGAAATGGTCAGGTCTTGTTGGTTCATTATCCTTGACACCACACAGTACACTGTTTCTGGGGAATAAATCATTTCTTCTCTCTTCAACTAGAGTCCCATTCTTTCCTCACCCTCGATTTATGTTTTTTTTCCTCTGCACCTGACACTGTTCATGAAGTTGTCTTAGTGAGTCCCTGAGCCTTCAGGTATGTGAGAGACCTTTCAAACTGCCTTACTCACTCCTACCTTTTAGTGGTGAAATTATTGCTATGTGGCCCCTTGCAGTTTGGAAATCCCATTCTTTGGAATTCAGTTATTTTTTCCTGTAACTTTTGTAATTGTGATTACAACCACCTGTAGTTAGATGAGGGGATTTAATCTATAATTTTGTCTATAATCCCCGACTGTGGACTTGCTCACTCCAAAGTGGTTTGTGACTGAGTGATAGCTGTCCAACATTGCCAGCTTTCAAAAGCCAATAACCACTCCCTTCGGCATGAGTATAGGTCTCCAGAACAGAGTACTCCACTTCTGTAAAGTTGGGGCCAGTTCCTCAGAGAGGTCCATGAAATTCTGCAGTCATCGGTCATCATGTGGTTTCCTAGGTGGTCATTGGTTTCCTAGGTGATGAGATCCCTCCACACTATGCTGGTTCTCCTAGTCCAGCAATAGATGTCCATCTGTGGATATCCAGTCACAACACAGCAGTCTCTTGCATCTCTGTGCCATCTGTGGGAGACAGGGGATCAGTCATTGTCCCAGTTACCCATTTTTGGTTTGTGTGAAATGTCTGTATCCATCACCCAATAATCTCGCCTGTGGCCTACTGTAACATGCACACTCTTGTCCCATGAGAAGGTGCAGCAGGAGAACATTGTCTGTCACTGCTCCATGTCTTTCACCATGTTGGTCTGGAGAAAGGGATAAGTAGGGGTTGCCATCACTAGTTTTGTGAAAGCATCTGCAGCACCACCAACACACAGCAAGGCAGATTCTAGAATGCATCCTGTAACCCACAGAATGCTGTGATAACACCCTTGAAATGTTAGTGCTAACACTGTGTACCAAAAAAGGCAGTGTGGATGTGGGTATACCTGGGTACATAGGGTATACACATGACCAGTGCAGCATATTTGGAGATTCGGTGGAGGTATGGGGTATATGAGAGAGCATATAGATGGCCCTCTACCATGTCCAGTTGCCAGTATATATATGTTACTTTAGTGTTTGTTGGCCCTTGCCTTTAAACTTAAACTCTTCATGGCAGAGCCCAGTCATTGTTCTCTTCTTTCATCTGTAAGAGAATATATATGTATATGATGCTATAAAAATAACCTATTTTCCAGTAACCCATTTTCCCTTTTCCTTTCTTTCGTTGACCTCCACGATTCGACGGTCCCTACCCAGGCCTTTTCCTTCCACGGGGAGGATGGACGAGAACACCACTTGCGCCTCCAACTCCTTTATCCTTCTTCCCAGAGCCACGTAGTCCTGAGTGGCAGCGAACCAGCGGAGCAGCGGGGACAGCAGAGCAGCTCACAGCAGGAGTTTGCCTGGGACTGGTAAGTATCCGAGTGTGTGTGTTTGCTTGCTGAGGAAGTATCCGAGCGTGTGTTTGCTGGGAGGGCAGGGAGAGAGCCTGAGTGAGTGTCTGATTGGCTGCTAGCCTGCAGGGGGCGGGCATTAGGGTGTCTGTGTGTTTGCGTCAGGGAAGCCTGGCTGTTTAAAAATAGCCAGAGCCTCGCGAACCAGCTGAGCAGCGGGGACAGCAGAGCAGCTCACAGCAGGAGTTTGCCTGGGAGTTCGCCTGGAGTGAGCCCAGTGAGGCTTACATCTTGCCAACGTCTCTGAGGAAGCTCATAGTAGGTAGGTGATATGGAAGGGGGGGATTCAGCTGTTGTGACCTGCACTGGATGTGCCATGTTTGTCTTTCTTCCACAGGACAGAAGCGACTTTGTCTGTACAAATTGCAAGCTGGTCTCCATATTGGAAGAGAAGATTGAAGGTCTGGAGCAACAGGTAACGACCCTGCGTTGTATACGAGAGACTGAGGATTTTCTGGACCAAACTCAGGATAGCCTTCTAGGGGCACAAAGCTCTAAAGATATAGAGCAGGTTGCACAGAGGAGCCAAGAGGCCAGTGAAGAAGCTTGGCAACATGTGACCTCCAGAAGAGGTAAGCGGAATGTCCGGGTTCCAGTAACACAGACAAAGGTAACTAACCGCTTTCATGTTCTCTCCACAGGTACCAATGCGGAGAGTGGACCAGATGATATGTCTGGGGGGAGAAAGCGGAAGGAGACTCCGCTGGTTGGGAGGCATGAGATGCGATGTCCTGAGGTTGGGGGTTCCACGACCACCACTCCCAAGAGGAGAAGGCGGGTGGTGGTGGTCGGGGACTCTCTCCTCCGGGGGACTGAGTCATCTATCTGCCGCCCTGACCGGGAAAACCGAGAAGTCTGCTGCTTGCCAGGGGCTAAGATTCGTGATGTGACGGAGAGACTGCCGAGACTCATCAAGCCCTCGGATCGCTACCCCTTCCTGCTTCTCCACGTGGGCACCAATGATACTGCCAAGAATGACCTTGAGCGGATCACTGCGGACTACGTGGCTCTGGGAAGAAGGATAAAGGAGTTGGAGGCGCAAGTGGTGTTCTCGTCCATCCTCCCCGTGGAAGGAAAAGGCCTGGGTAGGGACCGTCGAATCGTGGAGGTCAACGAATGGCTACGCAGGTGGTGTCGGAGAGAAGGCTTTGGATTCTTTGACCATGGGATGGTGTTCCATGAAGGAGGAGTGCTGGGCAGAGACGGGCTCCATCTTACGAAGAGAGGGAAGAACATCTTTGCCAGCAGGCTGGCTAACCTAGTGAGGAGGGCTTTAAACTAGGTTCACTGGGGGAAGGAGACCAAAGCCCTGAGGTAAGTGGGAAAGCGGGATACCGGGAGGAAGCACAGGCAGGCATTAGGGTGTCTGTGTGTTTGCGTCAGGGAAGCCTGGCTGTTTAAAAATAGCCAGAGCCTCGCGAACCAGCTGAGCGGTTCAGCTCAGAGGCTCAGAGCTCCGGTACGAAACTGTGGAAAAACCTGAGTGTCTCTGGATTAAGTTTAGAAGTGTGTGCAACAAGAGTGATGTCATGGTGGGAGTCTGCTATAGACCACCGGACCAGGGGGATGAGGTGGATGAGGCTTTCTTCCGGCAACTCACGGAAGCTACTAGATCGCATGCCCTGATTCTCATGGGTGACTTTAATTTTCCTGATATCTGCTGGGAGAGCAATACAGCGGTGCATAGACAATCCAGGAAGTTTTTGGAAAGCATAGGGGACAATTTCCTGGTGCAAGTGTTAGGGGAGCCAACTAGGGGGAGCGCTTTTCTTGACCTGCTGCTCACAAACCGGGTAGAATTAGTGGGGGAAGCAAAAGTGGATGGGAATCTGGGAGGCAGTGACCATGAGTTGGTTGAGTTCAGGATCCTGACGCAGGGAAGAAAGGTAAGCAGCAGGATACGGACCCTGGACTTCAGGAAAGCAGACTTTGATTCCCTCAGGGAACAGATGGCCAGGATCCCCTGGGGGACTAACATGAAAGGGAAGGGAGTCCAGGAGAGCTGGCTGTATTTCAAGGAATCCCTGTTGAGGTTACAGGGACAAACCATCCCGATGAGTCGAAAGAATAGTAAATATGGCAGGCGACCAGCTTGGCTTAATGGTGAAATCCTAGCGGATCTTAAACATAAAAAAGAAGTTTACAAGAAGTGGAAGGTTGGACATATGACCAGGGAAGAGTATAAAAATATTGCTCGGGCATGTAGGAAAGATATCAGGAGGGCCAAATCGCACCTGGAGCTGCAGCTAGCAAGAGATGTCAAGAGTAACAAGAAGGGTTTCTTCAGGTATGTTGGCAACAAGAAGAAAGCCAAGGAAAGTGTGGGCCCCTTACTGAATGAGGGAGGCAAGCTAGTGACAGAGGATGTGGAAAAAGCTAATGTACTCAATGCTTTTTTTGCCTCTGTTTTCACTAACAAGGTCAGCTCCCAGACTGCTGTGCTGGGCAACACAAAATGGGGAAGAGATGGCCAGCCCTCTGTAGAGATAGAGGTGGTTAGGGACTATTTAGAAAAGCTGGACGTGCACAAGTCCATGGGGCCGGACGAATTGCATCCGAGAGTGCTGAAGGAATTGGCGGCTGTGATTGCAGAGCCCTTGGCCATTATCTTTGAAAACTCGTGGCGAACGGGGGAAGTCCCGGATGACTGGAAAAAGGCTAATGTCGTGCCCATCTTTAAAAAAGGGAAGAAGGAGGATCCTGGGAACTACAGGCCGGTCAGCCTCACCTCAGTCCCTGGAAAAATCATGGAGCAGGTCCTCAAAGAATCAATCCTGAAGCACTTAGAGGAGAGGAAAGTGATCAGGAACAGTCAGCATGGATTCACCAAGGGAAGGTCATGCCTGACTAATCTAATCGCCTTTTATGATGAGATTACTGGTTCTGTGGATGAAGGGAAAGCAGTGGATGTATTGTTTCTTGACTTTAGCAAAGCTTTTGACACGGTCTCCCACAGCATTCTTGTCAGCAAGTTAAGGAAGTATGGGCTGGATGAATGCACTATAAGGTGGGTAGAAAGCTGGCTAGATTGTCGGGCTCAACGGGTAGTGATCAATGGCTCCATGTCTAGTTGGCAGCCGGTGTCAAGTGGAGTGCCCCAGGGGTCGGTCCTGGGGCCCGTTTTGTTCAATATCTTCATAAATGATCTGGAGGATGGTGTGGATTGCACTCTCAGCAAATTTGCGGATGATACTAAACTGGGAGGAGTGGTAGATACGCTGGAGGGGAGGGATAGGATACAGAAGGACCTAGACAAATTGGAGGATTGGGCCAAAAGAAATCTAATGAGGTTCAATAAGGATAAGTGCAGGGTCCTGCACTTAGGATGGAAGAATCCAATGCACCGCTACAGACTAGGGACCGAATGGCTCGGCAGCAGTTCTGCGGAAAAGGACCTAGGGGTGACAGTGGACGAGAAGCTGGATATGAGTCAGCAGTGTGCCCTTGTTGCCAAGAAGGCCAATGGCATTTTGGGATGTATAAGTAGGGGCATAGCGAGCAGATCGAGGGACGTGATCGTTCCCCTCTATTCGACACTGGTGAGGCCTCATCTGGAGTACTGTGTCCAGTTTTGGGCCCCACACTACAGGAAGGATGTGGATAAATTGGAAAGAGTACAACGAAGGGCAACGAAAATGATTAGGGGTCTAGAGCACATGACTTATGAGGAGAGGCTGAGGGAGCTGGGATTGTTTAGTCTGCAGAAGAGAAGAATGAGGGGGGATTTGATAGCTGCTTTCCATTACCTGAAAGGGGGTTTCAAAGAGGATGGCTCTAGACTGTTCTCAATGGTAGCAGATGACAGAACGAGGAGTAATGGTCTCAAGTTGCAATGGGGGAGGTTTAGATTGGATATTAGGAAAAACTTTTTCACTAAGAGGGTGGTGAAACACTGGAATGCGTTACCTAGGGAGGTGGTAGAATCTCCTTCCTTAGAGGTTTTTAAGGTCAGGCTTGACAAAGCCCTGGCTGGGATGATTTAACTGGGACTTGGTCCTGCTTTGAGCAGGGGGTTGGACTAGATGACCTTCTGGGGTCCCTTCCAACCCTGATATTCTATGATTCTATGATTCTCTTTTCTCTTACTCTCTCTTTCTAGGCTTTTCAAAAATCTGATTGTAATATATATATTTACACAGTGTCTAATGAGTGAATGTATTCCTAGATGCTTATCGTACCTTCCATGTAATGCTGTTCATCATTCTGTCCTACTTTCATAGTAGTATCGTTTTGCTACATCTAAGATTAATGAGGCAGTTATTAGCATCATAGCTAATATGCTATGCTAGCTTTTTTCTATTGGTAACGTGGGAAAAATATCTTAATTTTTTACTTTGGGGAAATTATACCTGTAGTTAAATTCTGTAGTTCTTCTTTCCAGGGAGTATAAAATGTTTGCCTTGGTTGTGCTAAAAAAACTCCTGTGCAACATAATTTTGAACTGTAGTCACATAGTGAAACCTATGAAAAAATATATGGAAAGAATTTATTGTGTTTGCTTGGTTTTTTTTTCTTTTTTTAGAAAATTAAGTTTATTGTATGTATAAATTATGAACCAGGTGCTACCATTTGAACTATCTGAATTTAGCCCATACTGCACAAATTACGTTTATATCTATTTCAGTAAATATATGTTTAATATATTCCATATATAAAAGAGAATCCATAACTTGCCCTAGGAAACTCAGTGTATTTATTGAAATGTGTGAAAATTATTTCTGTACAGTATTACCAAATTCAGATATTTCAAATGACAACATCTGGTTCATTATTTATACATAGAATGAATTTGCTTTTCTTTAATAACATCCATGCTTTTTAAAATAGGCTATACAGATTAATTTCAGTTTAAAAACATGTTGCAGAACTATTTTAACAATCAAGGGAAAAACTATAGATTAAATTATAAAATTAAAAACAAAAAAACCTAGAAATTTTGAGTGCTCCAGCTTTTGTGTATCCAATTTTGAGACTTCCTAAAAAGAGGAAGATGACACAGAAAGCCAATTCTCTTCTCCTATTCCCTGACCCCGCGCCAAAGCCCTGAATAGTTTGTAGCCCAGGAAATATCTTCAATTGGATTGGGGGAAGGGAAGACCCTGCAACAGGGTTGCACTTCATAACTTCCTTCTCCACAACTGCTGCAGGTCTGTACTCTCACTGACTCATGCAAATAGAGGAGAAAATTTGGATTGAATTTATTTTAAAAAAAAGCTATCCCCAGCTGAGGAATTGTAACCACCTTCCTATGCAAAAGTACCTTAGCATACGGATCCATTTCCTAAACCAGCTTTGCTGGACAGATAGGAAGAGTGGTTGAACTAGCAATGACACTTAGATTGTGTGTGCTAAAACTACGTGTGGATGGAAAGGTGCATTGTCTGGCCATTACGATAACAGCAATAGAACCTTCTGCACATTCAGAATTATCATGAGGCCAATGCAGAGTGCTGGTTTTAACTCTCATCAATCTATACAGATTCTTTAAAGGTTCCATTTTTACAATTTAGATTTTATAGAGCCTGACCATTTTCCACTGAAATCAATGGGGATTGGATTAGGCCCCAAGTGTCCACAGTGCAATTAGAATTTAACAGCATGGATTCAGTTGTTTCATTTCTCTACAAAGAGAGAAAAAGGTTAATGTAAATATTTGTCTTTGATTGAAATTAACATTTTTATCAATCCTTAATTTTAATATGTTCACACATCCATGTAATCCAATCTAGTGCATCAACAACATTTTCCTGATGTGTAATTTCTGCTAAGTGTTTTCATAGATACTAAGGTCAGAAGGGACCATTCTGATCATCTAGTCCGACCTCCTGCACAGCGCAGGCCACAGAATCTCACCTACCCACTCCTATGAAAAACCTCACCCATGTCTGAACTATTGAAGTCCTTAAATCATGGTTCAAAGACTTCAAGGAGCAGAGAAGCCTCCCTCAAGTCAACCATGCCCCATGCTACAGAGGAAGGCGAAAAACCTCCAGGGCCTCTCCAATCTGCCCTGGAGGAAAATTCCTTCCCAACCCCAAATATGGCAATCAGCTAAACCCTGAGCATATGGGCAAGATTCACCAGCCAGATACCCAGGAAAGAATTTTCTATAGTAACTCAGATTCCATCCATCTCATATCCCATCCCAGGGGATTTGGCCTATTTACCCTGAATATTTAAAGATCAATTACTTACCAAAATCCCATTATCCCATCATACCATCTCCTCCATAAACTTATCGAGTAGAATCTTAAAGCCAGATAGATCTTTTGCCCCCACTGCTTCCCTTGGAAGGCTATTCCAAAACTTCACTCCTCTGATGGTTAAAAACCTTCGTCTGATTTCAAGTCTAAACTTCCTGGTGGCCAGTTTATACCCATTTGTTCTTGTGTCCACATTGGTGCTGAGCTGAAATAATTCCTCTCCCTCTCCTGTATTTATCCCTCTGATATATTTATAGAGAGCAATCATATCTCCCCTCAACCTTCTTTTAGTTAGGCTAAACAAGCCAAGCTCCTTAAGTCTCCTTTCATAAGACAAGTTTTCCATTCCTCGGATCATCCTAGTAGCCCTTCTCTGTACCTGCTCCAGTTTGAATTCATCCTTTTTAAACATGGGAGACCAGAACTGCACACAGTATTCTAGGTGAGGTCTCACCAGTGCCTTGTATAACGGTACTAAAACCTCCTTATCCCTACTGGAAATGCCTCTCCTGATGCATCCCAAAACCGCATTAGCTTTTTTAACAGCCATATCACATTGGCAGCTCATAGTCATCCTATGATCAACCAATACTCCAAGGTCCTTCTCCTCTTCCATTACTTCTAATTGATGCGTCCCCAACTTATAGCTAAAATTCCTGTTATTAATCCCTAAATGCATAACCTTACACTTCTCACCATTAAATTTCATCCTATTACTATTACTCCAGTTTACAAGGTCATCCAGATCCTCCTGTATAATATCGCGATCCTTCTCCGAATTGGCAATACCTCTCAGCTTTGTATCATCTGCAAACTTTATTAGCACACTCCCACTTTTTGTGCCGAGGTCAGTAATAAAAAGATTAAATAAGATTGGTCCCAAAACCGATCCCTGAGGAACTCCACTGGTAACCTCCCTCCAAGCTGACAGTTCGCCTTTCAGTAGGACCCGTTGCAGTCTCCCCTTTAACCAATTCCTTATCCACCTTTTGATGTTCATATTGATCCCCATCTTCTCCAATTTAACTAATAATTCCCCATGTGGCACGGTATCAAATGCCTTACTGAAATCTAGGTAAATTAGATCCACTGCATTTCCTTTATCTAAAAAATCTGTTACTTTTTCAAAAAAGGAGATTAGGTTGGTTTGGCACGATCTACCTTTTGTAAAACCATGTTGTATTTTGTCCCATTTACCATTGACTTCAAAGTCCTTAAGTAATTTCTCCTTCAAAATTTTTTCCAGGACCTTGCATACTACAGATGTCAAACCAACTGGCCTGTAGTTACCTGGATCACTATTTTTTCCTTTCTTAAAAATAGGAACTATATTAGCAATTCTCCAATCATTCGGTACTATTCCTGAGTTTACAGATTCATTAAAAATCCTTGCTAATGGGCTTGCAATTTCAGGTACCAATTCCTTTAATATTCTTGGATGAAGATTATCTGGGCCCCCCGATTTAGTCCCATTAAGCTGTTTCAGTTTTGCTTCTACCTCTGATATGGTAATATCTACCTCTATATCCTCCTTCCCATTTGTCATGCTACCATTATCCCTAAGATCCTCTTTAGCCTTATTAAAGACTGAGGCAAAGTATTGTAGATATTGGGCCATGCCTAGATTATCTTTAACCTCCGCTCCATCCTCAGTGTTAAGCGGCCCCACTTCTTCCTTCTTAGTTTTCTTCTTATTTATATGGCTATAGAACCTTTTACTATTGGTTTTAATTCCCTTTGCAAGGTCCAACTCTACTCGACTTTTAGCCTGTCTCACTTGATCCCTACATGTTCTGACCTCAATTAGGTAGCTTTCCTTGCTGATCCCTCCCATCTTCCACTCCCTGTATGCTTTCTGCTTCTTCTTAATCACCTCTCTAAGATGCTTGCTCATCCAGCTTGGTCTACAACTCCTTCCTATGAATTTTTTCCCCTTTCTTGGGATACAGGCTTCCGATAGCTTCTGCAGCTTTGATTTAAAGTAATCCCAGGCCTCCTCTACCTTTAGATCCATAAGTTCTTCAGTCCAATCCACTTCCCTAATTAATTTCCTTAATTTTTGAAAGTCAGCCCTTTTGAAATCAAAAACCCTAGTTGCAGATTTATTTTTGTTAATCCTTCCATTTAGTTTGAACTGAATTAGCTCATGATCACTTGAGCCAAGATTGTCCCCTACAACCATTTCTTCTATGAGGTCCTCACTACTCACCAAAATTAAATCTAAAATGGCATCCCCTCTAGTCGGTTCAGCAACTACTTGATGAAGGAATCCATCAGCTATCGCATCTAGGAAAATCTGAGCCCTATTATTATTACTAGCACTGGTCCTCCAGTCTATATCTGGGAAGTTAAAGTCTCCCATGATCATGCAGTTTCCATTAGTATTTACTTTATTAAAGACATTAAAAAGGGCTGTATCCATATCCAAATTAGATCCAATGCATGTTTTCTGCATGTTGCTGTATCTTGTGACCAGTAAACTCTGGATATAAGATGGTATTTACATTTTATGAAAAGGGACTGTAGTAGAGTGCAGCTGGTCCCCCTTGGCTCCTCCCTCTGCTAGGTTCACAAATCAGAGGGGTAGCCATGTTAGTCTGGATCTATAAAAGCAGCAAAGAGTCCTGCGACACCTTATAGACTAACAGACGTACTGGACCATAAGCTTTCATGGGTGAATACCCACTTCATATGCATCTGACAGTATGCATCTGATGAAGTGGGTATTCACCCACGAAAGCTTATGCTCCAATACGTCTTAGTCTATAAGGTGCCACAGGATTCTTTGCCACTTTTATAGGTCCACAGAGTCACTCTGAGACCCTGGGGATAGTAACCACTGGAGCAGTTTATTTATAGGCTTGTTCCCACCACTATTTCACCATGTACAGTTAGCCCTTCTGTCAAGGTTCCTTCCCCACTCTGAACTCTAGGGTACAGATGTGGGGACCTGCACGAAAGACCTCCCAAGTTTATTTTTACCAGCTTAGGTTAAAACTTCCCCAAGGTACAAACTATTTTACCTTTTGTCCCTGGACCTGCCACCACCAAGCGTCTAACAAATATAACAGGGAAAGAGCCCATTTGGAAACATCTTTCCCCCAAAAATCTCCCCAAGCCCTACACCCCTTTTCCTGGGGAAGGCTTGATAAAAATCCTCATCAATTTGCATAGGTGAACAGAAGATCTTTGGATCTTAAGAACAATGAAAAAGCAATCAGGTTCTTAAAAGAAGAATTTTAATTAAAGAAAAATGTAAAAGAATCACCTCTGTAAAATCAGGATGGTAACTACCTTACAGGGTAATCAGATTCAAAACAGAGAATCCCTCTAGGCAAAAACCTTAAGTTACAAAAAGACACAAAAACAGGAATATACATTCCATCCAGCACAACTTATTTTATCAACCATTTAAACAAAACAAAATCTAACGCATATCTAACTAGATTGCTTATTAACTCTTTACAGGAGTTCTGACCTACATTCCTGCTCTGGTCCCAGCAAAAGCAACACACAGACAGAGAGCCTTTTGTTTCCTCTGCTCCAGCGTTGAAAGTATCTTGTCTCCTCATTGGTCATTTTGTTCAGGTGCCAGTGAGGTTATCTTAGCTTCTTAACCCTTTACAGGTGAAAGGGTTTTTCCTCTGTCCAGTAGGAAGGTGTTTACCCTTCCCTTTATATTTATGACACCTTCACTGTCTTCAGACAGGAGGGAAGGAAGAACTACCTCCTTGCTTCCACTCCCTGCTTTTTCTCTTCCTTTCTGCTTTTCCCCCTGGCTTCCTTCCCCTGAGGCTTTTATACAGCCCCAGGCTAATTAGATGGCAGCTTTCTCTGCTTCCCCAATTAGGGCCAGGTTATCTCCAGGCAGTTCTAATCTATCCCCTTAATGGGAGCTGGTGTGACAGAGGGCTGAATCAGTAATGCTTTGCCTAGCACCCTGTCATACACCTCCCCTCCCCTTCCAACTGCCAGGTTTGCCTCTCCATGTCCTCTCCTTCCTCTACCAGGGAGGGAGGTCTCTACAGGGGAGTTTTTTCCCCTCTTTCAGGTCAGTTCCATGGCTTGCCGTGCAGAGTTACTTCATCCCCCATGCACAGAAACTACTTAGTGTGGGGGCTGGACACCTCTACCACAACCCACAGGGCCTCAGACCATTCACATCCCTCTGGACATTCCCATGTTTTTTCCTACTTCCTTTCCATCAGGAGTTCGGGGTTGATCCCATCCCTCTCTTGGACACTCAGGACTTCCTGTCCCACAAGCTCGTCCAATGGGGCATGGGTCTTTTCCTTTGGGGGTCTCCTAATAAGGGCTTCCTTCGGGGCTTTTTCTCTGGTCGAGGACCCTGAGATGGATGTTTCTCCCATAGTTTCCCTCTCTCTTCTTTGGCTCTGTTGTCTAGGGGTTTTCTGTTCTGAGTCTTACCCCCAACCTCATGAAATCTCCCCTATTTCTTATCTTGGGCTTCCTCCCTCTGCCCACCTTCCCTCCTGGGAAGCAGTTCTAGTCTGTACCCATCACCAATGGATAAGGAAAGCCCTTTACTACCCTAACATGCTGCCACTTAAATCTGCCCTGATGCTCGGGGCACCTGGGCCATAGGGTATTGTCTCCTATCCCCGAGGATGCATTCTACGTCCATCTTCACACCGGGAATCCACCAGTGTGACCTCACCAGCTTCCTCTGTACCAGAGAACAGGCCAAGTCTGAGTCCACTAGGCCTCACCAGGGTTTCCTCCCAAACGTTACTGGAATGGTGGACAGCTTCCGCCCATTCCCCTACCCTCCAGCATTTGCCCAGTCACAAAACTCTGCCCACCCACAATCCATGTGTGGGCAGTTCCCCTTCTTGTGCCCCAGTCATCCACACCGGGGGGGGGGGGGGGAAGGGAGTTCTCTGGGCCTTCTACCGGTCTCCATGTCCCTGCTCGGCTGTTCCTTCTTCCTGGGGAATGTTGGTAGGGGTCCAGCTCCCTCCTCCCTCAGTTCCTAGACAGAGTTTGCTAGAAAATAACAGTCCAGAGTCCAGTCTGCAGGTAATGAGATGGTTTATCAGGGCTGAACTAGCAAGTGTATTCCAAAGCCCTTCATGCCAATCAGGCTTATCTCTATTTGCTGATAGAGATTTCCTCTTCCCTTCCCCAAACTAGGGTTCTACACACTGAAAGAACCCTTTCTTCTCCTACCCCCTAGCTCTGCGTGCTAATGGAGATCCCTCTTCTCCCCCCCTCTTCTTCGCAAACTTAATTATACTTGTAGTGCCCCTCTGCAGGTACCACCCCTTCCAATATATGGTCATGTTCCATTCTGGGGAGTCACTCTCTTGCAGACTTGATGTCTCTTCCTTACACCTTCCCCCTCTTTCCATCTGCTTCATTACCATAGCAACCCCTTGCTCAATTAGGTCCCCTTATCTTCACTTGTTACTGAAAGGCAAGGCATGGGGCGGGGGCAGGGTGTCTATGTGTGCAGCCTTGTGCTTTAACTTACATTCTCTTGCTTGCTTATTCAGCTTGCTTAAATTAAAAATAAGGCCAAAAGCAAGATTATTATTGTTTAGTCTTTACCCTGTTTACTTCACATTCTCCTAAGAGGGAAGTCTTTCTTCACATACTCCTCCATAAGCCTTACAGATGTCTCGACTGTATTCGGGAGGTGCCTCCTCACCCACAACTTTATGTTCTCATGGAGGCCCTGTAAAAACCGCTCTAAGATGAACGCATCCATGATCTCCCCTACTGTCTGGGCATCTGGCCTCATCCAGTGGGTGGCCCATTCCCATTAGCTTTTGGGAAAAATTTCCAGGGCTAGAACCACCCATCCACCTTGCCAACCAGAACTTTTGGCGGTATTTCTCCGCAGACAACCGCACACGACCTAGGATAGCTGTCTTTACCACTTCATAATTCCTGGCCAGCTCTTCACTTAGGGCTATGTAGGCCACTTGGGCTTCACCAGCTAGGTAGGGAGCCCAGGTTACCCTGCCCCATTCAGCCCCTGAAGCTACCCTCTCAAATGTGCCTAGGAAGGCATCGGTGTCATCTGTCCAGCCCATTTTGCACAGGGCAAAGCCCAGCACCCAAATGCCATTCCCTCTAATGGGACTCACCACTTTCTGCAGGAGCTGCTGTTGGATGCTGGCCTGCTCCCGAATAAAGTCCTGCAGGCTCTTCTGCTGTTCTGCCTACCAGGTGAGCAAGACCTCTCTCACTAGCTTGCTGAAAACCCTGTATTGCCTTCTGCACCTCCTCCTGCTGCTTAACCTGCCATTTCAGGGTCTCCTCCATTTCCAGGCTTCCAAACAGTTGCTCTGGCATGGATCCTGGACAAGCCCCCATGTGTAGCAGAGTGCAGTAGGGCCCCCTTGGCTCCTGCCTCCACTAGGTCCACAAAGTCACTCTGGGGTTAGTAACCATAGGTGCAGTTTATTTACAGACTTGTTGCCACCACCATTTCACCATGTACAGTTGGCCATTCACCATCTGCAGGCAGGAAAGAGATGCTACCTCCCTTTTCTCTTTCTTTCTGCTTTCCCCCCTGGCTTCCTTCCCCTGAGGCTTTTATACAGCCCCAGGCTAATTAGGCAGCTGATGTCTCTGCCTCCCCAATTAGAGCCATGTTATCTCCAGCCAGCTATAGTCTATCCCCCTAAATGGGAGCTGGCGTGACAAAGGGCTGAATCAGCAACCCTCTGCCCAGCACCATGTCACAGGGCTTACTTGGCACTTTGTATATCTAGGGCTAAAGTCTGCTGTCAGCATATCCTGTTGTAACAGAAGGCAGAATTGGGGCTAGAGTGCAAGACCTCTGTGATAAATCATCATAGTGGCATCTAATAGTCAATTTCAGGAATTTATTTAAAAACACAATAGACAATTTTCTCTGTATGTATCCCTTAGTAATCTTTCTTATTGTTTTCTAATACCATAATGGCAATATTTACACTCTAAATATTTTTTTTTCGGTTTTAACTTTAGGCCAGTGAAGGGTAACTATATACCATCACAGTTCTAAAACTATACCCAATAGCAGTTTTCTAAATGACTAGACTGGGAGAAACATTAGGCTTTAGAAAAACACATTTGCCAAGAACCATCTACCATTCCCTCATTCATGACAATTTCAGTCTCTTATTCCAAACCAATCATTGATAGCCTTCCTCTTTATTTTCATATAAAGATCCTTCGTGACAGTCTTTACCCTTATGTTCACCCTTTTTACAAGACTATGATAAATTTTGTACAAAGTATGTCTTGTGAGGTATCATTTGAAAACTCATAATTTGCTGATCATTATTGTCCTGCTAAAATATGTGCAGCAACATTGTATGTAAAGTTATAAAATTCTACCGTATAACATTGCTAAGACTTTGTAGTGAGGGGCTGTGGCTTCCCTCTAAGATTGATGGGGAGGAACCCCCTCCTAACACCTGGTGGGCAGACCCAGGCAAGCCACGCCTGCCCCACTGGAATCAGAAGGGCAGGACAGGAAATATAAAAGTGGGCCCTGCAGCTCCAGCTCAGCTGGAGCTGATGAAGGAGATGGATGCCTACTACCCACTGCTGGAGCAGAAGCCTGAAGAGGACCTTTGCAGCACTGAGGAGCCAAAGGGACTGATGGAATTGCCAGTCAACAAGAAAGCTCAGGACATGTTACTGCTGATAGCAGTATACCCTGGGGAGACCCTGATGCATAGGTACAGTGAGGGGGTTGTAGGAAGTATCCCAGGGACACCAGATGAGAGTTCAGTTGTGTAGCCAGAATATTGGTCAGTGTGTTGTGCTACGATCCTCGCTGTCCCAGTGGTGGAACCATCAGCCACTGTTAGGGCCTTGGGCTGGGACCCTTACATTGGAGTAGGGTGGGACAGGGTCCCCATAACCTCTGCTGCCAACCCAACCCCTGAATTGGCAGCTTCCTCATTTTTGGTCAAAAGGCCTATGTTTGTCTGCCTGAGTGAGGATGTCAGCCCTAGACTGTTGGGTGCTCTTCCCCACGTGGGGTGAGGGCTCCAGAATACAGGCTGCTTGAGACAAGGGCCAGGGTCTCAGAGATTGCTAATTCCCCAGTAACCATTACCCTGATGGGGCACAAGAGTGAGGGTGCATGGCTTCCTCCCAAGACTGACAGAGAAAGACGGCCACAACTTCCTAAACACATGTTCCAAGTCTAGGAAAGCAGCTTCAGACCAGTTATCCAGAGACAAAAAGCTAGCCTGTACCTCAGCCAGGTGTCAGCATAATCAAAGGGCCTATCACCTAGCAATACCTCTCAGCTTTGTATCATCTGCAAACTTTATTAGCACACTCCCACTATTTGTGCCCAGGTCAGTAATAAAAAGATTAAATAAGATTGGTCCCAAAACCGATCCCTGAGGAACTCCACTGGTAACCTCCCTCCAAGCTGACAGTTCGCCTTTCAGTAGGACCCGTTGCAGTCTCCCCTTTAACCAATTCCTTATCCACCTTTTGATGTTCATATTGATCCCCATCTTCTCCAATTTAACTAATAATTCCCCATGTGGCACGGTATCAAATGCCTTACTGAAATCTAGGTAAATTAGATCCACTGTATTTCCTTTATCTAAAAAATCTGTTACTTTTTCAAAAAAGGAGATTAGGTTGGTTTGGCACGATCTACCTTTTGTAAAACCATGTTGTATTTTGTCCCATTTACCATTGACTTCAATGTCCTTAAGTAATTTCTCCTTCAAAATTTTTTCCAGGACCTTGCATACTACAGATGTCAAACTAACTGGCCTGTAGTTACTTGGATCACTTTTTTTTCTTTCTTAAAAATAGGAACTATATTAGCAATTCTCCAATCATTTGGTACTACTCCTGAGTTTACAGATTCATTAAAAATTCTTGCTAATGGTCTTGCAATTTCAGGTGCCAATTCCTTTAATATTCTTGGATGAAGATTATCTGGGCCCCCCGATTTAGTCCCATTAAGCTGTTTCAGTTTTGCTTCTACCTCAGATATGGTAATATCTACCTCCATATCCTCATTCCCATTTGTCATGCTACCATTATCCCTAAGATCCTCTTTAGCCTTATTAAAGACTGAGGCAAAGTATTTGTTTAGATATTGGGCCATGCTTAGATTATCTTTAACCTCCACTCCATCCTCAGTGTTAAGCGGCCCCACTTCTTCTTTCTTAGTTTTCTTCTTATTTATATGGCTATAGAACCTTTTACTATTGGTTTTAATTCCCTTTGCAAGGTCCAACTCTACTCAACTTTTAGCCTGTCTCACTTTATCCCTACATGTTCTGACCTCAATTAGGTAGCTTTCCTTGCTGATCCCTCCCATCTTCCACTCCCTGTATGCTTTCTGCTTCTTCTTAATCACCTCTCTAAGATGCTTGCTCATCCAGCTTGGTCTACAACTCCTTCCTATGAATTTTGTCCCTTTTCTTGGGATACAGGCTTCCGATAGCTTCTGCAGCTTTGATTTAAAGTAATCCCAGGCCTCCTCTACCTTTAGATCCATAAGTTCTTCAGTCCAATCCACTTCACTAACTAATTTCCTTAATTTTTGAAAGTCAGCCCTTTTGAAATCAAAAACCCTAGTTGCAGATTTATTTTTGTTAATCCTTCCATTTAGTTTGAACTGAATTAGCTCATGATCACTTGAGCCAAGATTGTCCCCTACAACCATTTCTTCTATGAGGTCCTCACTACTCACCAAAATTAAATCTAAAATGGCATCCCCTCTAGTCGGTTCAGCAACTACTTGATGAAGGAATCCATCAGCTATCGCATCTAGGAAAATCTGAGCCCTATTATTATTACTAGCACTGGTCCTCCAGTCTATATCTGGGAAGTTAAAGTCTCCCATGATCACGCAGTTTCCGTTAGTATTTACTTTATTAAAGACATTACAAAGGGCTCTATCCATATCCAAATTAGATCCCGGAAGTCTATAGCACACCCCAAGCACTATCGTAGGAGAGGCTTTACTAGTTTTCTTCCCCAATGTAATTTTTGCCCAGACGGACTCTGTCTTATCCATTGCATCACTTCTTATTTCTTTACATTCTACCTCATCATTGATATACAATGCTACTCCACCCCCTTTACCTTTGTTTCTGTCTTTCCTAAACAGCACATATCCTTCAATACCTGTATTCCAGTCATGACTACTATTCCACCATGTTTCTGTTATCCCTAGAATATCTGGTTTCACTTCCTGCACCAGTAGCTCTAGTTCCTCCATTTTGTTACCTAGGCTCCTCGCATTGGTGTATAAACAGCTTAATTTTTGCTGTTTGGCCTCGCTCACATTTTGTACCCTATTAGGCACAGTCATTCTACAGCCAGTATAACCTATTAGACTAGTATCCACACCGCCCTCGCTCCTTATATACATTCTCCTACCCACAGCTGTATCCTTTCTTACTTCCACATGAAGATTCAGGTAGGTCTACACTTCTTGTAGCTACTCCCCAGAAGACTTCTAAAATATGTTGGGCATCATCTGTTCCCTTAACTCATAGACAATTTCTCTCTCAGTCTCGGGGAGAGAGTCATTTAACAGTCCTTTTGATCACTCCTTAGTCTTGAGACCAAGTCACTTTTGTAACTGTTAATAGGCCTGTGATGTTAGCTCTCAGTACTGGCAGAAGAGGTATGAAACTTGCTGGAGACAGAATGTAAGATACCTGAAGCCAAATTTTTGACCATTATCTTTCAAATATATGATGGGGCATGTTCTTATCTGAGGCTCTTGTAGTCTTTCTAGGGACAATCTTCCTTGAATTCAAGCATTATAGGCACATAGTAAACATTCCATTATTTCCAATACAAGTTAGATCAATACATTCATACAGGAAATTCACCATAGCTCTACAGTAACTTTACCTCACTGAGAACACAGTGTTCATAAAATTCTTACTGAGCAATATTCTTAGATTATTACACAGCAGTGCCACATCTGTCACAGTAATAATTACCCATTTTTGTACAGAACTCTGATTTACTTTGATGAAAGAAGCTATGTAAGAGCATAGTATTTAAGTGGAATGTAAGATTTATTTTAATCATTTCCTGATATTACTGTTCCTTCAAGTTGTACTTACTGCTAGGAAACTATTATCTTGACATGTTGCATTTATGGTCATCTAAGAACAAAATTTCTGGAAACCAACAATTATTTTTTCAAGAGGTCTGTGCCAGAACACTTTCAAAACCCTTATGTGATACAGCTTACTTCCATCACCTGTTAGGTAAGGAGTTAAAAGCTGGTTAGTGCACCTGTGACTGACTGAATGACACTCTCCTGGTCAGAGGGGGAGGAATTAGGTAAGGATTATTAGGCACCTAAGCCTTTTAAGGAACCAGAGGAAGCTCATAAGTTAGGAAACTGTAGGGGAAGTAGGATTCTTCCATAGAGAGGAACCCACAGAGAGCAGGTCAGGCTCTTGTGGAGAATGCTCTGAGTCAGGGTCAGTTAAAAGTGCATCAGTGAAGCCTAAGATGGATTAGTTCAGTAGAGAAAAGAGAAGCTGGGAGGATCTAGGACAGGGATTGGCAAACTTTGGCTCGTGGCCCACCAGGGTAAGTACCCTGGCGGGCCGGGCCAGTTTGTTTAACCTGCTGCATCTGCAGGTTTGGCCGATAGCAGCTCCCACTGGCTGTAGTTCACCACTCCAAGCCAATGGGGGCTGCAGCCAGCGCCACTTCCCGCAGCCCCCATTGGTCTGGAGTGGTGAACTATGGCCAGTGGGAGCTACTGTTGGCCAAACCTGCAGATGCAGGAGGTAAACAAACTGGCCCAGTCTGCCAGGGCGGTTACCCTGGCGGGCTGTGGGCCAAAGGTTGTTGATCCCTGATCTAGGGAGAAGTCAGAGTCTTGAGAACCAAAGGGAGATTATGTTAAACACAAACTGTGGGAATAAGAACAAGGGGGCTTAGAGGTAGAGGGGGCCCAGGAAACCAGCAGTGTGTCTGAGAAAGTAGACCTAGTTGCTTAATACATGGTCACTGGTCTAGAACCCATGGTAGAGGGTGGGCCTGGGTCCCCCATTAGCCCCTGAGGAAGGGTTGTGGAAACCCCAAGGCAAGAGAAGATTAGGGCCCTCTGGGAGAAGCCCTGGGGGAGGGCCAGTAAAAAGGCTTTAGCCTGACAGAGGTTGAAGAATTATGTGGGTATTTACTGTGGACTTTCACTTGAACCTTTTGTTAACTTAGAAAGGGACTGAACTTTGTGAGTTAGCCAGAGGACCCAGCCATGGAAGATCCAGCAAGAAGCAGATAAGGTGTTGCAGATTATGAAGTATTTCACTCTGACACATTATTTCACTCTGACACAAGGGGAGTGCTATGGGTGGTGAGTATACTACCTTACATCTTAATTCTACATGTAATTTCCTGCATTTAATCCTTATGGAAGGGTAGTCCATTGCTATTTTGAAAGCTCCAGAGGCCCCACTCCCCAGGATCCCAAATGTCTGTTTTCTCAGGTGCCTAAGATGCAAATAACCTGTGAGGGTTGGGAAAGAAGTCTGACAAGCTAGGGCATCCAACTGAAAGCCCTGGATAGTTTGCACATCATGGGACCATCCAGAAAAGTGAACTGATCAGAGACCTCTCATGTTAGAAGAAAGGACTTGACTGCAGATAGTTGGCTTCCAGTAACAGCAGTAGACACCTCTCTTTGGTTGCTTTTGAAGGGGAAAAAAAGGCACACAGAGAACTCATAGCCCACTGTTCCAAAGGTGAGCCAGTGATGAGAGAGGTGGAATCAGTAGATTCATCCCGTCTTGGGGACATAAGGGTTACATAAGGCTAACTTTGTGAAACAGATGTTCCCCTCCACACACATTAACTCCATATTTCATTATACACGAGATGACAAAAGCGAATTCTATGTCTGCAAATTCAGCAACAGTTTTCATTTAATCAATATATTGTTTCTCAAGTATGAAAATTCTTCTTCTGTGAAGCATAGAAAAATAACATCTCTTCCCTGAATCTGGGGTTCAGGCTTATAATCCCTTGATGTTCATAACTGTGATATTACCCAGGATACAATCTGGAATGATAAATAGCTGTGTCCCTTCAGTTCCCCATACTGAGGTACCTTTTAACTGTCTCACTGTGAGAACTACCACTCCTGGTCTGCTCATACACGGCCTTCAGAATGTAAGTTACTCCCAGTTATAGGGAGTGCTATACCCAGCCATTCATGCATTACACAGCAGAGTAACACCAGCAAATTCCCAGTCCCCAATTTTCCCCAGAAATATACATCATGTACCGCTCAGCTCTCTCCTGGAGAATAAAAGCTCATATAAAGTCCATTATTTCATTAATAGAAAATGGTATGCACAAATTCTGTTTTCCCATGTGGAGTTTCCTAAACACACTTTTTTAGATAAAACAATAACAAGTTTATTAACTATAAACAAATAGATTTTAAGTGATTACAAGTAATAAGGCATCAGTCAGAATTGGTTAAAAGAAAATAAAAGTAAAATGCAACTAATACCAAACTTAATAAGCTAAGTGAATTCAAAGCAAAGGTCTGTCTCACCACATATTCCAGCAGTCTTACTGGCTGAATTTCAGTCAGGATTATCCTTCCCACCCCAGGCCAATGCTGCTTCCTCTGTTCAAGTGTTGTCAGTGCCATGAGTAGATGGAAAGGGAAGAATAATTTGTGGTGCTCTCCCTCTTTTTATAGTTCTTTCTCTTCTCTGAGAATCATCTCCAGCTGAGGTTCAGGAAAGAGAAAGTCTGCATGGATGGGAACCCCCACCTGTTTCTTTGTCAAGATGTACATTTTCACCCACATCCTCTTTCTCGATAAAGAATGACCATTTAACCAGCTGATGGTCCATTTGATTTGGGTGACAACTGGCTGAGGAGTTGGCTAGCCTTTTGTCTCTGGGGAACTAGTTTATGGCTGCTCCCCCCAGACTTGGAACATGTCTAGTAATACCATACAGAGGAATCCTCTAACTTTGCATGTGATGTTGCCACACATATTTTACCAGGACAATAATGGTCAGCAAGTTATTTGTTTTTGAATGATACTTCACAAGGCATGGTTTGTAAAAATGTGTCATAGTCTTGTAAAAAGGGGTACAAACTGTCACTGTAATGATACCATTTATGCCATCCTTCCTTACATTAATATATCTTATTCCTCAACTAGCCTGTCTGAAATTAGACTATTCATGGAGTAAGTTATGACCCAGAAATACCCTTGACTGGAACTATGCACATACTGTACTTTTCCAAAACTAGTTTGGCAGATTTCTTAAAAGAGCAAGATTAATTATTTCTGTGAGAAAAAGGCTATTTCCTATAATCAATTCAGAGTTAAATCTGCCAAAATTATTGCTCATCATAATTCCTTGCAGGATTTAATGCTACAAGCACTTTGTATAAATTGGCATTGGCCTCTGATAAAAAGTTCATTAGGTAGACTTCATTGTGTCTGAGAATTAGTCTCCTTTCAGTATTTTGGAGACACTAAAGCTTCTCATAAACACAGACATTAATTTAACAGACATAAACAAAGATAAGACACCATAGCCCCTTTGTTGAATGATAAAACATTTTGACTTTAGTGATACCAGACAAACAAACACGCTAAGCTAATGGAGGACAATAATCAAAGTGATATGTAGGGCAAGGTACGGAGCCAAGTTTCTGAGCAGTGATGCAAATACATGTGGTTAAACTAGCAGTAAGATAAAGCAACCCTATTTTTAAGTTCCTCTGTTTACTGAGAAGAGGTACAGCATGGGAAGGAGGCTCACATGCTTTCCCATGCTAGCCCAGAGTTACAAAGCTCTGGCTTCAGGTTTTCTGCTAAAACTACCAACATCTTCTACCTTTCATCTGTTTGTCTTTAGGCTGTAAGCCCTTCAGAACAGGGTTTGTCTTTCAGTTTTTGTACAGTGCCCAGAACAAGGGGGCTCCCAAGCCCCATTGGGGCTTTGGGTGCTACCATAATACAAGAGTAGAATAATTATAATACTAAGTGAGAGGTAATGTGGTCCATGGATAGGGCAAAGAAATGGAATTAGGACACGTGAACTTTATTCCTGAATCTGTCATTGTCCTATTGCACAATCTTGGGAATTTCACTTCACCTGTCTGTGCTTTTGCTTTGCCTGTCTTGTCGAGAGTGTACACTCTCTGGAGGAGAGACTGACAGTGTACAGTGACACATTGTACAGTGTCTAGCTCGACACTGAACTTAGTTGTGCATTCTAGATGCTACTGCAATACAAATAATGAATAATGCCACAGTTATCAGGATGATTTTGTGATATGGACACCATTCATTAGAATCTAGACACAGACCACCAACTCAGGTGTCACTTATGCTGCTGAAGAGCTGTCAGACTATAGGAACTTTTAGTCCACAATGACATGGGCCAAATTTATCTCATTGGCCTAAAAGTGTGAGGTTCTGTGTCTCATAAATCTACCCAGTAGTCCAGTTTAAAAGAAGAGATAAGAGGAAATAAATCCAAACTGCTGAATTTTGGAAGAGATAAGCTTAGGTTTGAATTACTGGATACAGATCTGCTTCTGTAGCTCTGATTCTGAAAACAGCTTGTGAGATTTTAATGCCACCGAATCTAAACTGGAGCCCTAATTCCAATTCAGCTTCAGATCTGATTGAACAGATAAAAGAGATGAACACTCATGTTGGGGAAGAGTCAACAGGGCTTTTAAAAAGGGAAATCGTTCCTTATCAACAAATTAGAATTCTTTGATGGGGTTAAGAAACGTGGAAAAGGATGATCAAGTGGATATGGTGTACTTGGATGTTCAAAAAACTTTGTCTAGGTCCCTCACCAATAGCTCTTAAGCAAAGTAAGCAGTAATGAGTTAAGAGGGAAGATCCTCTCATGGATCAGTAACTGGTTAAAAGATAGGAAACAAAGGATAGCAATAAACATGAAGTTTTCACAGTTTAGAGCAGGGGTTCCCAAACTTGGTTTGCGGCTTGTTCAGGGTAAGCCCCTGGTGAGCCACGAGATGCTTTGTTTACTTGAGCGTCCGCGGGTACAGCAGCTCGTAGCTCCCAGTGGCTGTGGTTCACTGTTCCCGGCCAATGGGAGCTGAGGGAAATGATGCAGGCTGGGCCACTTCTATGGCATTGAGGTAGTACTTCAGGTCAGATTTTTTTTTTAAATGGTGCTTTAAAATGCAGCTAGACACCTAGGCATGTTTGAAAATCCTAGTAGGTGCTGATGTGCATCTTTAGGCACCTAAATAACTTTTTAAAATAAATCTGACCCTTCCTCTATGCTTCCAGGACTCTTATCTGTTAGTTCCCAATAGTGCTGCTTACAGAAGTGGGGGTTGTGACAGCCTGCAATCTTTCATCTAATGGTCTAGTCCATTTTAACAATTAACTTGCAAAAGTATAGGAATTTGTTAGTGTCAACTCATTCCATTGAGATCTTTCTGAAACAAAAGTCATACTAGAGACCTGTGGTTGCTGAATTTTGTGGAATAGCTTTATTGGTACATACAATATATTGGGAGCAAGAGTCATACTCTACTGATTGGGCACATGCCCTATACTCAAGATTGAGGGCATAATGTACCTCCAGTAGAACAGAACAGGGTTTATAATGTGTAGAGTATGTTAGAAAATAACTAAGTCGTGTCTTATTATGGACTTGAAAAGGGTTAAGATAAAACTGATGAGGTAGTTTTTGCATCATCTTCTTTTAGAGATCATTCTCCAATAATCACCAAGTTAATTTCATCCATACCTAAGCAAAACATGTTAAACCTTTCCACAAATGGTCCTTAAGTTTTAAGGGCCTGATCCTGAGAGCTACTGAGCCAAGGGGAGTTGTTGGTTCTCAGCATCTCACAAGATTGAGCCAGGGAAAGCTGATAATTTTATAGAGCAGCAATATGTTCTATAAAGATTTCATAAGCTTTTTAGTATTTTTAAAATACAATACTGTAATTTGTTAATCCTCATTCTGAATTGTGTCCTCTTGAATATCTATAAAAATATAGATAAGGAGAATTGAGTCAAGAAGATGGTGCTCACTTCTGGACAAGGATTGTGCTAGATTATTAGCATAAGAACATAAGTATGACCATATTGGGTCACACCAATGGTTCATGTAGACCAGTATCCTGTCTGCCAATAGTGACCAATGCCCAATATTTCAGAGTGAATGAAAGGATAGGGCAATTTTCTAGTGAGCCATACCCTGTTGTACAGTCCCAGCTCCTGGCACTCACAGTTTTAGGGACACCCAGAGCAAGGTGTAGCATCCCTGACTATCTTGGCTAATAGCCTTTGGAGAAATCCTTCAAGAATTTACCTAATTCTTATATATTAAACTCAATTATATATTTGGCCTTCACAACATCCCCTGACAATGAGTTCCACAGGTTAACAGATCATTGTGTGACATATAACTTCCTTATATTTTAAACCTACTGCCTATTAATCTCATTGGGTAAACCATGGTTCTTGTGTTATCTGAAGGGGTAAACACATTCACCATAATGACAGGTTTCAGAGTAGCAGCCGTGTTAGTCTGTATTCGCAAAAAGAAAAGGAGTATTTGTGGCACCTTAGAGACTAAAAAAAATTATTTGAGCATAAGCTTTTGTGAGCTACAGCTCACTTCATCGGATGCATTCAGTGGAAAACACAGTGGGGAGATTTATATACACAAACAGAGAACATGAAACAATGGGTTTTATCATACACATTGTAAGGAGAATGATCACTTAAGATGAGCTATTACCAGCAGGAATGGGGGGCGGAGGAGGAAAACCTTTTGTGGTGGTGATCAAAGTGGGCCATTTCCAGCAGATAACAAGAACGTCTGAGGAACAGTGAGGGATGGGGTGGGGGGGAGAAATAAATGGGGAAATAGTTTTACTTTGTGTAATGACCCATCCACTCCCAGTCTCTATTCAAGCCTATTTCCCCATGTTATTTCTCCCCCCCCACTCCACCGCCCACTGTTCCTCAGACGTTCTTGTTAACTGCTGGAAATGGCCCACTTTGATTATCACCACAAAAGGTTTTCCTCCTCCTCCTCCCCCCCGCATCCTGCTGGTAATAGCTCATCTTAAGTGATCAGTCTCCTTACAGTGTGTAAGATAAAACCCATTGTTTCATGTTCTCTGTGTGTGTATATGCATCTCCCCACTGTATTTTCCACTGAATGCATCCGATGAAGTGAGATGTAGCTCACGAAAGCTTATGCTCTAATAAATTTGTTAGTCTCTAAGGTGCCACAAGTACTCCTTTTCTTTTTGCGAATACAGACTAACATGGCTGCTACTCTGAAACCTGTCATTATGCAAGGCACTGAATTTAGCCGTATGGAGTGGAGATCTATCAACTTCATAAAAAAACTCATATAAATACAGAAAGACATCATCTTCCTCTCCAAATGCAAACAGATGGACATCATACCAAAAGGAATGAAGGTAAAAAATCCATTACAATCTACATACCACACAGACTATGCTGACAGCTTGTGCCACACACTGTCAAAGAAAGTGCAGAACCACCTGATCAACATTCTCTACAGCAAACAGGGAAAGATTAAGAATGAGCTCTCAAAACAGGATACTCTCATAAAGAACCAACCTTCCACACAAACTTCCTCATGGCTGGACTTTACAAAAACTAGACAAGCCATTTACAACACACACTTTTCTTCTCTACAAAAGAAAAAGGACACTAAACTATCTAAACTACTACATGCCACAAGGGCTACAACAGCAATATTGTTAATCTATCCAACTATACTCTTAACCCAACAGAAGAATCTGTCCTATCTCGGGGATTCTCCTTTTGCCCCTCACCCCCACGAATATGATACAGTTCCGTGGTGACCTAGAATCCCATTTTCGATGTCTCCAAATCAAGGAATATTTCCAACACACCTCTGAACAACATACTAACCCACAGAGACCTTCCCACCAACACTACAAAAAGAGAGATTCTGGGTGGACTCCTCCTGAAGGTCGAAACAACAGACTGGACTTCTACATAGAGTGCTTACGCCAATGTGCACAGCCTGAAATTGTGGAAAAGCAGCATCACTTGCCCCATGACCTCAGCCGTGCAGAGCACAATGCCATCCACAGCCTCAGAAACAACTCTGACATCATAATCAAAAAGGCTGACAAAGGAGGTGCTGTCGTCGTCATGAATAGGTCGGAATATGAACAAGAGGCTACTAGGCAGCTCTCCAACACCACTTTCTACAAGCCATTACTCTCTGATGCCACTGAGGCTTACCAAAAGAAACTAAATTATTTGCTCAAGAAACTCCCTGAAAAAGCACAAGAACAAATCTGCACAGACACACCCCTGGAATCCCGACCTGGGGTATTCTATCTGCTACCCAAGTTCCATAACTGGAAATCCTGGACGCCCCATCTCAGGCATTGGCACCCTGACAGCAGGATTGTCTGGCTATGTAGATTCCCTCCTCAGGCCCTACACTACCAGCAGTCCCAGCTATCTTCGAATCACCACTGACTTCCTGAGGAAACTACAATCCATCGGTGATCTTCCTAAAAACACCATCCTAGTCACTATGGATGTAGAAGCCCTCTACACCAACATTCCACATAAAGATGGACTACAAGCCGTCAGGAACAGTATCCCTGATAATGTCACGGCAAACCTGGTGGCTGAACTTTGTGACTTTGTCCTCACCCATAACTATTTCACATTTGGGGACAATGTATACCTTCAAATCAGCGGAACTGCGATGGGTACCCGCATGGCCCCACAGTATGCCAACATTTTTATGGCTGACTTAGAACAACGCTTCCTCAGCTCTCGTCCCCTAATGCCCCTACTCTACTTGCGCTACATTGATGACATCTTCGTCATCTGGACCCATGGAAAAGAAGCCCTTGAGGAATTCCATCAGGATTTCAATAATTTCCATCCCACCATCAACCTTAGCCTGGATCAGTCCACACAAGAAATCCACTTCCTGGACACTACGGTGCTAATAAGCGATGGTCACATAAACACCACCCTATATCGGAAACCTACTGACTGCTATTCCTACCTACAGGCCTCTAGCTTTCATCCAGATCATACCACACGATCCATTGTTTACAGCCAAACTCTACAATATAACCGCATTTGCTCCAATCCCTCAGACAGAGACAAGCACCTACCAGATCTCTATCATGCATTCTTACAACTATAATACCCACCTGCTGAAGTGAAGAAACAGATTGACAGAGCAGGAAGAGTACCCAGAAGTTACCTACTACAGGACAGGCCCAACAAAGAAAATAACCGAACACCACTAGCCATCACTTTCAGCCCCCAACTAAAACCTCTCCAACGCATCATCAAGGATCTACAACCTATCCTGAAGGACGACCCATCACTCTCACAGATCTTGGGAGACAGGCTAGTCCTTGCTTACAGACAGACCCCCAACCTGAAGCAAATACTCACCAGCAACCACACACCACACAACAGAACCACTAACCCACGAACCTATCGTTGCAACAAAGCCCATTGCAAACTCTGTCCACATATCTATTCAGGGGACACCATCATAGGGCCTAATCACATCAGCCACACTATCAGAGGCTCATTCACCTGCGCATCTACCAATGTGATATATGCCATCATGTGCCAGCAATGCCCCACTGCCATGTACATTGGTCAAACTGGACAGTCTCTACGTAAAAGAATAATTGGACACAAATCAGATGTCAAGAATTATAACATTCGAAAACCAGTTGGAGAGCATTTCAATCTCTCTGGTCACTCGATTACAGACCTGAGAGTGGCTATCCTTCAACAAAAAAACTTCAAAAACAGACTCCAGCCAGAGACTGCTGAATTGGAATTAATTTGCAAACTGGATACAATTAACTTAGGCTTGACTAGAGACTGGGAATGGATGAGTCATTACACAAAGTAAAACTATTTTCCCATGTTATTTCTCCCCCCCACCCCACCGCCCACTGTTCCTCAGATGTTCTTGTTAACTGCTGGAAATGGCCCACTTTGATTATCACCACAAAAGGTTTTCCTCCTCCCCCCCCTTTCTGCTGGTGATGGCTCATCTTAAGTGATCACTCTCCTTACAGTGTGTATGATAAAATCCATTGTTTCATGTTCTCTGTTTGTATATATAAATCTCCCCACTGTGTTTTCCACTGAATGCATCCGATGAAGTGAGCTGTAGCTCACGAAAGCTTATGCTGAAATAAATTTTTTAATCTCTAAGGTGCCACAAGTAATCCTTTTTCTTTTTACGTTCTCCATGTCATTTATGATTTTATAGAGCTTATCATATCCCACCTTGGTGATCCCTTTTCTAAGATGAACAGTCCCAGTGTTTTTAAATCTCTCCTCATACGGAAGCTGTTCCATACACTTAATCATTTTGTTGCCCTTCTCTGTATTTTTGAAATGGGGTGACCAGAATGGCATAAAGTATTTAAACTGTGGTGGTACCATCAATTTATACAGTGGCATTATGATACTTTATGTTTTATTATATATCCTTTCCTAATGGTTCCTAACAGTATTAACTGTCACTGCACATTGTGTAGATGTTTTCAGAGAACAATCCATGATGACTCCAAAATCTTTTAGAGTGGTAACAGCTAATTTATACCCTCATTTTGTATGTATCATTGGGATTATGTTTTTCAATGTGCATTCATTTACATTTATCAGCATTGAATTTCATCTGCCATTCTGTTGCCCAGTCTTGTGAGATCCCTTTGTAACTCTGCATAGTCAGTTTTGCATTTTACTATCTTGAGTAATTTTGTATCATCTGCAAACTTTGCCACCTTACTATTTACCCCCTTTCCAGATTTTTTTATGAATATGTCGAACAGCTCTAGTCCCAATACAGATCCTTGGGGAGTGCCACTATTTACCTCTCTCTGCCATAGAAGTACCTCCACAGGATTTGCAGAAGGAATGGGAAGGTGAGGGATAAACTACAGACAGACATGGAGATGACATCTCCCCTCCCCCACCCTGTGACATTTATCACCCATTCGTTGTGAAATCCCTTGGCAATGTGGCAGACGGGGAAGCCCTATAAGAGTCAGACTGTTAGGAAAGAACTAGGAGTCACAGTGGAGGAAAATAAATGGGGACAACAGGATGGGGTGGGAGTTCCCATAAATTGTGAATTCATAACAATAATTTAAAATAAGTTAGTCCCTCCAGTGGGTTTCCCAGTGTCCACTATCTTGTAAGCTTCTCAGGGAAAGATTCTTTATTCTTTGTTTTATATATCACTGGGCACTTGCTTGCTGCTAAATTAATATTCTAGTAATTTGATTTGTTTTTAAGCTCTTCATACACAAAACAGCCAAATAAAAATCAGTTAAGCTACAGGAAGATGGTACTACTGATCTTTTTTAATCTAATAAGGCTTAGCTATTCTGTACAAATGGACAGATGGTCTCAGAAGTATTCAGTTATCATTAGTTAAAGCAATATTGCAAATCTACTGGGATCAAATTAGGGGACTTCCAGGATCTCCAAACTAAAGCCATTATTGTTTAAGTGGTTTTTTTCTGCTTTAGCAGCAGATATGTAGCTTTAATGAATCAAGAAACAAAAACTCCAGCAGCTTGCTGACAGTGAGATTTAAGAACTTCTTGGTGGAAGATTAACTGTACGGAGATCAAAGTGTACAATTCAATATAAAATGAGTTTGATTTTTTTAGAGGTTTTTCAATCTTTATTTTCTTTGCCAGAATTAGTTATGTTCTTTCAGTTTCCTTCAGCAAATACCTGTGTGACCGGGGTCCTAGTGGTGAACCAGCAGTGGTCACTCAATTAGGGTGAATTGCAAAGAATGGGGGAGACAATCCCATTAAAGCTGATGGATAGACTGATACTTAGATTCACCAAACCAGCATGAAACAGCTTCTTTATTACCTTATTGGTTACTAAGAAGTCTAAACAACACAGTTCCCTTAAAGTGATAGAGCCTCAGGCCTCCCATCCAGTTACCCATGTCAAATATAATGAAAATTTCTGCAAATCTTATTTCATCATATAAAAGAAAAGGTTCTACTAATCCCAAAGGATTGGACACATTACCTCCCAGGTTAATGAATGTTTCAGATCTTACCCAAATACATGCTACGGCCAATTCTTATTAACTAAACTAAAATGTTTTAAAAAACAAGAGAGTATCGTTAAAAGATCAATATACATACAGACATAAGTTCAATTCATTGAGGTGCAGATTCATAGCAGAGCTTTGTAGTTGCAGAGTTCCTTTAGAATTCAGTTCATAGGTCATAATCCAATGTCCAAATCTCTTATTCAGGGCATATCAGCATAACCGGGACCTCAGTCTTGCAACTCAAACTTCCCCTGATGAAGCCTAAGCAGTACCAAGAGTCTTTTTATACAGCGTTCTAGATCCATGTGACCACACAGTCTTGGTTAAACAATAGGGTTTTGATGTAACCTTTTGCTTTCTAAACACCACCAGTAATTAGTTACACAAATTAACATAGGGCAATTTGTCCATTAGGCAGTCTGTTACAAACTTCAAAGAGGCATATAGACAATGACCTTTTACCCAAGATTCATCCAAATGTTAATATTACCTTTTGATTTCTGAATCAATAGTTATAGTGACAGACAGTAACTGTCTGTTTGTGGGTAGCATCTAAGATACACACAATTAGTATTACTTCTAACAATATAGGTTTGCATTTCAAAGTTCTAGCCTATTTAGCATGAATGGCCCTAATTATCATTCCTATACCTTTCTAACATGCCTTTAAAAGTGTTTTTTGTGTCATGCAGCCTGCAAGCTGTTTAACCCTTTCTAGCCATGCATCACAATGTGAATTCACCAAGAGTCACATGAAACACCTTTTACTAGCTTTTTCCCAATATCATCTTTCAGTTTTCAAACTAGGCTACTTTGTTAGAGGGCTTCTCTTTGAACCAACGGTTCTCAACCCTGGCCCCTGTGCAAAAGGTCACAGGGGCCAGGTCCAGCTGCCCTGCCACACAATGGGCTCTGGGCTTTTTGGCTGCCCTGCCACGTGGCGGTCTCTGGGGCATGCGCTGCCAACTGCTGCCGGCTCTGTGCAGTGGGCTGCTGCCTGGCCCCACACTGTAGGCTCTGGGCTCTGGGCTGCTGGCTACCACATAGCCCCACATAGTGGGGTCCACCTTTGCAGTGGGCTCTGAGTCCTGGCTACCACATAGCCCCACACAGCGGGGTCCAGGGTCCAGGGTCCCTGGGTCCCTGTCCTCTGCCCTGTGCCTGGATATCCACTCCTGTGGAGGGGTCTCTGGGCAGAGGGGTTTGTGGTGGGGTAGATTAAGTGGGGGACACTGTGGTTCTCAACCTGCAGCCCAGATAGGACTTTGAGGGCCGACTATGTGGCACACAATGATAAATAGGTTGAGAACCCTTATTAAGGATCAATAAATTAAATAATAGAAAATTTCAAATGGTCTGTTTGGTGGTCTGCAATGTCTCTGGATATTGTTTTGTTGTGCTTAGAGGCACTAGTCATGGAGCCAGACCTTACTGTGCTAGGCACTTCACACATACAACAAAACTAATCAAAATAAATGACAGTCTGCATTATTTTTCTATCTACAATGTAGATGTAGAAGGTGCAGGAATTTGGGCTGAATCTGTAATGACCCTATGACAAACCCCGGAAGCTGCTTTTTTGAATAAATTCCTGATATCAGCTTGCTTACTTGTCTCTTCCTCTTCTGCATAAAAGTAGAGTGTAGAATGTGCAATTGCATAACCTTCTGGGACGTATGCTAGTCCCGGTTACTAGATTGAAGATTTGTATTGGGAGATATCAGAAATGCCAATTAATAGAGCTTTCCGGTTGGTAAAGTGCAAGATAACACAGCTTTGACTGTACTTGGGTTACCCTGGGTGACCATCCACCCTCTGAAACCCCAAATCTCCTCTTCTCAGACCCTAGCAAACCTTCTCTTGCACTAACGTTTGTTTTCTGGAGGGATTGTCTGGTCACCAGTAAAACCCATCCACTCACTCCACTGCTGCTCGTGTTCTGGATCTTCAAGTTTATAAATTTGGTTTATATTATATGTCCAGTTGCAAAGGCCACAAACCACTGGGTAGCTGTTTCTCCATAGAATTCTGAAATGACTGAAAGCAACTGTCCATCATCCCTTGAGCTAATGTCCCAGATGCCTTATAGCAGAAATAACAATGGGATAGAACTATTGTGGGGGTTGTTGGGGGATAAGAGACCTTTTATGCTTGGATTCATATTCAGTTCATATTATTTATGCATCCCTAGCCCTTATAATTCAACATGTGCTTACTGAGGGGGTTTTGTGATGCTAAAGAATGACATTCTAAAGCCTTTCAGGAAATAGAAGTATTAATTACTGTTAATAAATGCAGCACCACTAGTGATGAGTGAGACATTATGTACAGTTTCATCCTTTAAAAATACTTCAAAGCTTTTGAAAGAACCTCCATAAATAATACACAACAATGTGCAGCATGATGTGCAGAGAAAAGCTATACAACTCATTAAAGTTGGTCAAGGAAGTAAGTGCTAACTTATGTTGTGTGGGAGTTAACGGGATTTGATGTGTATTATCTGTAGTTTTTGTATTTCTTTTTTCCATAATTAAATTTTCAAGGATATGTTAGAGCATTCAGTGCACAGCAATATAGCCTGGAAGAGTAGGGCAAGTTTTGCATCTCAGGTGTGAATGAAGATTTTATATACACTTATGTTTTTTCTTTGATATTGTTGTGCGTGCTTGTACCAGCTTGTGTGCACTGCTATCAAGCTGTGATGAGAGAGAGAAACTGACATTGCCAAGTCATTTTGAAATTAATAAAAGTGTAACTGGAGCTGTCACTTATTCCTGAATGATTCATAATGCATGTTTCAGAGTAGCAACCATGTTAGTCTGTATTCGCAAAAAGAAAAGGAGTACTTGTGGCACCTTAGAGACTAACAAATTTGTTTGAGCATAAGCTTTCATGAGTATTTTTATGGTCTTATGATCTGGTTTTGTCTCTTTAACAGGAATCCATGACTTACCATAAACTAGACATTTTAAATAAAGTTATCATATTCCTGACAGTTTGGGATTTTTATATGTTTATAAAAAGAAAAGGAGTACTTGTGGCACCTTAGAGACTAACAAATTTATTAGAGCATAAGCTTTCGTGAGCTACAGCTCACTTCATCGGATGCATTTGGTGGAAAAAACAGAGGAGAGATTTATATACACACACACAGAGAACATGAAACAATGGGTTTATCATACACACTGTAAGGAGAGTGATCACTTAAGATAAGCCATCACCAACAGCAGGGGGGGGAAGGAGGAAAACCTTTCATGGTGACAAGCAGGTAGGCTAATTCCAGCAGTTAACAAGAATATCAGAGGAACAGTGGGGGGTGGGGTGGGAGGGAGAAATACCATGGGGAAATAGTTTTACTTTGTGTAATGACTCATCCATTCCCAGTCTCTATTCAAGCCTAAGTTAATTGTATCCAGTTTGCAAATTAATTCCAATTCAGCAGTCTCTCGTTGGAGTCTGTTTTTGAAGCTTTTTTGTTGAAGTATAGCCACTCTTAGGTCTGTGATCGAGTGACCAGAGAGATTGAAGTGTTCTCCAACTGGTTTTTGAATGTTATAATTCTTGACGTCTGATTTGTGTCCATTCATTCTTTTACGTAGAGACTGTCCAGTTTGGCCAATGTACATGGCAGAGGGGCATTGCTGGCACATGATGGCATATATCACATTGGTAGATGCACAGGTGAACGAGCCTCTGATAGTGTGGCTGATGTGATTAGGCCCTATGATGGTATCCCCTGAATAGATATGTGGACAGAGTTGGCAACGGGCTTTGTTGCAAGGATAGGTTCCTGGGTTAGTGGTTCTGTTGTGTGGTGTGTGGTTGCTGGTGAGTATTTGCTTCAGATTGGGGGGCTGTCTGTAAGCAAGGACTGGTCTGTCTCCCAAGATCTGAGAGAGCGATGGCTCGTCCTTCAGGATAGGTTGTAGATCCTTGATGATGAGTTGGAGGGGTTTTAGTTGGGGGCTGAAGGTGATGGCTAGTGGCGTTCTGTTGTTTTCTTTGTTGGGCCTGTCCTGTAGTAGGTGACTTCTGGGTACTCTTCTGGCTCTGTCAATCTGTTTCTTCACTTCAGCAGGTGGGTACTGTAGTTGTAGGAATGCATGATACTCTGTCCACATATCTATTCAGGGGATACCATCATAGGGCCTAATCACATCAGCCACACTATCAGAGGCTCGTTCACCTGTGCATCTACCAATGTGATATATGCCATCATGTGCCAGCAATGCCCCTCTGCCATGTACATTGGCCAAACTGGACAGTCTCTATGTAAAAGAATGAATGGACACAAATCAGACGTCAAGAATTATAACATTCAAAAACCAGTTGGAGAACACTTCAATCTCTCTGGTCACTCGATTACAGACCTAAGAGTGGCTATCCTTCAACAAAAAAGCTTCAAAAACAGACTCCAGCGAGAGACTGCTGAATTGGAATTAATTTGCAAACTGGATACAATTAACTTAGGCTTGACTAGAGACTGGGAATGGATGAGTCATTACACAAAGTAAAACTATTTCCCCATGGTATTTCTCCCCCCCCACGCCCCACTGTTCCTCTGATATTCTTGTTAACTGCTGGAATTAGCCTACCTTGCTTGTCACCATGAAAGGTTTTCCTCCTTCCCCCCCCTGCTGCTGGTGATGGCTTATCTTAAGTGAACACTCTCCTTACAGTGTGTATGATAAACCCATTGTTTCATGTTCTCTGTGTGTGTGTATATAAATCTCTCCTCTGTTTTTTCCACCAAATGCATCCGATGAAGTGAGCTGTAGCTCATGAAAGCTTATGCTCTAATAAATTTGTTAGTCTCTAAGGTGCCACAAGTACTCCTTTTTCTTTTTGCGAATACAGACTAACACAGCTGCTACTCTGAAACAAGATATTTTTAATACATCTTGGCAAACTTTTTTCAGCCAAAACAGTCAGATTTGTGTCAACCAAAACACTTCATGGATTAATGCCAAATTTATTAAGTTTCCTCCCAAAATCAAAGGTTCATTTTGACACTTTAGAAACAATGTTGTTGGTTTTTTAATTATTTTTATTTAAAATGACTACTTTGGATTTTACTACATTTTCTTTTTACAGTGGCTTAAACAAATATGTTGTTTGTCTCAAACTTTTTTGATTGAGCCATCAAACCAAAAAATCAGTTATTTACACAGCTTTAATCATTAACCTGTGAAACTCACTATCACAAGATAATATCAAAAGGTTAGCAGGAATAAAACAAATATATATTGTATATGCAGTAGCCTACAGTTACCTAGATAGGAGGATTTATAATGTATATAAAAGCATTATTCCTCAATGCGGAAATTGATCATAGGATGACTATGAGCTGCCAATGTGATATGGCTGTGAAAAAAGCTAATGCGGCTTTGGGATGCATCAGGAGAGGCATTTCCAGTAGGGATAAGGAGGTTTTAGTACCGTTATACAAGGCACTGGTGAGACCTCACCTAGAATACTGTGTGCAGTTCTGGTCTCCCATGTTTAAAAAGGATGAATTCAAACTGGAGCAGGTACAGAGAAGGGCTACTAGGATGATCCGAGGAATGGAAAACTTGTCTTATGAAAGGAGACTTAAGGAGCTTGGCTTGTTTAGCCTAACTAAAAGAAGGTTGAGGGGAGATATGATTGCTCTCTATAAATATATCAGAGGGATAAATACAGGAGAGGGAGAGGAATTATTTCAGCTCAGCACCAATGTGGACACAAGAACAAATGGGTATAAACTGGCCACCAGGAAGTTTAGACTTGAAATCAGACGAAGGTTTTTAACCATCAGAGGAGTGAAGTTTTGGAATAGCCTTCCAAGGGAAGCAGTGGGGGCAAAAGATCTATCTGGCTTTAAGATTCTACTCAATAAGTTTATGGAGGAGATGGTATAATGGGATTTTGGTAAGTAATTGATCTTTAAATATTCAGGGTAAATAGGCCAAATCCCCTGGGATGGGATATTAGATGGATGGAATCTGAGTTACTATAGAAAATTCTTTCCTGGGTATCTGGCTGGTGAATCTTGCCCATATGCTCAGGGTTTAGCTGATTGCCATATTTGGGGTTGGGAAGGAATTTTCCTCCAGGGCAGATTGGAGAGGCCCTGGAGGTTTTTCGCCTTCCTCTGTAGTATGGGGCATGGTTGACTTGAGGGAGGCTTCTCTGCTCCTTGAAGTCTTTGAACCATGATTTAAGGACTTCAATAGCTCAGACATGGGTGAGGTTTTTCATAGGAGTGGGTGTGTGAGATTCTGTGGCCTGCGCTGTGCAGGAGGTCGGACTAGATGATCAGAATGGTCCCTTCTGACCTTAGTATCTATGAACTAACCACAAATTGTCTGTAATTAGACAAACCTCTCTATGCACAAGGTGTTCTATACTTGTCTATTATGGAGTGTGGATGAGTGGGCTGTCCCCATGTGGCCAGGTTGTGTCTGCTCTTCCCTTTTTTGTCCCTCTTCCAGACCCTTTTTTCAAAGACTCCACATACTTGTTTGTCCAATCGTCACCTTCACAGGGCTCTGGGTTTATTCTGATGGCAGCTCTGAAGTAAAACTGAGAATTCCAAAAATCTGTCCCAAGGCATGGCTCTTGCCTCAAAGCCTGGGTGAATGAATGGGTTTCTTCATCTAGTCCTCATCCTCTTTTATAAATTGTTAGTGGTGACATGCCTGGGAGTTTGGCTTGCAGCTGTCCTGTTCAGAGCTGACTCCCTGGTAGACTTACCAGAGTCAGTATCTCCAAACAACTGCTTTGGCCTATTTATAAGGAACCAGCAGCTTGTGGATCTGTCTCCACACTACATGTCTCTTGGTAGCTCATTTAGCAAACCTGTTCCAAGTTTCACGTCTACTGCAGGCAGCACTCCCACTCTCTTTTTTTTCCCTCTCCATGGGGTTTCTTACACCTACTGCTGAAGCATCAGATACTGTTCACCGTCTGAGACAAGATGCCGACTGGTGGTATGTCTATACTTAAAATGCTGCAGTTGCACAACTGCATCTGCACTGCTGTAGCATTAAGTATTAGAGACAAGATGAGTGAGATAATATCTTTTATTGGACCAATTTTTGTTGGTGCGAGTTTTCAAGTTTTCAAGCTTACAGAGCTCTCTACAGCAATGGGAGAGATCCTCCCATTGCTGTAGTTAATCCTCCTCCCCAAGAGTTTGTAGGTAGGTTGATAGAAGAATTCTTCCATTGACTTAGCATTGTCTACACTGGTTAGGTTAACATAGCTATGTCTCTTGAGATGTGGGTTTTTCACACCCCTGAGAGACAGCAGCTGAGGTAAGGTTTACAATGTAGACCAGTCCTGGGCAACAAAGTCTGAAAAGTTTTTGGTACTGAGTACCTGAAAAATAAAGGTACTTCCTATATTCATAGACAAGTTTTTCTAAGTGCTAGCCAATATTGCAGGGTGATTTTTTTCTTCATAACTCATTGAACATATAATGCACACAAAATAAATATGCAGAATGTGGTTATTGCAGCAGAATACCTGCAGAATCTAATTCAAACCAGCAAAAAGCAGATAAAGGAACTCTTTCTTTGGCACTCAAATCAATAGTTAGTCCCTGAGTTAAAAATAGTAACTGGATCCAGTTAACTTGTGGGTGAACACAGGGTTCCTGGGTCATGTTGTAACAATGAGCATTTTTATTATTGTTAAAACCTTGCCTGATGGAATAATGTGAATAATAGCCCTAATTAAGGATTGACTTTTGCAGTCCTTGACACTGCAAAGTCAAGCCAGTGGGAGTTCTGGATATGTAAAAAAACTAAGGATAGGGTCTTGAATATCTATTTACCCCTTTTTAAATAAATATTATTACAAATGCTCTGGTTCTGATTATTTCTCATCTAATCCTATACTCTGGCCTTGGATCATTAACTTTTTAGGTTAAGTAGTGGACTGTCATAAAGAACTTTATTAATAGTTTTAAAGAGATATGGATTTTGTCACATGCACTGCACTTGTTAATTTTGCTGTCACAAATCCCTTTAAAAAGAAAATCAAGATTAGTTAGATATGGTCTGAATCACTGATCCTGAAGTCATCCTGATTTATAAAGAAATTTCTAAACAAATTAAGCAAGACTTAGCCAATATTTTTTTTATAGAACTGAGAAGAATTCACAAAGTATAAATAATGGGTTCAGAGTGGTTATGACCTCAATTTAAAACCTATTTTAAAATTGAATATGCCAGTATTTTTTTGAATGTCATTTTTTTGAAGTCATCCTTATTCCACCATGCCTATATTTTCCTTAGTGAATATGCATTATTTGCATGCATCAGCTGTAGAACTTTCTGCGTTTCCCTTGTCAGACGCCATTCATTTTGCTTATGAATAGATAGACCTTGATGATTTACATATTTAGTTATTGTAGGTTAAGGAATGTGTGCTAATTTTATTGTCATTTCTCATGCTGAAAAGCATAGGTTGTTTACCCCTTTCCTGATAAATATATACATTTCCAAAGTTTGAGGGCAGATCCCAGCTTGCTATAACAAGCCCATGTGTAATGTACCCAAAATAAAGTGCAAACAATGTCAGACACAAGCAAGATAGGCTGATTGATCCCTGATGTAACTTTATTGTCATCAGAGGAGTTACACCTGGGATGAAATTGGTCTGACACTTCTATTCACTGAGAAAATGAAAAGATAGAAAACAGATGAGGCTGACCGAAAAAGGGAGCCCTGAGGGAAATGCAGACTGGCCATTTATTTTGCTTTTATATTAAAAACTTTAATAAATTTGACTAGCTAGTATGGCAATCATGGTAAATGCTTTCTATTTGTAAGATACAAAATATTTTAAGAGCACTGATGACAGAACTGGTTGAAGGGGTGTATTGTGTCTTTTTGTTTGACTTGTTTGCACAGGAACAAAGCAGAAATGTGATGCCCCGCACATAATTCAACAAGTTGACTTACTTTACCTGAAGTTGGTTGCTCCATTGACATCAGTGGAAACAGTGCACAGTACAGTTTCTCTGCAGTGAAGGATTCATACAATCCTGCAGGCATTTAAGGCAATCTATATTGACTCATTCTAGCCTTCAGGGTTTCTCAAACTGTGAAACTGCTTTTCAGCCACCAGTACAAATTTGCCCATACAGTAATGTCACTACTGGAAATGTGTCTGGCACAAGCAATACTTTGGCTGACATCAAAGGCCAGACTGAGCATTTTGGATATGGGTCTGTAATACAATTATTTGTTCATTCAGATTTAACTAACTTCTGCTCATCTGAAAAGGGAATGGTGGGTATTTGGCACTTCTGAAAATCAGACTCAAGGTGCCTCACACTGAAAACTCAAACGAAGCCAAAGGCAGTTAATACTTTTGAATATTTTCATCTAAGTGTTTGACATTTTCTGTGTTCTTAGTAATTTCAGAGTTAGATGAGACCACAGGAATTCTATGCATTAAATCTCATGCTTAGGACTAGTCTGCATCTCTCATTGAGCTGCATCTCTTGTTAGCAGGGGATACAAAGCTTGCAGAACAGATGTGTAGTCTGGGAATAACTGAACAATCAGTGACAAATTTTTAAGCTTAGCAATCATTTTACATTTTAAAGGGAATCTTCATCAGGAAAAGGACTAAACTTCCTTTTTTAATAAATGAAAGCTGAGAGATTAGTCTGTGTATCATATCTGAATATTGGAATGAAGGGGAGAGAAGACCCACAGCTGTGGGCACACCTTTCAGTCTGCTACATGGTTCAAATGTGGGCCAAAATGTGACAGTCACAAATCGACATGAAAAAAATCTAATTACGTGGGAAACTTAAAATTACATGGCATTCCTTCTCTTAACGTAAAAGACTTTCTGTAACCTCACTGCAATGATTCTTCATTCCTGATATAAATGTTCAGCAATAAATTTAATAAACATCTAATCTGTGTAGAATATCTGTAGTTTTGGGATAAAAATGAATGGTATTCCTCATAAGATGTGGCAGAGGGCTTCACAGGCTCCAAAGGCAAGTTCTGGTAACATAAATGTCAGCCTCCAGTCCCTACAAGCAGATCAATTTTTAGGGATATCTATAATAAGTTTAAATGAAAATATTTATAAGAAAAGTTTGCTTTGAAATATGGGAACATTTATTGTACATAAAGGAGTAGGGTAGGTCTGAGAAAGTATTTTTTTTATTTCTTACTTTTTAAATAGGCATTTTGAGTGGTAAAATAAAAATCTGGATTTTGAAACCCTGAGATTAAGGATGTCTTTCATGAAGATTTTTCTTCCAAAGGAGAAATAGGGAAATGACACGTTTTCAAGATGCACCCTGAACAATGGAGGAAAGCAGATACTGTAAAATAAGATTTTTCAATGTTTTAAAAAAGATATTGACTAAATAATGGCTTGGAACAATGTCTGATCTGGGGCATATACAAAATAAAAGAGGAATCTTGCTATATAGAAATTGGGGGGGGGAATGGTGTTTATATGCAGCTGATTTTGTAGACACTATTGCATTTTTTATATGGGTGAGTTTTTCTTTAGCCACAGGCAATACTGTTAACACTGTCACTTTTCTTTTTCCAACCTGGCTTTCCTTATATGTAAAGTATTATTTAGCACAGCAAAATAAAGTTGATAGTAGCTAGTAATATACTATAATGGCATGGATGGAAGGGGAAAACAGTAGAAATCTTAAAAGGACTAAAACTCCAGCAGGAATTTAACTCAATAACTCCTCGTTTAGTAAATGGAACATGAAACCATTGCTTTACTTACCTGTCCGTAACAGGGAATCCTTCTGGGATGGATCTCTTCCCTGGAGACAAGATGGATAAGTAATAAAGATAATATGTAGCCTCTGTGTTCTGCTGGATATAGGGACTGCCTTTGTGCCCTCTTCCAGTGTAGGGGAAAGAATGCAATATGGCAGGGGAGACTTCTTATGCTATCCTCCTTTCCTGCACATCCATGCAAAGACAGGGCTTGGTCTGTCCATAATCTTCCCTAAAAATCTGTAGGGATTTTGCATCTATTCATTTGAAGTCCTCTAGGGCACAATGTTTCAAGACTGCAACAAACATATTGACACCAAATTGAACTCAAGGTCCACATATTCTGAACATCATTCCTTTGTCCAGATGAAAATGTACATATTTCATGGAAATCAGATTTTTTCAGCTCTTAACCCCCTCACATACACACACACACAAAGAATCTTCCTACATTACACTGTATCTAAATTTCTCTGACAATACCTACTACAATGATTTTTACATTTGATGTTATAGTAATTACTGTAGGTCAGTGCTAATAGATAAAGCAAAATGTCAGTACTTAATATTAAGACAGTACCCCAGATTCCACAGTAGACATTTTATTTGGTCCTTAATGCCACTAAGCTATTCTGATTCATGGATGTCATGGGTACCTCATTGTCATACATATAAAGGGAAGGGTAACAACCTTTATATATGCAGTAACATCAAATCCCTCCTAGCCAGAGGTACAGAATCACTTACCTGTAAGGGGTTAATCAGTTCCATTAACCTACTTGGCACCTGACCAGAAGGACCAATGGGGAAAGAAGATACTTTCAAATCTGGGGTGGGGGGAAGGTTTTGTTTAGGCTCTCTATGTGTTCCCTCTTGAGAGAAAGAGAGAGAGACCAAGCAAGTAATCCAGCTTCTACTGAAAAGATACATCTAAAATTACAGAAATTGTAAGTAATAGCAAGGAAATATGTTAGATTATCTTTTGTTTTAGATAGTGAATTTTCCCTGTGCTAAGAAAGAGATTTATTCTTGTTTTCGTAACTTTGAAGTTTTTCCTAGAGGGGAATCCTCTGTGTTTTAAATCTTATTACCCTGTAAAATTAGCTTCCATCCTGATTTTACAGAGGTGCTTCTTTTACTTTTTTCTTTATAATAAAGTTCTGCTTTTAAGAACATGATTGGGTTTTAATGTCCTAAAAGCCCAAGGGTCTGGTCTGTGCTCACCTTGTTTACCTATTGATGACATCTTGCCAGAACTTTCTAAAGCCAGAATGTTTATGGTCTGATGTGAGGAATGGGTTTTAGCACATAAGGCTGGATAAGGAATCCAGCATGCTGATCACCTTTGCAACGCCATTTGGTCACTACACATAGCTATGCGTGTCAAAGGGCATGAGCCCAACACCAGAGAAGACTCACCCAAGTGCAGGAAGGACTACCTAGGGCAAAGATTATTGCAGATGGTATCCTTATTATAGGAAAAGGGAGCAATGATTAGGGTGACCAGACATCCTGTTTTTAAAGGGACAGAGCTGTATTTAAGCCCTCATGCAGGTGTCCTGACTTTTTCTTAAAATTGTCCTTTATTTTCTGTCTTCCCCATCAGTACTGTCTGGTTCTGCTTCTGGCCAGATCCCTGCTTGCGAGCCACCCACCAGAGGGAGGTGTGGGGGATTGGGTCCAGTGGGTGACAATGGGGGTGGGTGTGCAAGGATGGTGGTGGGGCAAAGATGCAGCATGCAAGGCTGGCTACTCCCCCTGCTGGTCCATCAGCACGCTGAATCCACTGCATCCGCTGCATGCTGGCTCTTGCCAGCAGGGCCCTGCCCCCCATTCCATTTCTAGCCAGTGCTGGCTGCGCACCATGAGCTGCGGTGGCTAGTGGGTGCAGGCAGATGCCAGGCAGCAGCCAGTTTGTGTAGCCTCTGCTATCCACCCATTGGCCCTTTACATGCTACAACTCTCTCTGTTCTCTCCCTGCTTTGCCCCTTCATCTCCTCACAGCTCCACTGCTCCTCCATATACCCCTCAGCAAGGTGCATCCCACTCCCAGCACTGTGAGGAGAACCAGCCCCTGGTCAGTACACTCAGCTCACCAACCGCCTGGTCCGCAGGCTCCTTCCTTTCCCCACTGCCTTTGGCTGAGCCAGTGCCTTGGGAAAGCCCAAGACCCTCTGGCTCAGGGTGCTGGCCAGGATCCAAGCCCTGCATGTGTCAAAGCCCTGCACAGTGCTGGTACAGGGAAGCCTCTCTGCCTCTCAACTAAGCTCTGGAGTGGGGGTCGGGGGAAAAGTTATTTCCAGCCTGTTCCCACTCTGAACCTGCAGGCTTCAGCAAGGTCTCTCCCAGGTGCCCAGCCAGGCATCAAGGGCAGAGAGCACCGGGCAGGGATGGTCAGGTAGGTCGGTCATACCCCACCATCCCCCCAAGTGAGAGAGGTGTACAGGAGTGTGGGTGGGAGTCACCCCTTCCTTGTGGACCCTAAATTCTTAAAGATAAGAAGGTAAATAAAAAAGAATCCAACTACACAGTAATTATTTTTAACAGGATCTCAGTCAACTTGATGTTAATTTGAATGTTTGTACTACATATTTCTGATTGATTGTTGTTGAACTCACTTGAATATGAGTAATTTTACCTGGTGTCCTGTATTGAGCATAGGGAAATTTGGTCACCCTAGCAATGATAAAGAAGCTGAACAAGACCATGACAGAAAGTGACAAACTTTCCTACAGCAATGAAAGGTCATTAACAAAACTGAGCGGGAAAGAATCCCCTAATTATCCTTCATGTGGGAACAAATGATACGGCTAGATTCTCGCTGGAAAGTATTAAGGGAGACTATGCTAGGCTGGGGAAGACGCTTAAGGAAATTGAGGCTCAGGTGATCTTTAGCGGGATCCTTCCTGTTCCTAGAGAAGGGCAACAAAGGTCTGACAAGATTATGACTGTCAACAGATGGCTTAGGCAGTGGTGCTATAAGGAGGGTATTGGGATGTATGGCCACTGGGAGGCATTCACGGACAGAGGACAGTTCTCTTGGGATGGACTTCATCTGAGTAGGGAAGGAAATAGACTTCTAGGATCGAGGCTGGCACAACTGATAAAGAGAGCTTTAAACTAGGAATTAAGGGGAGATGGATGGGAGATGTCCAGGAAATCTCCACGGCAGATTTTGGCATTGAGAGGGAAGAAGACAAAGTAAGAAAGGATACAGCCGTGGGTAGGAGAATGTATATAAGGAGCGAGGGCAGTGTGGATACTAATCTAATAGGTTATACTGGCTGTAGAATGACTGTGCCTAATAGGGTACAAAATGTGAGTGAGGCAAAACAGCAAAAATTAAGCTGTTTATACACCAATGCGAAGAGCCTAGGTAACAAAATGGAGGAACTAGAGCTACTGATGCAGGAAGTGAAACCAGATATTCTAGGGATAACAGAAACATGGTGGAATAGTAGTCATGACTGGACTACAGGTATTGAAGGGTATGTGCTGTTTAGGAAAGACAGAAACAAAGGTAAAGGTGGTGGAGTAGCATTGTATATCAATGATGAGGTAGAATGTAAAGAAATAAGAAGTGATGCAATGGATAAGACAGAGTCCATCTGGGCAAAAATTACATTGGGGAAGAAAACTAGTAAAGCCTCTCCTACGATAGTGCTTGGGGTGTGCTATAGACCTCCGGGATCTAATTTGGATATGGATAGAGCCCTTTGTAATGTCTTTAATAAAGTAAATACTAACGGAAACTGCGTGATCATGGGAGACTTTAACTTCCCAGATATAGACTGGAGGACCAGTGCTAGTAATAATAATAGGGCTCAGATTTTCCTAGATGCGATAGCTGATGGATTCCTTCATCAAGTAGTTGCTGAACCGACTAGAGGGGATGCCATTTTAGATTTAATTTTGGTGAGTAGTGAGGACCTCATAGAAGAAATGGTTGTAGGGGACAATCTTGGCTCAAGTGATCATGAGCTAATTCAGTTCAAACTAAATGGAAGGATTAACAAAAATAAATCTGCAACTAGGGTTTTTGATTTCAAAAGGGCTGACTTTCAAAAATTAAGGAAATTAGTTAGGGAAGTGGATTGGACTGAAGAACTTATGGATCTAAAGGTAGAGGAGGCCTGGGATTACTTTAAATCAAAGCTGCAGAAGCTATCGGAAGCCTGTATCCCAAGAAAGGGGAAAAAATTCACAGGAAGGAGTTGTAGACCAAGCTGGATGAGCAAGCATCTTAGAGAGGTGATTAAGAAGAAGTAGAACATGTAGGGATAAGTGAGACAGGCTAAAAGTCGAGTAGAGTTGGACCTTGCAAAGGGAATTAAAACCAATAGTAAAAGGTTCTATAGCCATATAAATAAGAAGAAAACTAAGAAAGAAGAAGTGGGGCTGCTTAACACTGAGGATGGAGTGGAGGTTAAAGATAATTTAGGCATGGCCCAATATCTAAACAAATACTTTGCCTCAGTCTTTAATAAGGTTAAAGAGGATCTTGGGGATAATGGTAGCATGACAAATGGGAATGAGGATATAGAGGTAGATATTACCATATCTGAGGTAGAAGCAAAACTGAAACAGCTTAATGGGACTAAATCGGGGGGCCCAGATAATCTTCATCCAAGAATACTAAAGGAATTGGCACCTGAAATTGCAAGTCCATTAGCAGGATTTTTTAATGATGAATCTGTAAACTCAGGAGTAGTACTGAATGATTGGAGAATTGCTAATATAGTTCCTATTTTTAAGAAAGGGAAAAAAAGTGATCCAGGTAACTACAGGCCAGTTAGTTTGACATCTGTAGTATGCAAGGTGCTGGAAAAAATTTGGAGGAGAAATTAGTTAAGGACATTGAAGTCAATGGTAAATGGGACAAAATACAACATGGTTTTACAAAAGGTAGATCGTGCCAAACCAACCTAATCTCCTTTTTTGAAAAAGTAACAGATTTTTTAGATAAAGGAAATGCAGTGGATCTAATTTACCTAGATTTCAGTAAGGCATTTGATACCGTGCCACATGGGGAATTATTAGTTAAATTGGAGAAGATGGGGATCAATATGAACATCAAAAGGTGGATAAGGAATTGGTTAAAGGGGAGACTGCAATGGGTCCTACTGAAAGGCGAACTGTCAGGTTGGAGGGAGGTTACCAGTGGAGTTCCTCAGGGATCGGTTTTGGGACCAATATTATTTAATCTTTTTATTACTGACCTGGGCACAAAAAGTGGGAGTGTGCTAATAAAGTTTGCAGATGATACAAAGCTGGGAGGTCTTGCCAATTCGGAGAAGGATTGGGACATTATACAGGAGGATCTGGATGACCTTGTAAACTGGAGTAATAGTAATAGGATGAAATTTAATAGTGAGAAGTGTAAGGTTATGCATTTAGGGATTAATAGCAAGAATTATAGTTATAAGTTGGGGATGCATCAATTAGAAGTAATGGAAGAGGAGAAGGACCTTGGAGTATTGGTTGATCATGGGATGACTATGAGCTGCCAGTGTGATATGGCTGTGAAAAAAGCTAATGCAGTTTTGGGATGCATCAGGAGAGGCATTTCCTGTAGGGATAAGGAGATTTTAGTACCGTTATACAAGGCACTGGTGAGACCTCACCTAGAATACTGTGTGCAGTTCTGGTCTCCCATGTTTAAAAAGGATGAATTCAAACTGGAGCAGGTACAGAGAAGGGCTACTAGGATGATCCGAGGAATGGAAAACTTGTCTTATGAAAGGAGACTCAAGGAGCTTGGCTTGTTTAGCCTAACTAAAAGAAGGTTGGGGGGAGATATGATTGCTCTCTATAAATATATCAGAGGGATAAATACAGGAGAGGGAGAGGAATTATTTCAGCTCAGCACCAATGTGGACACAAGAACAAATGGGTATAAACTGGCCACCAGGAAGTTTAGACTTGAAATCAGACGAAGGTTTTTAACCATCAGAGGAGTGAAGTTTTGGAATAGACTTCCAAGGGAAGCAGTGGGGGCAAAAGATCTATCTGGTTTTAAGATTCTACTTGATAAGTTTATGGAGGAGATGGTATGATGAGATAATGGGATTTTGGTAAGTAATTGATCTTTAAATATTCAGGGTAAATAGGCCAAATCCCCTGAGATGGGATATTAGATGGATGGGATCTGAGTTACGCAGGAAAGAATTTTCTGTTGTATCTGGCTGGTGAATCTTGCCCATATGCTCAGGGTTTAGCTGATTGCCATATTTGGGGTCGGGAAGGAATTTTCCTCCAGGGCAGATTGGAGAGGCCCTGGAGGTTTTTCGCCTTTCTCTGTAGCATGGGGCATGGTTGACTTGAGGGAGGCTTCTCTGCTCCTTGAAGTCTTTAAACCATGATTTAAGGACTTCAATAGCTCAGACATGGGTGAGGTTTTTCATAGGAGTGGGTGTGTGAGATTCTGTGGCCTGCGCTGTGCAGGTGGTCGGACTAGATGATCAGAATGGTCTTTTCTGACCTTAGTATCTATGTATCTATGAATCTATGAAAAGACATAAACTAACAGCAAAAATATTTTTAAGTACATCAAAAGCAGGCAACCTGAGAAATGATCAGAGAAGACAGGGGACAACCAATGTGTTAAAGAAGCTCTCAGGGTAGGGTTACCATACATCTGAGTTTTCTGGAACGTGACGTCTTTTTTTGGTCTTCTCATCTCCATCTGGGAGGATTTTTGAAATATGAACAAATATCTGTGATTTGGTATTGCCACCCTTACTTCTGTGCTGCCTTCAGACCTGCAACTGCTGGCCAGGTGTCCTGCTCTAAAGGAAGCCCCACTGCTAGCACTGGTGCAAAAGTAAGGGTGGCATCCTATGGGGCTTCCTTTAGAGCTGGGTGTCCAGTGAGGGGCAGCTTCTGTAACCCCACACACAATTCCCTCTCTCCCTCTCTCTATTTGGGAACTTGTAATATGGTAACCCTAACTCAAGGAAGACAAGGCCATTGCAGAGAAACTAATTGTATTCTTTCTATTGATCTTCACTGCAGGGGATGTGAGGAGAGTTTCATCAACAGATCCATTCTTTTTTGGGAAAATTTGGAGGAACTTTCCCAAACTGAGATGTCAACTGGAAATAAAAACTGATAAATTGAACAATTATATGTCAACAGACCAGATGGTATAAACCCATGAGTTCTGAAGGAACTCAAATATGAAATCAAAGAATTACTAACTGTGGTGTGAAACGTATACAATAAGTCTCTATACCAGATTGTTGAAGGATAACTTATGCTGGCAAATTAGGTGCCAGTTCTTGCCTAGGCTTTAGGCCTTAGCTGAGCACTGACAAATTCATTGCTGGAAACATGCCTGTTTCACTTTTGGTAGTAGGGATAAGATGGGTACGTGAACTTATATCGGTGTGTTGTGTATACACTTTATGAAATGCTTGTAAATTGCTGCATGCATTAATCTCATGTATAATATCTTTATCACATGATATAAAGAGATATACGTTTTTGCTTTATAACTGTATTTTTTTTTATTTTATTTTATTTTTTTTGCTTTTGAACTGTGAATCTGTCAGGAGGGATTGTGGGATACCACAATACAAAGAATTCATTAATTGCCCCTTCGCATCCATGAAAAAGGCCAAGTACAAAAGGGCTCATCCCATCAGCTTAAATTCTGGAAGAAGCAAATAAAGATAGTTGATAAGAATTTTTTTCATGTCTTTTGTTATTTGGACTCTAAGAGGGCTAGAACTACAAACAGAAGCAGAGATCCCCAGGGTTTTAAGAACAGCCATACTGAGTCAGACCAATGGTATCCTGTCTTCTCACAGTGGCCAGTGTCAGATACTTCAGTGGGAACAAACAGAACAGGCAATCAAGTAATCAATCCCCCGTTGTCCACTCCCAACTTCTGGCAAAAGGAGACTAGGGATACCCAGAGCATGGGGTTACATCCCTGCCATCTTTGCTAATAGCCATTGATAGACCTATCCTCCATGAACTTATCTAGGTCTTTTTTGAACTCTGTTTTACTCTTTGCCTTCACATCTGGCAATGAGTTCCAAAGGTTGACTGTGCATTGTGTGAAGAAGTACTTCCTTAAGTTTGTTTTAAATCTACTACCTATTAATTTAATTGAATGAGCCTGGTACTTGTGTTATGTGAAGAAGTAAATCATACTTCCTTATTAACTTTCTCCACACCAGTCAATATTTTATAGACTTCTATCATATCCCGTCTTAGTCATCTCTTTCCCAACTTAAACATCCCAGTCTTTTTAAATTCTCCTTATAAAGCAGCTGATCCACACCCATAATTTTTCCCATTCTCTATATATGTCCCTATTCTAATATCTTTTTTTGAGATGGGGTGACAATCTGCATGTAGTATTTAAGGTGTGGACACACCATGGATTTATATAGAAGCATTATGGTATCTTAGATCTTATGACCTATCCCTTTCCTAAAGGTTCCTATCACTGTTAGCTTTTTTGACTGCCACTGCACACTGAGTGGATGTTTTCACAGAATTATTCATGATGACTCCAAGTTCTAGAAGCCAGCATTTTACACAAGCTGATTTCTTTCTCTTATTTGGTGATTTACAGAGTTATAGAGGATTACAATGCAAACACTCAAATATTTCCTTATAACATGGCATACAGATGTTATAAGTGAGATTAATGGATGCAGCTACATACAAGCATTTCATAAAGTTTAAAAATATTTTTATAATACTAGTTCCTATTTTAACAATACTAGACAGACTGGTTCCAGCTTTGTATTTGTCAGTGTTCAGTTGAGACCTAGGAGTCTTGGCATGAGCTGGCACCTGGCCTGCCAGCATCACACTCATGACTGCTTACACTTCTTAAGAGCCTTTAGTGAGGGACCTTGTCAAAGGCTTTCTGCAAGTCCAAGTACACATGTCAAGTATATCCACTGGATCACCATTTTACACCTGCTTGTTGATACCCTCAAAGAATTCTAATAGAGTGGAGAGGCATGAGTTCCCTTTACAAAAGCCACGTTGACTCTTCCCCAACACATTCTGTTCAGTTGTGTCTGATAAATCTGTGCTTCACTATAGTTTCGACCAATTTACCTCTTGCAGGCTGGTAAGCCTAACTTCAGTAAGGCTCCAGAGGTGATCCTGGCAATTTCTTAAAAGTCAGCATTAGTTTGTCACACTTATCTAGAGTAGTTTATGACCATAAGTACCAACCTCAGGGCAGACAGTCAAGAAGTAGGGCAGAGACTCCCAAATGGATTGTGTGTTGTATAATTAGATTTCACTAACCCGGTAACAAATGTGAACTCCTAAAGCACAATATAAATCTTACCCAGAGAGACACAGACAATCTCTTTGAGCATTCCAGTCTAACTTGCTATCAGACAAACTGGACGTAGTGATAGTTGGTTGCTATACACCAAAATTCACAAAAGAATCAAGGTGCTTCCAGTCCCAAGAGACCAGTCATCTATCCCTTGTCAATTTAATAGATGTATACACTCTGAGACAAAGCTCCGACCTTCTCTCAGTGGGTCCTGCGCTTCCAGGCAGATTACACTAGCGTCAGAGGCTCACTCTGGCCCTCCACATAGCTCTTCTCTCTCTAGAGGCAAGGGTCACAGCTTACTGAGCCATTTTCATCATAAGCCAGCAAGGGAGGTGAGGAGAAGCAACCCTTCCTCGTACAGTCTCACAGTCTATGTGATTAATTGAGGAGCGTGAGAAGGGGAGTCCAGGCCTGTCCTCTACTCCAGGCTCCAGCCCAGGGACCCTAAAAGTAGCAGCTATTGGTAGCTGACTTTTTGGAAACAGGACGAGTACAATTCCCTGGGCAACTTCCCCACAGAAGCCACCACTTCCTCAATATCTACTTCACCCTTACCTCAGGGCCTCCTTCCTTATGCCTGATAGGATTTGTATTGCTCAGTTTCTCCAGCAGCACAGCTTCCTCCTACAGAGCCTGACACATGTGCCCACTGGACTAACTGGGAGGCTTTTAACTAGTTTCAGCCAGCCCCTGTTTGGCTTCAGGAGTCCCAATAAACCTAGCTGCCTTCACTGCTTTCTGGAAGGATCTTAATTGGCTCCAGGTGTCTTAATTGACCTTCAGCAACTGCCATGTACTTACCCTGGTAACAGGGATTTATTTAGCCTGGGGCTAATCTCTCTGTCTCCCACTACTTTTCTATAGTCATCTGGCCTTCCCCCGTCACAACACACAAAGGTGACAGTTGTAGTAATGTGTCAGCTCTGAATGCCTTTTAGGGCTAACCAGGTTGACCACTGCACAGGATGTGAGGGAGAGTCCCACACCTGATCCATCCTTTTTAGGTGACAAATCTGAGGAACCATCCCAAATTTAGGTGTCAATAGGGGAGTTTTTTGAACAAACTGATAAATTAAACAATGATAAATCATCCAAGAGTTCTGAAGGAACTCATATATGAAATTGTAGAACACTAAGTGTGGTATGTAATCTATCATTTAAATAACTTTCTGTACCAGATGACTGGAGGATAGTTAATGTGATATCAAATTTTTAAACAGGGCTCCAGAGGTGATCCTTTTAATGACAGGCTGGCAAGCTGAACTTCCATACCAAGCAAATTCACTGAAACTATGGTAAAAAACTGACGTAGATTAACACAATTTTTTGTTGAAGGGTCACCTTTGTAAAAGGAAATCATACCCCCTCAATCTATTAGATTTCTTTGATGGTGTTGTCAAATATGGAAACAAGGATGATCCAGTGGATATAGTGTATTTAGACTTTCAAAAAACCTTTGACAAAGTCCCTTACCAAAGGCTCCCATGCAAAGTAAGGACTCATGGGAAAAAAGCAAGGTACTTTCATGGATCAGTAACTGGTTAAAGGACAGGAAACAAAGGGTAGGAATAAATGGTCCAGTTTCAGAATCGAGATAGGTAAATAGTGGTGTCTCTCAGGAGTATGTACTGGGACCAGTACTGTTCAGACCATTTATTAATATGTTGGAAAAAAGGGTGTATACAGTCAGGTGGCAAAATTTGAAGACAGTCCAAAATTACTCTAGATAGTTAAGTCCACAGCAGACTGCAACTTGCTACAAAGTGATTTCACAAAACTGGGTGAATGGGCATCAGAATGGCAAATGAAATTCAATGCTGATAAATGAAAAGTGATGCACATCGGAAAACATAATCCCAACTCTAATTACAAAATGATGGGGTCTATATTAGCTGTCACCATGCAAGAAATAGTACTGCTGTGAAGCTTGAGGCAGTGGTGAGATTCAGGCCAATAAGTCAAAATAATATTTTTATTTTCCTGCTGTCATCATTCCCCTACATGACTAGGTCTGCATACAGCACAAACTCCTCCTTCCACTTGGGTTCATCCCCGTGCTAGGTTTGTGTCCACAAAATCCAGAGCTCTGGAGGGTTTCAGACACAATTTTATTGCTCATGCTGCCAGCTGCTGCACTTAGAAAACTCACAGTTCAGACACCACCACAATATTTTATTCATAGTATGAAACTAAAAACAGTTTAAGTTGAACACATGAAATATTATTAAGCCCTGTGAACTACTCATGTAGCTGAATTGCTTCCATGCTATCTCCCTGCATTGTCTGTTCCACTGATATCGTTAAGAGTCCTCAAGGCAACATGGGCCCTCTGACTCCAGCTCCCCTGATAATGATAGATATGTAACATACTGACAAGTGTGAGTCACCAGGTTCCCTCTGCTGATTCACATAGAGGCTATGAATCTGGTACATCCCTAGCTAAATTGCCTTGAATCTTTTTAATTTAAATCCTAGCGGAGCATGATTTTAATTCTAGAGGTCACAGGTTAAATCCCTAGTGTCTCAACAAAATCTCTGTCATCATCACTTCTGTATTCAGGATAATATCAAAATATTGTATGGTCAAAAAGTAATGTTTATCACTTTATTCCTTTTAGCTCTGCACAGCCAATATGGCTGTTTGGGAGTGAACTAGGTACTATCCTTTCTCATGATGAAAGATCATCAAACCATTCACTATGGATCCAATTGATTACTACATTAGCTCCCTTTTGGCTAGCAAATTGCAAAGAAATCATATTTTTCTTTGAAGGGCTTGCATGAATTTCTGGCTTATGGGTTGCTCACAATGGTTTCGTTGATTATATTTTGATGTGTGTTCATGGAACTCCTCACAAATTCATTTGGGAGGGAAAGGTAAGTTTACCTCTTGAGTAAGCAATAGTGTTTGGCTCTGAGACCTCTCTGATCATAAGACCCAGAAGAGCATGGCCCATCTACACAGAGACTGTCTCTGTACTGTCTCCATAGCCTTCTGCAGATATATCCTGCTTCCTGACAGCACAACATCATTGAATCTGCTGGACCACAGATTCCTCAGTCTGTGAGTGTCTTGGAACCCATTTTAAAGCTGATGGAGGAGTTGTCTACATCAGACACCATTTCGCCTCAGAGGTTACAGTATTGGGCTGCATTAGTCACTGCTCCTTACTGAATGTCCATTGGGAATGATGGAACAATGCACCAATGGTTGACATCCTAAAAATAACTTTGGAACAAAGATACTAGTAAATAAAGACAACTATGACATAGCTGGCATCACAGAGACTTGGTGGGATAATACACATGACTGCAATATTGATATAGAAGGGTACAGCTTGCTCAGGAAGGACAGGCAGGGAAAAAGCAGAGGAGATGTTGCCTAATATATTAAAAATGTGTACACTTGGACTGAGGTTGAGACGGAAATAGGAGACAGACTTGTTAAAAATCTCTAGGTAAGGATAACCAAGAGTGATGCCATGGTAGCGGTCTACTACAGACCACCTAACCAGAAAGAAGAGGCTGATGAGGCTTTTTTTAAACAACTAACAAAATCATCAAAAGCACAGGACTTGGGTGGTGATGGGGGACTGCAACTATTCAAACATCTGTTGGGAAAATAACACAGCAGGGCACAGATTATCCAACAAGTTCTTGGAATGTATTGGAGACATTTTTTTATTATTATTTTAGAAGGTAGAGAAAGCTATTATGAGAGAGGCTGTTCTAGATTTGATTTGACGAATAGAGAGGAACTGGTTGAGCATTTGAAAGTGGAAGGCATCTTGGAGAAAAGTGATCATAAAATAATAAAGTTCATGATTCTAAGGAATGACAGGAGGGAAAACAGCAACATGAAGACAATGTATTTCAAGAAGGCAGACTTTAACAAACTCAGGGAGTTGGTAGGTAAGATACAATGGGAAGCAAGTCCAAGGGGAAAAACAATTGAAGACAGTTGGCAGTTTTTCAGAGAGACACTATTAAGGGCACATGAGCAAACTATCCCACTGCGTAGGAAAGATAGGAAGTATGGCAGGAGACCACCTTGGCTTAACCAGGAGATCTTCATTGATCTAAAAATAAAAAAGTGTCTGGCAAAAAGTGGAAACTAGGACAAATTACAAAGGATTAATATAAACAAATAACACAAATATGTAGGGACAAAATTAGAAAGGCCAAGGCAAAATGAGATCAGACTAGCTAGAGACATAAAGGGTAACAAGAAAACATTCTACAAATACATTAGAAGCAAGAGGAAGACCAAGGGCAGGGTAGGCCTGTTTCTTAATGGGCCAGGGGGTGAGGGGAGGAACAATTACAGAAAATGTGGAAATGGCAGAAGTGCTTAATGAATTCTTTGTTTTGGTTTTCACCAAGAAAGTTGGTTGTGATTGGACATCTAACATAGTGAATGCCAGTGAAAATGAGGTAGGATCAGAGGCTGAAATAGGGAAAGAACAAGTTAAAAATTATTTAGACAAGTTAGATTTCTTCATGTGCCCATAGGTCAATGGAATGCATCCTAGAATAGTCAAGGAGCTGACTGAGGAGATATCTGAGCCATTAGTGATTATCTTTGAGAAGTCATGGAAGATGGGAGAGATTCCAGAATACTGGAAAAGGGCAAATATAGTGCCAGTCTCTAAAAATGGAAATAAGGACAACCCAGGGAATTACGGACCAGTCAGTTTAATTTCTGTACCCGGAAAGATCATGGAGCAAATAATTAAGCAATCAATTTGCAAATGTCTAGAAGATAATAAGGTGATAATTAACAATCAGCATGGATTTGTCAAGAACAAATCATGTCAAAACAACCTGGAGAGCTTTCTTTAACAAGCCATGTGGCTAGGGAAGAAGTGGTAGTTGTGGTGTATCTTGTTTTTAGTAAAGCTTTTGACACAGTCTAGCATGTCCTTCTCATAAACAAAGTAGGCAACTTAGATGGAGCTACTATAAGGTGGGTGCATAACTGGTTATAAAACTGTTCCCAGAGAGTAATCATAAGTGGTTCACAGTCATGCTGGAAGAGCATAATGTGTGGGGTCCCACAAGGATCAGTTCTGGGTCCAGTTCTGTTTAGTATCTTCATCAATGACTTAGATAATGGCATAGAGACTTATAAAGTTTGCGGACAATACCAAGCTGGGAGGAGTTGCAAGTGCTTTGGAGGATAACATTATAATTCAAAATGATCAGGACAAACTAGAGAAATGGTCTAAAGTAAACAGGATGAAATTCAATAAGGACAAATGCTAAGGACTCCACTTAGGAAGAAACAATCAGCTGCACACATATTAAATGGGAAATGACTGTCTAGGAAGGAGTACTGCAGAAAGGGATCTGGGGGTCATAGTGGACCACAAGCTAAATATAAGTCAACAGTGTAACTCTGTTGCTAAAAAAACAAACATCATTCTGGGATGTATTAGCAGGAGTGTTGTAAGCAAGACACAAGAATTAATTCTTCCACTCTTCTCTGCACTGATTAGGCCTCAATACTGATTAGGTATTGTGTCCAGTTTTGGGCTTCACATTTCAGGAAAGATGTGGACAAATTGGAGAAAGTCCAAAGAAAAGCAACAAAAATGATAAAAGGTCTGTCTGTTAAACTAAAGAGGCTACTGCATGTCTCCCCATGTAAGTATTTTCACACTACGATCAAGTCACATCTTAAACTTCTATTTCTATCTTAAACTAAACAGTTTGAGCAACTTCAGTGTCACACTAAAAGGCAGGTTTCTCAGACCTTGCATCATTCCTATAGGTATCTTCTGAAGCCTTTCCAGTTGGTTCCCATTTACCTTTTCATGTAATACAGAAAAAGGGAACATTCAATGAGTGTAAAAAGTAACAAAATTTAAAAGTGATAAAGAAATGTTTTTTCGTACCGTGACGGGGCAAGGCCAGATGGCTATGGAAAGTAGTGGGAGACAGATATATTAGCTCCAGGCTAAACAAATGCCTGGCACCAGGATAAGTGAAATAGCAATTGCTCCAGGTCAATTAAGACACCTGGGGCCAATTAAGAACTTTCCAGAAGGCAGGGAGAAGGCTAGGTTGATTGGGACACCTGAAGCTAAACAGGGACTGGCTGAAACTAGTTAGTCTCCCAGTTAGTCAGGTGGGAGTGCATGTCAGGAGCTGTGGGAAGAAGTTGCGCGGTTGGAGAGGTTGAGAAGTACACACCGTATCAGGCACAAGGAAGAATGCCCTGAGGTAAGGGTGAAGTGGAGATTAAGGAAGTGAGGGCTGCTATGGAGGAAGTAGCCCAGAGAATTGTACATGTCATGTATCTAAAAGGTCAGTTACCATAACTGATATTATTAGGGTCCCTGGGCTGGAGCCCAGAGTAGAGGATGGGCCCAGGCTCCTCGCCTCCTTTGCCCCCTGATTAATCACTGAGACTGGGAGACAACAGAGACTGTGCAAGGAAGGATAACTTCTCCTCACCTGCCTCGCTGGCTTATGATGAAAATGGCTCAGTAGACTGTGACCCTTGTCTCTAGAGAAAGAAGGGTTACGTGGAGGGTCACAGTGAGCCTCTGAGGCTAGCGAAATCTGCCAGGAAACGTGGTACCCATGGAGGCAAGGACAGAGCTTTGTCATAACTGGTGTCAGAAGTGGGATTTCGTTCACAGTATGGCGGAAGAAAGATTTTTAAAAAAAGTGCACTGGGGGTTTGGATTATTTTTGTTTTGGTTTTTTTGCTTTGTACCACAATGGAGGAGGTGGTAAGAGCTCTGGTACAAGCCACAGCAGCCCAGCAGGAGGCCACCCGGGTTCAGGCAATGGCACAACAGGAGTCTATTCGGCTACAGCAGGAAACCAATCAATTATCGATGAGCCAGGCAACCCAAGATCATGCTCTCTTGAGAGAGGTGGTGGACCAGCTGAAGCTCCTCACCACCCAGGCCCAGGGGTCTGACGGGACGCAAACCCTGAGGGCCACTGGTTGTCTGCCAAAAATGATGTCAAGAGATGACATAGAGGCATATCTCCTCTCATTCGAACGGACTGCTCAGCATGAGGCATGGCCCCAGGAGCAGTGGACCAGCATTCTCATCCCTTTTTTGTGTGGAAGGCCTACTTTGACTTGCTTGCCATGGATGCCACTGACTATACCCGTCTGAAGGCAGAGATCCTAGCACAAGCAGGGGTAACGGCAGCGGTAAGGGCCCAGAGGTTCCATGAATGGAAATACCAGGAGAATAAACCCCCGAGGTCCCAGCTATTCGACCTCATACATCTCACACAAAAGTGGTTACAGCCCTAGGTGTGCAGGCTGGAGGAGATTTTGGAAACCCTGGTCATAGACCATTACATGCGGGGACTGCCACCAGATCTCCGCAAATGGGTAGGCCAGAACGATCCGTCCACGTAAGATGAGATGATAACACTGGTAGAAAGATGGATGACAGCTAGGGGACTGACCCAACTACCCAAGGAAGACTCCTTTCGAAGCAAGCACCCGACCCCAACCCTGGAAGGTTGGGCAGCCAAACCCTTGGGGAGTCCTAAGTGGAAGAAGTGGGGGGCCGAAAACCAGTGGGGATCCCAGAAGGAAGGGATTGGCCTGAGTGAGGGGAGCCCCGGGACTAAACCCCCTAATCCCCGGGATGGGGAGTGATTAAAAGCAATAATAGATGTTATACATGTGGGGAGTGGGGACACATAGCAGCGCAGTATCCCAGCACTGAGGAGCCTATGCAATGTAACTTGGGAGATTGGGAGGTCCCAGGCTCCCTTATCCACCTCATGGGGCCGCATTAGCCCCGCATAATTACACCAGGCCAGTGAGGATAAATGGAGCATAGACTACAGCGCTTGTGGACTCTGGGACTGCTATTACCCTCATATCGGGTCAGCTGGTAAAAAATAGTCAGCTGCTACAAGCCAAATGCGTAGTAGTGATGTGCGTGCATGGGGCCATGAGCCATTACCCCACCATCCCAGTGGAGATAGAGGTTCAGGGAAACTCCATTGAGGTGACCATGGACGTAGTTCCTAAACTCCCATATCCTGTAGTCATTGGGAGGGACTATCCAGGGTTTGATAATTTACTCCCCCCGGAGGGGCTGGAGGGAGGTGGGGACCCTATGACTTAGATAATGGCATAGAGACTCATAAAGTTTGCAGACAATACCAAGCTGGGAGGGGTTGCAAGTGCTTTGGAGGATAAGATTATAATTCAAAATGATCAGGACAAACTAGAGAAATGGTCTAAAGTAAACAGGATGAAATTCAATAAGGACAAATGCTAAGGACTCCACTTAGGAAGAAACAATCAGCTGCACACATACTAAATGGGAAATGACTGTCTAGGAAGGAGTACTGCAGAAAGGGATCTGGGGGTAATAGTGGACCACAAGCTAAATATAAGTCAACAGTGTAACTCTGTTGCTAAAAAAACAAACATCATTCTGGGATGTATTAGCAGGAGTGTTGTAAGCAAGACACAAGAATTAATTCTTCCACTCTTCTCTGCACTGATTAGGCCTCAATACCCAGGGCCAGAAGACCTCCCTAGTAGGCAGATGGACGCAAGCAGCCAACAGAGAAACTTCCACCACAGAAGTTGAGCCAGAAGCTGCCCCCAGCCATGACGGCGGTGAGCCATTGGAAGAAGCAGAAGCTGGCCCCTGGGAGCTTGGATGGGACCAGGTGGAGGACCCCAGATATGATAAAGCCAGGAAAGAGGTGTCCGAGATTGATGGGATACCCATGGATGGGAAGGTCCGGAGTCCCGGACCTTACTTTATAGTGAAGAAAGATCTCCTGTACCGTGTGGTGCAAATGCAGGAGCAAGAGATACAACAACTTCTGGTGCTATGAAAACATCAAAAAGCCATATTGAATCTCACCCACAGTCACCTGTTTGGAGGACACATAGGGGTAGAGAAAACCCAGGCACGGATCCTGCGGAGGTTCTTCTGGCCAGGAGTACATGAAGATGGCTGGCGATACTGCACCTCTTGTCCGGAGTGTCAGTTACATAGCCCTCGCCCGTACTTGCGGGCTCCTTTGATACCTCTTTCAATAATAGAGGTTCCTTTCGAAGGGATAGCCATGGATCTGGTAGAGCCCCTAGAGAAGACAGCTCGGGGCCACCAACATGTGCTTGTTGTTCTGTACTATGCAACCCGGTACCCGGAAGTTGTTCCCCTGTGCAACACAGCTTCCAAGACAATAGCTAAGGAGCTAGTACAGATCTTTGCCTGGGTTGGGCTACCCAAGGAGATATTGACTGACCAAGGGACACCTTTCATGTCCAAGTTGATGAAAGATATCTGTTCATTGCTCCACGTACAAGCCCTATGGACCTGTGTATACCACCTGCAAACAGATGACCTTGTGGAAAGGTTCAATAGGACCCTCAAGGCCATGATCAGGAAAGTGGTGAGCTGGGATGGGAAAGATTGGGGTACCCTATTGCCTTACCTCATGTTCGCCATCCAGGAGGTTCCGCAAGCCTCCACGGGTTTCTCTCCATTCGAACTACTGTATGTGCGCCATGCTCGGGGCATATTGGATATAGCCAGAGAAGCCTGGGAAGAGGAGCCAAATCCTGGAAGGAACATAGTTGAGCATGTACTGCAGATGAGAGATCGGATAGCCCATTGTATGGGAACACTTGGAGAGAGCACAGGAGACCCAACGAACCCATTATAACCACAAAGCGAAGCTTCAACAGTTTCAACCAGGGGATCGGGTGATGGTACTGGTTCCCACAGCAGAAAGTAAACTGTTGGCTCAGTGACAGGGACCCTACAAAATAATCGAAGTCGTGGGAGAGGTGAACTATAAGGTGCGGCAGCCAGGCTGCCGGAAATCGGAGCAAATTTACCAATCAATCTTCTAAAACCTTGGCACGATCGAGAAGCATTCTTAGTCATGCAGGAGACCCTTCTCCAGGAGGATAACTTACACGACCAAGTGAGGATATCATCCGACTTGATGACGATCCAAAAGATCGAGGCAGCCGACATGATTAATCGCAACAGAGATGTGTTCTCTACAAAACCAGGGCAGACGACTGAGACCTATCACCATATCCGCACGATCCCCGGAGCGAAGGTAACATTGAGACCCTACTGAATCCCAGCAGCCAAAAGAGAGGAAATCAAGGCCGAAATAAAGAAAATGTTAGAATTAGGGGTTATTGAAGAATCTTACAGTCAGTGGTCCAGTCCAATTGTTCTAGTGCCTAAACCTGACGGTACCATGAGATTCTGTAATGACTTTCGCCGACTGAATGAAATATCCCAGTTTGATGCATACCCCATACCATGCATCGACGAACTGGTTGACCAACTGGGTAGTGCCCGATTCTTGTCTACACTGGATCTGACAAAAAGGTACCGGCAGATTCCTCTGACCAAAGAAGCTAAAGAAAAGACAGCATTCTGCACCCTGGATGGGCTATTCCAGTACACCATCTTCCCTTTTGGGCTACATGGGGCCCCAGCCACATTCCAGCGCCTCATGGATAAGCTGCTGAGCCCCCATACTGATGATGTCATCATCCATACGCCAAACTGGGGAACCTACTTGGAGAAAGTTGAGGCAGTACTGCACACCTTAAGGAGGGCTGGCCTCACTGCTAATCCTGCTAAATGCGCCATAGGGCCAGCAGAGGCTAGGTACCTGGGATATATTGTGGGAAGGGGCATAGTGAAGCCGCAAATGAATAAGCTAGAGGCAATTCAAAACTGGCCCCGGCCAACCCGAAAGAAGCAGGTCCGTGCATTCCTAGGCGTGGTTGGCTACTACTGACAGTTTATTCCCCACTTTGCCACTAGGGCAAGTCCCCTAATGGACCTGGTGAAGGCCCGAGGTCCAGACATGGTAAAGTGGACCAACGCAGCAGAGGGGGCATTTACAGACCTTTGGACGGCCCTCTGTAATGACCCCATACTCATAGCCCTGGACTTTAACAGGGAATTTTTTTAAAAACAGACGCTTCCGAGGTGGGGTTGGGAGCAGTTCTGTCACAAATGGTGGGAAAAGAGGAACACCCAATCCTCTACCTAAGCAGAAAGCTTCTCCCAAGAGAACAGAAATATGCAGTAGTCGAGAGAGAATGCCTTGCTGTCAAATGAGCTATGGAGACACTACGTTATTACTTCTTAGGCCAGCGATTTACTCTTGTGACTGACCATGCACCCCTCCAGTGGATGCAGCGGAATAAGAAAAGAATGCAAGGGTCACCAGGTGGTTCTTAATCCTCCAACCATTCCAGTTCCACATACGGCACAGGGCTGGATGCCACCATGGCAATTCTGATGGTCTGTAATGAGCATACTGCCTGGCATCCCAAGTTGCCCAACTCTATGGTGTTGAGCAGACGGGGGGATACGTGATGGGGCAAGGCCAGATGGCAATGGAAGAGTAGTCTTATTGGGATCCGGGAAGTGGGCGGGCAAAGCCCGTCCACCGCTAAAGGATCCCCCCCAGCCTAAAAGGGGGATCCACAGGACCTAGATACCCAAAAAATTCCGGGGGACAACTAATGAAATAACAGGGACAGGAGTGTGGTCAAGGGGTCAAACGAAGGGAACCGGACGGGGACACCGAGCAGAGAACCCCGGACAGAGCCCACTGCTCCTCTAAGGCGTCAAGGGAGTCAGAGGATGCCACCCAGAGGAACTCTGCCCGGATACGTGAATGGACCGAGGATCGGAAATAGGCCCCACAGTCACAGGAGACTCCATCAGCCAACCTCCTCACTCTGGTTTTGTAGATGGCCATTTTAGCTAGGGCCAGGAGGAGGTTGACCAGGAGATCCCGCGACTTTGTGGGGCCACGGATAGGGAGTGCATAAATAAGAAGGTGAGGGGAAAAGTGCAACCAAAAGCATAATAAAATATTGGTGAGGAGCCGGAATAGGGGCTGCAGCCTGGCAGACTCCAAGTATGTATGTGCCAGGGTTTCCCTTCCGCCGCAAAAGGGGCAAGTGTCTGGGATTAAGGTGAACTGCGCCAAGTACACGCCCATGCTCACAGCTCCGTGAAGGAGCCGCCAACTGACATCCTTGGCGGGCCTCGGGACTAAGGTGGAATATAGGCTGGCCCACCGGGGCTCCTCACCCTTCAAAGGTGGCAGGAGGTCCCGCCATTTTCTATCGGGGTGGGACACGAGGGTGAGGACATGAAGGATGTGGAGCACGAGCATGTAAAGATTCAAAGATACTAGGTCAGAAGGGACCATTGTGATCATCTAGTCCGACCTCCTGCACAGCGCAGGCCACAGAATCTCACACACCCACTCCTATGAAAAACCTCACCCATGTCTGAGCTATTGAAGTCCTTAAATAATGGTTCAAAGACTTCAAGGAGCAGAGAAGCCTCCCTCAAGTCACCCATGCCCCATGCTACAGAGGAAGGCGAAAAACTTCCAGGGCCTCTTCCAATCTGCCCTGGAGGAAAATTCCTTCCCGACCCCAAATATGGCAATCAGCTAAACCCTGAGCATATGGGCAAGATTCACCAGCCAGATACCCAGGAAAGAATTTTCTATAGTAACTCAGATCCCATCCATCTAATATCCCATCTCAGGGGATTTGGCCTATTTACCCTGAAGATTTAAAGATCAATTACTTACCAAAATCCCATAATCCCATCATACCATCTCCTCCATAAACTTATCGAGTAGAATCTTAAAGCCAGATAGATCTTTTGCCCCCACTGCTTCCCTTGGAAGGCTATTCCAAAACTTCACTCCTCTGATGGTTAAAAACCTTCGTCTGATTTCAAGTCTAAACTTCCTGGTGGCCAGTTTATACCCATTTGTTCTTGTGTCCACATTGGTGCTGAGCTGAAATAATTCCTCTCCCTCTCCTGTATTTATCCCTCTGATATATTTATAGAGAGCAATCATATCTCCCCTCAACCTTCTTTTAGTTAGGCTAAACAAGCCAAGCTCCTTGAGTCTCCTTTCATAAGACAAGTTTTCCATTCCTCGGATCATCCTAGTAGCCCTTCTCTGTACCTGCTCCAGTTTGAATTCATCCTTTTTAAACATGGGAGACCAGAACTGCACACAGTATTCTAGGTGAGGTCTCACCAGTGCCTTGTATAACGGTACTAAAACCTCCTTATCCCTACTGGAAATGCCTCTCCGGATGCATCCCAAAACCGCATTAGCTTTTTTCACAGCCATATCACATTGGCAGTTCATAGTCATCCTATGATCAACCAATACTCCAAGGTCCTTCTCCTCTTCCGTTACTTCTAATTGATGCGTCCCCAACTTATAGCTAAAATTCTTGTTATTAATCCCTAAATGCATAACCTTACACTTCTCACTATTAAATTCCATCTTATTACTATTACTCCAGTTTACAAGGTCATCCAGATCCTCCTGTATAATATCCCGATCCTTCTCCGAATTGGCAAGACCTCCCAGCTTTGTATCATCTGCAAACTTTATTAGCACACTCCCACTTTTTGTGCCAAGGTCAGTAATAAAAAGATTAAATAAGATGGGTCCCAAAACCGATCCCTGAGGAACTCCACTGGTAACCTCCCTCCAACCTGACAGTTCGCCTTTCAGTAGGACCCGTTGCAGTCTCCCCTTTAACCAATTCCTTATCCACCTTTTGATGTTCATATTGATCCCCATCTTCTCCAATTTAACTAATAATTCCCCATGTGGCACGGTATCAAACGCCTTACTGAAATCTAGGTAAATTAGATCCACTGCATTTCCTTTATCTAAAAAATCTGTTACTTTTTCAAAAAAGGAGATTAGGTTGGTTTGGCACGATCTACCTTTTGTAAAACCATGTTGTATTTTGTCCCATTTACCATTGACTTCAATGTCCTTAACTAATTTCTCCTTCAAATTTTTTTCCAGTACCTTGCATACTACAGATGTCCAACTAACTGGCCTGTAGTTACCTGGATCACTTTTTTTTCCTTTCTTAAAAATAGGAACTATATTAGCAATTCTCCAATCATTTGGTACTATTCCTGAGTTTACAGATTCATTAAAAATTCTTGCTAATGGTCTTGCAATTTCAGGTGCCAATTCCTTTAATATTCTTGGATGAAGATTATCTGGGCCCCCCGATTTAGTCCCATTAAGCTGTTTCAGTTTCGCTTCTACCTCAGATATGGTAATATCTACCTCTATATCCTCATTCCCATTTGTCATGCTACCATTATCCCTAAGATCCTCTTTAGCCTTATTAAAGACTGAGGCAAAGTATTTGTTTAGATATTGGGCCATGCCTAGATTATCTTTAACCTCCACTCCATCCTCAGTGTTAAGTGGCCCCACTTCTTCTTTCTTAGTTTTCTTCTTATTTATATGGCTATAGAACCTTTTACTATTGGTTTTAATTCCCTTTGCAAGGTCCAACTCTACTCAACTTTTAGCCTGTCTCACTTTATCCCTACATGTTCTGACCTCAATTAGGTAGCTTTCCTTGCTGATCCCTCCCATCTTCCACTCCCTGTATGCTTTCTGCTTCTTCTTAATCACCTCTCTAAGATGCTTGCTCATCCAGCTCGGTCTACAACTCCTTCCTATGAATTTTTTCCCCTTTCTTGGGATACAGGTTTCCGATAGCTTCTGCAGTTTTGATTTAAAGTAATCCCAGGCCTCCTCTACCTTTAGATCCATAAGTTCTTCAGTCCAATCCACTTCCCTAACTAATTTCCTTAATTTTTGAAAGTCAGCCCTTTTGAAATCAAAAACCCTAGTTGCAGATTTATTTTTGTTAATCCTTCCATTTAGTTTGAACTGAATTAGCTCATGATCACTTGAGCCATGATTGTCCCCTACAACCATTTCTTCTATGAGGTCCTCGCTACTCACCAAAATTAAATCTAAAATGGCATCCCCTCTAGTCGGTTCAGCAACTACTTGATGAAGGAATCCATCAGCTATCGCATCTAGGAAAATCTGAGCCCTATTATTATTACTAGCACTGGTCCTCCAGTCTATATCTGGGAAGTTAAAGTCTCCCATGATCATGCAGTTTCCATTAGTATTTACTTTATTAAAGACATTAAAAAGGGCTTTATCCATATCCAAATTAGATCCCGGAGGTCTATAGCACACCCCAAGCACTATGGTAGGAGAGGCTTTACTAGTTTTCTTCCCCAATGTAATTTTTGCCCAGACGGACTCTGTCTTATCCATTGCATCACTTCTTATTTCTTTACATTCTACCTCATCATTGATATACAATGCTACTCCACCCCCTTTACCTTTGTTTCTGTCTTTCCTAAACAGCACATACCCTTCAATACCTGTAGTCCAGTCATGACTACTATTCCACCATGTTTCTGTTATCCCTTTAATATCTGGTTTCACTTTATGCACCAGTAGCTCTAGTTCCTCCATTTTGTTACCTAGACTCCTCGCATTGGTGTATAAACAGCTTAATTTTTGCTGTTTGGCCTCGCTCACATTTTCTACCCTATTAGGCACAGTCATTCTACATCCAGTATAGCCTATTAGACTAGTATCCACACCGCCCTCACTCCTTATATACATTCTCCTACCCACGGCTGTATCCATTCTTACTTCATCTTCTTCCCTCTCAATGCTAAAATCTGGCGTGGAGATTTTCTGGACATCTCCCATCCATCTCCCCCCAATTCCTAGTTTAAAGCTCTCTTTATCAGTTGTGTCAGCCTCGATCCTAGAAGTCTATTTCATTCCCTACTCAGATGAAGTCCATCCCGAGAGAACTGACCTCTGTCCGTGAATGCCTCCCAGTGGCCATACATCCCAAAGCCCTCCTTATAGCACCACTGCCTAAGCCATCTGTTGACAGTCATAATCTTGTCAGACCTTTGTTGCCCTTCTCTAGGAACAGGAAGGATCCCGCTAAAGATCACCTGAGCCTCCATTTCCTTAAGCGTCTTCCCCAGCCTAGCATAGTCTCCCTTAATACTTTCCAGTGAGAATCTAGCCGTATCATTTGTTCCCACATGAAGGATAATTAAGGGATTCTTTCCCCCTCCCTTTAGGATCCTTTTCAACCTCAGGTCTACATCCCGTATCTTAGCACCCGGAAGACAGCACACCCTTCTATTCTCAGGATCAGCTCTAGTTACAGGCCTGTCTATTCTTCTCAATAAAGAGTCCCCGATCACATAGACCTGCCTCTTCCTGGTGACAGTGCTATTCTCCAGTCTCTCCCCTGTTCCCTCTGGCTGCAAGTTCTTTCCATTCCTATTTTCCCTTACAATCTTCTTCAACCCATCCTGTATCCTCCTGGGGCTCATATTTGGTGTAGTCTCCCTTGACTCTTCCGCTTTTCCTATAGGACTAGCCTCTCTTCTCTTCTTCCTTACCCTTCCACCTTCAACAAGTACCTGCTGAGCCCCTTCTTCATTTTCCAACTCTGCAAACCTGTTCCTAACTCTATTTCTCCTTCACTAGCCCGTCTTTTTCTCTGCCTGGTTCTTTGAGTCACATGTTTCCACTGATCACTTTCCTCATCCAGTCTCTCCTCAAAATTCCCCAGCCCTGGTTCCATCTGTGAGTCTGAGCTTTTCCCTTCAGATACCTCATATCTTTGCTCCATCATCTGCTCAAACCCCTTCCTAAACTCAACCAGACTTTCCACCTGCATCTCCAAACTTCGGATCTTTTCCTTCATCAGCTCTATCAGACGGCATTTCATGCAGAAAAAACTCTTACCGGTTCCCCCCTCCAGGATCATATACATACCACAGCTTCCACATCCAGTCATCCTCAATGTGTCTTTCACTACAGGAGTCACTCCCACAGCTGCCTCTGTATCTTTCATCTCCTTCCCACCTAAATCCTGTTAATCTGGGAAACACAAGCCACACCAAGAAGACCACCCTCCCCCAGCAAAAGCAAATCCCAAACAAGGACCACAATAGAAACTCCCCTTGCAAACTCTCACTGAAACTCCCCTGTTTAGAGCTCTGTTTGCTAGCTCCTGTGCCGCTGCAGCTGTCTGTTTTCTTGGTGCAGTTTGAAAGCAGACCAGCTGCATTTCATGCAGCCGGCTTACAGTGAAGGGGTGAGGGGGTCGGGTGGGTCCACGGGGCAGGGGTCCAATTAAAAGGTCAGGCGGGCGTGGGGTAGCAGGTGGGCGGGGCATGCCCTCGTGAAGGACCCAGTCGAGATAAACCCAAGCAGCGGGCAGCAAAGCGGCCTTCACCTCCTGAAGTATGCATCGGGGACCACAAGGTCTGGAGAGCCCCATGTGCTAAGCGAGCATCAGGGGATCCAGCCAGTCTCCCCGGTCATAGTCCAGGAGGTCTCCAACTCTTGTGACCTCTGCCAGGACCAAACTCTGGAGCACCGAGAGGGACTCCGCCACCTGCACACGGAGCTGGGGGTTGTGTAGCAGGGGCTCCGTGAGGAGATTTGCCCCCTCGGTGGCTGCCACGGACCTGGTCGTTGTAAAGAGTATCCAGGTCCAGAGGAGGTCCTGGTAGAAGACCGGCAACCCAGAGAGGTCTTGCGGAAGACCTCTCGGATGGAGATAAAGGAGCTGCCGGTCGTATCGGAGCCGTTGGAAGCTGCGCAGGAAGGTGTGCGCCAGTATGCTCCACACCAGACTACCTGTACCATAAAGGAGCCTCTGCAGGGTCTGGAGGCAGAAGACATGGACCTGAGTAAGCAGACATTTTAGGCCCTGCCCTCCCTCCTCCAGAGGAAGATGAAGAACCCCTGCAGGGACCCAGTGCAGTCCTGACCAAAAGAACTCCAGAATCGATGTCCGGAGGTTGGCCAGGAAACCCGGGGTGGGACCAGGGTGTTGAGCCGGTACCAGAACATGGACAGGACTAGTTGATTAAGCACCAGCGCTCTCCCTCGAAGGGAGAGGCACCGGAGTAGTCCTGTCCATTTCCGGAGCCGCTCTATCACCCCACCCTCTAAATTCTGCCAGTTCTCCGGCAGAGAGGGATGCATGGCAGAAAGGTAAATGCCCAGATAGAGCAGCGGACCCGTGCTCCACCGGATGGCCTGAAGCGCGGGTGGGTGGGAGCTCGCCTACTGCCAGGCCACTACCACCAAGCCAGAGCTCTTGACCCAGTTGACCCGCACGGAGAAGGCTGCAGAATAGATGGCCTGGCAAGCCTCCACCTGTGCCAAGTCGCCCGGGTCCTGGACCACGAGGAGCACGTCATCAGCATATGCCGACAGGACAAGCCGCAGCTCCGGCTTCTGCAGCACCAACCCTGTCAACCTCCTTCGGTGGAGACAGAGGAAGGTCTCGATTGCCAGAGTGTACAGCTGGCCCGAGAGGGGGCACCCCTGCCGTACTCCTCGCCTGAAGCTGACCGGTTCAGTCAGGGTCCAGTTGAGCCTAACCAAACACCCTGCGGAGGCGTACAGCGCCCGGAGAAAACCCACAAACTGGGATCCGAAGCCAAACACTTGCAGAGTGCTCAGGAAATACCCATGATCCACCCTGTCGAACGCCTTCTCCTGATCCAAGGACAGGAGGGCGAACGACAGACCATCCCTACACCCGAGTTCCAAATGTCCCGGACCAGATATAGGTTGTCGAAGATGCTGCGGCCCGGGACGGTGTAGGTCTGGTCTAGGTGGACCACGTCTGCCAGCACGGACCCTAGCCGCAGCGAGATTGCTTTTGCCACGACTTTGTAGTCCGTGATGAGGAGCGAGACAGGACGACAATTTTGTAAATCGCGGAGGTCCCCCTTCTTCAGCAATAAGGCGAGCATGGCTCGCCTGCACTAAAGAGGGAGGACCCCGCTCTGCAAAGACTTGGCCAACACGGTGACTAGGTCTGGGCTGAGGATGTCCCAGAACATGCAGTAGAACTCCACGGTCAGCCCCTCCATGTCCGGAGATTTATTGGTGGGCATGCGACGGAGGGCTTCCGAGAACTCGGCCAGAGTGAGAGGCAGCTCTAGCCGGTCTCGGTCACCCACGCTCACCGTCCGGAGCTCCTCCCACAGCACTCTGCAAGCGTCAGGATCGGTCAGATCCGGGGAGAAAAGGCTTGCGTAGAAGGCTCTTGCACTCCTGCACATCTCCACTGGTTCCGTGAGGGGGGTGCCATCTTCTGCCAGTAGGCAGATGACATGTTTCTTAGGCCCGCTCTTTTTCTCCAGGGCATAGAAGAAGCGGGAGCCGTGATCCATCTCATGAAGGAGACGGATGCGGGATCGAACAAAGGCACCCCGGGCCCGATGGTCCTCGAGGGTCCGGAGCTCCTCCCGCTTCTCCCGGCATGCTCCGCAGAGGGGTGGATCCTCGGGGCTGGCGGCAAGATGCCTCTTCAGCTCTAAGACCTCCCATTCCAACTGTTCTATCGCCGCATCCCTCCGTTGGCTGGCGCCCTGGGAGTTTTGTCACGGCAGAAAAGCTGGGTGCGCACCTTCCCTAGGTCACACCACCGCCGCGCCGAGGGAAAGGCAAGCCGCTGCCCTCGCCAGGCCAGCCAGAACTCCCAGAAGGATGCCACGAAGCCCGCATCCTACAGCAAGCTGTTGTTAAAATGCCAATAGGACGGCCCCGGCCTCTCCGCACAGAGGGAGGCTGTCACGGTGGCTATATGATGTTCAGAAAATGAGGCCGGCCGGATGCTGGAGGAGTGGGCTCGTGAAAGATGAAAGCGTGATAAATAAATGCGGTCCAACCGGGAGTGGCGCAACCGATGGGCCTCCACCTGGACAAAGGTGAACGTGGAAGTGTCATCCGGGTGCTGGTCGCGCCAGACGTCCACCAGGGAGTGGTGTTCGACTATCTCCTGGAGGACGGCGGCGGCGGCCGGGCTCTGCTCGGTCCCCGAGCGGTCCCGCTCTTCAAGGGTGATGTTAAAGTCCCCTCCCAGGATCAGGCACTCCTGAGGATCCAAGGTGTCGAGGAAGGCAGACGCCTGCTCATAGAATTGCAGCCGCTCCGGGCTCACTGCCGGGGCATAGATGTTGACGAGGTTGACTACGAGCCCCTCCATGCAGACCCGGAGGTGCTGCAGGCAGCCCGGCACAGCCTCGGCGACCCCCAGCACCTCGGGCCGTAGGTCGGGGGAGAACAGGGTCGCCACTCCAGCCGTACGAACTGTGAGGTGGCTAAAGTAGACCCTGTCCCCCCAATCCAGCCGCCAGCTCTCTTCGTCGGTCATATCCGTATGGGTCTCCTGCAGGAAAACCACAGAGTACCTCCCCTCTCGAAGGAAGGAGAGCACCTGGGACCTGCGGAGACCCATCCTACAGCCGCGAGTGTTCAATGTTGCGATGGTAAAAGGTGCCATGAGGAGGGCTGGGGGGATCCTCGCCGGCAGGGATGCTTGCGGCTCCCGACGGGCCGCGCAGCAGTCCGTGACCCACCCCGTAGATGAGTAAGGAGTCACGGAAGAGGCGGACCACTGGTAGGCCACGGCACCCTGCCTCCCGGTCCTTTTACCCTCCCCCACGAGGGCCCTTGCGGCCCGGAGGATTTGATTAAAGTCCCCCCATTGCTGGAGAGCAAGCTGTACTTTGTTGCGGGAGCCACGGACGTCTTCTAGAAACTCCCGCAACTCCTCTCGCAGCGCATGGGTGGGTGTGGTTACGGTCTGGTTACTCCCCGACGGGGCCCTTGGTACAGCCCCGTGGCCCACCAAGACGGGCAGACAGGGTGCAGACCCCCGAAGTGGCTCCTGATGGTTTGGCCTGAATTGTTTGGGTCGATAGGAGGCGGCGGAGGGAGGATAGCAGCCGCTGGTGGGTCGGGATGGGTAAACACAAAGGCCGCTCCCTGGGAGTCATCTGTTGGAAAAGGGAAGGAGACAGCGCCAGGGGCGGCAATAACATCTTGGGAGGTGGACGGAATAGGGGCAGGGGCAGGGTTAGAGGTGAGATTCTGGGTGGGGAGAAGGCTCTCAGTGATGCCGGGCGCAAGCTCTCTGGTGGATTTGGCAACCACGGCATCAGAAGGTGGACTCTCTTCTGTAGGGCCCTCTCCCGGGAAGGAGGTCGAATGCTCCTCACCAGTGAGGGGTGCCCCTGGTGGCTCAGGTCCCGGCTGTGTGGCACTGGCTGTTGCCTCAACAGGCTCGGCGGCTCTCAGCAGGGTGCCCTCTGCAGCCGGGTTGATGGAGGAGTCCAGGGGTTTCTCGGAGGTGGGAGCGGAAGCTACGGTTCGGGGGAGGAACATGGGGAAAGGGGGGCTGGAATGAAGTCACCCAGATTAAGGCTCACTGGCATAGGGTCGTTCTCCCTCTGCATGACTGACCCAGGGCCTCGATCTCCTCATATATAGACGGGAAATCATTTTCCGCCACCCCGGGATTCTCCCTGCCGGCACCTGACGCGACGGTTGCTTCAGGGCACACTGGGGTTTCAGATGGCTCCTCAGGGCTCTTGGAGGGAGGGACTCCCGTGGAGGGGAGATACTGCTTTCCAGTGCTACCACGTCATCCCCAGCTGGCTTTGGTGGATGGAACACACCCAGCGGTAAAGCAGAAGGCTCGGCATCGGTGCCCCCCTTCCTGGTCTTCCGGGGGGCATCCGCATCAGATGGAAGGAGCGGAGCTCGAGCCTTCTGCTTGCCCCGCTTCCCCTGGACTAGGGCCCAATCCTCCATGGCATCATCCGGGGGCTGGCTAGCAGGGGTTGTATCAGGGGGCAAAGGCGATGGCTCAGGAAATCGAGGGGGTAACGATGGAGCAGCACAAAGGAGGGAAGATTCCCCTTGGGGCGGGCCCTCTCCCATGCCCGGTGATGTCCCTGCCACACCCTCATCCACAGGCCCTGCCAGATTGCAAGCAGTGGGGCGGGGCTCTCCTGCTCATCTTGGCATAGTTGGGGAGGTGCCCCTTGGGCCCGAAAGGGAACAATGGTGGACTGGGAAGGAGGAGGGGTGGTTTCGGGCGCCGGGCAGCCAGGGGCGCCGGCGATGATGGGGCCGGTGCCCTGCCGGGGCTCGGGGGTCCCGGATGTCCCTCCTTGCCGGGCCAAGGGTCAGTCCCTCCGGACGTGCCTCATTGCCCGACAGAGGTAGCACCGGGCCTCCCGCGTGGAATAATTCACCCGGTAATGGGCCCCCTGGTAGGGGACTAGTAAAGACCCCTCCAGTGCCTCTCTGTCACGCGCCGCCGGCGGCAGTTGAAGCTGCACTTGCCGGCGGAACGAGAGGACGTGACGGAGGGCAGGGTCTTTGCAGCCCAATGGGAGAGTGCTGATGACAGAGATGGCTTCCCCAAGGTAGAGAGGGCGGATAACAGGGCGGCATTGGGGAGAAAGGGAGGGACGGAGGTCAGGACCAGGTGGACGCCCAGGTCCTCTAGCGGCTCTAAGGGGACAAATACGCCCCCTACTGCCAGGCCCTCTTGGGTGGCGGCCTCCAATGTTAAGAAGAAGACGACCTTGCCAGACATTTTGGAGGCCGCCACAATGGCCGTGGGCCCCACCACCCTTGCCAAAGCCCGCACATAGGTCTCCATGTGGGGCGAGGCAGGCACCAGGAGGCAACGGATGCCATGCTTCCTGGTCATGGTGGGAAAGGGGCCCCGGCCGCTATAGATAGTAGTGGAGGCGGTGAGCAGGAGAGATGACGTAGCGGCAGGCGGGGGGGCTGCCGCCACCTGGGTGTATGCCCTGGGGGCCGGGGGAGGGACACCCGCAGAGCTGGTGGAGGGAATAGCAGGGAGGGCGCCCCAGCCGGCGGTGGGGCCGGGGCATTGGGGGCAGCCCCTGCCATGGAGGGCCTTGTCTTCTTAGCAGGGCCCTTCCCCTTCTTCTTCCGCTGGCCCTTCCCGCTGGCTGGGGGGGCTCCCCCCGAATCTGTGGGGGTGAGAGACATGGCAGCAGTGGAGGTCATCCCAGTGCCCATCGCTGCTTGTGCCCCAGCGGGGGTGGTGGCAGATGGTTCGGCAGCGGAGGTAGAAGTTTGGGGGGCTGACGGAGTGGCAGGCGGGAGAGGGGCAGCTCGGGCTGCTGGAGGGCCCCCACCCCTCTCATCCCCTGCCATCAGGAGTCGGGAGGGAAGGGAAGACACCAGAAGGAGGAGGGGAGAGGGGAAGCAGGTCGACCAGTCGTCCCCGCTAGGCTGCAGGCAGGGGAGGAGGGCGCCAAAAGGGGTGAGCTGGATGGGGGGCAATCAGGGGTTAGGGGTCAGTCACCGACACAAGGTGGAATTCTGGCTCCTCTTGGTGCACTAGGGGAGGGGAGGATACAACAACATTCGGGGTGCAGTGAAAAGGGTTGAAACTAAAATGGGGAATTGCACAAGCGCATGGAAGGGGGCATGGGCACACGGAGCAAGGGACTAAGTGGTCTGGAGGTAGAGCAGGGAGAACAAGGGGCTAGCTTCAGAGGCTGGGGCAGGGCATACAAACAAAGGCTGCAGAAGGAAATGGGCGGGGCACGCAAACAAACTGAAGCTAGTAAGGGGGGCTGGGGAAAAAGCGGGGGCAAAACTACAAGTGACAAATGGGGCAGGTAGTAAAGGGCAAAGCTGGGGGTAGGCAGTCCCGGGGGGGGGGCACGTGCACCCACGTGCGCTTGCACAAGTCTTTTTAGGCTGGCTGCTGCTTCTGGCCCAAAGGGTGGAAATAGGGCGTGGCAAGCCAAGCAAGCAGCTGAGTCCAGAGGCAGGAGCTGAGGCAGATGGTATACAGCCAGTGGGGGTGGTGGAGGGGGCAGCAGTGGTGGTGGTAGTGGTGGGGGTTGGGGGGGACACACAGATGGATCGGGGGGCAGCTCCATACCGCACCTGTGCCTCTACAGACACAGTCAAAATCTCCACCACAAGAGCACAGTTTGAAAGTTACTCAGTCTTAGGGCCCCCTCCACAGTGGTCTGCAAAGTCTCTAGGTGCTCCCCCACTGGTAGATGGTCCTCTTCTTCTCCTCCTCGGGCTTCAGCAGCTCCAACCAGCAGACTCCACAGCAGGAACTCCGGGTGGTGGTCCATTCAGGCAGAAAGGACCCCTCTCAGGTGGTGGTGGTGTCCACAACAGCAGTGGCTGGGTTCCCTCACTCCTCCTCTCTGGGGAGTGGGCTAGCAGCCCCCCCCCGGGGGCTGCAGTTGGAGCAGTAGCAGCACCCGAGAGTGGGGGGGGTCCAGCAACCAGGTAGCAGAGAATGTGGGGGTGGTGTCTGGCCCAGCCAGGGGAGCAGCTGGAGCAGTAGGGAGAGCTTAGAGCCTAGCAGCAGCAGGAGTAGCAGCTTTCCATCTCCCTCCAAGCTAGAAGGCTATGGAAGAGCAGAGAGAGAGAGAGAGATTCGCTCCAGGCTAAACAAATCCCTGGTAGCAGGATAAGTGAAATGGCAGCTGCTCCAGGTCAATTAAGACACCTGGGGCCAATTAAGAACTTTCCAGAAGGCAGGGAGAAGGCTAGGTTGATTGGGACACCTGAAGCCAATCTGGGGATGGCTGAAACTAGTTAAAAGCCTCCCAGTTAGTCAGGTGGGTGTGCATGTCAGGAGCTGTGGGAAGAAGTTGCACAGTTGGAGAGGCTGAGTAGTACACACCATATCAGGCACAAGGAAGGATGCCCTGAGGTAAGGGTGAAGTGGATCTTGAGGAAGTGAGGGCTGCAGTGGGGGAAGTAGCCTAGGGAATTGTACATGTCATGTTTCTAAAAGGTCAGCTACCATAGCTTATACTATTAGGGTTTCTGGGCTGGAGCCTGGAGTAGAGGGTGGGCCTGGGCTCCCCCCCTTCTTTGCCTCCTGATTAATCATGGAGACTGGGAGACAACAGAGACTGTGCAAGGAAGAATAACTTCTCCTCACCTCCCTTGCTGGCTTATGATGAAAATGGCTCAGTAGACTGTGACCCTTCTTTCTAGAGAAAGAAGGGTTACTTGGAGGGTCACAGTGAGCCTCTGAGGCTAGCGAAATCCACCAGGAAATGAGGGACCCATGGAGGCAAGGACAGAGCTTTTTCACAGTACACAATGTATAATTAACCCGTGAAACTCATTGCCATAAAATATTGAGGACAAAGTCTTATGTAACTGGGATGTAGGGGATACATTTTATGTACAACTACTATTACAGCCCCAGTCCAGCAGCTCAGCTTAACTCTGCTGAAGGACAGGCTAACATTATTTTTCAGAAACTGTTGCAGGGTCAAGAGTAATGACATATAGAAAACAAAAGGTGCTTCAGCCTTTATTTCCTCTGAAGTCTGCCGCCTACACTCTGTTTCCAGTTTCCACAGGCTTATTTCTGTCTAGGAATGACAGTTTAGGTTATACTGGTCAGGGAGTGGCACCATATGTGAAAGGAACCATAGAAGTAAATACAGTACAAATCTTAAATGATTCAAGCAGTACCCTAGAATCTGTATGGCTAAAATTCCATGCTTGAATATTACATGTATAGCAGTAGGAATACACTAGTTATCACCTGGCACCAGGATGGCAACAGTGAATATGAAATGTTCAGGGAGATGAGAGGCTCCAAAAACCAGAAAACCCAGTAATATTGATCCCATATTGACTAGGAACATTTCACCTCAGGATGGGGTTGAGATAAAATTTCTAGACGCCATTAATGACTGCTTCTTGGAGAAGCTAATTCTGGAACCCACAAAAGGAGAGAAAATTCTTGATGTAGTCTTAAGGGGAGCACAGGGCCTGGCCAAGAGGTGACTGTAGCTGAACCAATCAGTAACAAAGACAACAATGTAATAAAATTTAAATATCCTTGGGGGGAGGGGTGGGAAATACCAAAGAAATCCACCACAGCAACATTCAACTTCAAAAGGGGAACTACACAGAAATGAGGCTAGCTAAACAAAAATTGGATATTAAAAGGAACAATCACTAGAATGAAATCCCTGCAAACTGCAGGAATATTTACAAATGTCATAATAGATGTTCAAACTATATACCCCTATCAATAATAAATATAAAAAAAGGCAGAGGACCAAAAAAAAAAATACCACCATGGCTAAACAGCATAAAATAAGAGGTTAGAAAAGACAATGTCTTTTAAAGATTGGAAGTAAAATCCTACTGAGGAAAATAGAAAAGAACATAAACTCTGGTGAGCCAAGTGTAAAAGTTTAATTAGGCAGGCAAAAAAAAAAAGAATTTGAAGAGCAAATAGCAAAAGACACAAACCAACAGCAAAAATAGCTTATGTACATCAGAAGCGGGCATCCTGCCAAACAGTCAGAGGGGACACTGGACGATTGAGCTGCTAAATGAGCATTCCAGGAAGATGAGGCCACTGTGGAGAAGCTAAATGAATTCTTTATGTTAGTCTTCATGGCAGAGGATGTGAAGGAGATTTCCCTCAACAGAGCCATTCTTTTTAGGTGACAAATCTGAGGAACTTTCACAGATTGAAGTATCAATAGGAGGTTTTGGAATAAATTGATAAATTAAACAGTAATCAGTCACCAGGCTAGATAGCATTCACTGAAGAGTTATGAAGGAACTTATCTATGAAATTGCAAAACTATTAACTGTGGTATGTAACCTATCATTTAAATCAGCCTCTATCTCAGATACCTGGAGGATAACTAATGTAATGCTGATTTAAAAAAAAAATAAGAGGCTCCAGATGTGATTCTGGCAATTACAGGCTGCTAAATCTAATTTCAATAAAGGAAAATTGATGAAACTATAGTGAAGAACAGAATTATCAGACACATAGTTGAACACCTATGTTAGGAAAAAGTCAACATGGCTTTTGAAAAGTGAAATCATGACTAACTATCTATTAGAATTCTCGGAGGGAATCAACAAGGAACTATTAAAGGTCTAGATCATAAGATGGAAAATATAATGACAGTATATAAATTCATTCATTATAAAAATGCATTGAATACTGCATGCAGTTCTGGTCATCCCATCTTAAAAAGATATATTAGAATTGAAAAAGTACAGAGAAGGGCAACAAAAGTGAGCAGAGGTATGGGACAACTTTTGTGTAAGCAGAGTTTGAATGAGCTTTCCCCTGAAATCTAGTGGTGAGCTATGGAAAAGGACTCCAGGAGCTGATCTCATTTGAATGGACACACCTACCCTGCTTAGGTGCTCAGCATGATGGGATTGTTTGCCCAAACAATCACTTGTGGCTTGTGTTGGATCCCCAGTCTCCTTGTTTTGGGGTAGGAGTAAATAAGGTTTGTTATCCTTGTGTGAACCAAGTGCAGAAGAACTGTTCCTGGCATGCCCCAATGGAGGGACTTACCCTCAACTGAATGGCACTCACTAGACAGGGACATGAATTCCAAAGCACAATGAGTTAAAAAAGAATGAGGACAGGTACTTGTGTGGGCCCTGTTTAAAGGTCCTAGACACTACTTGACCCTTTCTCTCTCCACAGTATAATAACAGGTTTCAGAGTAGCAGCCGTGTTAGTCTGTATTCGCAAGTGTATTCTTAAGTGATCACTCTTCTTACAGTGTGTATGATAAACCCATTGTTTCATGTTCTCTGTGTGTGTATATAAATCTCCCCTCTGTATTTTCCACCAAATGCATCTGATGAAGTGAGCTGTAGCTCACGAAAGCTTATGCTCAAATAAATTTGTTAGTCTCTAAGGTGCCACAAGTACTCCTTTTCTTTTCACAGTATAATAAAACAATTAATTTAGACTCAATTGAGAGTTTTGTTACATGCTGCAGAGCTGAAATCACTGATATCTAGGTCTAAGTATTTGATCTACTTTGGGAGAGTATTTCTATTGAAAGAGACTGCCCAGTGTGCAGCAGCAGGGAGGCTCCCACATTTAGAGCTGAAATCTGTGTTAAGTGGGAGCCCCTGGGTGGTTGGTACCAGGGCAGCTGGACCCAGGGCAGCTTGCGGAGAGGGCCAGAGCTGAGGCAAGCAGCAATCGACCATTGAGGTGATGAGCAAGTACCTGAGCAGCGGCATGTGTAAGGTGCCACCTACCCCTTCCATCCAGGGTGGGAGGTGAACTCTGCGGATGAACCTCTGAATTCTGGGGCTGCACTGGCCAAGGATAGCAACTATGAGTGGGGCGCAGAGAAGGGACAGGCATGTTAAAGGGACTTTTGGGTTACTGAACTTAAGAACCTGAGGGGAAAAGGACACTGCCCAACTTACTTGGGGGTGTGTCTTTTGCTCATGTTTTATGTTTATGAACCCTAGTTTCAGTGTTTTCCCAAATTAATGCTGAGTTACTTCCCTCCTTTTATTAAAAGTTTTTGCTACACTCAGACTCTGTTCTTGTGAGAGGAGAAGCGTTGCCTCTTAGAGGTACCCAGAGGGTGGTGTGTGTGATTGTCCCAGGTCACTGGGTGGGGGCTCAAGATGGTTTTGTTGAAAAGGAACCCCCTTGTGGCTTTTGGCTCCCTGTGGAAAAAGGGTTACATTTGTATGAGGAGACATTAAAATAAATGGGACTGTTCAGCTTACAAAAGAGATGACTGGGCGGGGGGATATGATGGAGATCTATGATATCGTGATTGGTATGGAGGAAGTGGTGTTTATCCCTTCACATAACACATGAACCAGAAGTCAACCATGAAATTAACAAACAGCAAAAGGAAGCCGATGTCATCGGGGTATGCGAAACAAGAACAAAAGACCTCACTGCACAATGGAAAAGTATTCCTAGGAAGATCATTCGACAATAGAGCAAAGACTGGAGGTGTTGGATTCATTGACAGGAAAGAAACAGTCCCAAGAATAGTCAGCTGCGACATCATATCACCCTGGATAGCAGTTCTCACACTTCAGATAATATGAACAAGAACGATTAAAATTATTCAGGTGTATGCTCCCAAGCAGCAAGCGGAAGACGAAGAAATGGAAAATTCATACCAAGAGCTGGAGGAAGTAATGCAGAAACGATCCACGTACAGAATTATCCAAGGAGACTTCAATGCAATAATAGGTGGAAAGGAGAGTGGGAAAGAAAAGTATGTGGGAAAATTTAGTAAAGGTGTAAGAAATGATCATGGAACATGTCTGGTTGCATTTGCAGAGGCAAACCATCTCCACGTAATGAACATGATATTTAAAAAAACAAAACAACCCAGCATTGGCAGTGGACATGGAAAAGCCTGGACGGATTCACACTGAATCAGATCCATTATGTAATGATGGAAACCAAAAGAATCTTCAGTGATGTAGCAATAATAGGAGAATGAATCGTTTTCACAGGCTCAGAACACGGTATGTTGCCCTCAAAATGATGTGTTGATAATGTCTAGGAAGACAGAGAGAAGAGTTAAGAGAAGCCAGAAACCAAAGCAAAAATGGCATTTCAGCGAAGCGGCCATTTGCACAGGAAAGGAGTAAAATAGACCTCGAGTATAAGGTCAACAAGGACATTGATGGGGACGATGAAGGGTTTATCTTGCAGATAATCTCAGCAGCTAAGAAGGCAAAGGCACTGGAAATGCTGAGATACAAGCAGAGGATCAGCGAGGAAACTGAATCTGATGGCGAGGAGGGCACACATGAATTAGAAGGAAAAATAAGCAAAGAAAATAGAACACTGTGCAAAGAAATTAGTATGAAGATCAAAGAAGGCTACGAAGACTTTAGAAAGAAGAAATTGATAGAGGTGGCTGAAAACGCATCTTCCCTTCACTGATGACTGTGTAATACTGGCAAAGGATATAGCAGAACTGGAGAACACTGGAGAAACTGTTTTTTTTAAATCTAGTCAAATTGTTTTGCATTAATGGCTTGCATTACCTGCAATTAATTGACAGTCCTAGTCTTTATATAAAAAAAGACAGAATAAAAATATAAAACAAATGTGGAATAACTGAAAAAAAACTGAATGAAACTTTTTTTGGTGCTAAATCATAAAATCAAAATAGAACATTCTTCCTAGCAAAGTCTCCAAAAGGTGCCTTATGATGGGGTTTATACCTCTGAGTGGCAGAGAAAGAGTTAACTGGAGCCAAAGAGCAATTACTACACCCAGTGCAACTGGAGGGTGGGACGAACTCAGTTTAGGATTAGGCCCGCCTCGTGAGTGTCTGGGTGGCTGAATTTAAGGCTGAGTTTCATATGAGAGGAGTGATGGTGGTGATGGTTAGTAGAGGAAAAACTTCAGGGCAGTAGAAGGAGGAAAGTACATCTGGCATCTTCTCCTGAGAGAGGGGTGTCCTATTAGAGGGCCGAGGCAGACACTGGAGAGCTCTTGGGGTAAGTCTTGACAAATAGGCAAAATGACAGAGAGGCGTCCTGCATACTGGGTTTCAGGAGGAAAGACACATGGACACACAGAGAGACTTGAGAGCCAGTTAGGAGTTGGGGCTCCAGGAATAAAATTCTGGGAGGTATTGCTTGGTACAGGAGCTGAAAAGAACTCTGGGTAGTCTATGAAGGGTGAAGAGTCTGGGCAGGAGTGAGCTCAGAAAGGGACTGGGGGAAAGCACCTAGAGACAGGGCAACATAGGAAGTGGTTCAGGGAAGCAGCAAAGAGTCTGTGGGATGCACAGTCCCTGGATTGGAACCCAGAGTAGAAGGAGGGTCTGCATTTCTGTACTGGCCACTGAAGACAGTAGCAGTGAAAGCCCTTGATCTGAGAACTATTGATTCCAGATTGAGACTGCAGACCTAGTTTAAGGTCATTAGACTATTTTGTGAGACAATCTGTTACCCTGGAAGAGATGGGATTTCAGTTCTTTCCAAGTTGTGGTGTACCTGTTAAGTTTAAAAGGGTATGAACTTAGGAAAGCCTCAATGCCAATCTGCTTTAATGCATCCTCTATGTTAAAGGTCACAGCTATACATCGATCTAATGCTTTTGCTCGTCACCATCTATCTAGGTGAAAGGTCCCAAAACATATGTATGATAACTTTACCTTAGCTCACCATACATAATGTGGCCTCAGGTCCCTTGTGTTACAGGCAAAATATACTGTAATATAGGCCTATAAACCTATTATTATAAAATAATCACATCCATAAGAAAATAAGAAACTTACAAGAAAAGATATATAGGCAAGCAAGCAGGCTAGCCTTAAATGTATCTTATGTATGTCAGTTCATTCCCTGGACACTTCTGTGGTTGAATTATTTACCTTAATCTCCCCCTTAATCTCAATTTTTAGCTCCCCAAATTCTTGGGGTTTTCTGTTGGGCCGTTTATCTGGGCAAAGTTTATCTGTTCAAAGTTCATATGTCTCAAGCCTTATGCTAACTTGCTGAAGCTAATGTCTTACAGGATACAGGCCTATAGGTTTCTTGCGTTACTGCTGAATATAATGCAAAGCAGAATAAAAGCAAATCAGTAAATATAATAAAGGAAAGCTAACCAACTGGGCTACAGTAGCAGTGAATATAACAAAGGCAAACTAGCCCACTGGGTTACAAACCTCACTGCCTTTAAGCAGTTCTTAAATTACAATAGTTGTTCTCCTTACTGGTCTGTTTTTGCAGTTTTGGGTTTTTGCTTGTTAGCTTGTCTTGTGTGGTACCTGAAGTTAACAATTCCCTCATGACAGTCCTTCATCCTGCTATTTACAAAGATTTTACAAATAAAGCACACAAACCATTTTCATGGTTTATACAGTCCTGAAGCAGTGTCAGCCAAGTTCTGAAATGCAGTATAAGCAGACACATATACACAAAGCAAAACATCTTTTATATCTTTCTATATTGTAATATTCATTTTTCTATAACATAATTTAGTACATATATTTGACTAACACACATCATTACACAGTTTTCTAAAATCACCACTCAGACAAGGGTCCTAACCTCTGGACTATAGGATACTCTGATGTGGGAATCTGTGCATTTCAATTGTTGAAGTTGTTCCATTCAGTATTAAATATTTTAAAAAATAAATAGAAATTGGGCCAGAGAGTGACTCCATAGTCCAGTGGCAGGGCATTCACCCTTGCCACTAGACTAAAGGTTTTAAGGGCAGCTGAACATCACAGTCTCTAAGTCCCTTTGTAAAACCAGGCCCAAGTGCCTTCTTGCATTAAATAGAATTGTGATACCTAATGCCTTACTGGACTTCATGGAGTCTGTAGCTATTTTCCATTAGGTTATAGAAAGCTCTGCTTCATGAGATAATTTTTTTGGTGGGGAACTTGGGAGAAGGGATGAATGGACTATAAGGTGGATAGAAACCTGGCTAGATTGTTGGCTTCAATGGAAAGTGATCAACAGCTCAATGTCTCGTTAGCAGCCGGTATCAAGCGGAGTGCCCCAGGGGGTCTGTCCTGAGGCCGGTTTTGTTCAACATCTTCATTAATCATCTGGATGATGGGATGGATTGTACCCTAAGCAAATTCATGTATGACACTAATCTGGGGGGAGAGGTTGATATGCTGGAGGGTAGGGAGAGGGTCTAGAGTGGCCTAGAAAAATTGGAGGATTGGGCTAAAAGAAATCTGATGAGCTTCAACAAGGATAAGTGCAGAGTCCTGCACTTAGGACAGAAGAATCCCATGCACTGCTACAGCCTGGGAACCGACTGGCTAAGTGGCAGTTCTGCAGAAAAGGACATTGGGATTATAGTGGATGAGAAGCAGGATAGGAGTCAGTGTGCCCTTGTTGACAAGAAGGCTAATGGCATATTGGGTTGTAGGACCATTGACAGCAGATCGAGGGAAGTGATTATTCCCCACTATTGGGCACTGGTGAGGTCTCATCTGGAGTATTGCATCCAGTTTTGGGCCCCCCACTACAGAAAGAATGTGAAGAAATTGGAGAAAGTCCAGCAGAGGGCAACAAAGAATGATTAGGGGGCTGGGGCACATGACTTATGACGAGAGGCTGAGGGAACTGGGTTTATTTACTTTGCAGAAGAGAAGAGTGAGGCAGGATTTGATAGCAACTTCAACTACCTGAAGGGGGGTTCCAAAGAGGATGAAGCTAGGCTGTTCTCAGCGGTGACAGATGACGAAACAAGGAGCAATGGTCTCAAGTTACAGTGGGGAAGGTCTAGGTTGGATATTAGGAAAAAGTATTTCACTAGGAGGGTGATGAAGCACTGGAATGGGTTACTTAGGGAGGTGGTGGAATCTCCATCCTTAGAGGTTTTTAAGGCCTGGCTTGACGGTTGGTTCTGCTTTGAGCAGGGGATTGGACTAGATGACCTCCTGAAGTCTCTTCCAACCCTAATCTTCTATGATTCTCAGAAACGTAAGCGGAGGAATGGTCACACAAATGTACAGGTTTGTAGAAAGAAGAAGTCAGTAGTTGAATGTCATTCTAATTATAATGGAAAAGTTTTATCAAAAATGAAGTATTTCTTAATGAATAGCCACAATTCTTCCTTTTATTCTCTGAGTCATATTTGGAGAACTCATTTTATGATAAGACACTCTTAACTTGGTGGAAGCTATAGAATTGGTCATACTCCAGTTGGTATCTGGATTGCAATCATTCAGATATCATAAGGTTTCTACAACTGTATAAACAGTGCAGTAGTGTTATCCTTTTATTTTGTCATGGAGTAAAATATTCACTGCTCAGTCATTGGTTTACTGTGTAATGGCATAGCCCATATAATGGCTTATGGAGATATTTTAGTATGTTATGCTATATAAAGCTATGAAGAATAAAATTATGCAATTAAAAATAAGTTTCCCTAAGCACGCAGTGTAACTGAACATGCAAAATAAAATTTAAGTGGGATATTATGCTTGATGGATAAACAGAACAACCTGCGTTAAGCATATATATCTACAAATTCCCTGATAAAAGAGAATGATAATAAAATAAAATCACTTATAATACTATTTATTGTGACTTGATATTACTACTTATACTTTCATATACTGTGTAAAATTTATTCCTTTAAACTTTGTAAACACTAACATGTTAATATTCATGTCTTGCTTTTTGTAGTGTCTTGATTAAACTGGAATTTAAAGATAAATAATATAAATTTAAAAGATGCACTTCATCTTAAGGCACCCCAAATTAAATGAATATATGAGAATATGGCATGGTTAACTCATTTACTTAACCAATGCCATATCAGTGCTAGAATTTTATTGTGTCCACAGTACAAATACAATAGAAGAAAGCTTATTTCAGCCATATCCCAACTGGCTAACACTCTCTCTCTCTCTCGCTCACTCGCTGCTTCATCCCACAGGAAGTAAGGAGGTAAGCTCAAGAGAACTCAGAAGATAATCAGGGTCTTTTGTTCATCAGACTAACCTTAAAACTCTTTCCCTCCTTGGCAAGAGAGATATTTTGTTTCTTCCCTCAGCCAAACATATTAGTACTATACTCTCTCTATCAGCGATATCAGCGAGTTATCTTAAGTGCCTATACACAAATGCAAGAAGCCTGGAAAACAAGCAGGGAGAAATAGAAGTTCTGGCACAATCAAGGAATTATGATATAATTGGAATAACAGAGATGTGGTGGGATAACTCACATGACTGGAGTACTGTCATGGATGGATATAAACTGTTCAGGAAGGACAGGCAGGGCAGAAAAACTGAGGGGAGTTGCATTTGTATGTAAGAGAGCAGTATGACTGCTCAGAGCTCCGCTATGAAACTACAGTAAAACCCGAGAGTCTCTGGATTAAGTTTAGAAGTGTGAGCAACAAGGGTGATGACGTAGTGGCAGTCTGCTATAGGCCACCAGACCAGGGGGATGAGGTGGATGAGGCTTTCTTCCGGCAACTAATGGAACTTACGAGATTGCTGGCCCTGGTTCTCATGGGAGACTTCAATCACACCGATATCTGCTGGGAGAGCAATACAGTGGTGCACAGACAATCCAGGAAGTTTTTTTTGGAAAGTGTGGGGGACAATTTCCTGGTGCAAGTGCTGGAGGAACCAACTAGGGACAGAGCTCTTCTTTACCTGCTGCTCCCAAACCAGGAAGAATTAGTAGGGGAAGCAAATGTTAATGGAAACCTGGGAGGCAGTGACCATGAGATGATCGAGTTCAGGATCCTGACACAAGGAAGAAAGGAGAGCAGCAGAATACGGACCCTGGGCTTCAGAAAAGCAAACTTTGACTCCCTCAGGGAATCGATGGGCAGGATCCCCTGGGAGAATAACATGACAGGGAAAGGAGTCCAGGAGAGCTGGCTGTATTGTAAAGAATCCTTATTGAGGTTACAGGGACAAACCATTCTGATGTGTAGAAAGAATAGTAAATATGGGAGGTGACCAGCTTGGCTTAACAGTGAAATCCTTGCAGATCTTAAACACAAAAAAGAAGCTTAAAAGAAGTGGAAGATTGGACAAATGACCAGGAAGGAGTATAAAAATATTGCTCGGGCATGCAGGAGTGAAATCAGGAAGGCCAAATAACACTTGGAGTTGCAGATAGCAAGAGATGTAAAGAGTAACAAGAAGGGTTTTTTCAGGTATGTTAGCAACAAGAAGAAAATCAAGAAAAGTGTGGGCCCCTTACTGAATGAGGGAGGCAACCTAGTGACAGAGGATGTGGAAAAAGCTAATGTACTCGATGCTTTTTTTTGCCTCTGTCTTCATGAACAAGGTCAGCTCCCAGACTGCTACACTGGGCAGCACATCATGGGGAGGAGGTGACTAGCCCTCTGTGGAGAAAGAAGTGGTTCAGGACTATTTAGACAAGTGGGAGGAGCACAAGTACGTGGGACCAGATGTGCTACATTCAAGAGTGCTAAAGGAGTTGGCAGATGTCATTGAGGAGCCATTGGCCATTATCTTTGAAAACTCATGGTGATCGGGGGAGGTGCCAGATGACTGGAAAAAGGCTAATGTAGTGCTCATCTTTCAAAAAGAGAAGGAGGAGGATCCTGGGAACTACAAGCCAGTCAGTCTCACCTCAGTCCCTGGAAAAATCATGGAGCAGGTCCTCAAGGAATCAATTCTGAAGCACTTAAAGGAGCAGAAGGTAATCAGGAACAGCCAACATGGATTCAACAAGTGCAAGTCATGCCTGACTAATCTAATTGCCTTCTAAGACGAGATAGCTGGCTCTGTGGATAATGAGAAAGCAGTGGACATGTTATTCCTTGACTTTAGCAAAGCTCTTGATATGGTCTCCCACAGTATTCTTGCCAGCAAGTTAAAGAGCTATGGGCTGGATGAATGGACTATAACGTGAATAGAAAGGTGGCTAGATTGTCGGGTTCAACAGCTAATGATCAATGGCTCCATGTCGAGTTGGCAGCTGCTATCAATTGGAGTGCCCCAAGGGTCGGTCCTGGGGCTGGTTTTGTTCGATATCTTCCTTAATGATCTGGAGGATGGCATGGAGCGCACCCTCAGCAAGCTTGCAGATGACACTAAACTGGGAGGAGTGGTTGGTACACTGGAGGGTAGCGATAGGATACAGAGGGACCTATACAAATTAGAGGATTGGGCCAAAAGAAATCTGATGAGGTTCAACAAGGACAAGTGCAGAGTCCTGCACTTAGGATGGAAGAATTCCATGCACTGCTACAGACTAGGGACCGAATGGCTAGGGCAGCAGTTATGCAGAAAAGGACTTGGGGGTTACAGTGGACGAGAAGCTGGATATGAGTCAACAGTGTGCCTGGTTACAAAGAAGGCTAATGGCATTTTGGGCTATATAAATAGGGGCATTGTCTGCAGATCGAGGGACGTGATCGTTCTCATCTATTAAACATTGGTGAGGTCTTATCTGAAATACTGTGTCCAGTTTGGGGCCAAACATTTAAAGAAGAATGTGGAAAAATTGGGAAGCATCTAGCAGGAGGCAACAAAAATGATTAGGGGACTGGAACACATGATTTATGAGGAGAGGCTGAGGGAACTGAGATTGTTTTGTCTGCAAAAGAGAAGAATGAGGGGGGATTTGATAGCTGCTTTTGACTATATGAAAGGGGTTTCAAAGAGAATGGATTTAGACTGTTCTCAGTGGTAGCAGATGACAGAACAAGGAGTAATGGTCTCAAGTTGCAGTGGGGGAGGTTTAGGTGGATATTAGAAAAAAAAACTTTCATTAGAAGGGTGATGAAGCACTGGAATGCATTACCTAGCGAGGTGGTGGAATCTCCTTCCTTAGAAGTTTTTTTAGGTCAGGCTTGACAAAGCCCTGGCTGGGATGATTTAATTGGGGATTGGTCCTGCTTTGAGCAGGAGGTTGGACTAGATGACCTCCTGAGGTCCCTTTTTTCCCTGATATTCTATGATTCTGCCTTATGAGCCCAAATGGGAGGACTCTTCTTACCTAACTAGCAGTTCCCACAGCTTTTCCATGGGATCTCTTTTTCTACTGCAGACAGTTAACCAAATCCATTTCTGACCCGGGAGGAGATGCATACCCACCCCAAAGAACACAGTTGTCTTCCTTCTTGCATCTTTTCTAGTGCACAAGGAAAAAAAAGAAGTATTCAAGATTGCTGAAAATTCCCAGGAGAACTTGTAGGTAATTAAATTCATACCAAATTCATACCATAGATATGTGCATAGCCAGATATTCAGGAAAAACACACTATGCAAATGAATGCACAATTGTGATAATGGCAAACAAACTAGATTAATGGATTCTTATCTTAATCAGATAGGCAGTCTAAATATTTTAAAATGTTCCCACATCATCAACTGTAACCCTTGGTGTAGGACTCTATCCTCATGTCACTTGTATTTTTTGATTAAGAAAATCTGTGGTTGGCAATCAGTGTCCTCTTGGTGAGCTGAATTAGTGGACTTTCATGAAGCTCTCTTTCTCAGATTATGCAATGAAAATGCAGTACAGAAGGCATCAGCTGTCTCTGCAGGATTCAGTAAACAAAAGCAAATTAATTTGATATTTAAAAAAAGAAGAGATTTTCATGTATTAGCTGAAAGAAATAGAAAATATTTATACTGCTGGATATATACATGTTTTGAAACAGGTGACAGCCAACACTGTACTCTTCTACTGGAGAGCAGGCAATTATACTAAATTAGAATTTTAAAATGCACTCTGAAAAGCAAAAGGAACAATTTTCAGATGTGGTGTTTTCACCAGAAAGTGGGGACAGCAGATGCAACTACTGGTATCTGAGAGACTGCACAGGGCTAACTTGATTTAGACTTTAACAGCAAATTTTGAAAACAGTTTGTTCTGTCTTTAGGGAGGAATATTGGATAAAGTTTTGGTTTGATAGAGTAAGGACTGTGAGACAATACATTCAAGTATTAATTGGTATTATATCTGATTGAATTTTAAATGGTAATCATGAATTATGGTTGCTAGGAATTTTCATAGGGAAACCAAACAAATCTCTTCTTTCCCCCTTTGTTCCCACATATACGCACTTAAGCTAGTTAAAAAGAACTATCTTATGAATAAAATGGCAATAATGCCATCTATACCATCTAATTGAAGAAATACCATGAACTTACTAAAAACACAGAGATGTTAAAATCTAGTTTCAGATTCTACACTTACCTCTTAACCACCCTTGACAATTTTTATGGCTTTACAATCACATTTTTCTATTTGTAATTTTCCCCCCTCATCTGCTTTATGAAATACCCCAATTGTGATGTTATCTAATTAAACTATGACCATGTAGATCATTGTTGCTACCACTGTTATATAATTGCAGCAAATCTTGTACAAAATGTGACATGTGAGATGTCTATAGAAAGGTTATGATTTGCTGGTTATGATTGTGCTATTTGTATGCATGTACCATTTTGGTATCTGAAGTTATGACTGTTGTCTCTATGCCTGTATTTCAAAATGTTTGCTGCTGGGTAGCGTTCACAAGGTAGTTTACCAGCACATCTTGGAAGGACTATTCAAAATGAGTGGCCCGTCAAAAGAACATTTAACTCACAATGGAAAATGTCCAACTACCCTGTATGGACCTTCCTGTGAATGTGTTGTTTGAGGTATAAATAATGGCTTCTACCGTGTCTAAGCAGAATCATGCGTGCCAATGTGACTTCGCTATGTGACTCCAAACACTATCGTGTCACCTGTGAAGTTCCACTAACTTGCTGAGGGCTTTGTTTGAAACAATGGGATTCCCTCCCTATGGCAGAAGCTATAAAAGGCCCTGGAAACCTCCATTTTGCCTCTTTCCTGCTTCAGCCTCTTTCTGCTCTATCCTCTGGACTATGGATTTATGCTAATGGGAGCATTCTAACTAAGGGATCGAGGATCTACCAATTATTTGGAAGCAACCAGAGACTTGATTTAAACCAGCAGTTTATACCATCACTTTACAAGCCTGATCCAAGAACTTTACAATTGTTTTTAGTATTTGATTCCTTTAACTAATTTTAACTCTCACCTTTTTCTTTTTTATAATAAACCTTTAGATTTTTAGATACTAAAAGATTGGCAACAGCATGATTATTGCTTAAGATCTGAGTGATACACTGACTTGCATGTGTGGCTGGTCCTTTGGGATCAGAAGAACCTTTTATTTGATTAAATTGTTTGTAAAGAACCACTCATCCTAAAATCTGGTTTTGATGGGGATACAAGGACTGGAATGCCTAAGGAAACTGCTGTTCTGACTTCTTGTTAGCCAGTGTGGTGAAACAGAAGTTTACTTTTGTTGCTGGTTTGGTATATCTCATGGGAGAATAACCTCCAGTTTGGGGGTGTAACTGCCCTATTTCTCAGCACTTTGTCCTGAATTTGGTATTATCAGTTGTGACCCATGGAGGCATGGTTACTTTCACCAAGAGGGAAAAATAACTGAGGCTATGTCTTTACTGCAGTTAGTCTGAGATCTTATCCAGGTGTTGTCCCCTAGTCCCCTCAACCTACAAAAACCTTTCACCCAAGTTTAATGGTGCTGTTACCCAGGATTTTCAGACCCCAAAGCAGTGGTAACTTACCTGCTTCTCTCCAAATGGCATTAGGAATAAACCTGTGGGTACACAGCTCCTCTATCTAGTAAATGATTGGCACAAACAAGAGTGTTTTTAACTAAAACTACTTTTTTATTATGTCTTAAGCACCACAAACACATATATGCTATAGCAGTTAGAGCATCCCAAACATTTATATTTACCAAAAGCTGTAATGGTTTTGAGGAATCAGAAACCAGCCTTCCAGCAGACCCCCTTCTGTCCAGTTTAGCGCTAGATCCTTGGCAAAGAAAAGCTTCCTTGGACTGCTCCAAAATACACTTTCTAACTAAACTTTTTTTATAGATTTTCTCTAGACAAAGCAAGCAACTCATAATAGCCCCTAATAGGCTAACAATTTCCCTAGCAACAGCCAATAACAATTCATTATTCTCCTTAGGAAAAGAAAGGAGCTTCAGTAAAAACTTAACACAGACAAGCAGAAACAAGATCAGTTTTCCACATTTTCCCCTCTTCTCATGAATCTGTCCTTTCAGTTTATCAATCCCAGTTAATAAAATTTCAGTTTGCAGCTGTTTTGTTCTGTCTGCCTAAGCAAGGCCAAATTATTCCTATGTGGTGTTCTCACTTTCAATTTATGGGAGCTAAGTGCACAAGATGGCTACACTTGTCAAATGTCAAATCCAATTATGTCAAATCAATTTTCTCACAACATTCCCATCCTTGAAGGTCTCAAAACATGAAGACCTTCACTTTTAACAAGTTCAGTAGATTACTAGAGAGGCAGCTGAGCATAGGCTCAAGACTCTCAATTGAGACTGTGTAAATATCCTCTCACTGGTGACCTGAACTTTTGCCTTTGATCTTGCCAGAATTTATACAGTATCCCCAAGGAAAGGCCCATGGTCTGGAAAAGCACAAGCTCTGCAACGAGTTGATTTTCTTTCCTAAATCAGTGCCAAAAATAAAATAATTGCCACCACCTGAAACATGGATGTAAAACCAGATTAAAAAGCCCTGTTGCCATGGGGGACCATCCCAACAATGTCTCCCACCAATTGTCTTCCAATCTCCTCTAACCCTCTCAATCACTTGCTTAATCTCATGGGTGGAGTAATGGACAGTGACCATGATTCTCCATGCCCCTTATTTAGCAACGCATGAATAATTCCTGAAATGTGGGTGCCCAAGCAATACCTGTAAAAGAGTTGAATTTATTCCAGGGGGTACAAGCATTACATTTGAATACAAGGTATATTTCACTTTTAATTCGCTATACATCAACTCAAGCACTTAAAATTTAAAATCACATTCTTCAATAGATACAATATGGCAAAAACACACATTTATTTTCATGTGGATTATGAGGTATATAATATGCATAATTAATTATGAGCAGTGGGCAACAACTTCTAAACCTTTCACAGTTATCACCAATTTTGGGCATGTGTGGCCCTCCCTCACTGTAAATCTCCAAGGGACACCATGCCTCTTTGCTGTCATGCCCCTGTAAGGATAGTTTAAGAAAATGAGGAAGTTAGCAGTCTCAGGGCTCAATCCCTCCAGTGGGGTAGAGCAGTGAGTGGTTCAGGGGTCCAAGCCCTCAGGCAGGGTGGGGCCCCAAACAGTCTAAAGCCCAACCCTCAGGCAGGATAAATCCAGGTATAGTCTGGAAACCCAGGTACTTGGACTGGGCAGAGCACCAGGCAGAGACTAGGGTTCCAGCCCTTGGGCATAGGTGAGTACCCAGCCCAGTCTAGGAGATCCCTGGCACAGGGTGCATGCCCATCACAGTCTAGAGGGCCTCCGGCAAGGGCTAAATGCCCAACACAGTCTAAGGGGGCTCTGGAAAGGGGTGAGCACCTAACTCAGTCTAACGTCCTAGCTCATCAGACAGTAGACTCATGAAAGCCCCATGGCCGAAGGTGGGAAGGCTGCCACCCCAGAGGTAAGGTGGTAGGGGAACACTGACTCCACTGTGAACCAGCCCATCGCCCTAACAGTGGCAGAATGTTCCGCCACTGGGTCAGTGGGGATCCAGCTGCAACATGCTGAACTGGACTCAGGAGACAACCCAGCCAGACCATCTGTCCCTGGGCCACTTCCGAACTTTCCCTTGAGGTGCAGAATCATAGAATATCAGGGTTGGAAGGGACCTCAGAAGGTCATCTAGTCCAACCTCCTGCTCAAAGCAGGACCAATCCCCATCTAAATCATCCCAGCCAAGGCTTTGTACCAAGCCTGACCTTAAAAACTTCTAAGGAAGGAGATTCCACCACCTCCCTAGTAAATGCATTCCAATGTTTCACCACTCTCCTAGTAAAAAAGTTTTTCCTAATATCCACCTAAACCTTGCACACTGCAACTTGAGACCATTACTGCTCGTTCTGTCATCCACTACCACTGAGAACAGTCTAGATCCATCCTCTTTGAAATCCCCTTTCATATAGTTAAAAGCAGCTATCAAATCCCCCCTCGTTCTTCTCTTCTGCAGACAAAACAATCTCAGTTCCCTCAGCCTCTCCTCATAAATCATGAGTTCCAGTCCCCTAATCATTTTTGTTGCCCCCTGCTGGATGCTTCCCAATTTTTCCACATCCTTCTTTTAGTGTTTGGCCCAAAACTGGACACAGTATTTCAGATGAGGCCTCACCAATGTTGAATAGACGGGAACGACCACGTCCCTCGGTCTGCTGACAATGCCCCTATTTATACAGCCTAAAATGCGATTAGCACACTGTTGACTCATATCCAGCTCATATCCTAGGTCCTTTTCTGCATAACTGCTGCCTAGCCATTCGGTCCCTAGTCTGTAGCGGTGCATGGGATTCTTCCATCCTAAGTGCAGGACTCTGCACGTGTCCTTGTTGAACCTTGTCAGATTTCCCAATCCTATAATTTGCAAAGGTCCCTCTGAATCCTATCCCTACCCTCCAGCATATCTTCCTCTCCTCCCAGTTTAGTGTCATCTGCAAACTTGCTGAGGTTGCAATCCACACCATCCTCCAGATCATTAACGAAAATATTGACCAAAACCGGCCCCAGGACTGACCCTTGGGGCATTCCGCTTGATATTGGCTGCCAACTAGACATGGAGCAATTGATCACTACCCATTGAGCCCGACAATCTAGCCAGCTTTCTATCCACCTTACCATCCATTCATCCAGCCCATACTTCTTTAACTTACTGGCAAGAATACTGTGAGAGACCATGTCAAAAGCTTTGCTAAAGTCAAGGAACAACATCTCCACTGCTTTCCCCTTATCCACAGAGCCAGTTATCTCGTCTTAGAAGGCAATTAGATTAGTCAGGCATGATTTGCCCTTGGAAAATCCATGTTGACTGTTCCTGATTACCTTTCGTTCCTCTAAGTGCTTCAGAATTGATTCCTTGAGGACCTGATCCATGATTTTTCCAGGGACTGAGGTGAGGCTGACTGGCCTATAGTTCCCAGGATCCTCCTTCTTCCATTTTTTAAAGATGGGCACTATATTAGGCTTTTTCCAGTCATCCAGGACCTCCCCCAATCGCCATGAGTTTTCAAAGATAATGGCCAATGGCTCTGCAATCACATCCGCCAACTCCTTTAGCACTCTCAGATGCAGCTCATCCGGCCCCATGGACCTGTTCTCATCTAGCTTTTCTAAATAGTCCTGAACCACTTCTTTCTTCACAGAGGGCTGGTCACCTCCTCCCCATGATGTGCTGCCCAGTGTAGCAGTCTGGGAACTGACCTTGTTCATGAAGACAGAGGCAAAAAAAGCATTGAGTGCCTTAGCTTTTTCCATATCCTCTGTCACTAGGTTGCCTCCCTTATTCAGTAAGGGGCCCACAGTTTCTTTGACTTTCTTCTTGTTGCTAACATACCTGAAGAAACCCTTCTTGTTACTGTTAACATCTCTTGCTACCTGCAACTCCAAGTGTGATTTGGCCTTCCTGATTTCACTCCTGCGTGCCTGAGCAATAATTTTATACCCTTCCCTGGTCATTTGTCCAATCTTCCACTTCTTTTAAGCTTCTTTTTTGTGTTTAAGATCTGCAAGGATTTCACTGTTAAGCCAAGCTGGTCGCCTGCCATATTTACTATTCTTTCTACACATTGGAATGGTTTGTCCCTGTAACCTCAATAAGGATTCTTTACAATACAGCCAGCTCTCCTGGACTCCTTTCCCCGTCATGTTATTCTTCCAGGGGATCCTGCCCATCAGTTTCCTCGGGTTGTCAAAGTCTGCTTTTCTGAAGCCTACGGTCCGTATTCTACTGCTCTCCTTTCTTCCTTGTGTCAGGATCCTGAACTCGACCATCTCATGGTCACTGCCTCCCAGGTTCTCATCCACTTTTGCTTTCCCTACTAATTCTTCCTGGTTTGGGAGCAGCAGGTCAAGAAGAGCTCTGTCCCTAGTTGGTTCCTCCAGCACTTGCACCAGGAAATTGTCCCCTACACTTTCCAAAAAAACTTCCTGGATTGTCTGTGCACTGCTGTATTGCTCTCCCAGCAGATATCGGAGTGATTGAAGTCTCCCATGAGAACCAGGTGAACACTGCAAACAGTAATCTCAGCCACTCCTCAGCATCTGGTAGGGTGTCTGGTAGCTTGGGTAGTTGTGATGAACCCCTGAGACAGCAGAAGTCCTCAATGGGCTCTGGCTTCAGCAGCAGAGTAAAAGTGTCTGCCTCCCCTGGTGGCTTTGGCTCACCTGGGCTACAGAACTAGCCTTTTCTACTTCCTGTTCCTGTCCCACCCTTCTTCAGGCATGGTGGGTGTGGCTTTCCTGGTTCCGCCCACCAGGGGGCCTCTGGCTGTCCTTTGCTGTCGATCTCTGAGGGAGGCCAGGCCTCTTTGCTACACCCACATACACAATCACAAATTCATTTGCAAATGGATTAATACCACAATGATATTTTCCATCTGTTATTTCTAAACAAAAATTCTGTGGTGGCAAGGTATTTTTGGTGCATTCATATCCAATCCCAGATTCTTCTACACTGGCTCCCAATTCTACTATCTCCCACCCCTGAGCCTCTTTTCATACCCATACCCTGTGGACCACAAGCTCAATCATTGTTTGATTAACGTGAAGTCCCAAGTCTATAATGGGGGGAAACCCATTTTATTTCTGCTTCTGACATTAGTAAAACAAATGCAGTGATTCTCCAGATCCTGTATCATAGGTAAAATTTACCATTGTAAATCACTCTATCTAGGTGGATTTTTTCCAAATACTGCTCCTAATTTCTAATGGAATTATCCCACTCATATCATCTCAAATCATGTACTTTAATACATCAGTAATCCACATCTGCAGTTGCATGCATGCCAGTGCCAAGGAAACATTACCCTGAAGGGCACCAACAGCCTGTAAGAGGCAGAGGTGGTCCTTTTCTTGGAATTGTTCCCATTCCTCTAAAACCTTTGCCATCCCATCATGTATGGAACTTAACTGATCTAAGATTACCCTTAAGGGCATATCTAAATTCTTTAGGTATTGCCCCATTGCATTCATTTCATTTGCAACCACTTCCTCATTTGTACTATTAATAACTCCTATCACCATTCCAATATGTCCCTTTTTCCCTGGTCCTTGAGGGGTCTGGGGACATCATGAAGATTAATGTAATTTTTTCCAGCATGCATGTAATAGCTGGACAAAGTTTTTGCAGAGGGGTTCTACTGTCAAGATGTTTGCTAAGGTGAGGTCCACAATAACCCCTTTCAGGGTGTGGGTTGGATTAATCACTAATTGCTTCTTTACATTGGTTTGAACCACATATGCCCCAACCACATTGATTACAGGTGGTTCCAAAATCTACACTTCTGTGTCTTTCGCTCCATGGAAATGGAGCTTGGAGGAGCCATTTCCCCATCATCATATTGGGTTGCATGTTAATATCTATTTTTACCAAGGCACCATTTAACCACTTTATTATTCAAACATCCTTTATCCCCATTGTAAGTTTCTTGAGAACCCAGGGCCTCCAAAGTGCAGACATTTCATCTAGTGTTTGGGGGTGAAAAGGATTGTTTCAGCCTAAAATGAATTGGCTTTTCCCCTGGTGCTGTCTGCTTGGGGATGTCAGTCCATAAATGAACACATTTGGGCTTACTGTAACTAAAAGAACAGTCTGTCAGTTCCCACCCAGTAACAACCCTAAACTTTTTTTTAAAAAAAAGGCAACTCAGGCTCAGATAGTTTGTTATTAGAGATGATTGAAGTTTTTCCAACAAGAAGTTTGTTTTAAAAATATCCTGTTTTCAGAAGCAAAAGATTTTTTGTGTGAAATTGTCAACATTAAGACAACTGACAGCATAGTATTTTATGTGTGAGTGTGTGCATGTTTGCAAGAAAGAGAAATTGAGAATGCTATTGAAAATAATGGATAATGTCTTTCTAGACTTTTAAGGGGAAAATATTGAAAATAAATTGGGAAAAAATTGAAAAACATGGAAAATGGGTTTGTTTTAAGCACTTAGAAATGAAAATGACTTTGACATTTCTGATTTTTTTTTGCAAAGATAGGTTCTTTATTTTTAGCTAGGTATAAAAGTTAAGACAATCCTTAAATACTTTTTTTGCAGTGTTGCAGTATTCAGGCTATTAGAGAGACAAAGTGGATGAGGTAATATCTTTTATTCAGCAAGACAAGCAGTCATGCTGCAAAGCCACATGAAACTTACTGGGTTCTTAATGGTGCTGCAGTCCCCAAGGTGTCTCTGGGACTTCTGGGAACATTCTTCCATAGTTGGGTTTTTATTATTGTTATTATTTTTTTTATTTTTGGCTGCAGTAAACTAATACATTCTATGATTCTTTACCAGTTAATTGTGAGACCTTGTCTGTCTTCTAGTTATATGAAGGAAATTGTGGAAAGGCACTGAAAGACTATCAGCATTGGGGTGATTTAGCCTGCATCCTCACTGCAGAGTGGGTGGGTTACCAGCCAGAGTGAAAGCAGTACCTATTCCCTAAACTTTCTGCCAGTTGTTCCAGTTAGCAAGGTTGAAAGCACTGTTGTGAAAGAGCATAAGAGAATAATAATGACCATACTGAGTTAGACCATAGGTCCATCTAGCCCAGTATCCTGTCTTCCGACAGTGGCCAATGCCAGGGGCCCCAGAGGCAATGAACAGAACAGGTAATCATCCAGTGATCCATCCCCTGTTGGGATTTGGCATAACTCATAGCTATCTTGTGCACTTAGCCCCCCCCCCCCCCCGCCCATAAGCTGGAAGCGAGGAACTACATAGGAATAATTAGGCCTTGCTTAGGCAGAGAGAACAAAAACAGCTGAAAACTGCAGTTTTACTGACTGGGATAGATAAAGTGAAAACAGATTCATGAGAATCTGGGGGGATATGTGGAAAACTGACCTTAACTTTGGTTGTCTCTATTTGTAAGAGCTTGACTGATTTTGTACAGGAGCATGGTAATGGTCTTTGGAAACCCGGAAGCTTTCTAGCCCCCAGGGTGTTCCTGCAGCTCTGTCGGCAGATCATAGTGATGATAAAAGATAAAGAGGTAGATCAGTTAAAGTCAAGAGTGGAAGACCTAGAGAAGAATAGGGTCAAGAAAGAAAAGGAAATAGAGGACTTAAAAGAAAGATACAATTGAGAAAGATAAAGGAAGGCAGTGCAGATTATGGTGATGCAGAAGCAGGTCTGTGATAGTGAGTGAGAGGGTAATATGGTGGAGCAGGAAGTATTTTACTTGAAACAGAAGACAATAGAGAGTGAAGGAACTGTTATATCAGCTCTGCTGCGATAAATGCAGCCATGTCAATTTAGCATGGCTGGTGAAGACAAGCTAAGTCAATGGCAGAGTGCTCTCCCATCAACATCTATACTCCACCTCCCTGAGAGGCAGAAGGTAAGTTGGTGGGAAAGTGTCTCCCATCGACATAGCGTGGTGTACACACCTCTGTAAAATGACCTGAATTATATAGACTTCAGTTACATAACCTATGTATCTTAAGTAAATTATGTAAACTTCATTTAAATAACTTACATAACTGAAGTGGTGTAATTTATGTTGATTTACAGCGTTAGTGTAGACCAGCCCTTAGAGCTTTACTAAAGGATTCCCAGGATAAGACCCAGGCAGATCATGTGGAATGTAAGAGACAAAGTTGTGCTCTTCGAGCCCTGTTGGGAGAGAAGAAGGTAATAGTGGCTGCAATTAGAGGAAGTCATAGTCTGGGAAGGGGAGATGGGTCAGAGAAGGACCTCAATTTATATCCTTCTTATGATTTTGAGAGAGATGAACCCCAAGAACTTCCAATTTCCCTTGCATCCTTCTGGGTATGTATGGTCCTTCCCTGTATGGTCTCTTGCTTGAAACACTGGAAGAATTGAGGCCCATATTAAACACCATGGTGAGGAAGACTGAATTGCAAAGGAGTGAGAGGGAAACAGAGGAGAGGGTGCAGATCAGATCCTTCACTCCTGAGCAGGTCAGAGCCACAGGGAAATCTGAGCCTGTTAAACTGGAGCACAGCTTTGGGATGGCTGGCAAGATTAGCTGGCACCCTGGGTCTCACACTGGTGGATGTGATGGCAACCCCCACTCTCCTCTTGAAGCCAGGATCAGGCCAGGGGTACAGGTTCCCAGATGCTTGCCCACAGAGCCATACATCTAGATTTGTTGTTGCTGTCTGTACTTTTTTCTTGGCTTAGTTTCTCTTCCTTCCTAAATTGTTCTCCACACACCCCCTCCTTACGCTTTTTCTTTCTCCACACATACCCTTTACTCCTCCCTCTCCCACTGCGTCTTTTTTTTGTGTGCTTTTTGTTTTAAAAGTTAAGGGTCAATGCCACAGCTGGAAGTATTTCTACTGTCCTTGAAGATGTGGTTGCAAAGCAATAGGAATGTTAATTCGGCTGTTGATCCTGATTCTTGCTGGGGAAAGAGTTTAGAGAAAAGTAGTAAATTAACAAAAGAAGGATTAGGACCAAAGATTGCTGAGGAGAAGGGTATGGCCAAAATGGGATCCATGGCTCCTTATGAAGCAACCCTGTTTAAAGCAATAGTCCTTCCAGATATGACCTTAAAGAAAGGTGAAGGCCAAAGGGGAGAAAGGAAAGATGGGGGACAGGCCCTACAAAGGTTGGAGCAGAACCCCTGATCCCTGGTGGGTGGAAATTTGGTGACGGCTCCTAAAGTATGAGCAAAAGGAAAAGACAGATGGCTTGCCCACCCCAGAACTTTAGTTAAGTCTGGATGAGGACAAAGGGAAGACCCTGAGGGCCACTTGTCCTTAAGGAGGCCAGGAGCCGTTATCTCCCCCATAGTGGCATTTTTGGACACTAATGGGTTGGAGGGAAAAGTTCACAGTTTATGTGGAGTTTGAAGTGGGGAGTTCAGACAGAATTTGTTAGATACAGGTTGTCATAAATATAAAGGGAAGGGTAAACACCTTTAAATCCGTCCTGGGCAGAGGAAAAAACCCTTTAACCTGTAAAGGGTTAAGACGCTAAGAAAACCTATCTGGCACTTGACCAAAATGACCAATGAGGAAACAAGATACCTTCAAAGCTGGGGAGGGGGGGGAAAGGGTTCTGTGTGTGTGTGAGTGTTTGTTGCTTTTGCCGGGACCAGAGCAGGAATGCAGGTCAGAACTCCTGTAAAGGGTTAATAAGCAATCTAGTTAGGTATGTATTAGATTCTGTTTTGCTTAAATGGCTGATAAAATAAGTTGTGCTGAATGCAATGTATATTCCTGTTTTTGTGGGGTTTTTTGTAACTTAAGGTTTTGCCTAGAGGGATTCTCTATGTTTTGAATCTGATTACCCTGTAAGGTATTTACCATCCTGATTTTAGAGATGATTCTTTTACTTTTTCTTCAATTAAAATTCTTCTTTTAAGAACCTGATTGCTTTTTCATTGTTCTTAAGATCCAAGGGTTTGGTTCTGTGTTCACGTATGCAAATAGGTGAGGATTTTTATCAAGCCTTCCCCAGGAAAAGGGGTGTAGGGTTTGGGAGGATTTTGGGGGGAAAGACTTTTCCAAGCAGGCTCTTTCCCTGTTATATATTTGTTAGACGCTTGGTGGTGGCAGCAATAAAGTCCAGGAGCAAAAGGTAAAATAGTTTGTACCTTGGGGATGTTTTGACCTAAGCTGGTAAAGATAAGCTTAGGGTTTTTTTCATGCAGGTCCCCACATCTGTACCCTAGAGTTCAGAGTGGGGAAGGAACCTTGACACAGGTGCAACTTATTCCTTGATGAGTACCTGTTTGAATCTCTGGCTGGAGTTAAGACCTTACAGAGATTTAATGAAGCAAAGGGCCTTGTTTCTTTTTGTAGAAGGATTTTGTATTGGTTGGGGAAAAAGAAAATAAAGGGCAATTTGACTTACTGGATTTGGGAGGAGACGAGATCCTGGAATTGATGTTTTTAAGGGAATTGAGGGTTCTGGTTGATTTTGCTAACAGAGTCTTGTGAGAAAAGCCTCCAGGAACATCCTAGGAACCAGTGGAGATTTCAGCAAGCATCTACTAGAAAGCATCCATTAAGGATCTGAAGAACTGAAGTGGCCCATGTGGTCCCCAGAAGTTCTAGCCATTGCAGAAAAACACCAGGATGTGTGGGCCAAGAATAAAGTAGAATGTGGTACAATTGATGCAGAAATCCTAGTCACAGGCCCCAATTCCCCAGCCCAGAAGCTGTATAGGTATCCAAATGAGGCAGAAGCCAGCCTGGAAGCAACAATTGATAGTTTTTAAGCCAAGGGGTTTTAGTGGAACAGTCAAGCCCTATTAATGCTGCCCTCTGGCTGGTCCTTAAAAGTGATAGCAGGACCTAGAGGCTAGTAGTTGATTTCCATCCCCTTAATGGGTAACTTCAACTATGGTCCCCATAGTGGATAAGTATCAGGTGGTGATGTGCAATGCACCTATTATTTGTCATGCCCAGGTAGTCAAGATGTAGGATGAGATGGGATGCCTGAAAGAGAGTGTGACTTCTTATGTGGGCGGTATCTTGGTTTGCTGTCAGACCAGGGAAGAAAATTTGGAGGTATTGGACAGCATGTTACAAACAAATCAGGAAATTGGGGTTACAGAAAGCCCAAGGAAAGCCCATTTGTGCTTCCAACAAGTAAATTACTTTGTAGTGACTGTGGGACATGAGGGACATTCCCCTGACCAACAGAGAGTGTAGTTGATTCTAAAACTCCCATCTCCCACAGATGTAACTGCTCTTAAATCCTTTCTGGGAATTGTTAATTTCTCCCTAGATCTAATTGAGGGGTTTTCAGAGAAGGGAGCCCCATTGCATGGATTGATAAAAGAAGAAGCAGAGTGTTACTGGGGGTCTCGATAGCAAAAAGCCATGGTCAAGTTAATATAGGCTTTGGTTCAGGCACCAACTTTACCATATCCTTAAGTGGGAGAGCCGTTTGTGCTGAAGCTGGCAACTACAGAGAGGTGGGCAGGAGCTGTACTGAGTCAGAACCATGGAACAGGGCTCTGCCATGGGGCCTATGCCTCCAAACCTTAAATTGAAGTAGAGAGGGGATTCATCCCCTTTTTGAAAGAAGGTTTTGACACTAGTTTGGGTTTTGCAGCATTGGTGGGATTGTCCACTGTGTTGCTGAATACTTCCCACTCTCCAGTAAAAGTCCTAAGCAAATTAGGGCTGATGAATTTGCTGATCCCCAGCAAAGCAGGTGCTCAAAGCACAGTTACAAATTCAATAGCCCTCGCTCGAGAAAGAAAGACTTGAATGGGTCTGAGTAAAAGTTAAATACGTTTAGCTTCAATGTTTAGCTATAATGCTATATAGGGAGGGGGAAAGTTTTAGGATGTTTCTAACATATACATCCATCATGTGGATTTTCTTGTTGACACCACTTATCCATCTCAACATTCTCATTTCTATGCAACTGTTAATTTGGTCAAGTTTCTCCGTTGTTGTCCAACTCTCAGTGCCATACATTAAAACTGGGCAGACCACTGTTTCACAGAATTCCCCTTTTAATCTAATGGGTATTGTGGCATTCTCAGTCTCACCAGCCTCAGCTGTTTTTAGCCTTGGCAAGACGGGCTTGGGTAAAACAGTCTCTCTTGGCTGCACAGGAGCAGTCCTTTCCTTCTCTCTGCCAGTCTTTTGGGGTTGTTTTTTTCTCCATTATGGGAGGGAATGCAGCCTCCCCTCCTGTTGAGGCTCATTGTCTTACTGCTCCTAACTTACTGGCAGCATGACTCACTCACTCACTCACTCACTCACTCACTCACTCCTTCCTTCCTTCCTTCCTTCCTTCCTTCCTTCTCTCCCTCCCTCCCTCTCTCTCTCTCTACCTCTCTCTCTCTCAACAGGGGAGGGTTTAAAAAGGTCTCAGGCAGCCCTTAGTTGGAATCAGCTGATCATAATTGAACTCGGGTAATTCCCTCCCAGCGGATCCTAATTGATCTCTGGTAACCCTCTTCTCAGGTGAACCTGATTGACATGCAGTCACCCATCCTCAGTTGATAGGGAGGAGGGCCTTTTAATTTTCTGGGACTGTTTTTTATCCCCTCCTTTCAGCTTTCTGTCCTTAGTTTATCACAGTATCTTCCTATCACATACTACACCAGTTATCTCTTTCCTTTTGAGAGAAGCATTTTTTTATTCTAGCTCTAATTTAATCCTTTTTTTCCCCAGATTCGGAAACCCAGATATTGAAACTTTGTGTTTTCAGTATTGTCTACCTTTGACAGACTGTACATCTGTAACACTATTGTAATAATCTTTGTACAAGGTATGCTTTGTAAGGTATTGTTTGAAAACTCATAATTTTCTGGTCATTATTGTGTTGGTAAAATGTGTGGCAACATATTATGTAAAGTTATAAGATTCAACTGTAAAGTGTTACTAAAACATGTTTCAAGTCTGAGGAGGAAAGGGGGCAGGCATGAAAAATCTACATCTAACCAAAGAAAAAATGTGGAGTTCCCAGCCACACAGTCTGCCTGTTGCCATGCTCTCAGCCGAAAATGCTTCTCAAAGGGAGAACAGGACTATACACAGAAGCGGCAGACACCCCAACATACCCCCTCCTCCTCTTTCACTCTCTAACTATCAATTCACTTCATTTCTGGGGGAAATCTGGGAATGGGAGTGTGTTGGGGTTACCCTTCAGTACATACACCTGGGGGAATTCTGTGCCACTGCGCAATCCAGAATTTGTGCAGAATTAATGTTTTGAGCAGAATTTCATTTTTCCCTTCAGAACTGGTGCTTCTGAGCCACCGGCTGCTACTAGACCCAGTAGAGCCTGGCTCTACAGCTCACAAATACAGGACACTGTCAGCAGGGAGGAGGATGGGGAGCATGAGCTGGAGGGTTCTGGGCAGCTGAAGTTCCCAACATGTCCTGAAGGAAGGAGGTGCTGTGCACTGTATGAAATTCTGTACAAGCCCAGGACCCAGTATCAGGTTGTTTCTCTTTCTGAATCCTTGTTCTCTGGGAGGCAGGGGATGTGGGTGTTTGGGCTGGGGGGCGTCCCAGGGCAGGGATCTGTGGGGGAGGGGATGTGGGTGTCTGAGATCAGAGGGATAGAGTTTTCCTCCAGGATGTGCCCGGCTGGCATTATGACACATCCAGACTGAGAGGCCCAACAAAAGCATAAAAGAGAAACAGGAATTGCGTGGTTGTAGGGGTTTCTTTAACTCTACTCCTATGGGAATCTTTTTTGTTGTCTGTATTGTGAAAGATATACTTGCTGACAAGTATTTTGAAATAAATTACCAAAATTATTGAAACTGGTATGATAAAATAGTGTTATTTTGGCACATAAAATATGCAGAATTTTAAAATATTTGAACAAAATTTTTTGGCATGCATTTTTAATTTTTTGGTGTAGATGTATAATTCAGCCTAGGTGTGACTGACAGCCTGTGGATACACACAGACCAAGACTGGAGTGACTTATATGCTGAGGGCTGTTTGTGAGAGGTTACAGAGCAGGGTGGCACAGCTATTCACTAGTTTAGATTGTACCTTGGGTATGTCACACTTCCCATCTAGTTTCAAGGACAAATGTGCAGTGGTCATATCATTGAAATTACCATATACTCTGTTTTTCTTCTGGTTATTTTGAGCCTGTCTCTCCAACACATCTCTCCATTTATCAGTATCCTCTTCTAGACTATCGTTCTCCTCACTGCATAGAATGTTATCTGAAAACTGCATGCATCAACGTGCCTCCTTCTCTATGTTCTTCTGAGGATATTCAAGACAAGGACAAAGGATGAACAAACAGCACTGTCTTTCCAAATGTATTCATTATTTGGAATTATATTTTCATTCAATCAGTGAGAGTACTTGCAAACATGAATTCAAAATTCACTGGCCACGAATATTCTATAACAATAGCTTGACATAAGTGGTTTCTCTGAATATCCCTTCTAATAAACTCATTGACTATTTGCAGAAATCCAGGACAAAAGAGGCCCAACATATGTTAAACAGTTTTGTGTAAATATTCAATTAATATCATGGATTTTTTTCAGTTTTTCCCAGCACTAAATATTAATATGAAGTTGTATGATGTGACCGGGCTTTGGTTATTTCGCCTTCATCTGCTAGTGAAAGCCACTTTCATCACTTTTTTGTTTGTTTGTTTTTGTTTTGTGTGAGTACTGGCCTAAGATTTCTGTCTGGTCTTTAAGTAGAATTAGTGGACAATTTTGAATTTTAAACATTTTAATACTTATTGCAACTAGAGCTAATATTTATGACATTTGATACAACTAGCCCTCATTAGACATCCAAACACCTCCCCAACGTTGGGGTTTTCAGAATATGTTTTTGAATTTTCAGGCTTGTGCTCCTACTTTTTACTCATAGTTCCAGTGATAAAGCCTTGTTTTGGGGGGGGTTCTGTCATGCACATGTAGAGAGCAGCTTACTTGAACACTCTTACCTAAATATAATATAGAAAGAGCACATTTTAAACAAAGAAAAAATGATATTCCTATATAACCTTATTTATTTTTTAATCTGAAGCTGGTTCAGACGTTGTCAATTTCACTCAGTAATGATTAAGAAGCAAAATTATCCCATTATACAATCAACGTATAACAGATTCCAAGAATATATTATACTAGGCAATGAGATATGCCAAAGCCATAGATGGTTGTCACAGTAATATTCTTTTTTAAACCACATTTCACATATAATTAATTGTAGTTGTGTAATATGACACTGGGTAGGGGGAGGTATATAGGGAGAGAGTGAATACATTTGCCCACATTTTTAAGCCCAAAGCATGAAATCTATAATTTACTAGAGCTGGACAAAATTATCCTAATGATTTTCTCCCCACAGAGTAATAGCTTTTTTAAAGTAAATTATTTTCTTCAAATTGTCTTTCTTTGAAATATTTAATATTTTTATGTTTTTAACAATTTCTAATCATTTCTCATACTTGGTTGTTTTCCTTTTGTTCTTATCATTTTTGAAAATTGTAATTTTTAGTTGAAAATGACTAGAAGGAAAAGGAAAGATAAGGAGAAGAAAAAAAAAACAGAAAAGAAAAATAAGCAAAGTTTATTATACCAAAACAGTCACAAAAAAGTGTGTGTGGGGGGGAGGTCAGTTTTGAACCCTGCAAAATGAAAACAACTTCAGAGGACATTTTTAATTGAATTGTTTTTCTATTTTTCAACCATTGCTGTGAATGTCTTACATACCAATATGATTAATGGGCAAAAACAGTGTGTGACTTGGCCTTGAAAATCAAGCACACAGACAGCATTGTTACAACCACTATATAACATATATACTCTAGCTAGGGGCATGTGGAAAAAGTAATCTGAAGTCACTGAAGACTTTACGCTCCTCAGAACGCCACATATTCTCCATAGGAAGGGGACTGTAGTATTGTAGAAGGCGCAGGGTGCATGGGCCTGTAATGCTCAGGGAGTACCAAACTCAGCAAATCAACCTTTTCCTTTTAATGTCAGATCATCAAAAAAGAGGGTCTTTTTCACTCAATTCCATGGGTTTCTCCATCTTTGTCATGGGCTCTGTGCTGGCATAGGTCACTGTTTTCTACCACATTTGAGAGGGTTTAGAAGCAATGGAGAGGAATTTGATGATGCTCTGATAGTATCACCAGAACATCTTTTCTCTGGCCACACAGATTCCTTCCCAAAATGGTCTCTCTAAACATAGAGATCCAGTCATGTGTTGGCCCCATGAGAAGATTCTCCAGGGCTGCCGGGGAGATGAAACAGACAGTCAAGCTGCCACTTCCCCTTCCCATTAACTCAGGAGCCTTTTGGCGTCCTTTTCCTTTATTTTTCTTCCATCTGTGTCACACAGTTGAAGGGAAAATAAGGTCAATTGTTGCAGAATGCCTGTGGAGCTTGACAGAACATCTGTCAGGGTTCCTTCCCCACTCTGAACTCTAGGGTACAGATGTGGGGACCTGCATGAAAGACTCCCTAAGCTTATTCTTACCAGCTTAGGTTAAAAACTTCCCCAAGGTACAACCTTTGCCTTGTCCTTGAACTGTATGCTGCCACCACCAAGCATTTTAAACAAAGAACAGGTAAAGAGACCAGTTGGAGACATCTTCCCCTCCAAAATACACCCCCCCCAAGCCCTACACACCCCTTTTTCTGGGGAGGCTTGAGAATAATATCCTAACCAATAGGTTACAAAATCATCAAAGACCCAAACCCCTGGATCTTGGAACAATGGAGAAATCAATCAGGTTCTTAAAAGAAGATTTTATTTAAAAAAAGAAAGGTAAAAATCATCTCTGTAAAATCAGGATGGAAAATACTTTACAGGGTATTCAGATTCAAAACACAGAGGATCCCCCTTTGGGCAAAACCTTAAAGTTACAAAAAACAGGAATAAACATCCCTCTTAACACAGGGAAAATTCACATAAAACAAAAGATAAACTAATCTGCCTTGCTTGGCTTACCTATTCTGGTTGCAATATTGGAGACTTGGATTAGGATGGGTTGGACAAGATGGATTTCTGTCTGGCCTATCTCAGTCCCAAGAGATTTTGTTTACAACACCGTAAACAAAGAGCACAAAACAAAAACCTTCCCCCCAGCCAAGATTTGAATATTGTTCCCTTGTTGGTCCTTTGGGTCAGGTGCCAGCCAGGTTAGCTGAGCTTCTTAACCCTTTACAGGTAAGAGGATGTTGTCTCTGACCAGGAGGGATTTTATAGCACTGTATCCAAAAAGGTGGTTACCCTTCCCTTTATATATCTGACAACATCTTCTGAGGAATTAGGAATTAGGCTATGTCTGAGGAATTAGGTTAGGTTAACTGTAGTCAGGAGTAGACATGACCTAAAAACAGCTTTTAAAAATGCATTCTGCAGATTGAGGTTCTGCATAAAGTTTACATAATGCTATCATATTTGAAATAAGTACTATTACCTTTTGACTTCTGAAAATAAAGGCTTTGGTTATAATGTAAGAACACTCAGTTCAAAAGGATTTCTCTAAAGCAGTTAAAAATTCTGTTAGAATGCTGCAAAGTTTTCTGTGACATGTCAAAAGGTCAACTCTTTGAAACAACCTTTTCCTAACGATTTTAGCAGTGCTACCACTAACCCCTCCCCCTCATGAGTTTTGAGACTCTCAGAACTGGCAAGCAATCCATTTCTAAAAATAGGCACTTATTTAAAAAGTTGAATTTTTGAAAGTTGAATTAATTTCTGATCAGGTTACCCATTTTTAACCATTTTCTTTCAAATGAGTTGCAAAAAAAATTCAACATGCATTCTAATTCTTCTGAGCTCAAATGGCCTTGTTGTAACCAATAAAAAATAGCAATCTTTCCTGACTGACTTTTAAGAATTGTATACGATTTGACCACTGGACCTGTTACCGGTATAAAGGATGAAAGTTTCTCCTGTACAGAGGGCCAATAGAAAGCTTATGCACAACATAAGACTTGCATAAGCATTCAGAATTGGGCTTTAAGGGTATTTATGTGATGTATCGATCTTGTGCTGGTCCTCTCATAGGAATAAATTTTACCGGTAGTGCCCAAATCTACAGACACTTGCAGGCCGTAACAAAATAAAGCTCATAAGCAAAGCTAGTTGGAATTTGTTATTCAAAACATTTGTTGATGAAAAATGGCTTTTTCATCGCAATTTCCTCAGAAAATAGCCATTTTTTGATTGTTTTCCTGTCTATCATTAAAAATCCAAAACTAATTTTCAGGTTTTGGCTGTACAAAACATAGAATCATAGAATCATAGAATATCAGGGTTGGAAGGGACCCCAGAAGGTCATCTAGTCCAACCCCCTGCTCAAAGCAGGACCAAGTCCCAGTTAAATCATCCCAGCCAGGGCTTTGTCAAGCCTGACCTTAAAAACCTCTAAGGAAGGAGATTCTACCACCTCCCTAGGTAACGCATTCCAGTGTTTCACCACCCTCTTAGTGAAAAAGTTTTTCCTAATATCCAATCTAAACCTCCCCCATTGCAACTTGAGACCATTACTCCTCGTTCTGTCATCTGCTACCATTGAGAACAGTCTAGAGCCATCCTCTTTGAAACCCCCTTTCAGGTAGTTGAAAGCAGCTATCAAATCCCCCCTCATTCTTCTCTTCTGCAGACTAAACAATCCCAGCTCCCTCAGCCTCTCCTTATAAGTCATGTGCTCTAGACCCCTAATCATTTTCGTTGCCCTTCGTTGTACTCTTTCCAATTTATCCACATCCTTCCTGTAGTGTGGGGCCCAAAACTGGACACAGTACTCCAGATGAGGCCTCACCAGTGTCGAATAGAGGGGAACGATCACGTCCCTCGATCTGCTCGCTATGCCCCTACTTATACATCCCAAAATGCCATTGGCCTTCTTGGCAACAAGGGCACACTGCTGACTCATATCCAGCTTCTCGTCCACTGTCACCCCTAGGTCCTTTTCCGCAGAACTGCTGCCGAGCCATTCGGTCCCTAGTCTGTAGCGGTGCATTGGATTCTTCCATCCTAAGTGCAGGACCCTGCACTTATCCTTATTGAACCTCATTAGATTTCTTTTGGCCCAATCCTCCAATTTGTCTAGGTCCTTCTGTATCCTATCCCTCCCCTCCAGCGTATCTACCACTCCTCCCAGTTTAGTATCATCCGCAAATTTGCTGAGAGTGCAATCCACACCATCCTCCAGATCATTTATGAAGATATTGAACAAAACGGGCCCCAGGACCGACCCCTGGGGCACTCCACTTGACACCGGCTGCCAACTAGACATGGAGCCATTGATCACTACCCGTTGAGCCCGACAATCTAGCCAACTTTCTACCCACCTTATAGTGCATTCATCCAGCCCATACCTCCTTAACTTGCTGACAAGAATGCTGTGGGAGACCGTGTCAAAAGCTTTGCTAAAGTCAAGAAACAATACATCCACTGCTTTCCCTTCATCCACAGAACCAGTAATCTCATCATAAAAGGCGATTAGATTAGTCAGGCATGACCTTCCCTTGGTGAATCCATGCTGACTGTTCCTGATCACTTTCCTCTCCTCTAAGTGCTTCAGGATTGATTCTTTGAGGACCTGCTCCATGATTTTTCCAGGGACTGAGGTGAGGCTGACTGGCCTGTAGTTCCCAGGATCCTCCTTCTTCCCTTTTTTAAAGATGGGCACTACATTAGCCTTTTTCCAGTCATCCGGGACTTCCCCCGTTCGCCACGAGTTTTCAAAGATAAACAAAGACAAAGACAAAAAGACAAAGACAAACAAAAATTAATCTGAAAAACAATTTTATTCAGTTGGGCAGTTTTAAATATTTCAATAAAACAAAACCTTTTGAAGAGAAATTCCAAATTCCAAAATGAAAACATTGATGTTATTGAATTATTTTTTTGCACAAACAAGAAACGTTTCCCAACCAGTTCAACTCAGAAGTAAGACAGATTACAAAGTCCTGAAGGCATGGATGTATTTCATTCCTCTATAGAGACTCCTTACCGCACTATGGTATTAGTTATAAATCTTAATAAGTGTCTCAGTTCAGAAAAGCAGCCCTCTCCATGAAACCATTTAAGCATGTGTTTAACATTAAACTTATGCTTACATCTCATTGAATTCAATGGAACTTAAGCATGTGCTTAAAACTAAGCATGTGGCTAAATGTTTTCTTGAACAGGGATGGACTGAAACATGTACAAGTCCTTTGCTGAATTGTGTCCAACAATTTGTCAAACCTGTCAAGGTTCCTTCCCCACTCTGAACTCTAGCGTACAAATGTGGGGACCTGCATGAAAAAACCCCTATGCTTATTTTTATCAGTTGAGGTTAAAACTTCCCCAAGGTACAAACTATTTTACCTTTTGCCCTTGGACTTTATTGCTGCCACCACCAAGCATCTAACAAACATATAACAGGGAAAGAGCCCGTTTGGAAACGGCTTTCGCCAAAAATCCTCCCAAACCCTACACCCCCCTTTCCTGGGGAAGGCTTGATAAAAATCCTCACCAATTTGCATACATGAACACAGAACCAAACTCTTGGATCTTAAGAACATTGAAAAAGCAATCAGGTTCTTAAAAGAAGAAATTTAATTGACGAACAAGTAAAAGAATCACCTCTGTAAAATCAGGAATGTAAATACCTTACAGGGTAATCAGATTCAAAACATAGAGAATCTCTCTAGGCAAAACCTTAAATTACAAAAAGACACAAAAACAGGAATATACATTCCATTCAGCAGAGCTTATTTTATCAGCCATTTAAGCAAAACAGAATCTAACGCATATCTAGCTAGATTACTTATTAAGTTCTAAGACTCCATTCCTTTTCTGTTCCTGGCAAAAAAAAACAACAACACACAGACAGAGAGAACCTTTGTTTCTTCCCCCCCTCCAGCTTTGAAAGTATCTTGTCTCCTCATTGGTCATTTTGGTCAGGTGCCAGCGAGGTTATCCTAGCTTCTTAACCCTTTACAGGTGAAAGGATTTTTCCTCTGGCCATGAGGGATTTTAAAGGTGTTTACCCTTCCCTTTATATTTATGACAAAACCATTACAGTAAAAGGACATGTTTATAAAGAATTCAATCCAATGTTTAAATTGCAAATTCAGTTTTCCATGATTATACTTTTGAATGTTCAGTTTCCACATCAACAGAAAATATTCTATTTGTGAGTGCAAATTGTATGTGTACAATGCCTTCCAGATTGTGTTTCAACTACCTGATTACCCTGTGTGAAAATGTGGGGTTTTTTTCTTTCACAAAACTATGTTTTTTTCATGCATTGAGTGAAGACATGTGTCTGGTATTTTACAGACTGCTTTCAAAAAAATTAATCAGATATCATTTTGCTCTTGCTTTGACATATGTAATTCTGAATTGAGAAGTAATGTATTATGCTGTATCACTCCAGATAAAGAATTAAATAATTATTTTGGACCAAATTCAAGGAAGTATAAATGCCAGTGTACATGATCAATAAAAAGGTGTGCATATGAATGAGTAACCTTAATACTAGAAATGGGCAGGAGAGCTTGGTTTTGGCAGAAAACCTCTAGTCTCTAAATTCCTTTTCATCCTATAATCTCTCCTATTTTCCCACTAAGCAGGTTACCGATATGTAACTAGTATCATTTTATTATGCTGCGTTTGAGTATGTCTTTTTTGTCCGTCAGTGAATTTTGATAATATTTCATATCTACTAAATTCAACAAATTATATTGTTCCAGGGGTGTTGTGCAGACTTGTTAGTGTGTGCAACTCTGTGAAAGATTTCAAACACTCTGAAAGTGTTATGCACTATTGTTATTATAATTACTATAGTGTATGTCCTTTTCCAGTGAACGTGTTTCCAGATGTAAATGCACTATTGAACAGCTGCATCAAATCATTGACCTGTGGAGTAAAATATCGGTATTTATCTTTGATGAAAATGTGCAGATATGAACACTTTTATCTATTTAGATTCTTATTGTGACATCCATTGTCATAGTGTTTAAGCACTTCCCAAGAATAAGTGCAAGTTATATTTCTCTCTTCCTTCCCAACGACCAGGAAGCAATCTACATGGAGTGTGATATTTTAAATTTTGTATAAAAGTGAGTGTGTTGGTGTGTGTCAGAGTTCTAGTATGTGAAAGCACAAACAGAGAGTTGTGTTTTGCCTTTAGTTCTTAATATTGTGGAGTTGTTGTTAGTCACTTTCATTTCCTCTGGTAGTGATTTTCAGCCTGACTGCTGTGAAGGTTCTGTCTCCTGCCGTCATGAGTCTCAATAGCTGGTTCACAAATGCAGGTTGATCTTGCAAATGAGACCTTAAATGCACACAGTAGCAGCTAGTGTAGCATGTTTTACATGCCTCTAGTTTGCTCATCCATATTACTTAATATGCTTTTTCTTCATATTCCCTCAGTTTCACTTGTAAATGTATTATCCAATTTTCTCAATAATGTGCAACTTAACTATCTCTTGTTTTTAGCACATTGCTGCAGGACAGTGTGCAACTCATGACATACAATGCAATATCTTCCTATTTGTAAGGCTGTAAGAAAATAGCAGGCTACAACTTTCAATGCTCACCACACATTTTTTGCAGTGCACAACTCAAATACGATGTGGCCATGGCTGCCTTTCTGTCATGACAGAGGGGCGGCTGGGAATAATTTCAGTGAGTGCAGTTGTTATCCGGTGTTATCTACACACAGTGGAGACAAAGGCGGAAAGGAGGAGGATTAGGCTATAACCTTCTTATGATTGGAGATGAGCTTCTTGGGGAGCTCACCCTGCTGGCTGCTCAGATCCACGCCCAGCTCCAGTCCCTGCACTCAGCCTGCTGGCACTGGCCTTGAACTTCACACAGGTGCAGTTCTGCCTCCACTGGATGGCATGAGCTGAGCCCACCTAGCAGCAGCAGCTCCCTCATGACTTCAAGGACTGGCCTTTCACAGCCACCAGTGAGTGGGGATAGGAATTGTGCCTCCTGAATGGCAGAAGGCTGGAACAGGGGATTTCCATCAGTACCATCTCCCCAGAGGGCCTCCAGTGGTTTCTGAGTTGGGTTGGTTCTAGGGTGCAGGGGCTTGGGGCCCCCACCATACTCTGAGGACTGCAGGAATGGAGGCAGGGGTGGTAGTTGAGCCCTGTTGGAGGACCCTGCTCCCAATTTGACATCTAGTCAGTTACAAAAGAATTTAGGTCCTGCACCCCTGCAGTCACTCACATACACCTGCATCCTTCACACCTCTGCCCTGAAAACAGAGTATGGTACTTGAACTGACTTCACCAAAATACAACTTTAACAACTGTGGCTGCAACTTTTGAACCAAAAATCTCACAATTTTCTTATAGGCTTACCTATTTAACTGTTCTGTAACTAGTGATATTAAAACCCAGAAGTAGGAGCAAGGTTTATTTGCCTATCTCGTAGACTTACACAAACTACAGATGGGCTTGAAATTCAGAATCTGAGAAATCTTGATGCACTGTTATTTTTCCATTGATATCAAACCAGCACTCAAAAGATATCTATGAGAAGAAGAAATGTATCTGGATGGCAGCTATTAATTGCAAGCCCAAGTAAAGAACCTCCCTTTAGGCAAGTATTAAGTGGATTGATATTGATATTTTTAGGAACAGAAGACATATCATAGGAATGGGATTCAAGGATCAAAACTCTGAGTTAATTGCAGCCAGAGATAAAACAAGGAAAGATACAGAACGAATGGCACTAAAGTGGATTCTGATGAAAAAGTAACCAGAACATGAAAAAGCCATTGCAGCATGTCTCAACGGCATCAGCAGCCATGTTTTAACATTCTATCTTAAGAAGCTGGTAGGACCCAATGGCCCAAAGGGCTTAGGCATCTTAGTTCTAGATTTAAGTACCGCTGAGCTCTACACATGCTCCCCACCATGGTTACCACTTAACCTGTTGGTGCCTAAATTCACTGAGTTGCTAGATCTTTGCTATAAAATTCCAAGGCATCAAAGTTTCTGACTCTGGGCATGCACACAATGCTTCACTCTAGAAGTCCAGATGCCTATCTCACACCTAAGCCTTGCCTGGATCCTCAAATCACATGAAGATAGGTATTCTCCTCATACTCTCATGCCTACTGGATCAGGTCCAATTCAGAATTCAGCCAGTGGTGGTGCTGCTGCTGCCACCTCCCTATAACTTTTATCTGAGGGGTTAGAGCCCTCACCCAAGATGTGGGATTCCCAGATTCATTTCCCCCCTCTGCCTGATGAGGAGACAAGATTTCAAGAGGAGTCTCCGACCTCTCAGAAAAGCGCTCTAACCACTGGGCTCCCTCAGTCTCTGCTATTGAAGCTATTTCAATGTGGATGAATCATCAAATAGTCATGGGGGGTGGGGAGAAGAGAGAGAGAGGATTTCAACAGGGATTTTTCAATCTCTCTCTCTGTGTCCTCTTTCATCTTCAACAACAGATCCTGAGGGAGCACTGTATCAGACTATCCCCCGACTCAGTGGTAAGAGCCCTCTCTCAAGTGGTTAGAGACCACTGTTGAAATCCTCTCTCCCCATCAGGCAGAAGGAATAATTGAGTTTGATTCTCCCACATCCTGGATAAGTTTTCTAGCCACTGCTCTAAAAGTTGAGAGGCACCTCCTTTGATGTTTCTTGCAAGAAAGGCATAGGCACCTGTCTCCTGACTCAGTTCCCCACTATGAATCACAAGCAGACAGGCACCTCCCTGCACCTTGGATTTAGGCACCTAATGCCATGGAAGGAACAGGTTTTAGGACACACTCTTCCCCTAAACATCTTGCATTGGCTAGCTTAGGCAGCTCCCTACCAGCTTGCTGACATTTGTGGATCCCATTTTTGGGTGTTTGTCTCTCCCTGTTCATTGTATAGGGATCATAGGTACCTAACCCAGGGTTTGTGAATTCCAGTCATTTTTAGGCACCTTGTTACAACTCCTATTTCCTTTTGTGAATCTGGCCAAAGTGTGTAGCTTGAGACCTCCTTTCCCATTTACAAAAGCTATACCCATTGTTTTGACACAAAAGTCTTGTTTCCTTGATGTACAGATAAGTTGCAGAGTGCTTTCCCCCTGAAATGGTCTATGCTTTTGAATGAGAGGGGATGGACTATTTGCCATAGAAAGAGAGCTCAGATGACAGGGCTGGTAAAACAGGGCAAACTATGATTCAACAAATTAATGTGCACATGCAACAGCAGCAGTTGAGACAGTCACTTCCGTTTACTGGCTACTAGGGATACTCATTTACAGTTGATAAAGTATGGTGGACAGAACATCCTAAATGAAAGAGTAAATAAAATAAACTGATTCCAGAGAAAATGAGGCCACCCAGAACCACCATGCAAAAATAAAATCTTATGCATTTGAACATAAACTGAATACAAATCTGTACATATCAACACAATGCATATTGAGAGAAATATAAGAACAAGAGTTTAAGCTGGTAGTTGCACCATAAAGCTACTCTCTCTCCTCAATTTCATGATAGTTAAAAATGCCCATGCATCATGTTCTGTCAGGAGAAAGAACCGATGATCTGGTGGCCAATTTTTTTAAGGCTAAAAATCCGTTGAGAGTTAGATGCCTAGGCACCTAGTGGGATTTTCAGAAATGCTCAACTGAATCTTTAGACACCTGAAGCCCTTTAAAAATCTGGTCATAGGGAACTTTTGTAATATAAGTCTCATTGCAGGTCACTCTTGAAAACAAGTTTTAGGCTCTTTAGTCTCTGAGGCACTTTTGAAAATTTTACCCACACTTTTTCTGGTTTCATGGACACAGTCTTTGTCTTTCAGTAACAGATAATCTGTCACAACATGTCAGTTTTTAGTAAATATACAAGATGCTTCAGGTGCTGTTTGAAACAGTTTTGAATTGTTTTACAAAACTGCTTTTGGTAATAGCTCTGCTGCTAGTGCTGTCAGCACGTGTTAATGGCTATTTGCCATGTTTTGAAGGCTGAAGTTGTTCTTTTGCTTAGAAATTAGATTTATTTCTTTACTTGGAAAAAACAAAACAAAAATCTTTACTTGTGTCACTGGTGCCATCAAATAATAAAACTGGACAGAGTGGACACATCAAAAGGTGGAAATTATCCTTTGGTGGAAATGAGATATAATCATAGAACTGTAGGACTGGAAAGAGATATTTATTGGCTATCTAGTGAGGTAGAATAAATTATATCTAGACTATCTCTTTCAAGGGTTGTCTAACCTGTTATAAAAACCTTCAGTTATGGGGATTGCACAACCTCCCTTGGTAAACTGTCCCAGTGCTTAACTATCCTTTATAGTTAGAAAAGTTTCCTAATATCTAACCTAAATCTCCCTTGCTGCAGATTAAGCCAATTACTTCCTGACATATCTTTTGTGGACATGGGACTTGAGGAGCAATTGGTTACCATCATCTTTGTAACAGCTGTTAATATATTAAAAGATTATTATGTCCCTTCATTCTCTTTTTTAGACTAAACATGATTAGTTTTTCAACCTCTCCTGATAGGTCAGGTTTTCTAATCCACTCACCACTTTTGTTGCTTTCCTCTGGATTCTCTCCAACTTCTCCACATCTTTCTTAAAGTGTTGTGTCCAAAACTGGACACATTACTCTAGTTGAGGCCTCATCAGTAAGATGTAGAGCAGAACAATTACCTTCTGTGTCTTACATATGACACTCCTGTTAATACACCCCAGAATATTAGTCTTTTTTTGCAACTACATCATATTATTGTCTCATAATCAATTTGTGATACATTGTAACCCCCAGATCCTTTTCAGCAGGACTACCACTTAGCCAGTAATTTCCCATTTTGTAGTTGTACATTTGATTTTTCAGTTCTAAGTGTAGTTCTTTCCACTTGCTTTATTGAATTTCATCTTGTTAATTTCAGACAAATTTATCAAGATCATTTTGATTTCTAAGGTTCTTGAAAGTGCTGGCAATCCCTCCCAACTTGTTTTCATCTTCAGATATTATAAGCACTCTCTCTAGTGTATTTTCCAAGTCATTAATTAAAATATTGAATAATAAAGGACTCAGGAGAGACTCTTTCAGCACCTCACTAGATATGTCCTCCCAGTTGGAGAGCAAATCATTGATAACTACTCTTTGAGTATGGTTTTTCAACCAGTTGTTCATCCACTTTACAGTAATCTCACCTAGACCGTATTTCTGTAGTTTTCTTATGAGATATCATGTGTGACTGTGTCAAAGCCTTACTAAATCAAGATAAGTCAAATTTACTTCTGATGTTGGATGTTTCTGCTGGATACCTGTCCTTCCTCCACCCCATTCATACACGCACACACTTAAAAGTCACACGGACTTCTGTGCTTGTGGGCATCATTTTTTTCATATTTTTCATTACTGTATTATTGACAAGAATTATTCACACACAGTAATTCATTGCAAAGGTTCCAGGAGACTGGACACATGCTTGGAGACAGAAACCTTGTTTTATTCCTGACTCTTCTGCTGACTTATTGCACAATTTTGGGCAAATCATTTAATTGCTATGTAACTCAGTTGCCCTAAATATAAGGTGGTGATGAACTTAGAATCATAGAATCATAGAATATCAGGGTTGGAAGGGACCCCAGAAGGTCATCTAGTCCAACCCCCTGCTCAAAGCAGGACCAAGTCCCAGTTAAATCATCCCAGCCAGGGCTTTGTCGAGCCTGACCTTAAAAACCTCTAAGAAAGGAGATTCTACCACCTCCCTAGGTAACGCATTCCAGTGTTTCACCACCCTCTTAGTGAAAAAGTTTTTCCTAATATCCAATCTAAACCTCCCCCATTGCAACTTGAGACCATTACTCCTCGTTCTGTCATCTGCTACCATTGAGAACAGTCTAGAGCCATCCTCTTTGAAACCCCCTTTCAGGTAGTTGAAAGCAGCTATCAAATCCCCCCTCATTCTTCTCTTCTGCAGACTAAACAATCCCAGCTCCCTCAGCCTCTCCTCATAAGTCATGTGCTCTAGACCCCTAATCATTTTCGTTGCCCTTCGTTGTACTCTTTCCAATTTATCCACATCCTTCCTGTAGTGTGGGGCCCAAAACTGGACACAGTACTCCAGATGAGGCCTCACCAGTGTCGAATAGAGGGGAACGATCACGTCCCTCGATCTGCTCGCTATGCCCCTACTTATACATCCCAAAATGCCATTGGCCTTCTTGGCAACAAGGGCACACTGCTGACTCATATCCAGCTTCTCGTCCACTGTCACCCCTAGGTCCTTTTCCGCAGAACTGCTGCCGAGCCATTCGGTCCCTAGTCTGTAGCGGTGCATTGGATTCTTCCATCCTAAGTGCAGGACCCTGCACTTATCCTTATTGAACCTCATTAGATTTCTTTTGGCCCAATCCTCCAATTTGTCTAGGTCCTTCTGTATCCTATCCCTCCCCTCCAGCGTATCTACCACTCCTCCCAGTTTAGTATCATCTGCAAATTTGCTGAGAGTGCAATCCACACCATCCTCCAGATCATTCATGAAGATATTGAACAAAACGGGCCCCAGGACCGACCCCTGGGGCACTCCACTTGACACCGGCTGCCAACTAGACATGGAGCCATTGATCACTACCCGTTGAGCCCGACAATCTAGCCAGCTTTCTACCCACCTTATAGTGCATTCATCCAGCCCATACTTCCTTAACTTGCTGACAAGAATGCTGTGGGAGACCGTGTCAAAAGCTTTGCTAAAGTCAAGAAACAATACATCCACTGCTTTCCCTTCATCCACAGAACCAGTAATCTCATCATAAAAGGCGATTAGATTAGTCAGGCATGACCTTCCCTTGGTGAATCCATGCTGACTGTTCCTGATCACTTTCCTCTCCTCTAAGTGCTTCAGGATTGATTCTTTGAGGACCTGCTCCATGATTTTTCCAGGGACTGAAGTGAGGCTGACCGGCCTGTAGTTCCCAGGATCCTCCTTCTTCCCTTTTTTAAAGATGGGCACGACATTAGCCTTTTTCCAGTCATCCGGGACTTCCCCCGTTCGCCACGAGTTTTCAAAGATAATGGCCAAGGGCTCTGCAATCACAGCCGCCAATTCCTTCAGCACTCTCGGATGCAATTCGTCCGGCCCCATGGACTTGTGCATGTCCAGCTTTTCTAAATAGTCCCTAACCACCTCTATCTCTACAGAGGGCTGGCCATCTCTTCCCCATTTTGTGTTGCCCAACACAGCAGTCTGGGAGCTGACCTTGTTAGTGAAAACAGAGGCAAAAAAAGCATTGAGTACATTAGCTTTTTCCACATCCTCTGTCACTAGCTTGCCTCCCTCATTCAGTAAGGGGCCCACACTTTCCTTGGCTTTCTTCTTGTTGCCAACATACCTGAAGAAACCCTTCTTGTTACTCTTGACATCTCTTGCTAGCTGCAGCTCCAGGTGCGATTTGGCCCTCCTGATATCTTTCCTACATGCCCGAGCAATATTTTTATACTCTTCCCTGGTCATATGTCCAACCTTCCACTTCTTGTAAGCTTCTTTTTTATGTTTAAGATCCGCTAGGATTTCACCATTAAGCCAAGCTGGTCGCCTGCCATATTTACTATTCTTTCGACTCATCGGGATGGTTTGTCCCTGTAACCTCAACAGGGATTCCTTGAAATACAGCCAGCTCTCCTGGACTCCCTTCCCTTTCATGTTAGTCCCCCAGGGGATCCTGGCCATCTGTTCCCTGAGGGAGTCAAAGTCTGCTTTCCTGAAGTCCAGGGTCCGTATCCTGCTGCTTACCTTTCTTCCCTGCGTCAGGATCCTGAACTCAACCAACTCATGGTCACTGCCTCCCAGATTCCCATCCACTTTTGCTTCCCCCACTAATTCTACCCGGTTTGTGAGCAGCAGGTCAAGAAAAGCGCTCCCCCTAGTTGGCTCCCCTAGCACTTGCACCAGGAAATTGTCCCCTACGCTTTCCAAAAACTTCCTGGATTGTCTATGCACCGCTGTATTGCTCTCCCAGCAGATATCAGGAAAATTAAAGTCACCCATGAGAATCAGGGCATGCGATCTAGTAGCTTCCGTGAGTTGCCGGAAGAAAGCCTCATCCACCTCATCCCCCTGGTCCGGTGGTCTATAGCAGACTCCCACCATGACATCACTCTTGTTGCACACATTTCTAAACTTAATCCAGAGACACTCAGGTTTTTCCACAGTTTCGTACCGGAGCTCTGAGCAGTCATACTGCTCCCTTACATACAGTGCTACTCCCCCACCTTTTCTGCCCTGCCTGTCCTTCCTGAACAGTTTATAACCATCCATGACTGTACTCCAGTCATGTGAGTTATCCCACCAAGTCTCTGTTATTCCAATCACGTCATAATTCCTTGACATCACCAGGACCTCCAGTTCTCCCTGCTTGTTTCCAAGGCTTTGTGCATTTGTATATAAGCACTTGAGATAACCTGTTGATCGCCCCTCATTCCCAGTATGAGGCAGGAGCCCTCCCCTCACAGACCTTCCTGCCTGTGCTTCCTCCCGGTATCCCGCTTTCCCACTTACCTCAGTGGGAACTTTTCCCACCCTCTTCTCCTGAAAGAAACTATGTCTGCTGGCTAGTATGCAATGGGGGGTGCAATGTCCCTCTCCATCTTTGGAGAGGCTAACAGTGGTAGCATGTAACTGTGACACTGCTCTGAGATGCATTTTGGCTAGATCCTTCACAGAGGCACAAATTTAGGGTATAGAGGGGTATCCTTGCACCCTTTTCTCCCAACCCACACAAGACCATTTATATATATATATATAGTCTTTCAAATATACTTTCTATATTTCATTCAAACAAAAATAAAATATGACAGTTTAAATATACATGGGAATATTTAGACACAGTGGATCTTAATTATCCAGCCACTTTTGTTCCATATTAATCCCATTTGATGTCAAGAGATGCATCCAAGATGAATTGAGACCATTGTGTCTTACTGATATATTATCCTGACAATCAAGCTTTTTGTAGTATTATAAGCCAGTTTTACATAATTAAATTATGAAAGAATGTTCATTAAAGAAAGCAAGTTGTGTTTTCTGGTGGAAAATGAAATTATGTGTGCAGAAAGAGGATAAAGATCTGTTAGTCTGATGACAGAACTTAAAGTCAGAAAATTCTCCACATCTAAAATTGTAAAAAGAAATTAATGGTTGCTCCTCTTTTCTCAGAAAGCAAAACCCTGTGGCAGGGGGAGAAGATACAATGAAACAATTAATTTTAGATGAAATAGAATGTTACCTGTCTTTCAAGCTTTTAAGTTACACAAACCTTTATACTTAGGATGCTGGCAAAGCTTCACGGTTTGCATAATGATGTAATCTGTGCAGTTTTGAAAATTGAAATGAGGAGTGTACAAGTCTACATAGCAAGTATTACTTGAGTTTCAGGGGAGAGGAAACTTGTAGTTGCTCAGATCCCTGGACAGGATGTAAAAAATATCCACCAGTGCAGGCATCAAAAGCAAACAAATTGACTTCCAGATGTGATTGTGGACCAGGCAGAGCGAATACAAGCAGCTTTTTAAATGTTGGTACACATCTGCTAGAGCTATCTGAGCAAACAAGAAGGCTACCATTAGGCACTTCTATATCTACATAACTTCACCCACTGTATTAACAAATGGATATTAATCCATTATAACAGGGAAGTGTTTCCTAGGAAATGTGTGAACTTAAAATCACTCTTCAACAAATCACTTACATTTTGAGTGACATGCGCATTGTGGATTTATACTTGTATAATGAGAACTAAAGTATATTTTAGTGATGGTGAATTACCAAAAAAAAAAAAATGCCAGTGGAAAATGGACTTTCTAACAAGTGTTTGAGGACAGAAGGTGATCACTGGTTATTCTGTGACAAATATGAGACTGGGTGTGGGATTGGGTGTATTTCGGAACTAATGTATTTGTTTAGCAGAACAAAAGGTTTAGGAAGTGGAGTAGAGAAATGGAAAGTGAAAATATTAATCTGTACAGAAGTTATTCTAACATTTCAACTTTATTATTACTTGAACAAAATGTTCAAGAGACTTTTTCTCTGTAGCAAGGATCTTATAGGATGTACTAATACTCTATTATTTCATTGAAGTTTGGCCTCTAATAGAATTTGGAATTAGTTGAAAAATCATGAGCCTGTTTTTTTACAAATCATATTACACAAATATTTTCTGATAAAAGTTAAAAAGTACTAAATTAAATGTTTTTAATTAATATCTAACCCACAGAAAATGTAAAGCTACTGCAGATGCATTCATTTAGTTAATTTGTGAAGGGTATATGGATGGGATCCAAAAAGGGACTTAGGTGTTGCAGTTCTGAGTGTTGTGGAAGCCTAACATTTAGATGCCTAGAAAATCATTGGATCAACAATGCCATCCAAAAGCCAAGTTAAGTGCCTCGATTCCCTAGTTTAATTTCAGTAAGAATTTGACACACTTCCACCTGACATTCTCATAAGCAAACTAGAGAAATGTGATCTAGATTAAAGATGGGTTCACAACAAATAAAAGACCATTCTCAAAGAGTATTTATCAATGGTTTGCTGTCAAAACAGGAAGGATGTATCCAGTGGGGTCCCACAAGGGTCAGTCCTCGCTGTGGTAATATTCAATATTTTCATTAATTACTTTGATAACTGAATGAAGAGTATGTTTATAACATTTGCAGATGACATCAAGTTGGGAGGGGTTGCAAGCACTTTGAAGCACATTAGAATTCAAAATGACTTTGACAAATTGGATATGGATAGTTGGTCTGAAATCAACAAGATGAAAATCAATAAAGACAAGCACAAAGTACTTCACTTAGGAAGGAAAAACCAAATGCATAACTACAAAATGGGGAATTCTTGACTACATAGTAGTACTGCTGAAAAGAATCTGGGGATCATAGTGGATCACAAATTGAATATGAATAAACAAAGTGATGCAGTTGCAGAAAAGTCTCTTGCTCTCTCGTGGGCTCAGTGACTATTCCTCTGTGAATAAATATTTAAATAGCCATTAGGACATAGAGAATGACTTTGTAGTCTAGAGATTAAATCACCCATTTGGGATACCCAGGGTCCAGTTCCCCAGCTCCATTCACTCTTTCATTTTTATCTGCAGTGGAAGAGCTTCAACAGGAAGACTGAGGAAGAGCCACATTAGAATATCCCATAATTCAGTTGTTAGTGCATTATCCTGAGAGGTGGGAGACCTCTGTTAAAATCCATGCTCTCCCTCTGCAGAGGGGGGAACTGGACCTGCATCTCCCATACCCCAAATGAATGTTCTAACCACTGGGCTAAAAGTTATAAGGTGGGCTCCACCATCACCTTCTAGTCTTCTTCTCCTGGTGCTGCAGCATCCAGATTTTGAATAGGACGCGAGCCTGCAGGCACATTCAGAGGTTGCCTGCTAGATCAAACCCTGCACACAAACTTATGTGGACAAGCGCCTATTTTCTTCTGGTTTGTGAATCGCTCTGGACTTAGGTAGGAGAAAGCTATCTGTATGCCTAGAAGGAGGATTCAGCACACAAGCTCAGATGCAGAAACCTAGGCTTTGAGGGAATGTTTACCCTCCAAACTTAAGTGCCAAGTGAGTTTAGATGCCTACATGTTTCAACAAGAATTTTGCCATTGCAATGGAGCCAAAACTGGGACTTAGGTGCCTAAACCTTAGACTTGCTTTTGTGGACATGGGCCTTAGTAAGAGTGATGGAAAGACTCCTAATAATTCAATGGTCTTTTTTTTGAGAGGCCCTAAAATATATAAGGTTGAAATGGAATAAGGATAGTGCCACGAGGACAGAAAAACAGAAAAAACTTAGAAAAGTTTTAGAAATGGTAGCACTTCCTCCCCCCCTTCCCCACACACACTTTGACAGCTAAAGTATAAAAATTACATTTAAGATATGCCCTTTGTCAGCCTTGCACTTGTTATCTACATTCCCTTCATCAGCAGTAGATGTAATGACCTGTGTGTGTATGTTGCCTTCCTTCTTACTGAATCCTTCTCCCTGTTTACTGTTTGTTTCCTGGTTCCTGCTCCCTGAAGTCAGTGTTCGTGTGTCTGCATAGCACTAGGTGTGTGCAGTTACTCAGGGCCTGCTGCTACATACCTGCTATTTGGACTGTTGTTCTGTTTTGTTCAGACAGTTGCTCACTGAACTGGTTCATGGTTATTACATGTTTTGATTGACCACCTACTTGTGTGTCTTGCTTCAATTTCCTTGAGATTTGGAATTGCTATTCTGGTGTGCATCAGAGTGTAACAGTAGAAATCATCTCTACTTCATGGACTATTACCTGCTCCCACCAGCTTTTAAAAAATAAAATAATTATTTATACGTATGTAGCTGAGAGCTTAATTAACAAGCAGACACACAAATTAGAAGACTCTAACACTTTAGTGCTTAGGTTGTTCTGGTTCCGCTGCAGGTAACAAAACAAAACAATTACTAGGAGAACTACAATCAAACAATGAAAGTGAAATGAAAACTAATGAAATACAGAAATCTCCAAAACAAAACAAAAATCTCCTGTGCAAAATCAAATCATGTTAGTCAAATGCTTTCACTATAAAAAAGACATTGTAATTCTTTAGTTCTAGCAATGCCTGTATTTCAGTGGAGTGTCTTTTGATATACTGCTCCTATACATATTTATGACAATACAGTGTATAAACTGTAAGAGTAAAAATATCCTGAAAAATGCTTTTCTCAATAATTTCTTCTCTGCAGAAATCAGAATTTGAGATAAGGAATATAGTCCTTCCACTTTCAATGATGGGATACTTCATTATCCACTGTGAATAAAGCAGGGGTCTTGAGAAAAAATATCATCTGATCACACAGTTAGTCTATATCATAATGTATATGCATGGGGGTTGAATAAAGTTGCACGGCAATCTTGATTACATTAAGATTACAACCCAAATTACATCTTTCATGACATTCAATGGTGGTTCAGCAAGAGGGAACACTATTGTGCTTCATGGGAGATGTAGTCAGCCAGGGAGCCTAGGCCATAGAGGTGAGTGAGGCATGAGACACCAGAACTACAACTTCCATGAGGTACCACTACAGTATTTGTGAGGGGGGGAACAGTTTTCTGACCAGTATGACATAAGAGCAAATGTGGTTACCCATAGAAAGGATGTATAGCATAAAGAGAAGGATACCAAGCACAAAGCACTTTGAGAGAACAGCTGAATGAGGAAAGGGATCTATTGTCTAGGGAGATCTGATTAGAGTGGTAGAGGGATACTCAGTCAATCATAGAGCCACTAAACCTGAGAAAGAAAAGATTCAAAGAGAGTGGACAACTGTGTCATAGAGTGGATAAAAGATGTAGTTATATTAAGTGTTTTTGTTAATTCTTTCCCCCACCCTATTTTGTGCACTTTAAATTGATTAGTCTGAGTCATCTTACACCGGTCCTTTTCGCAATCACTGCTGGACTACCTGTTTGAGTTTGTTCATTGTGTAAAGTAAAATCATTAGCCAAATGACTGAAGCTATTTTTAACCTATATTCCAAGGATTTTGAAACAAAAATGGACAGTATAATCAGTGATAAAAGGTTTGTTAATTGGGTGTTAAAATAAAATGTAATGTGAAACTGAATTCCTTGAAAAAATGCAAATGTATTTGGGATTTCCAGTGTATTTAGTTAAAATACCTTTTCTAGTTCCTCCTTAATAACAAAACCAGACATCTAGAATAATACATTTATAACAGCAGTAAATAGGATTACTTTTTTCATGCATTGTTGGCACTAGCTGGAAAATCTGTTCATAGGATGAAGGGTCCAAATTCATGAGAAAGTGAAGGATCTGTAATTTTTCTTCTTTGAAATACTTCACACATATGTTGTGATGAATCCATTCTACTGCATGTATGCATAATCTGAAGGGACACTATATTCTTCCTTTGAATATTTGACTCCACCTTTAATGAGTTCAGGTGAAGAGAGATAAGAGTGTTTAAGAAAGGGCTGAGTGAAAGAAGTCTGTGAGGAAAGGGAATTTCCTTTACTCTTGTAATATACATTCATATGTGCTTTTACTCGTCTTCATTTTTAGTACAAAACTAGGCATAAAGTTGTGATGCTCACTGCATTCTCAGACAGTTAGGAAATATAAATCAGGAAAGTTACTGTCTCTGTTTCAGTTTAAAAAATGGGCCAGATTATAATTTTGGTTACATCAGTGCCAATGAAATCATAATTTGGCTCAGTGATTTCCAACACACAAAATGGTCTCTGTAAATGACATTGGCCATCACAACTGTATCTTTTTATCTGTTTATGCTGCTGTCATTTCTAATGTTCAATTCTTATTTTCTTAAATTAATCAAGCCAGGAAATGACTTGGGATTTCTCTGGCTGTTCCTCATTTTCTCAGTATAGCTTCCCTGATTTATAGTCAGGAGACACTCCCTTTAGTTAATTAGCAGAACAATGCATAATAGACAAGTGCTGTTGAGCATTTTAAGATTTTCAGAGTTATTTTATTTGAATTCCCTTGCCCTTATTGAAAATATAGTTTGGGCAACACTTACATGGCTTAGTCATTTCTAATTAGCATAAAGTTGGTTAAGGTAAAAATGCTAGGACAAATCTAACTACCCTTCCCAAACTACTATCTATGTTTTCTATTATAGCAATTATAGGAATTTTTCCCAGACACACTTAGGAATTAGACTAATGTGTTCAACTAAGTTTTTTATTTGCTTAAAAAATCTAACACAACCTCTAAGAGGACATTTTATTTTTTATTAAATGGAGGAAGAAAGAAGGGTATGTCAAGTAGCTCACTTGATATACTCTCTTAACTGATTGTTCAAAAGTGGCCAGAGAGGGTTTTCCAGTACATGTAACAGTGTGGATGAAGATCAAAGTCACAAATCCACTATCCTAACTTGGTAAGTAGCTAGAGTAAGAGGCAACCACTTTTTAGAAAAATGATAAGTAGTAATTTTTGAAAATCTTGGTTTAATATTATTGTACAGAAATTAAAATAAAAGTTTGAATCATAGCATGTTTAAAAATGTTGGGTATACTACACAGAGCACTAGTGTGATTATGGAATTGCTTTTTCTTGTTCACAAGTATCATTGTTTACATTACATTAAAACAGAATAATTTATACTCCAATTCACCTTATGGAATATTCTTAATTATTTTAGTTGTTAGAAATCCATAACTCAGTTTGGTGATCATTGCACACTTTTGGACTAGGATTTTCAAAGGACCCTAAAGGGAGTAATGATGCCAGAGTCCCATTACATTTCAGATGCCTCTCTCCCTTAGGATTTTGTGAAAGTGCTATCCTTTACAACAGGAATATTCAGAGACCATAGGTGAGAAGAAAATTTTTCCACCAAATGCATCCGATGAAGTGAGCTGTAGCTCACGAACGCTTATGCTCTAATAAATTTGTTAGTCTCTAAGGTGCCACAAGTACTCCTTTTCTTTTTTCTGCAAATCTGAGTTTCTCTGTCAGGATTGATCCATTCTCTAGTGATTAGGGCATAGGCCAGGGAATTAGATTCCTTGGTTTTGTTCCTGTCTCAGCTACAGATATTATGTGCATTATGTGACCTAGGGTTAAATCATTTTGTGATTAAACTTCCCCATGTGTAAGACATGTTTAATATTAGTTACTGTAGCTATGGCATAAAAGTGATTTGAGTCCCTGGGATGAAGGATGTTCTCAATGTGAAAAGTAGTATTGTTATTAAAGGAACAGAAGAGCTTTTCTCTCCTTTTTTTCCTGACAGACTTATTCCAACAAGTTTCACAGTAGTCATAATCATAATAATAAACTACTTACAGACATGTTAGCCAAAGAGGTTGAGTACTCTCATCTCTTAATGACTCAAGTAGACTGAGGGTGCTCAGTATCTGGCGGGGTCTGAGCCAGGGATGATTACTTAAAATTTGAATTTTTCATTATTACAAGTTAACACCAGAATCCCCTCAGTGAATGTGGTATGTCAAACCCTTCTCAGTGCACTTTGAGATGCTTCCAGAAGAAATTTGCCATGTAACTGTAAGGCCATTTATATATACCCTACATGAAATAAAACAGAAAAATGCCTAAAACTGACAGAATTTTAGTGGTCTACACTAGACAAATAGGCTTTGAAACTGGTGAGACATACAACAGTAGGGAGCGATTTTTTAAAAACAAACATGTTTTCAAGTGAACTTTTAGAAGCCAAGAAATGTGGATGATTGCCTATCCTCAGAGCCTGGAAGTCACCTTTGCAAACAGGAATGAATTCATAACGATCATATTTATACTTGTAAGATATAAATTATTACCAATATTTTTGTATTAATAATAATTAGTGCTTATATAGTAATTTTTGTCCATAGAACTAAGACTTCAAGACAAACGTAAATTTTCTAGTGATTTATTTTGCACAAAGGCCATAACTTTAATCAGTAAATGTCAATAACTGACATAATCAGAGTATTAAAATCTCAAATGAAAACCCCAACAAGTCAGATCATCAGAGTGAATAGTAAATAAATGAAAGCCCATCTCACGATATTTGTTTGCAAGAGCCTTTCCTGGCCACATGAGTGGATCAATTTGATCACATGGACAATTACTTGTAATTGATAGAACAACTTTTCTAATCAATATAATCACTGATGGAATCCTCTCATGACTCTGCAAAATCTGAATCAGGTAGTATAGGCTGGAAGCCTCATTTGGCTTCATGCCACAGTGGTGAAACCCACAAATTGCTATTTAAAAAATAACCCAGAAGGGGTCAGCTATCCCACCAGCCTTAATTTCACTAGGAATCTTCTTCTACAAAACAGCAGGAAGGGCAAAAACTGACTTCAAGTTGCTTGAACCTCTTCCACAGTATTCTAAAACATAGCCATAGCAGTTCATATGGGTTCTGAACTGGATAATCCTGAAACAATCCCCCAAACAAAGGAAATGAATGTGGGTAGACCTGCTTACCCTTAAAGGGTCTCATTTTGAGCTCTCACAGCTTGAGCTTGTCTTCGTTAAAGGTACATATTGCACTGGTACATCTAAAACTCAGGTGTATCAATGAGCATATTAGGCTAAAGATATTTTAACCTCCTGTGCATTATTTTTCATGCTTTAATGGCAATTTCAAAATTATTTTTTGATATCAGCTACCAGAAAATCCTACTTTTCCCTGTACGATTTCATTACAAAATGCATGCTTCCCTCTCCAATGAATTCAGCCTTTTGAAATATTTTGGAAGTCAGTGCAGAAATTTCTTTAGCACATGAAATATATCTTTTCCTTCTACATATATCTTTCCTTCTAACATTGCCAGTAGAAATAAGAGTTACAAGATTATTCAAAGAATGAGGCATCTGCTTTACAACACCATACTTCCTGCAAAGAAAAAAAAAAGAAAAATCACAGTGGTCATTGGTTCCCCATTGTTCTTCCTTAAATTAGCATCTTGAAATTGTAACTCAATTAAAGTTCAAACCCTACAGACAGATTTTAGCAATCACCTTTTTTTCTCTAGATTCACCTATTTTGCCAACTTCGCAGAAATATGTAAAACCTGAGATGACTCAAATTGAAATATTTTATCAAAGCAATATATTACCCTGTTATATTTTCTAACCCCCAATTAATGGTTGTAATCTCTCAGGAATGGATAATAGCTTTGATTCTTCATATTAGGTATTACAACAATTGGAGAGAAGAGATTATTATGGTTCATACTTCATTAATTTTATGTGACTGATTAGACTGAGCCATACGTTCATCAGAAGTTATGGGTCTAGAAACTCAAACTTATTCCAAGTAAATTAGTCAAAAATCCCATTGCAATTCATGTTGTGCTAAAATGTCATTTATTGATAAAGTTGTCAATCTTTTAAAAATAAAATGGTTAGTGAATGTTGAAGCTTCAGAAATGTTATATTAAAAATAAACAGAAATTAATTGGGTGGAAAACCAGCAAAATGCTTGAGAACATATGAGCACAAAAACGATAACATCATTTTCTGTCACATTGCCTCCTTTGGAAAATGTTAAGTTTCCTGTACTCAAAGAACAAAACATTTACTTTCAATGTAGATGAGTTTTATTTTTACATAAAGGATAAGAATAAATAAAAAGAAAACAAACAAGATTTCCATGAGTCAGAAAGCTTTCCATCTTCTTCTTAAATTCCCTCTCAATCCTGCCTCCTAGTGGACAAGATAAAGGGCTTCTTATATTTAATTCTGTACACAGAAATCAGTCATGCACAGACATTGGTATTCTGGAGAGTAGTGTTTTAGCTGCACCCAGTCATGGGCTTTCATTGTTGTTGTTTTTTTTTCAAGAAGCTTCAGAAGGAAAGTTATTTGTACATGTGCATAATATAATAACAACTATTAGTTTAAGTATATGTAATGTGCACAACGTAAGGAAACTATCCAGCCATTTGGGGTGTTGTCAGTTTGAATATTATTACCCCAAGAATTTGGAGAGGTTCAATTTCATTTAGAAACATTTCCCTTTAAGGTACACTGTATTGGCATTTTATTTACCTTCATGGCCTCCTATGAAATGGGAAGCTGGTATGCAGAATGGTAAAAAAGGAAGAAGAGGGAAAAGAAGAAGTTATAATTGATAGTTGCATCTGAACTCATACCAGGAGTTCAACAGTAATCCTGAGCTAATGAAAAGGGAAGAAATATCTAGAGAAAGTAAGGTAAGAGAAGCCTTGAATGTTAGAGAGGAGGAAGATTATCTGAAAGTAGGGTGATTACGTAGCAACAGAATTAGGATTAGCAATTAGAATTTGTTAGGAAAGAGCCTAACAAAAATGAGCTGCAGTGCTTGATTTTATTCACATTAATTTCAATGGGAACTGGATCAAACTTTAAAAAAGATTAGGCTCTGCATAGAAAACAATCACACATTGGGACGTCTCCATTGAAGTGTGTGTGTGTGGGAACACATTAACAAGCAAACCTGGGAGAAGTTAGAGAATTACTAGTCTAAAATTGGCCAAAATGTAAAATATATTTTTCATATTTTCTTTGGAATAAATTATCCCTTTTTAACACCCTCTACAGGAAGCAAGCAGCTCTCAACCAAGATACATACATTTGCAATAACTGCCAAAGATCATGTAAATCTTGGATTGGACTATTCAGTTACATGAGACATTGCAAACTATCCACATCATAGGCTGCAATTCCCACCATCTCTCGCAGATGAAAGGATGTGAACATAAAGGTTTCACAAAACCCCAGGTTCTTCTTCTCCCTATCATTCGAGATAGTCTTTCATTCCCCTCTACATGAGTGTGCCAGAGAGAAGAATTTGGCTTTACTTCAGGATAAGAGGCACGAGCAAAATTTCCATCTTGTATCTTCCAACTTGTCCAACTTCTGCTCTGAGAACATCAGTGATGTAAGGAGAAAAAGAAAAGAAATCCTACTTTTATGTCATTCAAATTTCAGTGTAACTTTGGCAAACTCCTACTCATCTCTCACACATTCTTTCTCTCTGTCAGAATTTTAACTTGTTGTGAGATGCACAATTTAATGCTATAAAATCACAATGCCAATCTGAATAGTCTACTTTGATAACTTGAATTCTGACTAGCCCATATTTAGATTTGAATATGTCTGGTTCAAACCGTATAAGTACTTACAAAAGGTACAGAACATTTCTCACTACAATATTAACAATATTAAAGTTGCACTGTTCTTTTAATCAATTCTTTGTATTTTTCTATCTTTTTAATACTATCTCATTCTTTAAATTCTTCTGCCAGAGAACCACAACTTTCTCATTTTCAGTGCATATTTTGTATTATAAATATGTGCATGTTCTATAATTGTTAAAAGGAATGAAAAATGCCATAATGAAAAGGACTCAGTGGGCACTTGTGTCAAAACATTTAGTTGATAAAAAAGACATTGCTGTATCTGTGGGATTTTGGGGGTGGGGTGGGAGAGATAGAACATATGGGCATCAGCTGCAAGTAGAGGTGGTGAGAGGAAAAATGTTAATGATAAGAGAATTTTTTTCATCTCTGAGCTGCAAACTTTATGTCAAAATGCAGGAGGTGATGAATAGGATCTAAGTATATCATTAGAATGAGAACATGTAACCCATGCAACTTATAAATTGCAAACACTTTCCTTTCTCAAGTTGGTAAAAGACTAAATGATCTATAAAAAGTGTATTTTTCTGGAAGATGTCATCCTGGATCTTTGAAGCAGGTGATTGTTATGCTGAGATTTACATATGAAGTAGTAGAGAGATGATATTAATATTAAACCCCTTTAGTGTCTGATTAATCTACCACTGTAGTCAATGGAAGTCTTTCCATTGACTTCAATGGTAGTTGAATGAGCCCCTAAAAAATATGAGTGCCCACCTTCTATACTTTTATTCATGTTTATGTCACAGGTAGTTTCACTGAAGTCAATGTAAGGCAATAACAATCTGGCACATAATGACCAAGGACTAGATTCAACTCCATTGAAGTCAATGGAGTTAAGTGGATGTGGGATCAGGCCCTAAACCAATAACACATTGATAATGTATTACGGTTAAGGTTAAGTTTTTGTCATGGTTATTTCTAGCACAAGCCATGGACAGGTCACGGGCAATAAACACAAATTAATGGAAGCCATGACCTATCTGAGACTTTTGCTGCTGAATTTCCATGGTTTCCCTCACCATCGTGGTGGCTGGGAACTGTGGGGTTCCCATCTGCCCGCAGCAGCTGGAAGCTTCAGCTTCAGCCCCCCGCCCCACTCTGCCCATATCAGCTGGGAGCTGCAGGATGAGCAAATTTCCCAAAGAGAAAATGGGACCCGCACAGCCACTCACTGGTTGTGTCCCATCCCCCCCCCTTTGTCCACGCCCGCACGAGGCTGTCGCTCATTGCTGGAACCCTGAGGAAGGCCCCCTCAGGAGTCTGTCACCTGTCCCTGAACCTGTTGCCAGTCGCTGCTGTGACCTGTTGCTGGAACCCTGTCAGGTCCTCGCTGGCTGCCAGCTCCAGAATCCTGCAGCCCCTGAGGCTGAAGTGGAGAATGTCACAGAGGTCTCTGGAAGTCACGGATTCTGTGACTTCCACAACCACTGTGACACAAATGTAGCCTTAACCATAGTAAATTTGATGTAGTGTGTGTAATATGTATTGAAATCTATTCCATTCATGTAGAACATTTAGAAATTGCATCAGCAAAGCATTGATAGTGACTTACCAGCTAATGTGATTTTGCTTGATAAGATTAATTATGCAATTTGATTAAGGATGCTATATGCATTAGAATGATGGTTTACAGTGTGTAGGTTATTTCTATGTGAAGTCATGGACATTAGAATGAGTTCTCTATGGATTTAATAAGGTAAAATGAAGGACATTAATGAGATTTTATACATTTTGGTCTGAAGCTGGTAGACAAAAAGTTGTTGAGCAAAAAGTTTTTAAAATGATTAATAAATAAACATTATATCTGAAGAATGTTGTACTGTGACTAGCAAAGATGGCTTTCATCTGTCACTGCCCAGAAGATTGCCTTCCATCCTATCATATGCTGCGATGACTCTGACCTGCAGGCCTGATTATTGCAACTAATTATTTATACCTAGGAATGAAGGCAACAGACTAAAAAGCTAGTAAAAACAAAACAAAACACAGTAGCCCATCTATTTACCAACCTAAATCATTATGAATACAGCATCCCCTGTTCCATTCTATGCATTGTGCTCCCATTCAACATAGAGTCCACTTAAAGGTTTCTCTTTTCTTCTTCAAAGCCTTCTGTGGGAATGACCATAGATCCCAGGAAGATAATTCTCCTTTCATGAGTGTTACCTTCCAAAAGAAATACATTCTATTGGTACAGTAAACCAATACAGGGAAGTAGGGGACAGAATTTTCTTAGGAATTGGATCTAGACTAAGGAACTCACTAAATGAAGACATGTTCCTAACTAAATGAAAAAGTGGCAAGTTAGCTTTCCGTCAGTATGTTCAATAAGTGCAGTGTAGGTGCCACAGGATGTACTGCTTAAGGGAACCAGAGTGACTGATCTGTCACACTGAGTGTCCAAGTATCCTATTTAACCCTAGAGGGCTGCCTGGGAGGTTGTCTGGATAATTACAAAGGCCTCCGGCCTGTTGCAACTCTAGATGTCCTCTGGTCTCTGATTCTCTGTAAACATAAGCCCCCACCTAAGAAACAAGGTGTGTGTGGACCAGCCTATGAGCTTTTGGCAGAGTATTATTTTGGGTAGTGTTGCGCGTATGAGAGAAAAGTAGATCTCACAGAAACTGAGGTCAGACTGAAGGAGCAGTTGAAAGCACAGTTGGAAAAAACCTCTGAAGAAGTTATTTGGTCAGTGGTGCAAGATGAAATAAGTGTTCTTGGTGTTGCAAACAAAAGAAGCTGTTCTCTGTTTTTTTAATTTCTTTTGCATTCAGAGGAAAAGGCCTCTGTACTTTCTTTGTAAATAAACACAATTGCAACAAAGAAATACCTTACTGTAATCAATTTATACTCCCAGCTGGAAAACCCACAAGACCCCAACATTTTGACTAGCCATTTGGATTGAAAGGGTGAGGCATTATTATATTATTAAACTATTGATAAGGCTGTTTTGATATTGCTGAATTGAAATATTTTGGAATTTTTATTCTCCAAAATATTGTGAGATTTCAACTTTTTATCTCATTTTGGACCAAAAACATATTTTGAAATGTTAGAATTTTCTGTAGGAAGGAAATTCTGCTTTCTGACCAACTTTGATTATGGCAGCTATACAGGTAGATTAGGCAGATAGAAACTAAGCCACAGACTTTAATCTTCTGAAAGAGTAAAATGGACTTTGTCCTATGTAGCATAACAGAGAAATATACTGGGTCAGAAAAATGTATTAATACATCATCTATCAGTAATAAGCATCATGCTACTATCAGGTCCATGGCTGCCAAGTATCTAACAAACTGTTCTGGGTGTTTTTTTTTAATTATTATTACTTTTTGGTTGGATAGGTGGTTGCCTTGGCTGCCGCTACTTCAATTAGTACATTTGGAGGGTCATTAATTTTCAGCATAGATTCTAACAGCCATTATCTCTAAGGCACCTATACACTGGCCAGGTCTTTCTGGATCGAAGAATCTGTTGTACACAAGGATTGTTTGTGTTTTTCATCATTACTGGAAAGGACAAGATTCCTGTTAACTCCCTGACTCTCCCCAACAAAGTTTAAACTGAATATCTAGAAAAATAAATTGAATGAATTTATTGAGACCATCCTAGATCTTAAAGCTAGGACTCAAACCTGAAATATAATTTTTTTGGGGGGGAAACATCCTTGTAATTCTGAAAATAAACCTGTTCCACTACTGAATTTGTCCATCTCTAGTAAATAGTATTAAATACTGGATGTTTGTACACTCTCTATGTATGTTGTTCTAGTGCAGCCATATGAAACATTATATATTGAAAACACACATCAATCGTTGAAACATTTACCCCTGTGTATTTAAAAACATGGTGATTCAGTTAAAAACATGCTATACACTACATATGCATATAGTTAGATCATGTCTACTTAGCATAGCATGACTAGGGGAGTTTCCATCCTAATACAGCACTTTAGGCTGGTACAGTCTATTCCCTTGGTGCACCTGGCACACGTTGAACTCAGCACAGTGAGGCCAGGGGAGAGACAGAATAGATGGGCAGCATCATGGCCTTACATTCTCCCTGCCCTCAGGAGACTGCAGGTGCTCCAAATATTGCATAGACAGTGCAAGGAAGGCAACAATTTGGCCCATAAAGTATGTATGCTACACAAGAGGCTTATATCTTGAGATGGTGGAGTCTTACTATACTATGATAATGAAGTTCCTTTGGGAACTTTCTGGGCTGATCTAAGAGTCATCCCTTTTCCTTCTTTAGCAGTGCCTTTGGACAAGGAACTGTGTAGTTGGAGGTAAAAATTCCTTTTCCTAGGTGTTGATGGTGACAGCTAAATGACTTTTATTCCTCCCTTTTTCCAGAACATATTATTGTCAACAGGGCAGGGAAGGTGTCCTAATTAGTGGGATTAGCCCAAATGGGAGCCAGATATCTCTTGCTGCTAAAGCACTTAACTAATCTTTTGCATAATGCTCCTGAATATTCCGTGACATGTAGCTCTCCTACCCCAGTAGAAACCCTATGAAGGCATTTTGATTCAGTTTGCTCCTGAAGGGAAGAACACTATATCACTTCTTTACTGGACACAGATTACTTTCTCCTTCACTCAGCTCCATTGGCAAGAAGCGGAAACTTGAAGATATTACTAGGGAGGAGTATAAATATATTACTTGAGCATGCCAATGTGTAATCAGGAAGGCCAAAGCGCAATTGGAGTTGCATCTAGCAAAGAACATGAAGGGTAACAAGAAGGGTTTCTATAGGTATGTTATTAACAAGAAGAAGGTCAGGGAAGGTGTGGGACTCTTACTGAATGGAAGAGGCAACTTAGTGACAGAGGATGTGGAAAAAGCTGAAATACTCAATGCTTTTTTTGCCTTTGTCTTCATAGACAAGGTCAGCTCCCAGACTGCTGCACTGGGCAGCACAGTATGGGGAGGAGTGAGCAGCCCTCAGTGGTGAAAGAACAGATTAAGGACTATTTAGAAAAGCTGTACATGCACAAGTCCATAGGGACAGATGCAATGCATCTGAGAGTGCTGTGGGACTTGGCTGATATGATTGCATAGCCATTGGCCATTATCTTTGAAAACTCATGGTGATCAGGGAAGGTCCCTGATTATTGGAAATAGTGCCCATCTATTAGTATTATAGAAGTATTATGCAGGGAACTACAGACCAGTCAGCCTCACCTCAGTCCCCAGAAAAATCATGGAGCAGATCCTCAAGGAATCCATTATGAAGCACTTGGAAGAGAAGAAGGTGATCAGGAACAGTCAACATGGATTCACCAAGGGCAAGTCATGCCTGACCAATCTGATTGCCTTCTATGATGAGATAACTGGCTCTGGATATGGGGAAATCAGTGGACATGATATACCTTGACTTTAGCAAAGCTTTTCATATGGTCTCCCACAGTATTCTTGCCAGCAAGTTAAAAAGGTATGCATTGGATGAAGGGACTATAAGGTGGATAGAAAGCTGGCTAGATTGTTGGGCCCAAAGGGTAGTGATCAACAGCTCAATGTCTAGTTGGTAGCCGTTATCAAGAGGAGTGCCCCTGGGGTCAGTCCTGGGGCCAGTTTTGTTCAACATCTTCATTAATGATCTGGATGGTGGCATGTATTGCAGCCTCAGCAAGTTTGTGGATCACACTAACCTTGTGGGGAGAGATAGATATGCTGGAAGGTAGGGATAGGATACAGAGTGACTGAGACAAATTGGAGGATTGGGCCAAAAGAAATCTGATGAGGTTCAACAAGGACAAGTGCAAAGTCCTTCACTTAGGACAGAAGAATCCCATGCACTGCTACAGGCTGGGGACCAACTGGCTAAGCGGCAGTTCTGCAGAAAAGGACATGAGGATTACAGTGGATGAGAAGTTGGATATGAGTCAACAGTTTGCCCTTCTTGCCAAGAAGGCTAATGGCATATTGGGCTGCATTAGTTGGAGCATTGCCAGCAGATCAAGGGAAGTGATTATTTCCCTCTAGTCAGCACTGGTGAGACCACACCTTGAGTATTGCATCCCATTTTGGACCCCTGACTACTGAAAGGATGTGGACAAATTGGAGAAAGTCCAGTGGAGGGCAATGAAAATGATTAGGGGCCTGGGGCATATGATTTATGATGGGAGTCTCAGGGAACTCATCTTATTTAGTTTGTAGAAGAGAAGAGTGAGGGGGGATTTGATAGCAGTCTTCAACTAACTGCAGGGTGTTTCCAAAGAGGATGGAGCTAGGCTGTTCTCAGTGGTGGCAGATGACAGAACAAGGAGCAAAGGTCTCAAGTTGCAGTGGGGGAGGTCTAGGCTAGATATTAGGAAACACTATTTCACTAGGGGGGCGTGAAGCTCTGGAATGGGTTACTTAGGGAGGTGGCAGAATCTCCGTGCTTAAAGGTTTGACAAAACCCTGGCTGGCATAATTATTTGGGGTTGGTCCTGCTTTGAGCTGGGGATTGGACTAGATGACCTCCTGAGGTCTCTTCCAAATCTAATCTTCTATGATTCTATGACTCTTTGCTGTGGGGGAAGAGGAACCATGCCTCCCTACTCCCCATCCATAACCACCCACTCCTTGATCACATGTTTGGAAAATGTGTATGCATGGGGAATGCTAAATGTGCAGCTCTTCTTCTCCCTCCTGTAGCCTAGAAAATATAGAATCATAGAATCATAGGACTGGAAGGAACCTCGAAAAGTCATCTAGGTGGAAGACTGCATAGAAGGCAGTATATGTGGTATTCTGTGATCACATGGTAGGATCCACAAAAATACTTTGGGGGGCCAAGTCACCTTTTTAGGTACCTATGTTTCCTTTTAAGCATCACTGTGATCCACAAAACTCCCACTCAACTGCCCCCTAACCCTACAGGCAACTCGACTTATGCAACTCCTAAGTTTTTGCAGTTAAATTTCCATAGGCACCTATGTTTCTGCCTCCGGGCATGCACATTGGTACCTCCCCTTAGGTGCCCAGATACCCATCTCCTGTCTGAAGCCCCACAGCAATTCACAAACTGGGGAAGGCACTTAACATTGCATGTGAGGCCTGATCTAATATGCATGTTCAACGGCCACCTGCTGGAGTGAGCCATTAAGGCAAGTTCATAGAAAACAGCAGTTATCCCTATTAGCACAGTGGATAGGGTACTCATGCAGCATATGGGAGACCCTTGGTTTAAATCCCCCTGTCTCCTGAGGGGATGAAGGGTTACTTCTCAGGTGAATACCCTAACCATTAGGCTAGAGAGTCATTCTACCTCTTTTTCTGGCCTAATTAATGTTTAATTATTCAATTTTAATTAAAGTGGAACAATTTCAATAGGAGAGATTGAAGGCATCATACTGAGACTATCCCACAGTCCAATGGGCACTCACCTCAGAGGGAGAAGATCCTTGTTCAAAGCCCTTCTCCCCTGTGAAGGAGGTGTGGAACTGGAGGTGTCCCCCCTCCTGGGAAAGTACCTTATTCTCTAAGCGAAATGTTGCAAGGGAGCTCCACTCCCTTGTTTAGTTTTGGGCCCCACACTTAGGTCTTTGGATCACATGTGGATCACCTACAGAAGTAGGTGCCTCCCTGAAGCACAGATTTAGGTGCCTAACTCCAAGAGAGGGGTGGGACCACACCTCTGTCATCAGCGTCTCCATGGCTAGTTTAGGCAGCTCCCTGCCTAGGGTGCTGGCTTTATGGATCACATTCTAAGGTGCTTATATTTCCCCTTTCATTGTATAGGGAGCATAGGCATAGGTGTGTCTACCCTGCAGATGGGAGCAAATCTCCTAGTCTGAGAAAACAGTCTTGTGTTAGTGGAGCTTGTCTTAGTGAGATAAAAATAGCTGTGTGGTTGTTGTGGCACTGGTGGAGTTACACATTGAGGCTTAGACACTGGGGATATGATGGGCTTGAGCTTGGGTAGCTAGTCCAAGACTCTGCTGGTGCCACAACATCCACATAGCTATTTTGTGTGCCAGAAAAAGTCCCGCTAGCAACACAATGTGTACCCAGGCTGAGAGGCCCATTCCCAGTTTCAGTATAAATGTGTGCTCAGTGTTTGTGGATCACAGTATTCTTCCTGTGATTTTCAAGGCATCAGAAAGCTCAGCACCACAACACCTAAGTCTCTTTGTGGATCTCACCCACAGAGTTTAAAGTACTTGAGAGGGCTCTGCTTTATTGTGTGTCCAGTTCTTTGTGCATAATCAGATCTTCACCGTGCCCCACCCTATCTACAAAACTCAGCCTTTAAAGGCACAGTCCCCAATATTACAGCATCATACTCCCATTATGCTCAGCCCGACTTGGCATTGACATAATCTGGCCCAAAACACATGCTGAAGCCAGCTAGAGATATCTACATTATTTTACAATATAGAACACCTTTGTTTGCCCATTTCATTCTTTTTTTCATTTTCTGCTCGATGTTGCTTAGTAAATAACTGAAGCCTAGACATTTATTAAGCCTCAGATGTGATATATTGGAGTTAACAATTGAAATCTTCCCTCTGGTACTGCATATGGCATTACCACACACATACAAATTCACAGCATTAATCAAAATAATAATAAGCGTACTCAGGGAACATCAGTCAAAATAGACCTTTCCCAATGAATCTAATTTGAAGAGTGCCTCCACCAGTAACACTAATTAATTATTAATCATAGAGCACTGTCTGTCAGTGAGCTATGGGTGTGAGGGGAAATCATGATAGAAACTTGTACCAACCACTAAGAAAAAATGCAAACCTGAAGTGTCAACATTTGTCACAAGCAAAATCACTCAAATATAAATACATAGTCTCATACTATGTTAGCAATTTAAAACTGTCAAGCTGAACCACCAAAAATGGGGATGAGTGAAATGTTTCAGAAATAAGATCCCTTACCACTGTGCACTCAACCTCATTTGAACCTTTTATTTTTTTTAAAATGTTTAAAGTTTGACTCCAAAGAGAGATGGGGAAAAGTTCAATATGCCTGTATGTCTGTCCATTCATCCAGCCATTCATATGGCCCTCATCACCATATTATTTGAGCACCATGTCATCTGTGCACTCCAATCACTGTTCCGTCCTTACTTTTCTCACATGTAGCAGCAAAGCCTCTTAAGAAGAAGACTACAGCAGTTTTGGGGACTTATTTCTAGAAGATGATTGGCTGTCCATTACAACATTTTCAAAGGATGTCCTGGCAGGCCCACTCTGCCTCTCTCATGGTGTTTAACATGGCAGAACCTCTCTTTGTGTCTTCAGGAAGCACTCAGCACACCTGATTCCCTTTGTGGTTCTTCAGAGGTGGCTTTCTCCCTTCCTACTTCATCTTTTGAGGTATATGGGGCACCTGGCTAGACTGGTTCAATATTCTAGAGTGTTGAAATACAAATATTCTTTTTTGGGGTCCCATTTCTTTGCTCTTTAGGGGAGAAAAAACTCCAAAGCAGGAACATGTACAAGGAAGCTCTGTGTGTGTGTGTGTGTGTGTGTGTGTGTGAGAGAGAGAGAGAGAGAGGGTTGGAATAATGACCTGTGTAGTGATGGTCTTAAAAAAAAAGTGTGTGGGGCAACCCTCTCAAAAAGTTTGGATACTTCATATTAGCATCAATTGCTTATGGAGTAGTTTAAAAGCAGCCACAACATATTCACCTTCATGTGAGCTTCTTTGCCCATCACATTCAACCAAACCTACTGCACCTTGCCATGAAATTCAGTCACATGTTTCACAAGACTGCTCTTTCATTTTTATGAAAAACCTTCATCTTTTCAAGAGAAGTAGAAAAAACAGATAAATGCCAATTCTTTTCTCCTAAAATATTAATTTGTCAAGTATTCTTAGAAGCTTCTAATATGTGTTTCATTTTTAAATGGAAAGTAATGTAGCTCAAAATGACAACTATGAGTTGCTTTTATTTAACAATGTCTGTTAACATAGAAGATGCCAGTGTCTAGTACAGATTCCAGTCTTAAAGTTCAAAGACATATTCTGCAGAAACAATGTACTACAAAAACAACAGTGACGTGAACCATTTCCAAAACTGGACTGAATCTTCACCTTAGTCCTCTACTCTGACATTTATTTTTTTATTTATTTGTGTAGAAATGAATTCAGTAGACCCTTTCCTCTTCCTTGTCTGAAGTATCTCTTCCCCCATTTTGGTAACCCTCTGTAGCTTCCCTGGAAATTGTGCATTTTTGTGCTTAACGAATAGAGTAAATGAAATACATCTCTCCCTCCTTCCCAAAGCTTTCCCCTTCAGTGAAACATATGTGTATAATAGCAGAGAAAGAACCAAGTAGAGTGACCTTTCCCTGAAGAGGAATATCTGGGAAAGTAATACAAATTAGGGAAAAGCAGGCTTCTTAAGCACCCATCAAAACAAAAAACAAAACAAAGTAAAAATAAAAGCTATGGTGGACTTTGTGTGAGGAGAAAGCTAAAGCTAAAGGGAGAATGGAAAACTCCGAATTTCTTGTCACAAATAAGTAGCCAGAACTTTGGATTCTTATCTAAAGTAAAAAAGGAATTCAAAGGAAGTTCACACATCAGCCATTCTAATGTGAATTTTTTTTAACCTCATCACAGCTTCCAAAGAAGATCTTTCCATCTCTTTTTTTCCATCTCTGATTAAACATACTGTAAAAAATTCATTTCTATCCAGGAACTTAAGGGTGGCTTCAGGCTGCTCATTATGGTTACCTACAACTTCTCAAGCATAGCAGAGTAGATCCAAGGTTCTCCTGTGGAAGCTACTACCACTTGAACTAAAGGATCATTTCTAGCAGTTATAAGGCACAAAGTTGAGCAATTCTGATTCAATTCAATAGAGGGCAGTGTCACATTTAGGTACTAACCTGATGTAATAATATGCATTTAATAGTTCCTGCACAACTGAGATTTAGATGGTATAATTTTGTTTTAAAATTTAAAGCATGATTAACTTGAGCAGTAATCAAATGCACACAGTTATAAAGTGCTATTGTGACCCTTCCACTAAGGACTTAATGGCAGCAATAAGGACTGCATTCAAGAAATGTAGGGTCCCTTTTGACAAATAACTAAATGATTTCAAGCATTTACCCAGAAACCTGGGAAAACTAAAAGCTCCCTCCCTGAATGCCTTTACCATGCAGATAACTGCCCCATTTACAAGCACTCTGGGACTGTGTACAAACAAGAAAAACTTTATTGGGGAAAGGGAACACAGTTATAAACTTGAGAAAACAGAACAGCAACAGAATATATATGCAAATAAAAAGTAAAGTACCCCCACCCTCTTCCAGCAACAGCCACCTAATTCCATTCCTACCCACTAATGAGAATGTCCCATAGTGATAGTCCCTTGGCCTCACTACTTTGTCCATCTGCCATCTGCCACTCAGTTTTTGGATTGCATTCAAGTATTTATTTGTAGGTCTGTTTCCTGTCTAAAGGGAGCTGTTTGGCCAGTCTCATTGATAGTCACCATGCTTCTCCCAGCTTATTTAGTTATTCAGCTTTATTAAGGTGCTGCGTAAGCAGGGCCTTAGCCAAATCCACCCAGTTCTGCTTCTGTCTTCTGCATCATTGCTCAATGCAAAATCCTCCATCAGCATCATCTCTCAACATGAAGTTCTCATGAGCAGTTAACACCCTTGAGCAGAGTCCTGGTTACTTGGAAATAATTTAATTGCCACAAACTAAAACCTCTTTCCTCTCTTTTAGCTTCTTTAGAACCCGTATCTGCCCAAATACAAGTATATGTATAGTTATGCTGACTTTCCAAGTGTGACTAGAGTAACTGTGAACTGTGGATAGGTAGCCTATGCACATGAGGCTGTCTATGGCAGTGGTTTTCAAACTGCAGGTCACAACCCAGTACTGGGTCATGGAATGTAAGACATTGGGTTGCGGCTGCTTTGGTCAGCACCACCGACCGGACGATTAAAAGTCCCATTGGTGGTGCTGCCCAGCTAAGGCAGGCTAGTTCCTAGCTGTTCTGACACTGTGTTGTGCCCCAGAAGCAGCCAGCAGCAGGTCCAGCTCCTAGGTAGGGGGACCACAGGGCTCCACGCACCGCCCTCAGCTCGAGCAACAGCTCTGCACCCCCATTCCCAGCTGGTTCCTGACCAATGGGAGCTGGGGGGTGGGGGCAGTGCCTGCAGATAAGAGCCGCGTGGAGCTGCTTGTGTACCTCTGCCTAGGAGACAGACCTGCTGCTGGCCACTTCCAGGGTGCAGCGCAGTCCACGGTGCCAGGACAGGCAGGCTTCCTGCCTTAGCTCCCTGGCTGTACCATTGACCAGGAGCCATCTGAGATAAGCCCATGCCCCAACCCTGTGCCCCAATCCTCTGCCCCAGCCCTGAGCGCCCTAAACCTGGAGCCCCTTCCTGCACCCCAAACCCCTCATCCCCGGTCCCACCCCAGAGACTGCACCCCCAGCCCAGAGCTCTGAACCCCTCCTACACCCCAACCCCCTGCCCCAACCCACAGCCCACTCTCACATTCTGAACCCCTCATTCCCAGCCTCACCCTGCAGTCCTCAACTCTGCACCCCAACTCTGTTCCCCAGCCCTGAGCCCCTCTCACACCCCAAACCTCTCGTCCGCAGCTCCTTTGGGTCACGGGCATCAACAATTTTCTTCAACTGTGTTGCCAGAAAAAAAATTTGAAAACCACTGGTCTATGGCACCACTTTTCCCTTTTCATCAATAGCGGGAGTAGAGAGCTCTTTACCTTCCGGAGCCCCTGGCCATATTGTACAGCATTCTCTCTCTTTCTCTGTCTCTCTCTCTAACAACGATTGTATTTTACCATGAGGTTCGTATTTTATTATCTCTAATTTTCACCCCATCTCCCCACTAAGAAAGGACATCTTTCTACACAAATCATAACTCTCATTTTCCAAGAAGACAATTTTTTTGTTCTACCTCCAAATAAAATAAAATCCTCCTTTCTCTATCTTTTAAAAGCATCTGAGCCTGCCAAGCCTTACTATGCCCCAAAGGAACTTCAAAATAGATTGCCAATTGAACTCCTGAACAGTTAGGCCCAGATCCAGAAGTTATTTAGGCACCTAGAGATCAGGATCTTAGTCCCTGTGTATGGCTAGTTCACCAACCCATTGCACCCCATGTTAAGGACTGCATTAATATTTATGTGTTTAAGTATTAATTATAAGAACACTTAATAGGGTGTGAAGAGCTAAAATGCAAATTTTGTTGTTGTTTAGTTTTCTTAAATTACATAAGCAGTACAAGTGTAATGGGCTCCTAGTAACAGATTAAAAAGTAAAGGATGCCAGCATTTTATTGATGTTTAATACGATAATTAGAACAAGTAAATTAGGTATTAACATAGTTATTAGAAGTCAGTATTTACAGATTGATACCCCATCTACTTACTTTAGGCTACCGCTACCAATATTAATTAAGGGTCTAATTAGCAAACATAATATAAATAGGTCTCTAGGCCAGTGGGCAGAAGCGCCAGCCTCAGAAGATGAATTACTCTCTCATTAGTTGCAGACTTGCAAGCCTTTTCTTCAGGGCTTCCTTTCGCTCATTCATAAACCATAGGATTTCTGATAAAAGAAGCCACTCAGAATAGTGGCCCCAACTGCCAGTTTCTTAACCAGCTGGGAGGGGAGAGGACAAACCTATTCCCCACATGTAGATAATATTACCGCTACCTCTCCTCTACCTTTATATCCACAGCCCCTTTCACTCATATGACAGTCAGGGGTCTGCATTAGCCCTTCATGTACTGGGGCTTCTGGAGCATCTTTCCACCTTGTCACAAGATCCTATAAGGTTTGATGTGAATATTATGAGAAGGTAATACACATATTCTGGGTCTGATCCAATGCCCAATTAAGTCAGTGGAAAGACTTCCATTGATTTCAGTTGGAAAACAATCTATGAAATATATTGGCTATTGAATAAGCATAATACATTGGCTATTGGATTTGCACAGAATCAGCTGTACATGACTATTTATTCTACTAACCTAACATTGAAATGAATGAGAGATTAGGGTAACATGTTCAGAAGCACATCAAATATATTTTTCATGTAAGTACTTGTGCAATAGAGCAACAGTCATGTTATTAAGGAACAGCATAGACTCCTTTAAAAGTTTGCCCTGAATATTCCTTACATTTACAGGGTCAGAATTTAAAAAGACTCAACTCCCAGTTAGGTAGTTAAAATGAAAGCTGCTGGATGCTGAGCACTTTCAAATTCTAGCTATTTAATTTAGTTGCTTAAGCGAGAGCTGATGTCTTTTGGTAGTCTGTCAAGGTGCTGGTGCTGGTGCAGTGAGTGTCTGAAGAAGTGGGCTGCAGCCCATGAAAGCTCATGCTCAAATAAATGTGTTAGTCTCTAACGTGCCACAAGTACTCCTGTTCTTTTTGCGGATACAGACTAACATGGCTGCTACTCTGAAACCTACTGCTACTTTAACTCTGTAGTATTATCCAGCCTCAGAAGCCTGACGACAAAGAAAATCATATTTTTAATTATTAAATATACTGGGCCTTATCCAAAAGCATCTTTGTAAACCTTAAAAAACGATGAGGAGTCCAGTGGTACCTTAAAAACTAACAGATGTATTTCGGCATAAGCTTTCATGGGTAAAAACCCCACTTCTTCAGATGCATGGAGTGAAAATTAAAGATGCAGGCATATATACTGACACATGAAGAGAAGGGTGTTACCTTACAAGTGGAGAGCCACTGTTGATAAGGTCAATTCAGTCAGGGTGGATGTAGTCCACTCCCAATAGTTGATGAGGTGGTATCAAGAGAGGGAAAATTGCTTTTGTAGTGAGCTAGCCAATCCCAGAGCTTATTCAAGCCCAAATTAATGGTGTTAAATTTGCAAATGATTTTTTTTTTGTTGAAGAATAGCTATGTAAAAGGATAAATAGATACAAACCAGACATCAGGAATAGTAACATACAAAAGCCAATAGGAGAACACTTCAATCTCCCTGGACATTCAATAACATATTTAAAAGTAGCCATCCTTCAAAAAAACCTTCAAAAACAGAATTCAAAGAGAAACTGAAGAGCTACAAATCATTTGCAAACTTAGCACCATCAATTTGGGCTTGAATGGGGACAGAGAATGGCTAGCTCACTACAAAAGCAATTTTCCCTCTCTTGGTATTGATACCTCCTCATCAATTATTGGGAGTGGACCACATCCACCCTGACTGAATTGGCCTTCAACATTGGTTCTCCACTTGTAAGGTAACTCCCTTCTCTTCATGTGCCAATATATATTTATTGTTTACGATTTTTACTCACAAAAAAAACAAAATAAAACACACCACAACATTTTCCTTATAAAAAGTGGCAGGGGAGGGGCGATATTCTTGGGATTTTTTATTTATGTATTGATTTCATTTATGCAAGTAGTAAAATTGCATTACAGTTTCTTTTTCATGAAAACAGCTAAACTGAAAAATGTCATTTTTATGAAAATTTATTTGGACAGCTATGATGTTTGTGCCTCTTATGTTAAAGACCTATTTAATATAAATAGAAAATATAAATGCCAGCAGGAAAATTACTGTTAAGTTAAATATACACTAGTTTTTTACTTTGTGCTGAAGACACCTACTGCTTTTCTGTGAGGATATGATGTACCTCTGGATTCGAGATAGATTAGTGTGAGTCAGACACATTTTTGAGGTAATGAACCTATTTGTAATAGCCACAGTTTGCTAGTTTAATATGCTACAGTATCATGTATTATCATGGAATAACTGACAATACATAAATGGTTGATGGAGGTCTGAATGAGAATTCATATACATTAAAGGCCTGATCCAAACCCCATTGAGTTCAAAGGAAAGACTTCAATGGACCTTGAATATAGCCCTAAGTAATCAAATTTGCTATAAAGCAAGACAACTTTATCAAAGCATTAAGACTAATTTATGGAGTATGTTTTTTAATAGTTAATAAGCCTGGAGAGCAATAGGGGAATTGATTCCTTTGTCCCTGTAGTGAGTCAGAGTGGCCTCCCACTGACCCAGAAGGGAGGGGCCACTCGGAGAGACCTGGTAGATGGAGGCAGGCAGTGCTCACTCCGCCCACCAGAAGTCAGTAGGTGGGACAGGAAGTACAAAAGATGGGTCTTCAAGATCAGTTGGGCTGCAGCCGCTGAAGGAGCCAGGCACTTCCTGCCCCCTCCTGAACTGGGAGACTGCCACGGAGACGCCTGTGATGCTGATGACTAACCGACGCTGCCAGAGCCACACACTGACCAAGCCGAGGAGGAGTTGCCGGGACTGCCGCTGATGATGATGAGGACCTCTTACCGACCCAAGTACGCCCTGATGGGGAGATAGCAAGTAACCCAGGGGAAGTAGACAACTAGGTTGAGAACATGGTTGCGGGAGGATCCCCGTTGACCCAGTAGTGGACCCCTCTGCCACTGTTAGGTCCCTGGGCTGGGACGGAGTGGAGTTGGGCAAGCCTGCGTCCCCCATGCCACCCCTGGGGTGGCAATACTCCCCCTCAATAGGCTGGAGGGCTTACATCTGCTTACAGTCCACCTAGTGAGGACACTAGACTGCACTCCTGCCTGAGCCCCCAGAGATTGTGTTTGGGTTCTCTGCTGCTATCCTATACTGAGTTTGGGTGCTATATCCCGGCCTGAACCCAGAGGACTTGCCGCCCCACCCTGACTAAGTGCCTGGGCTCTGAACTATTGGTTTGCTGCTCGGGTCTGAGTGCAGGACCGAGACCAAGACTCCATATTGCCCCATCCCGACTAAGGGCCTGGGCTCTGAACCAGTTGGTTGCTGCTCAGCCCAGAGTACAGGCTGAGACCCAGACACTGTACTGCCCCACCTGGGCTATGGGCCTGGGATCTCAACTATTTGTTTGCTGCTTGGCCCTGAATGCAGGCCCAATACCCAGATTCTGTATTGCCCATCCCGACTAAGGGCTCTGTTTACTGTTTGTTTGCTGCTTGGCATGGAATACAAGTCCGATCCATGGACCCTTCACTGCTCTCATTCTGGGCTAGAGACACTAACTGCCTATCACTCTGCCCAGACTAACGACCAGAGCTACAGGACGAGAGTGACTCAGCTAATTCCCCAACTGTGAGCACCGCCTTGTGATGTAGTGAGGTGAAGTGGCCTCCCACTGACCCAGAGGGGCTGGGCCACTGCTAACCCAGTACAGTCCTTCATAAAAGTACATCTAACAATAACTGCTGTCTCTACATTATTTTCTAGTTAAAGCTTTGGTTATATTAGTCTCTTCCAAACCAACTCATCCTTATAAACCTTTATTCTGAGAGATTTATAACCTCATAAAAATTACCTCCATGCTGACAAAGAGTAATAAAAGATAAAAGTAATTGTATACAATTTGGAACAATTTAGAGGTTGATAAAGTGATATCGGATTTCCAGCAAAACACTGTTCAACTTTTTTCATATTCATTTGATCTCTTGCAATTTAAAGTAATTGTTTTCAAGTTGAAGAGTAAAAGCCCCTTGTCCATAATACATGTTAATCCCTTATGCCAAATCTTGTGATTCTTGCTGAAGAAAGGTTTCAGAGTAGCAGCCGTGTTAGTCTGTATTCGCAAAAAGAAAAGGAGTACTTGTGGCACCTTAGAGACAAATTTATTTGAGCATAAGCTTTCGTGAGCTACAGCTCACTTCATCGGATGCATTTGGTGGAAAATACAGAGGGGAGATATTTTGCATCCGATGAAGTGAGCTGTAGCTCACGAAAGCTTATGCTCAAATAAATTTGTTAGTCTCTAAGGTGCCACAAGTATTCCTTTTCTTTTTGCTAAAGAAAAACTCCTCTCAGAGGCAAACAGAGTTTTTTCTTTGTTAAAGATTAAAGGTTTTGTTCAGTAGTCTATATAAGAATACCTCTCCGCTATGGTACTCTGTTATCTGAGATATGAACCCAAATCTAAACAAAGGATTCAGCACCCAACACATTTCCAGATCATAGCTACAATGGCATGCTGAGTGGTGTAAGAAGTATACCTGAATATCATGTGACAGAGCAATCTTCTATGTAGGTGAAACATGCTACTTCTAACATGGAAGTCTAGTTGAAGACTACACTGCACTGTACTTAAATCAGAATACTGATACCAGTGGAACCATATCTCTTTCTCATCAAGTGCAAAAAGTGACTGACTACCTAAAGGCAATTGAATCCAGAATGAAAAAGCAATTGTCCTAGTCTAAGTGACTGATATTGCAATCCTTACACATTTAGTCCTTGCAGGAAATCAACAAGACTAATTATGTCAGGGCTACTATGTGAGAAAAGGTTTCAGTATCAAGACATAAATACAAACAAGACTGAGATCAAGTTAATAGGAAAGGGAAAACACTTTAATAAACTAGCTGGTGTTATGACTTTACTCTTTATGGGGAGCATCCTAAGCACAAGTAATCAAGCTAGTGCTTTGTGCCAATGTCCTGCTTGTGTATTCATTGCTATTCCTGAATACTAAAACAACAGGGGATGATTAGAAATAGCCTTCTTTTATCTTTGGCAGCCTAGATTCTAGATGGTACTTGTTTCTCCTTGATGCAGACCTAGACCTTTATAACTTCCAGACTACATTACTTTTTCTGTGATTTACTGTGATGGCTACCAATCCTGTAACTGGTCCATAGCACAGCAGTCCATCTCCTGAATGTAATGAGGCATACTAGTGATACACATTCTGCACTGGCTCCCGATCTAATTTCAGATGACTTTCAAAGTTATTCTTATTTTCAAATCTCTTTATGGACTTGGATATCCCAATGTCTGTCTTGCATGCTACACCCCGCACTGGTAAATGTGATTAATGGGGAAGTTGCAACTGATTCTAAGTTCATCAGTGAAAGGTGCCCAACACAGTGAAACCTTTCATCGGTGAAAGGTGTCAAACACATAAAGGATTTTTCTAGTATAGTATATTAGAATATTTATATTGCTCCTGCCTGCGAGTTATGTAGGTTGCTTGAATTATCAGTAAATAATTCATTTCTTCAAGGTTTATAACTTATTTTTCCTTTTGTTTGAGGAAAAAAATTACTATTTCTGGGATTTGTTCTCTAATCAATAATTCAGTTTTATTCCAGTAAAATAAGGCTTTCTGTGAGACCCCAGGAATACATTTATTAAATATTTGAACTTTTTATGTTCAAGAGTACTGATTTATATTCACTGCATACTTCTTAATGCATGCAGAAAAAAAATTGAGCATGTTAATATCAGAATTGGTAATGTATAGTTTTTTTCATCGTTAGTTCAAAGTGTTGATTACTTTTATAATAGTAAAGCTCATCCATGCATTACAATTTTGTTCCATCGTCTACATGATTTTACCTCTGCACAAGATTTCTTTCAGGTTGACTTATGTTTATTCCTTAGAGTAATAAGTGAGTTTTTAAGAGAAATAGTACAAAAGGTTAAGAAAGACATCAGAGTGTTGTCTGTTCTGTTTGTTTGGTTTTGGCCTTGGAGCAATTTTAAATCTTCATTAATGCAAATATGAAGAAAAAGATCAAATCCCTTTTTTTAAAAATTATTGAATATTCAAGGGAATATTTAAGATTTTTTTTTAATTATTGAATATTCTAACAACTGAGAAACCTATAATAACCCACTGAGAGCAGAGCTTTTGTGACTTAACCAAACAAGTTTCTTTTTTTAATCCATATAAAATTATTTGCCTGAGTGTGCCAATAAATATGTGGCTATATATTTGCAAAACCTTGCCAATTTGTATTAGAAGAGATAGTGTACTCCCAGGACATAATCGCTTTCATTTCTGTTAATAAAGAGAGAAATAAAAAAATAAGTAGAAGCACTCTCAGCAATAAATAGCTGTCTCTAAATATTTTAAAATGCATTGGATATCTCAATTCAGCCTTTGTTCATAGACAAATTATGCACAATGAAAATAAATGAAAAGGGGTATATGGGGAATATTTTCACTCTGATGTAGTAAGTGGTGTTCTAAGGAGATTATTAAAAATAGAGATGAGTGAACCACTGGACAAAATAAGAACCACACCCTGTCCCCAAAGGCTTTGCTCATGCTGAATTGAATATAAAATCTCTTTGAGTTACTACAATGTTACTGTAACTATTTTTAATTTCCAGTTTCTGATCCAGAGATCAAACTGGAAGAGTCACAATAATTCAGTAAAGTCTGTTTTCTCAATAGCTTGGTCTACTCAGTGTACAATCAGGAGAATGAACCTATCATGTTAGCCTGAATGGGTTATGTGAGAACAGACCAACCAGTCTGTATCCCGCTGATGCAGAGGAGAGCAAGTTCACCTACCTGCCTTTTTACAAATGACCTACTGGATATCAGATTGGAACAAAGGGGTGGGTAGATAGTTGTGTCAGGGAAGTACAAAGGTCTGTCTAAGTAAGAGCTGTGCAAAGAGCATGGAGACAAAGAGAACTATTCCAAACCCAGACTTTGGGATGATGACCTGGACTTCAACTCTTTGGAGGGTCATCAGTTACTAAATAACAACACTGTGAGGTCAAATCTAATTCATTGTACTCCATGCCAATGAAATCCATCACAACAAATATCTAAAAGCCAGTATAACATGAATTAAAATGTATGTGATCCATTCTCTAATGCATTTTTCCCCTTTACCTATCATGTTGCCTAAGACATTGATTTTTATTGTCGGGGCCACAAACAGGTGCTGAAGGTCATGATCACACTGTGCTTTCCATTATTTTTAATGGGAAGGGGTACCTAGGACTTCCTACTATGGAAACATTTGAGTATAACTGGCCTAAAGATTCACACTTTGTCTTCTGCATTTGGTTTTTGCTATAGTTCAGTATAGAATGGCCCGCAGCATGTTCAGCGGCACAGGAGCTAGCAAACAGAGCTGTAAACAGGGGAGTTTGAGTGGGCATTTGAAAGGGGAGTTTGCATTGTGGTGCTTGTTTGGGGTTTCCTTTTGCTGAGGGGTTGGTCTTTTTGGTGTGACTTGTGTTTCCCAGATGAACAGGATTTAGGTGGGAAGGCGATGACAGATATGGAGGCAGCTGTGGGAGTGACTCCTGTAGTGAAAGACACATTGAGGATGACTGGATGTGGAAGCTGTGGTATGTACATGATCCTGGAGGGGGGACCGGGTAAGAGTTTTTTCTGCATGAAATGTCGTCTGATAGATCTGATGGAGGAAAAGATCCGAGGTTTGGAGATGCAGGTGGAAAGTCTCGTTGAGTTTAGGAAAGGGTTTGAGCAGATGATGGAGCAAAGATATGAGGTATCTGAAGGGAAAAGCTCAGACTCACAGATGGAAGCAGGGCTGGGGAATTCTGAGGGGAGACTGGGTGAGGAAAGTGATCAGTGGAAGCATGTGACTAAAAGAACCAGGCAGAGGAAAAGACGGGCTAGTGAAGGAGAAATAGAGCTTAGGAACAGGTTTGCAGAGTTGGAAAATGAAGAAGGGGCTCAGCAGGTACTTGTTGAAGGTGGAAGGGTAAGGAAGAAGAGAAGAGAGGCTAGTCCTATAGGAAAAGCAGAAGAGTCAAGGGAGACTACACCAAATATGAGCCCCAGGAGGATACAGGATGGGTTGAAGAGGATTATAAGTGAAAATAGGAATGGAAAGAACTTTCAGCCAGCGGGAACAGGGGAGAGACTGGAGAATAGCACTGTCACCAGGAAAAGGCAGGTCTATGTGATCGGGGACTCTTTATTGAGAAGAATAGACAGGCCTGTAACTAGAGCTGATCCTGAGAATAGAAGGGTGTGCTGTCTTCCGGGTGCTAAGATACAGGATGTAGACCTGAGGTTGAAAAGGATCCTAAAGGGAGCGGGAAAGAATCCCTTAATTATCCTTCATGTGGGAACAAATGATACGGCTAGATTCTCACTGGAAAGTATTAAGGGAGACTATGCTAGGCTGGGGAAGATGCTTAAGGAAATGGAGGCTCAGGTGATCTTTAGTGGGATCCTTCCTGTTCCTAGAGAAGGGCAACAAAGGTCTGACAAGATTATGACTGTCAACAGATGGCTTAGGCAGTGGTGCTATAAGGAGGGCTTTGGGATGTATGGCCACTGGGAGGCATTCACGGACAGAGGTCAGTTCTCTCGGGATGGACTTCATCTGAGTAGGGAAGGAAATAGACTTCTATAGGATCGAGGCTGGCACAACTGATAAAGAGAGCTTTAAACTAGGAATTGGGGGAGATGGTTGGGAGAAGTCCAGGTAATCTCCACGCCAGATTTTAGCATTGAGAGGGAAGAAGAGGAAGTAAGAAAGGATACAGCCGTGGGTAGGAGAATGTATATAAGGAGCGAGGGTAGAGTGGATACTAGTCTAATAGGTTATACTAGCTGTAGAATGACTGTGCCTAATAGGGTACAAAATGTGAGCGAGGCCAAACAGCAAAAATTAAGATGTTTGTACACCAATGCGAGGAGCCTAGGTAACAAAATGGAGGAACTAGAGCTACTGGTGCATAAAGTGAAACCAGATATTAAAGGGATAACAGAAACATGGTGGAATAGTAGTCATGACTGGACTACAGGTATTGAAGGGTATATGCTGTTTAGGAAAGACAGAAACAAAGGTAAAGGGTGTGGAGTAGCATTGTATATCAATGATGAGGTAGAATGTAAAGAAATAAGAAGCGATGAAATGGATAAGACAGAGTCCGTCTGGGCAAAAATTACATTGGGGAAGATAACTAGTAAAGCCTCTCCTACCATAGTGCTTGGGGTGTGCTATAGACCTCCGGGATCTAATTTGGATATGGATAGAGCCCTTTTTAATGTTTTTAATAAAGTAAATACTAATGGAAACTGCATGATCATGGGAGACTTTAACTTCCCAGATATAGACTGGAGGACCAGTGCTAGTAATAATAATAGGGCTCAGATTTTCCTAGATGCGATAGCTGATGGATTCCTTCATCAAGTAGTTGCTGAACCGACTAGAGGGGATGCCATTTTAGATTTAATTTTGGTGAGTAGCGAGGAACTCATAGAAGAAATGGTTGTAGGGAACAATCTTGGCTCAAGTGATCATGAGCTAATTCAGTTCAAACTAAATGGAAGGATTAACAAAAATAAATCTGCAACTAGGGGTTTTGATTTCAAAAGGGCTGACTTTCAAAAATTAAGGAAATTAGTTAGGGAAGTGGATTGGACTGAAGAACTTATGGATCTAAAGGTAGAGGAGGCCTGGGATTACTTTAAATCAAAGCTGCAGAAGCTATCGGAAGCCTGTATCCCAAGAAAGGGGAAAAAATTCATAGGAAGGAGTTGTAGACCAAGCTGGATGAGCAAGCATCTTAGAGAGGTGATTAAGAAGAAGAAGAAAGCATACAGGGAGTGGAAGATGGGAGAGATCAGCAAGGAAAGCTACCTAATTGAGGTCAGAACATGTAGGGATAAAGTGAGACAGGCTAAAAGTCGAGTAGAGTTGGACCTTGCAAAGGGAATTAAAACCAATAGTAAAAGGTTCTATAGCCATATAAATAAGAAGAAAACTAAGAAAGAAGAAGTGGGGCTGCTAAACACTGAGGATGGAGTGGAGGTTAAAGATAATCTAGGCATGGCCCAATATCTAAACAAATACTTTGCCTCAGTCTTTAATAAGGCTAAAGAGGATCTTAGGGATAATGGTAGCATGACAAATGGGAATGAGGATATGGAGGTAGATATTACCATATCTGAGGTAGAAGCAAAACTGAAACAGCTTAATGGGACTAAATCACGGGGCCCAGATAATCTTCATCCAAGAATATTAAAGGAATTGGCACCTGAAATTGCAAGCCCATTCGCAAGATTTTTTAATTAATCTGTAAACTCAGGAGTAGTACCGAATGATTGGAGAATTGCTGATATAGTTCCTATTTTTAAGAAAGGAAAAAAAAGTGATCCGGGTAACTACAGGCCAGTTAGTTTGACATCTGTAGTATGCAAGGTCCTGGAAAAAATTTTGAAGGAGAAATTAGTTAAGGACATTGAAGTCAACGGTAAATGGGACAAAATACAACATGGTTTTACAAAAGGTAGATCGTGCCAAACCAACCTAATCTCCTTTTTTGAAAAAGTAACAGATTTTTTAGATAAAGGAAATGCAGTGGATCTAATTTACCTAGATTTCAGTAAGGCATTTGATACCGTGCCACATGGGGAAATATTAGTTAAATTGGAGAAGATGGGGATCAATATGAACATCAAAAGGTGGATAAGGAATTGGTTAAGGGGAGACTGCAACGGGTCCTACTGAAAGGCGAACTGTCAGGTTGGAGGAAGGTTACCAGTGGAGTTCCTCAGGGATCGGTTTTGGGACCAATCTTATTTAATCTTTTTATTACTGACCTTGGCACAAAAAGTGGGAGTGTGCTAATAAAGTTTGCAGATGATACAAAGCTGGGAGGTATTGCCAATTCAGAGAAGGATCGGGTATTATACAGGAGGATCTGGATTACCTTGTAAACTGGAGTAATAGTAATAGGATGAAATTTAATAGTGAGAAGTGTAAGGTTATGGATTTAGGGATTAATAACAAGAATTTTAGTTATAAGTTGGGGACGCATCAATTAGAAGTAACGGAAGAGGAGAAGGACCTTGGAGTATTGGTTGATCATAGGATGACTATGAGCTGCCAATGTGATATGGCTGTGAAAAAAGCTAATGCGGTTTTTGGGATGCATCAGGAGAGGCATTTCCAGTAGGGATAAGGAGGTTTTAGTACCATTATACAAGGCACTGGTGAGACCTCACCTAGAATACTGTGTGCAGTTCTGGTCTCCCATGTTTAAAAAGGATGAATTCAAACTGGAGCAGGTACAGAGAAGGGCTACTAGGATGATCTGAGGAATGGAAAACTTGTCTTATGAAAGGAGACTTAAGGAGCTTGGCTTCTTTAGCCTAACTAAAAGCAGGTTGAGGGGAGATATGATTGCTCTCTATAAATATATCAGAGGGATAAATACAGGAGAGGGAGAGGAATTATTTCAGCTCAGCACCAATGTGGACACAAGAACAAATGGGTATAAACTGGCCACCAGGAAGTTTAAACTTGAAATTAGACGAAGGTTTCTAACCATCAGAGGAGTGAAGTTTTGGAATAGCCTCCCAAGGGAAGCAGTAGGGGCAAAAGATTTATCTGGTGTTAAGTTTCTACTCGATAAGTTTATGGAGGATTGGGATATGGATAATGGGATTTTGGTAAGTAATTGATCTTTAAATATTCAGGGTAAATAGGACTAATCCCCTGAGATGGGATATTAGATGGATGGGATCTGAATTACCACAGAAAATTCTTTCCTGGGTATCTGGCTGGTGAATCTTGCCCATATGCTCAGGGTTTAGCTGATCGCCATATTTGGGGTCGGGAAGGAATTTTCCTCCAGGGCAGATTGGAGAGGCCCTGGAGGTTTTTCGCCTTCCTCTGTAGCATGGGGCATGGGTGACTTGAGGGAGGCTTCTCTGCTCCTTGAAGTCTTTAAACCATGATTTAAGGACTTCAATAGCTCAGACATAGGTGAGGTTTTTTGTAGGAGTGGGTGGGTGAGATTCTGTGGCCCGCGCTGTGCAGGAGGTCAGACTAGATGATCAGAATGGTCCCTTCTGACCTTAGTATCTATGAATCTATGAATCTATGAGATGCCTCTAGAGGAGGACAGTGCACCACACCCAGTGGGCATGGGTTACATATACTTCCCATAGCTGAGGATGCACGTCCTAAGCTTCAGAGACTTGTACGTTGATATCCCAGACAAACCCCCACTTGTAACGCCGACAGACCCCTGTCATCAGCAGAAGGCATCGAACCTTGGACTTCTGAAACTTAGTGCATAAGCATCTACTGCATGATCTAAAAAAACACATGGTTCTTATCTAAGGCTGTAGTAGACTCATTAATCTCTAAGTGGTCTAGGTGTCACTAGAGGGGGACAGAGCATCACACCATGCAGACATGGGTTACAGAAGCTGCACATATAACCGATTTTATACAAAATAATATTTTTAAACAGAAAATGCAAGCCAATGATTATCAAACTTGGCCCAAAGAAACCTCAGATCCAAACATCCCATATTTTTTGTGGTTTCATATTATGGATTCAAATTTATGGCCCAGATATATCTTAATTTGCAATAAAAAGACTATCTTAGACTATCTAAAAAGAGAATATCCTATTAAGCAAATAAGAAAAAAAAACAATTACAAATTACAATTCCTACCACAGAGGATTTAGGCATACAGTCAAAGAGAAGTTAATTTTCTGAGTTCCCATACCAACAGCTGCAGTCTCCTACCATCCCATACACTTCACAACTAATTTACCCAGTCAAAACAAGACAACAAACTGTTCCAAATGCAAAACAAAACTATTCCTCCACGAACTAAAGTCCCAGTCCTGCTCTCATTGAAGTCATAAAGGAGGTTTTTTTTCCATGGACTTCAATGAGAAAAACATGAGGTCCCATAACACCTGCTTATACTATTCATCAGAGTTTACACTTTTGCTACAATATTTTATACACTTTCTGTTTGTAAGGTCCCTGGTATGTCATGCCTTTCAAAAATATGTTTTGTTTTGTTTTATTTTACATCTTACCTATAACAAAATCTTGCAACAAACTAAACACATTGACATAGTTAGAATATACCATTGTAAGCCTTGCTGTTCAATGACTTCTAAACTTTAGAGATGTAATAAATACAAATGAAGTTAAAGGTTGCACACTGTGAACATATTGACAGGTTTCAGAGTAGCAGCCGTGTTAGTCTGTATTCGCAAAAAGAAAAGGAGTACTTGTGGCACCTTAGAGACTAACAAATTTATTAGAGCATAAGCTTTCGTGAGCTACAGCTCATGAAGTGAGCTGTAGCTCACGAAAGCTTATGCTCTAATAAATTTGTTAGTCTCTAAGGTGCCACAAGTACTCCTTTTCTTTTTGTGAACATATTGTTACAGTTTGGGTTAGACCTCACTGAAACTGCTTAGCCTCCACCCTTCTTTTGGGTTAAAAGAGAGAAACAATAGGGGCTTCAAACAAAGACACAAGCTCATGTCACAACCCAAAGCAAAAAGACAAGTGAACTGGTACAGAAATTAGAACTATGTGGGTGGATTGTTTTTGCTTGGTATTATTTGGTAGAGGTGCGTTTGTATGCATGGGTGGAGAGAAAGAAAAAAATCCACCAGAGAAGAAATGAAACAACAAGGACACTCCAGACAGAGCCTGAACAAGCCCTGGGAGTATGGGCCTGAAAAAAGACTACAGAGAGACAGAATAAAGATTTTTTTGGATATTTTTTTTCAAAGAGTATATGTTTTACTGCTGATGGAACAATCAAACAAAATAATCAATTTTAAGACAAAAATCACAGCTTTGCTGATTGAAGTCAATTCAACTATATTTTAATTGTCTATGATCTTATTATATATTAAAAGGAGTTTTTCAGTAGAGATTATTTTATTTGGATTAAAAGGATCCTCTGGGTTTAGAAAAAATGCTTTTATTTCTTCCAGATATATTTCCTTCTAAATGCTCTGTTCTGCATATTCTGCTTTTGAATCTGCATCTCTATCTTTTTTTCATGGCAGATCATTTCTTATTTTTTTATTCTGCACTCTAGATCTATGGGATAACAGAACATGACATCTTTGTCATGTTGTTGTTAACAGGAGAAAAGGAATCCACTTCTTAAAACTCTGCTGCTCCCACTAACTTTGCTGCACTGGGACCCATTATGCTTTACTAGGAGCCCTTCTGGGAGCCCTTCTGCATGATTTTAAGACAACCCAGAGACTCTGGCAAACACTTCTCTATACCACTATGCTTGTTCTCAGAAATGGCTGAATGGCATTAGCTGAAATTACAAAAAAAAAACAAAAAACCATCTGTGGCAGACACCGGTCATGGAAAATGGCAGCTGAAAGATTAACACTTGGCCAAGTTTTAAGCACCTGAAAACAGGGTCTTCTGGGAAGCATTGGAAAACCTGAATAGGCAAGACTGGTAGCACCACCTATAATATATGATATAAAAATATCCCATTTGTTGGGCAGAGTACTGATTCAGGTTGCTGAGCGGCACAATATCCACTTTGCACATTAGCCATCAATGCTTTAGTAAGTTCCTAATCCATTTTGATATCTTCTTGTAATTTTCATTATTGGTGGTTATAGCAAGCATGCCTCCAATACATGTGTTGCTTCATATTGTGGCAGATAAGAAATATTTTCTGCCTCACAATATTTAGTGAAGACATTTTTCAAAATGAGTACAATTAAAATACCTAAATATAAATAAAGCTTAGTATGAATGCATTGTGGATTCCGAAATGTCATTACTTCCATGGCAGAAGCTGGTTAAAATGTATCCATCAAAGCAAATTTTGTTCAGTTTAAGCCTTTGTTGTTGTTATTTGTAAATCATTTGCAAAACAATCCTGATTATTGTCAAACTATTAATTAATCAAAAGTATTTGCCAAATAGGAAGAATAATTTTTACTGTCTGGATATTTACTATAATTATTCACTGTTTATCATGTACTGAGGGATTGGTCACATGGTATTCCTTCTACTCCTTGACTGCATGACTAAAACTGTTTAAGAGGCAAAAGATTAATCAGCAAAGAGCTAATAACTCCCTTACAGTGTGACATCATAAAACTTTTGGGATTTGCCAATCTTTACATGATTTTACTTAATATATATATTTTCCACCACATTTATACTTTAGTATAATATAGGAAGCCAAAAGTAAATCAACATTTAATTAAGGGGCTGGCAAGCAGAGAAGGCCCAGGGCAAATCATTTATGAAGGAATTAAACTTTCTGATAGCATGCCAATCACAGAAAAATCTCCCTTTCTTCATAAGATAAAATAAGAATATGGAGGAAATGGAGTCAGCAAAGATTACCTGACTGCTAAATCAAATCACAGCACTAAAGGGACAGGCACATTAAATTTTATTTCCTGGACTGGCTGTAGTACTCTGTTGTGAAAGTCAACCCAAAGCAAGGGCACAGCAGCACAAACTGCCCACTCACCATTCTTCCGGAAAGCCTAGTGTAGAGGCCATAAGAAAGTTTTGGGTGACTGTTCACCCCACATCAGCCCCTTGAAAGGGTTAATGAAGCTGACAGCGGTGGGGGGGGGGGACTAACTCAATAGGCTGCATCTGAAGGGAATTAGACTGGATAAGCAACCCCTGACTGAGAATAGATCCGAGTTGAGAAGGAACAGGTGAGGCCATGATAAAGCCAGGAAGTTGGCAACAGAAGAGAGCTGCAGTGTGGAGGTCTGTAATCACTTCCTAATCTCAAAGAGGGAAAGGAGGTAACCGGGGGAGAATAGAAGCCCTGGGATCCTGGCCCTGAGGTAAGTGCATACCAAGAGGTGGGTGGAGAAAGAGCCTGATATAGCTGAGGTAGGAGCAGCCCAGGGAAGAAGCAAGCTTTGGGGATAGTGCAGACCTTGGCTGCCGGTTGTTGGGTCCCTGGGCTGGAACCCAGAGTAGTGGGTGGGCCTGGGTTCCCCTACCAGCCACTGGGGAGATAGGCACAGACCAGACAGTGGTGGGCAATCTGCGGCCCATGGAAATGGTGAGCTGCAGCCACTGGGAGCTGAGGGGAGCCATGCATGCTGATGGTCACTGTCTGCAAAATGTCTCGTGGCCTGCGATCAGCTTACCCTGATGCAGGTTGCCAACCATTGGTGTAGCAGAAGACTGCCAAAGATAGTCATCCAGTGGGACTTTGGTACCCCAGAAGGGGAAAACATACAGTGTCTTGGACAGAAATCCACGCCACAAAGAGAGAACACTCTGAATTCCAGAGAGAAAGAGAGAGAGAGAAGCAGCAAGGTGCATTAATGAGCAACAGAAGGGGACATCAAACTTGAGTGGAGCTAATCCCCAGAGCAGCCGGGGGGAGGTGTTCCAACTAGTATGTGTACCCCAAGACAGTGAGGAAAAGGCCAGCTTTACTGCTGCTGTTAACATACTGTTCCATTTGTGCAGCTGCAGACTATTTCTCTTCTTAATTTTGTGTGTTATTTTGACCTATATATTTTATAAGAATCTGGCTTAGTTTTGCACCTTTCACTATGGTGCATTTGTCTTATGTAGTAGCTAGTGCTTGATTTTGAAGCAGTTTTGCTTATTTTTTTTTCTGTCCTTACCATTGACATGTTAGTATTTTAGGTTTTGGTTTAGCACTTCCATAGATTTCATACAGTTTAATGCCAGAAGTGACCATTAAATAATCTAATCTGACCTCCTGTATATCATGGGCTATTAAATTTCACCCAGTTTCTTCTGGGTTGAGATGAATATCTTGGATTAAACTAAAGAATTTTTGTCCTTGAGAGACTCAGTTGTTGTATGACTCAGGCAGAGAACTGGAGAGGTAGAGGTGCCATGAAGCTTCTGTAATGACTTGGAACTGACTAGGTGGGATGTGCCCAGATGACCTATGCACCATGTTGCAGACAAGGTGGGGAGGGGTAACTAGATTCCTGCCAATGGGATCTGGTCAAAATTTCTTCCTGACCCCGAATCTGACAATAAATGAAACCTGAGCATGTGAGCAAGAGTCACTAGCCAAGCATCTGAGGAAGAGGATCCTCTGTATCACTTCAGAGCAATGGTCCAATAGTCCAGTGCCCCAAGTCCAATTGTGGCAATCACTGAAGTTTCAGAGGAAGGGTGGAAAAAATGATCCAGAATACATCAAGGGGAAAAAATCATTCTTGACCTCTGCAGGTGACCAGCTGAAGTCTTGTAGCATGAGATTTAATTATAGTCAATCATTTAATGCAGAGCTGCAAATGTTGAATATCTTGACAGCAATGCAAAGCTTCCTGTTCTCTCCATTGCCAATGAAGGAAGTAAGGAAACAAACAGGAGGATTTGTAGATTTACAGATACCAATGGCAGAAAGGACTATTATGATCATCTAGCCTAACACACACACACACACACACACACACACACAGAGCCCCTCATGCTTTAATTTATCTTCGGGGAAAAATTATATGGCCTATCTTTTAGAAAGATACCTAATATTGACACAAAGTGGTAATGAATTCAACACTTCCTCTGGTAAGCTGTTCCAATGTTCAGTTATCCTGACTACTAGGAACTTGCATCTTATTTCAAGGTTGAATGTCTTACTTCAGCATCCATCCATTGGATCTTGAAAAGATTGAAAAGCCCTCCACCATCAGCTATACATTCCATGCATTAGTACCTATGCACAGTGATTAAGTTACTTCTCCATCTTCTCTTTGATAAGCTGAATATGTTGAGCTCTTTCAGCTTCACATCATATTTTCCATATTTGTGACTTCCTTTGAACTGTCTCCAGTATTTCCACATCATTCTTGAAGTATGGATATAAGAATTCGATATAGTATTCTAGGTTTGGTCTTACTAATGCTGTATATAGAGGCAAAATTACTTCCCTGCTTCTACTTTACATTTCTCTTTTTATATAGCCCTTTTTACTATAGCACTTCACTGAAAGCTCATGGTGAGGTGGTTATCCATGTTGACCCCTCTATGATTTTTGAGTCATTGCTTTCCAAAACAGAGTCTCACATCCTGAAGTTAGAACCTGTGTTCTTGTTTCCCAGGTCAATTACTTTGCTTTTGGCTTTATTAAAACACATTTAGTTGTAAAGAGACTGTGACATATTGGACATAAAAATAGTACCCTGTGACCCCCACATTCATCGATTTATATGGTTATATTTTGTGCCAAGACTGCCTTGTGAGGTATAATTTGGTTGTTATTGAAATGTGTTGTCAGTCAGGGAGATGCCCACAGATAGCTCTCTACTGGAACAATGGAGGTGACCTACACCCAGACAGGTGTTAAGCGACCATCACCAGTCATTGACAAGCAGGGAAATTGTAAACAAAATATTTACAATTCAATAAGAGACAGTTGCTCAAACTCCACACAATGGGGATTGGTTAACTCTGTGACTCAGCAAGGTATCAGGACGTATGATACTTGACTCCATGTTTCAGCCTGTATTTTTCCAAGCACATGATATGAGCATATAAAATAAGGTACAATGGCAGGAGTTCAACTCTCCCCTCCCCTCACCTACTCTGAAGGCAACAAGAATGTTTGAAAGAAAAGCCTTTGGACTAGGAAGATTTGTCCCAAGCTGAGCAGGGAATTCAGCCTGTGTATTAAGAACTGTGAACTGCTTACAATGCCTAGTGGGATGAGAAAAAACTAATTGATTCAAATCTTGCTAAGTCTGATAAAGTTTAAGATTTAGACTGCGATTTTTACCTTTTATTTCTTAAAAAAGAAAAGGAGTACTTGTGGCACCTGAGAGACTAACAAATTTATTGTTGGAGAGCTGCCTAGTAGCCTCTTGTTCATATTCCGACATGGCTGACAAAGGAGGTGCTGTTGTCATCATGAATAGGTCGGAATATGAACAAGAGGCTACTAGGCAGCTCTCCAACAACACTTTCTACAAGCCATTACCCATTCCATTGAGGGTTACCAAAAGAAACTACAACATTTGCTCAAGAAACTCCCTGAAAAAGCACAAGAACAAATCTTCACAGACACACCCTTGGATCCCCGACCTGGGGTATTCTATCTGCTACCCAAGATCCATAAACCTGGAAATCCTGGATGCCCCATCATCTCAGGCATTGGCACCCTGACAGCAGGATTGTCTGGCTATGTAGATTCCCTCCTCAGGCCCTACACTACCAGCAGTCCCAGCTATCTTCGAATCACCACTGACTTCCTGAGGAAACTACAATCCATCGGTGATCTTCCTAAAAACACCATCCTAGCCACTATGGATGTAGAAGCCCTCTACACCAACATTCCACACAAAGATGGACTACAAACCATCAGGAACAGTATCCCTGTTAATGTCATGGCTAACCTGGTGGCTGAACTTTGTGACTTTGTCCTCACCCATAACTATTTCACATTTGGGGACAATGTATACCTTCAAATCAGCGGTACTGCAATGGGTACCCGCATGGCCCCACAGTATGCCAACATCTTTATGACTGACTTAGAACAATGCTTCCTCAGCTCTCATCCCCTAATGCCCCTACTCTACTTGCACTACATTGATGACATCTTCATCTGGACCTATGGAAAAGAAGCCCTTGAGGAATTCCACCATGATTTCAACAATTTCCATCCCACCATCAACCTCAGCCTGGACCAGTCCACACAAGAGATCCACTTCCTGGACACTACAGTGCTAATAAGCGATGGTCACATAAACACCACCCTATATCGGAAACCTACTGACTGCTATTCCTACCTACATGCCTCTAGCTTTCATCCAGATCACACCACACGATCCATTGTCTACAGCCAAGCTCTGTGATATAACCGCATTTGCTCCAACCCCTCAGACAGAGACAAACACCTACAAGATCTCTATCATGCATTCCTACAACTACAATACCCACCTGCTGAGGTGAAGAAACAGATTGACAGAGCCAGAAGAGTACCCAGAAGTCACCTACTACAGGACGGGCCCAACAAAGAAAATAACAGAACACCACGAGCCATCACCTTCAGCCCCCAACTAAAACCTCTCCAACGCATCATCAAGGATCTACAATCTATCCTGAAGGATGACCCATCACTCTCACAGATCTTGGAGACAGGCCAGTCCTTGCTTACAGACAGCCCCCCAACCTGCAGCAAATACTCACTAGCAACCACACAACAGAACTACTAACCCAGGAACCTATCCTTGCAACAAAGCCCATTGCCAACTCTGTCCACATTCAGAGGACACCATCATAGGGCCTAATCACATCAGCCACATATCAGAGGCTCATTCACCTGCGCATCTACCATGTGATATATGCCATCATGTGCCAGCAATGCCCCTCTGCCATGTACATTGGTCAAACTGGACAGTCTCTACGTAAAAGAATAAATGGACACAAATCAGAGGTCAAGAATTGTAACATTCAAAAACCAGTTGGAGAACACTTCAGTCTCTCCTGTCACATGATTACAGACCTGAGAGTGGCTATCTTTCAACAAAAAATCTTCAAAAACAGACTCCAACGAGAGACTGCTGAATTGGAATTAATTTGCAAAGTGGATACAATTAACTTAGGCTTGAATAGAGACTGGGAGTGGATGGGTCATTACATAAAGTAAAACTATTTTCCCATGTTTTTTCTCCCCCCCCACCCTACCCCCCACTGTTCCTCAGATGTTCTTGTCAACTGCTGGAAATGGCCCACCTTGATTATCACCACAAAAGGTTTTCCTCCTTCCCCCCATCCTTCCTGCTGGTAATAGCTCATCTTAAGTGATCACTCTCCTTACAGTGTGTATGATAAAACCCATTGTTTCATGTTCTCTGTGTGTGTATATAAATCTCCCCACTGTATTTTCCACCGAATGCACCCGATGAAGTGAGCTGTCGCTCACGAAAGCTTATGCTCAAATAAATTTGTTAGTCTCTAAGATGCCACAAGTACTCCTTTTCTTTTTTGCGAGTACAGACTAACACAGCTGCTACTCTGAAACCTTTTATTTCTTAGTTAACCAACTCTGACCTCTACCTAACACTTCTAATTACTTAAAATCTATCTGTAGTTACATTTATTTTAATGTTTTATCTTTACAAGTGAGTTTGTCTAAAGTACTTGGGTAATCAGCTCAGATTACAAAGGCTGCTGCATGTCCACTATCCTTTGAAGTGGTGAACTAAATACTGAGCTTGCATTGTTCAAGAGAAGGTCTTGAACAGTGTAAGATGGTACATGTCTGGGGTGCAAGGCTGGGACTAAGGGGATTTGCTGGTATCTCCCTGTGTATAGTTCATGACAGGCTGTGAGAGCCTGCATGTAACTTTGGATGTGCTTTCACATGTTAATGTCTGTGTGAGAGAGAAGACTGAAGAGGCTGCTTGTCACTAGCAGAGCAGTGTGAGAAGTATCCTGATCTAGAGAGTTAAAGGGGATACAATGATCCTCCAGTACAGGTTATATCCTGGGAATGTCACAATGACATTTAACCAGGCAATTCAGATTCCTCTAAAAGTAAAATGTCCTCATTATTTTGTACCCCATCAGTTTAGTGTCATCTGAAAGTTTTTCCCAGTAAAGATTTCATATTGTCATCTAGATTGTTGATTACAAAATATTGAGTAACATTGGATTCCTGGAGGTCTCTTCTCAAAATGGCACCACTCATTGATAGTTCCACATTAGCAACTACATTTTGAGGTCTGTCTGTTTTGGGTGGTGAAATTTGTTCTGAAATTCAGAAGGCTTGTGGTATTTGGGTATGAGTATCATGTTAAGGAGGAAAATATTATCTTTACCATTTGATGTTAGTTTTTGAATTTGTAGTTCTTTGAGGTGTAAGGAATGTATTCTCCTTTGGCTGATGTTGCACCAGATAGTTAATGTCCTTCATGGTATAATACTTGTTGTTGAAGTTCCTGGGAACATGTAGTATTTATTTTAGAAGTGCCAGTGTTGGGTTTCTATCTGCTTTTGCCCAACTGGTGTTCGTGTTGGACCTCTGACTCTGCTGTTATAGACTGAATTATACCACTGAATAATTTTAGCAGTAACTTTGTCTGTAAGCTATATTTATCTAGTTAAATATAATTATCCAAAACATTTTCTTAAAATACTGTGATAGCCAGATGAAGTTTCTTGATGCATTTTAATGAGGCCCAAATGTGCTTAGATATGTATAATTTAGGGTGTGTTCAAGGTTTTCAGTTAAATTAAGTTAAAGATGTTTTTCTTCAGTGTTTGCTAATCTTGTTGTGTTGCTTTTTATCACACTTATTAGAGTTAGATTGTATGAGTTCATCAAATGTATTAAATGTCATTAAAATTCCAGTGTTCTCAATAGTATACCAACCTACAAATAAGCAATTCAATACTTACAATTAAGATGTGGAAATCGTTTAAATGACTGTGAAGTTATAATATATTGTACTGTGGTAGCACACATCTGTCTTAAATGAACAAACTCTCAATAATGACTGCAATCATCAAGAACAAAAAAAATGTTTTGGGAGATAAACCTAATTGTATTTCCAATCAGAGCTGTGAAATGCAACTATAATGATTATGACATTTATTGAAAATGAAACTGTCTGCTAAATCTCAGGACACAGTAAACAACTTGAAATCCAAGCAACTATGCCAAGTCATTTTAATAAAAACATTTTCCTTTATCTTAAGAAGAAAATATTAATCCCTGACTAACTGCAGAAAAGAAATAAAATGAGTGAAAGCAAACTATAAAAATGAACTCACAACTTTAACTTCTGTATTGAGAAACACCTACAAAATTGTAAATATATATACTAAAGAAAAGATTAGAAGTTTACTTGTCAGAACTTTTGCCTGTGTTCTGTTGACTGGTCCCAGTAATCACATTCCAAGTTTACTGAGGACATTGCCAGGTTTGCTTCATATTGCATGTAGGTAAGTTTAACTACCAGCATTCCAGAGGAGTATAGAATAGTAGAAAATCAAAAGGCATCTTGCCATTGTGTTACAGAAGCTGAAGGGAAAGGGTCATGATATTAAAGGATAAAACTTAAGCTAACAAAAGAAACAACATTCAGAGTTAAGGCTTAATGACATGTACTACTGTATATCACACAGATGTCATCAAGAGTGATATAGAATTATGGAAGTACTGCAATATTGTCCCTAGTTTCCCAGTAATAGCCTAGCAAAGCCCTGAAGCTATCCGTTTTTGCTACCCACCTCTCAGTCTCCACTAGTTCAAAAATATAATACCTCTAATGGTTTTGAATGCCAGCTCATTGCTCACATAGAATGACCATCTGCTATATTGTTTTTCAAGAAGTTCTGGCTGAAATAAACTACTTTACTGTATATTTTTGAACAAACAAAATTTATTGTACTCTGATCTTCTGATATTTTCATTCTGAACAAGATAATAAGCAGACTGTCTGTGTCACCTATTATCAAAATTACCCAATGGTTCCTGTTAAAATACTCTCTGCTTTCAGTTGCATATAGCTTTGCCAAATCTCAACTGATTGGGTGAAATTTTCCATGGTATATGTCTCCCTGAGGGTTTCTTTTTCTTCAGCCATAATGGTTCAGCCATTTCCGAGAACTAGTCTGAGGAAAAATATGCAGCCTTGCCCATGTTAAAAAAAATTATGGTGACCTTTTCTTTGAACAGCTCTAGCTCAACTATGCTTAGGAGCAGAGACTTGAAATTCGGCACATAGGATGGCTTTTAATGCTAGTGATGTGCCTTGTCCCATCCCCATATGGATGTGCATATGCATTATGATACAATCTTTAATTATATGATCCATTAGAGCTGTTCAGGATTTTTTTCTTTAAAAACACCTATTTATAGAAATAAAAACCTTTGTGCAGAAATATTTCTTTTTCTCAGGTCCTGGATGTAATTTCTGATCAGAACCAGAGAGAGAGAGAGCATACCCTGTGGATAGGGTGCTCACTTGGGATGTGAGAGACCAAGGTTGAGTTCCTGCTGTACATTACTGCTGGAGTTGTTCCAAGTTGTACAAATAATTATATATTCATCAGGCCAGTGAGGAAGAAACTGACTCTATAGTGTGGAGGTTAGGGCACTCACCTGAGAGGTGGAAAACTTTGGGTCAAAGTCCTACTCTGAATTAGGTAGTGTAAGGACTTGATCCTGGTTTTCTGCTATTCTAGCAGAGTGCCTACCCTCCATGCTATTGGGTTTTCTAGGATGGGGCACACTTTTTCTCATTTTAAACACCAAAAATTACTGGTAACTTTTTACCTCTGTTCCACAGTTCCTCTTCTTAAAATGATGATAATATCACCTCTCCCCCCCGCACTCACAGGGTTGTTGCAAAGATAAATTAATTAATGTTTGTGAAGCAATCAACGTACTGATCACTGATGAGCGCAATAGAAAAGCCTTCCAGGAAATTAATTATCCTCTAAAGCTCTTTCCTCAGCATACCTATTATACCAAGCTTTCTGATCTTCCTGACTTTTTCTAATGTTTTGCTGCACCAAATCCATCATAACTTTCAGTCTCTCCGTAAAGTGGGAAACATACTCCACTACTGGCTGTTCTGTTTTTTCAGTATTGCTTTTCCAGGAGTCACAGGTAACCGGCCTCCCTTTAGGGTAAGATGTTTTGAACTCTGGGCTCCCATGAGCTTTTTTTATCTACATTGGGGTTAGGTTTACTCCTAGACCTTCCCTTTCTTTTAAACTGGGGTGAATAGTGATTATTCTTTCCCAGGGGCTTACTTCTTTCATGACTTCGATTCTGCACAAATTCATCTGCAGTTTCAGCAGCCTGCAAAACAGAATTGGGCTTTCCGTCACATATAGCAGCCCGGAACTCATCTGTCATCAAATTTACCATTTGTTCAAGTGTAATTAATTGCATTAACTGTTCAAAATTTCCTTAAGCTTTCTCACCAATAATCCACTTCCTGACAAAACCTAACAGTTTATGAGCACATTCCATGTAAGAAGTACCATTAGACATTTTAAAATTTCTAAATTTCAACCTGTACATTTCACAGGTAACCTTAAAAGGTTTTAACACAGTATCTTTATACTTTACATAATTCAAAGCTTCATCCATACCCATTTAATTGAGCACTTCCCTGGCTTTCCCAGTCACTCTGGTTAGCAGGACAGGCATACGTCGCAACTCTGGGATATAGTGAATTTCACATGGACGTTCAAAGGGAGAGAGAAATTCCTCTATGTCCTCAGTATCTTTGTAAATGGAGCAAATTCTTTTCCAATTCTTATTGCCCAGAGGGGATGGATTTCCAGGTCATGGCAGCTTTTTCTGCTCTTCCAACACTTAGAGCTGAAGTCTGGCAGATTCCTGTTGCATTTGGTGAGCCTTCTCCTCAGCAGCTAGCCATTCTATATGCCTTGAATAGGATCTTTTTCCATTTTATCAATCCTTTCTTTAGCCTCCTTTTCCATATCAGCTATCTTTTGCTTCTCCAATAAATGAAGATCCATAAGCTTCTGTTCAATTTCAAGTTGTTGTTTGTTTCTTATTGCAAGCATTCTCACTGGTTCTGCTTCCTGATCATTTGCCATTAGCAGATTTTTCAGTTCTTGATCTGGGACTTTTTACTTAAAAGACAACCCTCTCTATAATCAAACATCTTTAAGGCTTTTTCTATCAAGTTCTTATGATTGTTGCACACTCATCGCAACTGATTTTTAACCCTTAAACTCTCCAATATAAAAATTAAGTTTTGACAAGTGTGTGGTTCTGATCCAAAAACCCAATTAACCTGTGGTAATGTGCATCCAGCTCCCTCAGTGCTGCTCTTGTCCCTCTTAAGTTTTCTTCTAATGTCACACATTTGTAGTCTTTCTTTTGTGACCCATGGTTTTGTCTTCTTGTGATAGTTCCCAAGGATGTCCATTGCTGCCTCATTCATTACAACATTAAAATTGTTGGTCATTGTTTCTATGTCTCTCTAGAGCAAGAAATGTGGCAAATTTTCCACTGATCATTGCTTGGAACGACTCTGGAATGTTTTGGTCTCTGAGCCTAAGTCAAACGAGGTGTGACATTGCACCCCATAATGCTTTATGGGAATATGCTCACAAATGTATATATGACATAACTGGAATAAGTTTTATGCTACATATGCCATGTAACATATCTCTGTAAAGGTTATGATCTATTGAATATATTCATCCTATCTGTATGCATTTTTGTATTTGAAGTTATGAATATTGGCTGTGTACTTGGTTTTTTTTTTTTAAATAGCCTTAGTAAAGCATTTGGTGAGCTTCTTTGGAAAGGAATGTGCAAGTTAAGTGCTCAGTCAAGAAACGCTTAAGCTGACAATAGACCTTAATAAATGCCAATCCACATCTGAGCTTCCCTGTCTTTGTGGCTTGGCCTGTACAGTTCTGACTCATGCTTGTACACATGACTTGCCCATGTGACTCCAAAACTCCATTTTGTAGCTGTAATTCTTCAAGGTGGAGGGAGCGTTTAGACCCACAAGGATAAAATATATAAAGCCCTGGGAGACCCCTCAATTTTGTCTTCAGCTGGCTCAAGAGATACCTGAAAGAATCTGGAACAAAGGACAGTAACTACAAGGGGTGTGAGTGATTGCTGGACCCAGACTAGATGGAGACTAGTCTGTAAAAGGAACCTTATTGGAACACCTCTGAGGGAGAGGTTTTATGTGTATTCAGTTTTCTTACTGTACTGGGCATAGGCTTGCATGTTTTATTTTATTTTATTTGGTAATTTACTTTGTTCTGTCTGCTATTACTTGTAACCACTTAAATCCTGCTTTCTGTATTTAATAAAATCACTTTTTACTTATTAATTAACCCAGAGTATGTATTAATACCTGAGAGGGGAGGCAAACAGCTGTGCATATCTCTCTATCAGTGTTATAGAGGGCAAACAATTTATGAGTTTATACAAGGTAAAATGGATTTATTTGGAGTTTGGATCCTATTGGGAGTTGGACATCTGAATGTCAAAGGCAGGAACACTTCTTAAGCTGCTTTTAATTAAACTTGCAGTTCATGGGATGTGGTTCAGACCTGGGACTGTGTTTGTGGCTGGCAAGCATGTCTGGCACAGCCAGGCAGGGTTCTGGATTCCCAAGCTGGAAAGGAAGGCAGGGGCAGAAGTAGTCTTGGCACATCGATTGGCAGCCCCAAGGGGGTTTCTCTGATCCAACCCATCACATGTTGTTCTGGTGAACTTTGGCCTTATGATTTTTCTTAGCTGCAGCCAAAAATTTAGCATCACAAGGTTGTGATCACTTACAATGTCAGTACCAGGGAAGCTCCTTGTTTTAGCTCTGTTAATCCCAGAATGAAATTAGTTTTGCACCATGATGTAGTTGATCTGGCTGTGATGTAGACCATTAGGTGCATGCCATATTGATTGTCTGGATGCTTATGTGTTTGCAAGAACCAGATTGTTATAGCTGGGAAACTCCAAAAGCCTCAATCCTCTCTCTTTGGTTACTGCATTACAGAAAGGGCCACAATAATCTTGCCAATCTGCCTGTGCATCAGTACCCACTTTACCATTCCAATCTCCTTGTACAATCAGGACGTTTTTCTTGTGTACCTTATTGATGATGTCTTGGAGCTGAATGTAAAAATCTTCAATTTGCTCATGGTCATAGTCACACATGTGACATTAGAAGAGAACTTAAGAGAGACAAGAACAGCACTGAGGGAACTGATAAATACAGAAAGATTGGTAGAAAGATTAAGAAAGGAATGAAGGTGGCCAAGGAGATATGGATTGAAAAACAATGCCCTAAAATTGAAGAGTGAATCAATAATAAAAATAGCAAATGAGCCTTCCCAGTTGTAAAAGATCTGACAAAGGAAAGATGGACCAAAGCTAATGCAATTCAAGACAAAGAAGGAAACAGTCTTATAGAAGAAAAGGACATCATCAATAGGTGGACAAACTACTGCTGTAATCTATACAACCACCAGACAAATGGAGATCCTAGTATCTTAGACAGCCCAGATTCAACAGAGGAGGATGACTTTCCAATACTACATGAAGAAGTGGAGACAGCTGTGAAATCACTCAAGAATGGAAAGGCTACAGGTATTGACAACATCCCAGTCAAACTGATGAAATTCAGAGCAGAAATAGTAATAGATCTACTCACCAAGATCTGCAACAAGATCTGGCAGACCGGTGAGTGGCCCTCCACGTGGATAGTCACTAATCGTCATTCTGCCAAAGAAAGGCAACCTGCAATTGTGTCAAAATTACTGAACCATAAGTTTAATTAGCCATCCCAGAAAAGTGATGTTGAAAGTCATACTGAACAGACTGAAAATACAAGCAGAGAATATCATCACTGATATTGGGTGATGGAATTTCATGCTGGAAGAAGTACCACAGAACAGATTTTCATCCTTCGTATTCTATGTGAGAAGTACTTACAACACCAGCAGGACATCTATCACACCTTTGTTGACTTCAAGAAGGCATATGACAGGGTATGGCATGAAGCTCTCTGGGCAACCATGAAGAACTATAATGTTGGTTGTAAGCTTATTCTTACCATTAAACAATTATATGCCAAGGCCAGCAGTGCCATTATTGTCAATGGCACAACAGGAGAGTGGTTTCATACCAGCGTTGGTGTCCTTTTTTCCATCCACACTGTTCAACATCTACTTGGAGCGCATAATGGCTGATGCCCTAGAAGATTACATATGTACAATCTCAAATCTTCAGTTTGCTGATGACATTGATGGCTTCGTAGGCAGTGAAAATGAGCTTACCAACCTTCTGAAATGATTGGATGAAACCTCTGCTAAATATGGCATGGAAATCAGAGCAGAGAAAACTAAGCTGATGACAAACAAACATGATGGGATCAGTTCACATATCACTGTCAGTGGACAAAAGCTGGAGACAGTGGAACAGTTCAAATATTTGGGGGAGGTCATCACTGATGAAGGACCAAGGCAGAAATTCAGTCAAAAACTGCACAAACAACAGCAGCAGTGGCAAAGCTAAAGCCAATTTGGAGGAATAAGAACATCTCTGTGGAATCCAAATTGAAACTGCTCCATGCCTTGGTCATCTCCATTTTTCTGTATGCATGCAAGACATGGACCCTTACAGCAGAACTTGAATGAAAAATACAGGTAATAGAGACAAGATGCTTCCATAAAATCCCAGGCATCTCCTATTTCGACCATGTCACTAATGAAGAGGTCCGCAACATCTTATGAAGATGTCCTGATGACCGTGAAGAAGCACAAGCTGAAGTGGTATGGCCATGTAACAAGATAATCTGGACTATCCAAGATCATCCTCCAAGGGAAAGTACGGGGAAGAGAAGAAGAGGTAGATAGAAGAGATGGATTGATCACATAAAAGAGTGGACAGGAATGGACTTTGCAGAGACTCAAGCACTGACACACAATCGTCAGGGGTGGAGACAATTGGCTGTTTCCTCATCAACGACAGTGCCCCAATGACCAGTGTGGTTATGGGAGTGATGTGGTGATGCTGATGAGAGTGCATCCAAGACAACTACGGCACTGTGACTTGGGTCCTAGTGGAGAGCCAGCTGTGGTCACTCGATTAGAGTGAACTGCAGAATCTGGCACACAATCTCCATACATCTTGTGGATATTCCAATACTTAGATTCACCAAACCAAGCAAAAAACCCCAACTTCTTTATTACTTTACTGGTTACTCAGAAGTAAAAAAAAAAAAACAGTTTCCTTAAAGTAATCCAGCCTCAGGCCTCCATCCATGTACTTATGTCAAATATGATGAAAATTTCTGTAAATCTTATTTCATCATATAAAAGAAAAGAAATCACAAAGAATCAGACACATTACCTCCCAGGTTAATGAATGTTTCAGATCTTACCCAAATACACGCTACAACCAATTCTTATTAACTAAAATTTATTAAAAAACAAAAGAGCGAGACTATGGTTAAGAAATCAATATACATACAGACATGAGTTTAATTCATTGAGGTTCAGATTCAAAGCAGAGATGGTGAACTTTGTAGTTGCAAAGAGTTCCTTTAAATTTCAGTTATAGTTAATAGTCCAATATCCAAATCTCATATTCAGGGCATACCAGCATAACTGGGACCTCAGTCTTGTGACTCAAATTTCCCCTGATGAAGTCTAAGCAGATCTGAGATGACAGAATCAGGACCCAAGGATCTTTTATACAATGTCATGTCTTTTGACAAGTTGGAATTCCTCAGGGAACAAAAGGTAATTAGGATGACTCTGAAAGAGGTCCATCACCAGTTTTTAGCTATATGAATTAACATAAGGCCATTTGCTTATTCCTCCACCATTCAGAGTACATTTCAAAGAGAGATGAATACTGAGATATCCCATGTTTTACAATTCGTTTACATGATAGGATGTTCTTTTGACTTCTGAATTATCAGAATACAGCATAGACAGGGACTGTTGATTACACTGTCCACCCTACTCATACATATGTAAATACACAAAAATGCAACCATTATCTCCCCACGTGTCTTATGAGGATTATTTTGCAGGATGTTTAACCCTTTCTAGCCATGTGTCACAGAGGCATGAACAAGAGTTAAAGCAAAATATTGAATAGCTGCACATTAAGTGAGCACTGTCCATCCCATGTACTGAATGAGGCACAGGTGCTGTGGCAAACATACTATGTGATCATGTAATTAAAGAATGTATCATAATGCATGACCCCAATGGGACCAAATGAAGGTTGCTTTTGCTGGCATTTCCTAACTTTTGAGTGCTTGAGACTGCAACCTTCATATTATCATTTTAACATAGATTGTTTGTATATTATTTAGAGTGACATTTTAATTTGTTGTTAACATATCTTATTAATTGATTTGACTGTAAAGTGATCTGTGATATTCACATTAAATACACTCTGTGAGTCTGATTCTCCTCTTTTATAGCAATGTAACAACACTGACCTCAAAGATGGAGGTTCCAGAATCTGGTAGGGCTGAAGCATGAGGCCTTTGATAGGTTTTTTTTTTTTAAAAAACAATATGGTGATGGGGGGGGGGTGGAGAAGGGTCAATACTAGAACAAGATGATACAAGGGTTTAAGTTGACCCATTTAGATTTGTATTAAGATATGATTTATATCCATGTCTGAATACAAATTGTATGTGCTGGTATTTATATCAAATGAACGAGGAGGAATATTTTGTATTTATTTATATTTTCTTCTGAATATGAACAAGGCACAAGGAGTCTGAATTGTTACCATGTTTGTAGATATCAACATTTCAACAGTCCATTGCATAATATGAAAAAAAAATGATTTTGGTTGTTTTTTTTTCCAGTGAGAAGTAGTCTTTCCATTGGAAAATTTCTTTTTCACAAAAAAAATGTTTAGTAGAAAATCCAATTTTCTTTTAAAAAAAAGTGTTGATGAAAAATTGTGGATCAACCCTAGTCAATATCAAGGAGATTTAGCTTTAATGATTATGCCAATTAGGCAGATGCATATTCTGCATCCAGTCCTGTGAGGGACTGAGCTTGAAGTCAATCAAAACTGCTGGGGGCATTCAACCCCTCACAAAACCAAGAACCTTCCTGTCATTTCAAATGAACACTATATGTTCTACAGTACAGCACTCTAAAAATATACAGACTGCTATGATTATTGACCTTGGGCTCGCAAAGCAACTGTTAGTCTGGAATGTTTATCTACGTATCTAAGTACTGATGTACTCGCCTATTATTTTCAGAGTTTATTCTTGCTCATCTGGTTTCCCCCCTGCTGCTGTTGATTCAACAAGAGCTAATCTGGACCATCTAATTTACATCTCTTATACAGTCTCCAAGTATTGTGCTATCCCTCTGACATAACTTAGAGCTTTAAAAACATTTAAATTAAGTTTTAATTATCTAAATGAATTATGCATCTGCTTTTGATTACAAATACTAAGAGGTTGTTGCTTGATTAGTGATGATATAATAATTTTACATTTGTTTCAGTTGATAATAACTTTCTTTTCTATTTTATCTGTTTGTGATGAGTGAATAATTGCTAACACTTGGCTTACACACCAAGGCTATTCTTGAAAAAAGCATTGAACTACTTATTGGTGTCAAAATAGGTAAATGAATTTAACTGAGTTGAAATTCTGTGGTTTTGCTTCAGAACCTTGCCACCCTTTGGAATCTGTTTTTATATGACAAACAATATATTTGGCTGGAAGAAATCTTCATAACCTCTAATGTGTTCATCTCATATGATTTCTGAACTACTGCACTCTATTCTCTTCTGGGCATCCAAAGACTGAAACAAATTAATCATGTCTAATTTATGATGCATTTAATTTTCAGAATTCCTATGAGGGAGAGTTCAGAGTCTGTCCCAAGACTAAATTTTCCACCTGGTAGCACTGGTTCCATGATTCTAGGGGATAAAACGAACTGTTACTTTTTATTCCTGCCTTCTTCAATCCACTTTTTGTCTCCCATAAATTGCTCAGAGTGAAAATCAGAAAATTTAAAGCAAGAAATCTAACTGTCATATCCTGAGGTTACATTGTCTTTATGCTCATCAGCAAGGGTATTTATTGAGGTGTTTCTATTAAATTGTTTAGAAAAACATCTCCAGAAAAAAATTATTGCTGAAAATAATAGGATTGAACCTTGAATGTCATTTTTTGCATTCACTATTCAGCTCAAGCTGAGGCAGCACTCATAGTTATGTATCAGGATGGCTTGCAACTGCCTCCATAAAACTAACAGGATGGAGAAGGATATGTGGAGCAGTTAATTTAAAAATTAGGACACCGTACATTTGGAAGCAAATTATACATTTACCAGTTTCTCAAGTGCTCAATGATTTGTCCTTAAAATGACTGAATACCTAAGACAGACAAGGTGGGTGAGGTAATGTCTTTTACTGGACCAACTTATGTTAGTGAGAGAGAGAGAGACAAGCTTTTGAACCACACACAGCTCTTCTTCGGGTTTAGGAAAGGTACTCCCAGCATCACAGCACAATGCAAGGTGGAACAGATTGTTTAGTACATATTTTAAGGGACCATTCAAGGTACAGTGGCCTGTTAACTGCTCTGTATTCATAGGACAAAAGTGAGTTACAGATTGTTGTAATATGCCATAAATTTAGTGTCTCTGTTCAGTCCATGGTTTTTGTGTCTAGCACAGTTATGAATTTAAGCTACCAGGCCTGTCTTTTGAAAGTGTTGTGCAGATTTCCTTTGAGGATGAAGACAAATAGGTCAGACATAGTGATTGCTTTGTGAAAAGTGTACACCCACAGGTGACAGGATGTTTTTGTGTTTTGTCATTTTCATTTATGAGTTCATTCAAGACTATAGTGATTGTCTGGTTTCACCAACATAATAGTTGTTGGGGCATTCACTACACTGGATGGGGTACACCATATGTTGTTGTAGAAATTTGTAGGATCCATAGATCTTAAAAGATATGATATGGGATTCATTGATCATTGTAGCAGTGGAGATATGTATGCAGGTTTTGCATCTGTTGTTCTGGCAGGGTCTGGTGTGTCCTGGTTTCTGGGGAGCTTGCTCCTGAAGAGCTTGGAGAGGTTGGTGGGGTGTTTGAAGGTCAGAAATGTGGGTTCAGGAAAATTATCTTTCAAGATGGTGTCCCCATCAAAAATGGGTTGTAGTTGTTTGGTACAAAGTTGATTCAACAGTTGATAAGTCCTGTTTAAGTAGAAGAGCCCTCCTCTTCCTCCACCTGCATGCTTCTCCACACCGATCGTTCCAGTGAAATCTTCAGTGCATCAGACAACGCTTCCTTCCTTAGCACTATTCTCTCTTCTCCTGTTGAAAAGAGAAGCCTATATTATATATGGTTATATAAATATAATTCTTCAACTGCTCCTATTCTAGCAGACTTTGTCTATAGGGATGGAGTCAGATCTCCCACTTCTCCACTCTGTTATGAAGTCTCCTTTGTTTTGTTTTTTGTTTGTTTTTTTGCTTTCTCTTCTCTCCATCCAGAGGTTTCAAATACCAGTTTACCCCACTCTATTAACACTGGGAAAGAGATGAGCCCCCTCTTATCCTTTTTTTTAGGAACTCCACTCTTGGGCCCTAAAAAGCAAAGGCAAGTTCAGCTTGCTTCTTAGCATAGACCTCTCTTCCCTGAGTCCCTTTTCTGTTCCCAGTGACATTATCTTGTCACACAAAAAGTCTGAAAAAAATTATGTATTAGGAGTTTGCTGAATTTGCTAATGTTTCCATATTTAGCTGTCCTCTGACAGCTCAGGATATAAAACAATTTCAGTGGCAAAATCCTTGCTACTAAAAGGTTACATTTAAAAAAAAATGTGAGATTTAACTACTTACTAACCAATGTTTGTTTAATATTACATCTGATCAAATTATTTGTACACAATATTCCATGCAAATGTAGACATTTTCTTTTTTGTTTGGAAATCATTGTGAGCTGATCTTAATTTCTAGGTGTGGGGGGAGGAAACCTTAACTAGACATTTCATGGGTTACATGAACTATGTGATGTGATTTGTTTGCAAACTGTTCAGCTGAACTTGTCACAATCCTTTATTCATGGTGTCTGACTGGATAGTGATATTACCTCTCTGTGATAAATGAGTGGGGGGGGAGGGTGCTCTCTTTTATGGACGCCCAGCCAGCCAGTAGCTATAAAATCCCTCTTAATAGATGTTCTCTAATTGCTTTACCTGTAAAGGGTTAAAAAGTCTCACTGCTATGCATAGGTAAAAGGAAGTGAGTGGGCACTTGGCAAAAAGAGCCAGTGGGAAAACTAGAGCTTTTTAAAATTGAAACAAGACTTCCCTTTTGTCTGTTTTGTTCTCCCAGGGAGAGGCAGACAAGGCAACAGCTATGCTGTAAGACACTTTGGGTCAGTTATGAAAAATCATCAGTATTATACCTAGAAACTACTAATTTGAAACCCCAAATATGTAAGTAGATCAGGAAAGGTCTAGGAAGAGGCAATTAGGTTTCTCTTTTTATTTCTTTATGGCTTGTGCTAACCAAGGTGCTTTTGTTTTGCTTCTAACCTTTAAGCTGGACCTCCAGAAAGCTATTCTTGATGCTTAATCCTTGTAGTTGCTCTTTTAAAATCGAGCAATAGTCTGAGTTCCCAGATGTATTTCCTTTTTAAAATTTTATTAATAAAATTTACCTTTTTTAAGAACAGATTTTTTTTGTGTGTGTCTTAAGAGGTTTGTGAACGTTTAATTATCTGGTGGCAACAGCTGATTTCCTTTTTTTTTTCCTCAGCTCTTCCCCGGAGGAGGTGGGGGTGAAAGGGTTTCAGGGTACCCCACAGGAAGGAATTCCCAAGCGTGCCTTCCAGGGCTCTCAAAAGGTTCTGCTTGGATGGTGGCAGCATCTACCAATCTAGGTAAAAGAAAAATGTAACCTTGGGAGTTCAATACAAGCATGGAGTGGCCAGTATTTTTCAGAATCCTTGTGGGCCTCCACCTTCTGCACTCAAAGTGCCAGAGTGGGGAATGAGGCTTGACATGGTGGCAGAGCAGTGGGACAATTTTGAACCAGAGGCACAGATCTCAGGATTTTAAAAGGACACATTTTTCCTTTTAGCAGCCTGCAAAGCCGGGGGGGGAGGGTATTTTTTTCTTTGTTTTCTTTCATTTGCTTCCGGAGGGGGAACAGGCACTAAAGGGTTCAGCCTGAAAGTCAGGGAGTCCAACAAGCAGTTTATTTTTCCCGTTAGCTTTGTGGCAATGAAACAGCTAGGCTAGAGTAGGGCAGCTCTGTGCATGAGGTTGCAGTCGGGCACTGAAACCCTAGAGCAATCAGTCTTCCCAAAGCACCGTGCCATGTAGAAGGCAGACCCAAATCAAGCAGACATCCAGCTCCATGACAGAAATGCAGGGAGGGGATGGAAGACCTGAGACTTCTCCAGAGGAAATAGTCAGCCCTCCCCAACCCAAGATCCAGGTTCCAAGATTGAGGAATGCTGTCAAGGTTCCCTCTCCACTCTGAACTCTAGGGTACAGATGTGGGGACCTACATGAAAGACCCCCTAAGCTTATTCTTACCAGCTTAGGTTAAAAACTTCCCCAAGGTACAAACTTTGCCTTGTCCTTGAACAGTATGCTGCCACCACCAAGCATTTTAAACAAAGATTGGGGAAAGAGACCACTTGGAGACTTCTTCCCCCCAAAATATCCCCCAAGCCCTTCCTGGGAAAGGCTTGATAATAATATCCTCACCAATTATTACAGGTAAACACAGACCCAAACCCTTGGATCTTCAGAACAATGAAAAACCAATCAGGTTCTTAAAAGAAGAATTTTATTTAAAGAAAAGGTAAAAGAATCACCTTTGTAAAGTCAGGTGGGTAAATACTTTACAGGGTAATCAGATTCAAAACGCAGAGAATCCCTCCAGGCAAAACCTTAAGTTACAATAACAGGAATACACATTCCCTCCAGAACAGCAAATTTTACAAGCCAAAAAAAGAAAAGAAAAGGAAATCTAACGCATTTTCTATCTAGATTACTTACTAACTTTACAGGAGTTGGAAGGCTTGCATCCTTGATCTTTTCCTGGCAAAGGTGGTATATAGACAGACAAATAAAAGCCTTTCCCCCACCCTCCAGATTTGAAAGAATCTTGTTCCCTCATTGGTCATTTTGGGTCAGGTGCCAGCGAGGTTATCTTAGCTTCTTAACCCTTTACAGATGAAAGGATTTTGCCTCTGGCCAGGAGGGATATTATAGCACTGTGTACAGAAAGGTGGTTACCCTTCCCTTTATATTTGACAGATGCCCTTAACCCAGACCGAGTTCTAATTGCTGAAGACAGTCATTTCTTCCTAGAGATGAAGCACTAGGAGGCAGAAGCGGAGATGAAGCTCTTGGAAGCGTAAGCAGAGGAGAAGCACTGTCAGGGTTCCCTCCCCACTCCGAACTCTAGGGTACAGATGTGGGGACCTGCATGAAAGACCCCCTAAGCTTATTTTTACCAGCTTAGGTTAAAACTTTCCCAAGGCACAAATTCTTTGCCCTAGGACAGTACGCTGCCACCACCAAGTGATTTAACAAAGAATCAAGGAAAGGACAGCTTGGAGTTCCTATTCCCCCAAAATATCCCCCCAAGCCCTTACACCCCCTTTCCTTGAGGCTTGAGAATAATATCCTAACTAATTGGTTACAAAGTGATCACAAACCCAAACTCCTAGGTCTTAGGACAATAGAAAAATCAGTCTGCTTCTTAAAAGAAGCATTTTATTTTTAAAAAAAAGGTAAAAATCATCTCTGTAAAATCAGGATGGAAAATAACTTTACAGGGTAACAAAAGATTCAGAAACACAGCAGAACTTCCTCTAGGCTTAGTTTCAAAGTTACAAAAAACAGGAATAAACCTCCCTCCAGCAAAGGAAAAATTCACAAGCAAAACAAAAGATAATCTAACATGCCTTGCCTGACTTTTTTACTTACAATTTTTGTAATATGAGAGATTTTTAGGATGATTTATAGGAGAAGGAGTTTTCTGACCTGATGCTTCTCTGCTTCCCAAGAGAACATACACAACAAAGCCTTCCGCCCCCCACAAGATTTGAAAGTATCTTCTTTCCTCATTGATCCTTTTGGTCAGGTGCCAATCAGGTTATTTAAGCTTCTTAACCCCTTACAGGTAAGGAGGAATTCTAGGCTACCCTTAGCTGTATGGTTATGATGAGTGTTTGTAGGCAAAGTGCTTGGAAGTGGAGGAGAGGAGAGAGGGAAAGCGCTTGGAGGTAGAAATAGAGCAACATCAGGGCTAAAAGCATGATCCAGGCATTGGCAGACCTTTTTGCCAGGGTAGGTTGGCCCTAAGACATCCTACGGATTCGGGAACTACGTTCCTGGCAGGGACCATGAAATGTCTTTGGGAAGCCACTTGGCTGCCACCCCTTGCCACCATGAAACAAATGGCCTAATGGAGAAGTTTAATGGGACTTTGGGGGCCATGATACGTAAATTCGTGAATGAGCACTCCAATGATTGGGACCTACTGTTACAGCAGTTGCTCTTTGCCTACAGGACTGTACCACATCCCAGTTTTGGGTTTTCACCCTTTGAACTCATTTATGGCCACAAAGTTAAGGGGCCATTACAGTTGGTGAAGCAGCAATGGGATAGAGTTACATCGTCTCCAGGAACTAACATTTTGGACTTTGTAACCAACCTGCAAAACACCCTCAAAGACTCTCTAGACCTTGTCAAGAAAATCTACAGGATGCTGAACAAGAGCAAAGGGCCTGGTATGATAAACATGCCAGAGAGCATTTCTTCAGAGTAGGTGACCAAGTCATGGTCCTGAAAGCGCTCCAGGCCAAAAAGATGAAAGCATCGTGAGAGGGGGGCCATTTATCATCCAAGAGTGCCTGGGAGCTGTTAATTAACACATAGTGTTCCCAGACCCAACCCTAAAACCTAAAGCATACCATGTTAATTCTCTAAAGCCCTTTTATTCCCAAGAAATCAAGGTTCTCCAGTTTGCAGCCCAGGAGAAAGATGATGCTGAGTGGCCTGAAGGAGTCTACTATGAAGGGATAAGTAATGGTGGCGTAGAAGAGGGGAGCCGTTCCATAACCCTTGGGCATAAGCAGAGACAGCAAATCCAGGAACTGTGCACCAGCTTAGCGTGGACACAACAGGCGTACCACTCCACTGAAACAGAGCCGAACCCTACTGGATGGCTCCTCAAGCCAAAATCTCAATAGAAAGGGAGAACATGTTACTGATGGGTGTAATCCGACCCTCTGAGAGTGCATGGGCCTCTCCAGTGGTTCTGGTTCTCAAACCAGATAGGGAAATCTGCTTTTGCATAGACTACCATAAGTTAAATACTGTAACTCACCCAGAGAACTATCCAATGTTGTTTAATTAGCTGGTGGTAACATCTGATTTCCTGTGTTTTTTTTTCTCAGCTCTTCCCTGGAAGAGGGGGGGGAGAGCTTGAGGGTACCCCACAGGAAGGAATTCCCAAGTGCACCTTGCTGGGCTCTCAAAGGGGTTCTGAACTTGGGTGGTGGCAGCATCTACCAATCCAAGGTCAGAGAGAAGCTGTAACCTTGGGAGTTTAATAGAAGCCTGTAGTGGCCAGTATTAATTTTCAGAATCCTTGCAGGCTCCCACCTTCTGCACTTGAAGTGCCAGAGTGGGGAATTAGCATTTACACCCTCCCTGACTTCTAGCAGGCCTCACACCACTGGTGAAGCGTATCTTGCAGACTTAGCCTGGATTGCAAACACAGGGATAGGGGACACCTCTTTTTATATGTATATGCAGCACCTAGCACAATAGAGCACCAGTCTTTACTGGAACTTCTAGGCACTGATAAAAAAAATACTAATAGTTGTTGTAGTCTCCAGTAATCCAATCACTTTAAACAGACTGCACAAGTTTTACTTCTTCTCTCAGGCTGTAGTACATATATTTCCAGTTGGGTAACTCTGATCGCAGACAGCACAGAAAGTGAGCCATTTGATTAGAGAAGAGAGTCGGAGTCCAGTTGGTAGAGTAGTATACCTGAACTCATCTTTTACCCTCTGAATATCATGGAAAATATGTGTCTTCTTAAAAATCAGGGGTTCCGCTGGGATAGGGGAGAACATTCGTACATTGTGGCTTGTATGAAACCAAGTATATGATCAGGAGACAGGGTGAAGTACACAGTTGGATATGAGAGAGAGAGAGAGAGAAAGGGTGAAGAATGTTATGAAGGGACAACACAGATTGGATAATATGAATTTTCAAATTGTCCATATAGATATTTTCAAAAGTGAGTAGCAATTGTTGGGTGCCTCTTTTCTGGGGTGTCCAGCCTGAGACATTTTAAAGCCTCCTGATTTCCAAAAGGTGAGCTCTCAGCATCCAACAAGAGGTACCCCAAATCACTTGTTACTCTTGAAAATATTAGACCCTTACTTTTAATGTCAACTTTTATACATTCTTTCCTCACTAGCAGTTTCCCCTTTTACCAAAACTTCCTTTTGAGAGTGATTCAGTTAGATGTTTAGGTTCTGACAGCATGAACATTAAATACATAATTAGACACTCAATGTAAATGAATTGGCAGATGCTAACATTTAAGTAAGTTAAGCATCTTCTACTCACTAGTGAGAATTCTGTTTTCCAAGTACCTTTCAGTGATTGATTTCTGTAGTATGGCAAAAGCCTTCTTCAAATAATAGTTTTCCTTTACATTAGAAACTGAAGAGATGATAAATTTTAAGACCTTTTAAAACATACCTTTTTTATTATGTTTTAAACTTGTTTAATTTCTCCCAGGGAAATGATCATTACACTTTCTTACAACCCCATGTTTCTTTGCTTCAGGAGTTATTGTTAAACCAAAAAGTAATAAATCAACCTAAAATTATTTTTGGCTAAATTTCATTTGAAGTGTTAGAATAAATTGTTTGAACACAATATCAGCTCTTTGATAGTTTGATTTATTGGTCAAGGATATTTATTTTTCTACAGCGCGCGCACACACACACACACACACACACACACACACACACACACACACACACACACATATTGAGGTCACCACTAAACACTTGAAACTGAACAGCAATACAGTGCTTATAACACAGCATGAAAGACCAAATTTAAACAACAAAAGAAAAGGCCATATAATATAGTCCTTGTGCAAATAAAACACAAAAAGTTAGGTGGCATAGAGCTCAGAGTATAAATGCCACTCATTTAATTATTTTTAAAAGGAAGGCTTAAAAGGTTAAAAACTGTGTGACCCTGGTTTTTGTACACAAGTTTGTGAGGCTTTGTTTTTTGTCTACTTGCATTCTGTTAGTACTTAATTCATTGACTAACAGGTAAAATAATATAACGAACAAGCAAGAGAGATTAATGGAAAAAAAAATGTTTCTCTGACTAATATTGATGGGTCAGAAAAAGTGTAGAATGGCAGATGAAGAAAAGAGAGAAATATAGGCCCAAAACAAAAAATCAGATCAACTATCCTGGCATACTAGAAAATTAAAATTTGATATGAACTGTGCAACAGTGACACATCGTTTGAATATTAGTATCTAATCATTAGAAACAAGAAAATAACACAAAATGTATTCTGTGTTTCTCCGCTTTTTCTGTTTGTCCACAATTAATCACCATTTTCTCAAATGCATTTGTTATTTGACAAAGGATTTTGTTTGTTTTTTTCCTGATGATTTTATTTATTTTATGGCTTGCAATTCAAAATGGGAGCTGAATCACTTAGCTGTGACTGAGTGCTTAACATATAATGCTACTGTTTCTCTTCTCTGATTATCGGTTATCTGAAACCCCATAGGATGAAGATATAACTTAATTTGTTCTCCAAAAGAATTCATGCTAGTAAATTTTATGAAACATAAAAGGGAAACAGACAATTGAGACACATTGTTAGATACAAAAGAACATTAGCAGAATTCCCGCTCACCCTTCCCACAATTATTCTTCAAGCTCAGCTAAACATGTAGGTCAAGAAATGATGACTACATGTCTATACACATTTAATTTAATTCCGTTCTAATAACACATCTTTAAATATGCATTTCTGTAAATCTATTTTTCACAACACAGAGGATAACAATCTTCTAACCTTAGAAGAGGGTTATTTATTTTAGTAGAAGAAATGAGTAACTAGCAGATAAGAGTAATACATTATCCTAATATACTTGTATTTACAGATTTCAAATTCCCACAGATATAGAATTTGAACAGAAATAGTCCTTAATCTTTTATGCAGTGGAACAGGGATGGGAAGATGGGTTTCCCAGGGGAGTGAGCTAATCACTTCTTCTTAGTGTATGTGCAATATGGCTTGGGTGGCACATGACCAGGATTTGTCACCAAATTTGGTCCTCTGTAAAATCATTAGCTTCCCTGGCCTGACTGGGTACTGACGGGGAGCATGACAAGAATGTTGACCCGTGCCCTCCAGCTAATCACGTGGCTACAGAGTCAGTCTCACAAGGATGTTAGCCCAGTGAATATGTAAGTATTTCATACAAAGTAGAAGTGCTTCAACAGGACACTAACCCCGGCATACTCTATAGCTCAGTGGTTAGAACACTGACCTTCCATGGGTGGTGAAAGACCTAGGTTCAAGTCTCTTCTCCAAATCAAGCAAAGTGGATTTGAACCTGTGTCCCAGGTGAGTGCTCTAACCACTGGTCTATTTGTTATAAAAGGAGGGGGATGGTACCACCTCTTCCCTGGCTGTGTTTTATGCAAGGCCCAATCCAATAGGTGGCATCTGAGAATACCTACCAGATCAGGTCCCACAAACAAGATAAGTGGGGGAATATCTAATTTGAGAAACCCACTGGGGCTTAGGTGCCAAGTTGCTCAGCACTGGCAGGACTTAGGCACCTTTGCACATGCCCACCAGCAGAAGTTTAGTCACCTAGAGGGCTTTATCAATGGAAACTTAAGTGCCTTTACAGTTAGATGAAAGCTGAGCAGGAGTCTGAAGGATCTAAATTTGGACGTAAGTACATAAAGTGGCAGTTAGGTGTCTACATTTTTTTGTGGATCTAGCCCATAGTGTCTGGTGACATCTTGTACAACAAAAGCAAGCCCCCTTGAAGGATGGGTATAAGCCATTTTCAATGAGGATGACTACAAAGGTGGGGGGGGACAATTACACTGACTCATCAGTGTGAAGTCTCCTGTCTCTTTATGTGGTGTTTGTAGTCTTGACTTGATATCCTGACCTACAGACCATACTGAATTTTGAAATCGACCCTCTCTATTAAATGAGTTTGATACCCCTGGACTGATAGGCATAAGCAAGGAAGAAGAGATAACATTTTCATATGTTCTAGATGGCAGGCAGGGGGACTGGAACAATTTGTGTAGCGGGGGTACTGAGAGCCATTGAACCAAACTGTAATCCCTATATATGATGGAAACCACTTTAAGACAGGAAGTGCTGCCACAGCCCCAGCATCCCTAGTTCCAGCACCTCTGATGGCAGGAGCTGCAAAGGAGGGTCTCTCACAAACAGTGTCTAGACTACATGCAAGGGGAGAGGGAAGATCAGTGCCAGACTAGCAAAGGCATCACAGATTATATGGCATAAACTTTTTTACTAAGCAGTTGCCCCTTCTGAACAGAGAAAACAGTGTCTCCAATTCTTAATTTCAGGTTATTTAAACCCAGTTATTTTTCAATTAGGATTAGCTCGGCAATGGTTTTGTTTTTAGGGAGATCTCTCCATCTCTCAGAATGTATTACTCAAAATAATTTCCTTACCAATTTTGTCATATTTAATAGTGTAATAGTTTATTGGGCCCAATCCTCAACTGCTGTAACCTGTGTAGTTCCATTGTCTGAGAATCTGCCCATCATAATTTTTCTAATGAATAAGCTAATTGATATTTGCCTCTTAGTCACTTATCTGTGCAAAAACAAAAGGAGTACTTGTGGCACCTTAGAGACTAACAAATTTATTAGAGCATAAGCTTTCTGTGCAGAGTACATAGACTTCTATTTAAGGAGAACTATGTTATTTATATTAAGCCATGGGGATGTTATAAACTGAAAATATAGAGTGAACAGAGAAAGGATTAATAATCCCTTCCATTTTATTAGATCTCTTCAAGGAATTCAGTAATGTCTATAAACATGTAACAAAATACATATATTAAAATAATAATATTATCCGTAAAAGCAATTTGCTCACCTCTTTTTTTGATATCAGTTTTCTACAAAAATTCTTATTGGATATTTTGTACTTAAAATAGATTACCCAGTCAGTGTAATGAGAGGAAAGAAATATAAGGCCATCTGCAAGCCTCTGCTTTTAATATTCATAATTCCACAAAATTTTGTGTGTGCTGTCTGTGTACACATATGCAAGACAGAATACAACTGCCAGTTTTCTAGCTTGACGAGAGCCAGAGCTGAAGGCTTATTGACAAATAGGATATGTATGACCTTTTATTAGGTTACGGTGATCAGTAAGTATGGAGAAGAAAAGAGAGGAAATGGAAAAATATGTATGTGGAAATCATTACTGTGTTATTAGGAATAAAAATATAACAGGAAATTTTCAATGTTTTATAGAATAGAATATGTTTTGTTATGTGAACAAAAGATGAAATGACAGTCATTGGGTTTCTAACATCTGCTAAAAGGCTGATGTGATAACTTTAAGATGTACAGAAGTGGGATCTAGGTGGGATCTTTTTAGATGGGCCTAAATCCACAAAGAGATTTAGGGGTGCAATTCTGTGCATTACATCACCTAAATTTTAGGCACCTAGCCACACAATGAAAGCCACAAACCCTGGTTCGCTAAATTTTGGTTCCCTATACAATACATGGGGAGAGATGGATGCCTGAGAATGAGATCCACAACAGTCAGCGTGCTAGGCAGGGATCTGCCTAAACTAGCCAATGGGAGATGCCACGCACTGGGGTGTCTTAAGCCCCATTCTGCTCCCAGAATTAGCTGCCTCCCTCCAGGCAACCTATCTCTATTTGGGATCCAAAGCTGGCAAGCCTCCAGGAATCAGATGCCTAAGCTATTGCATGCCTGACAAGAACAGTGGCCTAATCTCACACAAGACAGCCATGTGGGGGAAGGGGAGAAGGAAGACACACCTATAGGCTTATAGACCTATAGACACAGCTCCATCAAGGGGCCTGAGCACCTATTTTATGCTTAAACCCCAGCAGGACCCAAAACCAGGGGAAGGTAGGTGTTGCCCAACCTCTCTTGCCTGAATGGTCCAATCTGAAATGTGTGCTTGGGGAACACCTAACTGCTCACCAAACAGCCTTGGGGGGAGAGGAGAGAGACCTCACTTGTGAACTTTACATATGGGTTAGGGCACTCACCTGGGATGTGGGAGACCTCTCATTCCATTTTCCCACTTCTGCCTAATGTGGAGAAGTGATTTGAACATGTGTTTCTTAACTCCCAGGTGTCTGACCTATCCACTGGACTATAGAGTCATTCTCTCTCCTATTCTGGGCCAATGCATACTTAATTATTTATTCACAGTGGAACAACTCAATAGAGATAGGGACCCACATCAGAATATCCCATAGACCAGTGGCTGGCCCTCACCTAAGGGGTAGGGAACCCCTGTTCAAATCCCTTTTAATCCGCCAGAGGAGAGTGAGGGAAATTGAAGCAGGTTCTCCCCCACCCCAGGTGAGGTTCCCTAACCACTGGCCTAAAATGCACAAGGGAGGCCACCACTATTACTGCCTTGTCATCCTGATCCCTCATCACTCCCTCCCCCGCCCTTATTCCCACTCCCCAGGCTGTTTTGTGTAGATTTATGTGTTCTTAAAGCACACCTATCAGATTGGGCCCTGTAGGCAAGATGGGTGAGGCAACACCTATCTTCACCTGGTTTGAGGATCCTGCTGGGCTTAGATAGGCACTCGGGTGTCTAGGCTGATGTGTTGTATACATGTGGAGAGACTGAAACTTAAGTGCCTAGGGAACTTCTACAGCAGAAATTTAGGTACCAAGGGATTTTAGGTGCCTCCAGAGTTATGTGGAAGATGAGCAGGGGTTTTGAGGATCTCAGTGGTATCTAAATTCTGGACTTAGGTGCTTAAAGTGGGAGTTAGGAACCTAAGTCACTTTGCAGATCTGGGCCAAATTATATATCTCTGTGTGGTTTTGTTTTCAAAGCATTTTGGACCCTTTCTTATAGAATGCTGAATATCTGCAAAGTGCTGCATTCCCAAAAGTTATACCATTGAGAGTTTGAATGGATCTTCATTTCAGGGCACTTCTGATAGCTTTCAGTGTGAAGCTTGCCATTTCTGCATTCTCTGGTTCCTATGTCTCAATGCAGAACTTTCCCTGTTTGAATAGCCTGGTATTTCTCTCAAAATAAAAAACTTTCTGTGCCTGGATATTCTAAGCAAAGTCCCAAGACTCATTTTTATATTCCCACCCCTCTGATGGTAGACACCGTGGCTCCCAGGTACATCACGTAAGATGTGTACCAAAAAACATCACTGGGCCTTATGACATGCCTAACCATATAGGGAGATATGCCCTCAGGGCAAACCCACCACCCAACTTGGAAGAGCTCCCAAATCTCCATGTAGGCTAGTATACCCTGATCCAGCAAAGCACTTAATCATGTTTAACAGCCTTGCTGGACTGGGGAATAAACCAGTGACAGAATCTATTTAATTCATCTCCGTAGGGTGCCTTGGTTCTTTTTTATTTCTGGACAGTCAAATTAAAAACAAAGTAAGCATCCTGGAGAGATGAACATAACTCTTTTTTTTAAAGGAATGTTATTAACTTGCAGTTAAATCATTTAAGAAGTGTGTTGGATGCCATTTTTCTGGATGCCTAATTCAATAGAAACCCTCTCTTACAATGAAAGTGCCTTCATGTTCTGCCATCTCAATATTTTCCTTTTTGGACAAGTCCTAAACAATGTAATACAAAATGACAACCTTTCAGTAAGTGTTTTTAATCCTCCTGCAGAAGTCAGTGATCAGGCATTAACTAAATACAGTCCTGAAGTTGAAGCTAGATAGTTTCACACTAGACATAAGGAATTCATTTTTACCAGTGAGAGTAATTAACCACTGGCATAACTTACTATGGGTCACCTGAAATCTATAAACCAAGGCTGGACATCTTTCTGACCTTTCATCGTAGGGATCATATGCCCTTTCAGCCAGAAGATGCAGGGACAACTCGTGGAGTTTCATGCTCCAGTGGTCAAGTCCTTAAAAAAAAAAGTGCCTGAAAGAACAATGTTGACAACAAGACTAACAAAGTTTAAAAAAAAAAGTTTCTTCCAGGACTACCCAGATACCATATAAAAATATCAAACTTACCTTTGAATATCACTTTTCTGTTCTTGTAAGCAACTCAATAAAACGACAACTCCCCTGTGCACTTTTTATCACTCATAGCATCTTCCTTACCCACAGAAACAAAACATCAATTGCCCATGCATGCTTAGGGATAGGGTTCTGTGGCTGGGTATGTATCTGAATAGGGGAGTGGACTGTGTGTCTAATTAAAGACGGTGGACGGAGTGTGTATGTGCAGGAAGGTAGAGTGTGTGTGGGGAGGGAAGATTGTGGCTGGCTGTGTCAGTGGGGGTTGTGAATGGGTGAGACAATGTTTGAGGATTGTGGTAGGTGAAGTGAAGTGAAGATATAATGGTGATGGCAGAAATTGTTTGGGATGAGCATCTGGACAAGGGGGAAATAGTGGGTGTGTGCCTGGGGAAGGGACTGATGGGGGTATCTATTGTGGGGATGTGTCCTAGGGAATGAGTGTTAGGGGTATCTGTTTAGGGGATGTCATGAGTGTGTGCCTGAGAGAAGGAGATTTGGGGGAGGCAGTATTGTTTAGGAGATCTAGTGAGATGTCTGGGGGACTGTCTATTTATGGGATACAGTGGGATGTGTAATTGTTTGGGGAAGGAGTGTGGTGGCTGAAAGGCTGAGGAAGGGAGGAAGTGTGATGGGGAGCTGACCGGAGAGAAGGGGGGTGTGGAGGAGAGAAGATTAAGATGATGCTTTGCTGCTGGGGCTTGGACAGACCAGCTCCCATGTTGGCACATGGCAGGGCACCACCTCCTCACACTGCCTCCTCCCCATCTTCTGCTTCCAGACCTGCTTTGGAATAACCAAGGTTACCGAGCTGCTATCTCTTCCTGGACTGCTCAGGTTACCTAACCGCCATCTCTCCTTTCAGAGTGGGCATCCAGAACCACAGGGTCCCATTGATCCTTAGGAGGCCCCATGGAATCCTCCAGACCTGCTCTGGATGGACATGTGGCAGCTCGGTAATCAGAAGTACTAGAACATTGTTCCAGCTCCCCAGAGAAATGCCAGAATGCGATTCAGAGTGTTTCAGCACAACTCGAGGGCTGCAATGCTCAAATTAGGTGATCTTAGTGATGCCTTCTGGTATTAAAATCTAAGAAATTTATATTGGATGACTCAAAAATCAATAGTATATTTTTCTCTATTAAATTCTATCATATTTTAGAGTGATATCTAAAGAATAGATGCTTTGGGGGAAGGAACTATCTTTTTATGATGTGTATACAGTGCCTAGCATAAATGAGGCCCTGAAATCTGCTCAGAGATTCTACATGAACAGAAATAAAAAATAAATATAATAATAGAACCCTATTGATTTAATCCTTATTAAACTGTACATTAATTTCCCATAAGGATCTGTACTATTTGAGGCTGGAAAGGCTGCAGGGTGAGTGAGCTCAGTCCAAAGGATATGGAGGCATCTGAAGTCACACTCACGTCATCCCATCATGACCCATGTAAAAGAAAAAATGAAGGACTTCTGGCAAGTCCTCTGGCCATAAGAACAGGTGTATCCAATACAGTTTTACTGGCAATAGGAGTAGTTCCAAGTGGGAGGACGGGGGACTATTTTTGAACATAAAATCTGTGGGCAAAATTCTCCTTTCAGATCCACAGGGCAGATCTTGAATTAGGCTTTGTGCTCTCTTCACCATACACACAATTTCCATACACATAATATACTTTGCATGAAGGGAGAATAAAACATCACAGTCTAGAGTTGTGGTGCAGACCACAGAGCAGGATTTTGCCCTTTTTGCTGTAGATCAAGATGCGTGCTTTAAAGTTCTTAGAAGCACACATTTTAAGCACCGCAAGATGGTAACAACAGTTCAGGTCAGAAAACATGAAGATGTTTAAAAATACCTACTTTTGAAATTAAGAAAAATCCCAATCCAATTACCTTATTAGGAAGCCCTTTTTGGGACTGAGTGCTCCTTGTGGAGAGGCTGACAGCAGTATGAAGTGCACATGACAGTCAGACTGGGCTACTTGTTGCATACCAAACATTTTTAGACAAATGAGTTAGTATCTGAGAATACAATAAAAGAAGTTCAGAGTTTCTCCATCTGTGCTTTCCTTCAGAAATTTCATTTTCACTTAAGACTGACACTTTTCCAAATCATTGGTAAAAAGTAAAAATATTTTCCCATATCAAGAACCCAACTTTGTCAATTATGATGATATTGTACTAACCATCTCCACAGATGCAATTCTTCCTTGTCAAAAAAAAGTGAATAAATCCCAGTGTTTAAACAGTAGAGAGTGTGTATTAGGTTGAAGGAGATTGCAGATTTAGGTCCCATATAACTAGACTTGGCAGAATTTGATGGGTTATTTATATCATTGCAACAGATAATATCCAGATTTATTTTAAGCATTGTAATAGATTTAAATTTTCACAGTTGTGCAAAATTATGGGTTTTAAGCATTATTTTCTATGTACGTTTTCATGTATGTGGGAATTTATGGAGGCAGGCCAGAAAATAACAGTCAGACAAAATTATTTAATGATAGTAGATACTGAGATTCAAAAAGGTAAAGCTTGATAACCCTTAAAACACAAATTCTCAATATCACATGTCTAAATATATAAATAGCAGCTACTAAAGTTAGATTTTTTTTAAATTTAGCAGGTCTAGACAACTCACATTTAAGATTTTTAAAATACCTGGTTGAGGAATTCACTAGCAGTTAATCCTGAATTTCAATAACTCTTGGAATACTGGCAAAATTCCAAAGGACTAGAACAAAGCTAACTGTGAGAGAGCAGAGAAATTGCCATCCAGCATAGCGGAGGTAAAAAACCCCAAACCTTTGTGTTCAGCTAGCCCTGCCCCGCTATACCTGAAGCCAATGACAGGCCTGGAGGGGACAGAAAAAAGGAGACTAGCTCAGTTGGGGGCTCACTGGGGAGGATGCAGAGCTCTCTGTCTGTCTACCTGAAGGAATGGATCAGCAACCTGCCAGCTAGCACTGCCACTTGATGCAAGTAAAGGCTTCCCTGCCAAGGGAAAGATGCAAATAAGCACCAGCACTTGGGGCAACTGGACTATTGTGGCTATGCCCCAAACTCAAGAGACTTGTAGGAAGCAACCCAGGGAAGTGCATCTTGACTCTCCACTGGGAGGGAGATCCATCTCCCTTGTACAGGAGTTGATCTACACAGAAACCTGGTAGAGAGGGCGGGTCCAGGTCCCCCTTACTGTCCTCTCTGGCTTTGCAGACTGAAAGACCAGCTATCTAGCCTCTAGGCCACCCAGCCACAGCAGACCCTATCACAAGTGGTGAAGAATGCACACAGGCACCCTAGTCCCTTCCAATGGGAAGTAAAAAAAATCAACAATCTTGAATGGAGATGGAACAGCTGGTAAAATGGGCGGCTGCAACCACAGACAGACAGACAGAGCGCTCAGATGTCCATGCAGCAGCAGCTGTTAATCAACAAATTGGCAGCCCAGCAGCAGCAGCAGTAGCAGCAATATTATGACCCAGTGCTCCAGCAGAGTCAACTAATTCCACCTCCATCAGGCTAACCAAGACGGGCCTGATGATGACCCTGAGGCTTTCCTGGAAACTTTTGAAGGGATGGCCACAGTAACCCTAGGCCAATGGGCTGCAGTGCTGGCCCCATATTTAACCAGGTTAGCACAGACCACCTGTCACACTTTAGTCCCTGCCACTGCTCAGGAATATGCCCGAGTTAAGGCCATGATTCTTGATGCCCTAGACATGTCACAGGAGTTGTTCTGCCAATGCTTCCAGGGGGAGTGGTACTCGCCGGGAACCGAACCCCATCTAGTCGCCCAGAAGCTGTGAGACTCATGCTGGAGGTGGCTCAAGCCAGAAGTGAAGACAGGAAAGCAGGTAACTGAGCTGGTCCTACTAGAGGAGTTTGTCCAGATCTTGCCAGCTGGTGGAAGAGAGTGGTATTGTGGCACCATCCCGAAACCATGACGGACGCCATTCAGCTCCTTGAGAATTACCTAGATGCTAGGTTTCCTGTGACGACAGCCCTCCCCTCACCCCCTCCCCTGAGGCCTCCGGGCACCAAAAATGCCCAGACAGGGAACCACCACACCACCCAAGATCAGGATCAGTGTTTCATGTGTGATCATTTTGGGCATTGGTCCAGAATGCGTCCCTACATGAAATGCACTTTGGGGAAGATCTGGACTCCGGGGACATGAGCACATCAAGGCAACCCAGCAAAACTGACACGGACAATCCCAGTGCAGGTAAATGGGAGAAAATTGATGGGACTTGTAAATTCAGGGTGTACCTAGACCCTTGTACAAAATGCCGTGGTTCCTAACCCGGGGACAACTCAGTTTATTGTGTGTGCATGGAGACGCAAGGGCCTACCCAGAAATGAAGTGACTTTAATAGTAGGGAGACAGGAAGATCCCAGGATTGTTGGTCTGGCCCTGACACTCACCTACTCCATTATTTTAGGCAGAGGCTGGAATCACCCTCTCTCTTCCCAGGGACAAAACAAGACCCCCCACCCCACACACTTAACACTGGGTGTCTGCCTTTCCCTCTGTGGCTTGCAGTCACAGGGTGCTTTACCTTGCATGTATGAATCAGCAAGGTCTGCAGCTTTTTGGACTGAATCTAGGGGTTGATCCATGATAGCTTGCCTGATTTGTTCAGAACATAGCTCAGGGCAACTTTCTGTGCCTGGATATTCTAAGCAACGTCCCAAGACCCCCACCGCTGCCCTCCACCACCCGATCCAACCCCTCCTCTCATTCCTGATTGCCCCCCCAGGATCCCTCCTCCATCCACCCCACCTGATCCCTGACCGGCCCCGCAACACCTGCCCCTGACTGCCTCCCACCGCCCCATCCAACCCCTCCCCCTTCCTTATTGGTTTTTGAATGTTATAATTCTTGATGTCTGATTTGCATCCATTTATTCTTTTGTGTAGAGACTATCACATCAGCCACACCATCAGGGGCTCATTCACCTGCACATCTACCAATGTGATATATGCCATCATGTGTCAGCAGTGCCTCTCTGCCATGTACATTGGCCAAACTAGACAGTTTCTTTGCAATAATCAGTAGGAGAGCATTTCAATCTCCCTGGACATTCAGTAACAGACTTAAAATTGGCCATTCTTCAACAAAAAAACTTCAAAAACAGACGTCAATGGGAAACTGCAAAACTGGAATTAATTTGCAAACGTGACACCATCAAATTAGGCCTGAATAAAGACTGGGAGTGGCTGGGTCACTACAAAAAGTAATTTTTCCTCTGTTGGTACTCACCCCTTCTTGTCAACTGCTGGAAATGGGCAACATCCACCCTGATTGAATTGGCCTTGTTAGCACTCACCCCCCACTTGGTAAGACAACTCTCATCTTTTCATGTGCTGTATATTTATACCTGCCTACTGTATTTTTCACTTCATGCATCTAACGAAGTGGGTGATAGTCTGTATCAGGAAAAACAATGAGGAATGCTTGTGGCACCTTAGAGACTAACAAATGTATTTGGGCATAAGCTTTCGTGGGCTAACACGGCTACGCCTCTGAAACCTTTCTTCTCAGAGACACACTTGAACAAGAATTTTATATTATGAGAAGATATGTGGACCTACGATTTCAGAGAGCCATAGATTTCTCCCTCCTGCCTAGGGAGAAGGAGACATATGAACATGACACACACGCACACATGAACCACTGGAAGTGGAAACTACAAACCTGATTTGCAGAAGTATTGGTATCCATGGTACAATTTGCCATCAATGGGAGCCGCAAGTGCTCAGCAGCTCTAATTGACCTGGTATCTAAGCTCATTCAGCAGAGTTTTGGTCTAAATGCCATAATCATTTTTTTAAATGTACATTTAAAATAATGATAAACACAATTACCCCAGATAATGTCCATTGCCCTAAAACTGACTATAGCCTGACAGGATGTCTTGAAAATAATGACCCCAGGTATATTATCTGGAAGATTTAGGAAAATATTCATTATGCATGACATGACACAGACACCTGACACCTGTTTGAGATTATCTTTCTGTGTTTTTATTTGGGTTTTCAGGTTAAGTAGCACTACAGTGTTGAAGTGGACTAAATTCCTGACTCACAAACTATGGTAATGTAATGTAGAAACAATTTTATTTGAGGTTCAATGATTTTTTTTCACCCTGTAAGGATTTAGCTGCAATGAAAAATCAATATGCAAAGCCTTGGGATGACAATTTAAGTGTTTAAAGTCTACATGTGGTAACTGACAACTTTTAGGCCAATTAGGCTGTTAAAAAGCCTCCAGTGATTGTTTATGTGTCCTATGTTCAGTACAAGAAACATGAAATATTTACTGTAAACCTTAGGCTTAGTTCTTCATTTGGTTATATGAGTTTTCTCAATTGAAATCCAGGTAATGGAATGAAAAATGAGCCGCTTAACTCTAATTCCCCTTACATGATCTTTAACTTAAACACCAAATGATATTCAGGACCAAAATAAGTATTGCATACCTAACTGGGAACACCAAAATTAGTGTGGAGGCCTGAGGTTGTGGCCATGCATTTAAACATGCAAGTGAGTATTCAATATAAGCAGGCACCTACATTTAAGATGTGTATACTTTTTGTGCCAAGATCAGTATAAAATGTGAAATAAGATTACTGTCAGGGTTTTTAAGAGCAGGTTAGACAAACAGCTGTCAGGGATGATCTAGATAATACTTAGTCCTGCCTTTAGTGCAGGGGATTGGACTAGAAGACCTCTCAAGACCTCTATTAATCTATGATTCTATGAATACTGTCAGAATTCTTTTTGTCCTTAATATATTTAAAAGAAAAACTCCTTATTGTCCTTGAGTATTCTGGCCATAGATTTCTCTCTTTGTTTCCATTAGCAGTTTTCTATAGGTCTTTACTTCTGATTTATATTCAGTATTATTAACTTCCGCTTTCTTCCATTTGCTATATATTATTTTTTATTTTTTATATAGCTGCCTTTATTTACCCTTTCAACCAGATCAGTTCTTTAACCTGCACAGCTACCTTCAATTGTAGGATTGTGGCTGTGAGGGCATATAATAAGGTGTTATCAAATGATTCCCAATTATCATTCACATTTTTTCTGATTAAATTCTTCCTCCCAGCTGATTTGGCTCATATTTTTTTCAGCTTTGTGAAATCAGTCCTATTATATCACCAAGTATATATATTACTGGTATAGATTTTATTCTACTTCCACATTATAAATGCAATCAAGTCATGATGACTTGAACCTAAATTACCATTTATTTTTAGTTCTGTGATCATTCCCTCTTTCCATGTTTATACAAGGTCTAACATAGAATTCCCACATGTTGGCTGCAACACTCTTTGAGATAGGAAATTGTCATCTATTATGTTTAGAAATTCTAATTATGCTTTAGTACTGGAAGCCTGAGACCTCTAAAATGTGTTACTCAGTCTGCAGTCTCCCATGATCTCACAGCTTTTCCCCCCTACACATTGCAGATAGGTGCCTGAGGAAGTGTTCTTCCTTTTCCCTGGTGTGATTTGGTCATCTGTAGCAGCAGTAACTAGTACCCCATCTTCTATTTTATATGTTAGGACATTGATTCATAAGCATTCAAGATCATTTTCTTCTGAGATATCGATGACTCAGAAACAGGTAATGACTTTTCTGACATAAAGTGCCATTCACTTCCACTTTTGCTCACTCAGTCCTTCCAAAATAGGTTATAACCATTGATTGTAACATTCCAATTGTGCAAATCATCCCACCTGATTTCAGTAATCAAATGTATGCTCATAAATGAGCAATGAGCAATTATAATTCCTCTGTTTATTCCCCAGGCTCCTAGTACTGGTGTATATGCACTGGCGTATAGGCAATTAAAGAATGTCTTCTCTTCGTGTCCTTTGGTTCTTTGATTAATTTTGTTGTCAACATCTTGGTTTTGTGCAAACTGAGTGCTCATATTTTCCCTCTTGTTACCTCCTCTTTTTCTATTAGTTTAACACCCTCCTGCAAAAGGGGAGGATAAAAAGAAGGAAGTTCAAATCTTTCAGACAATTGTAATAGCATCATCTACCCAGTCTGGCTCTAGGATAACTGATACCTCAAACTTCCCACACAGTTTGGTTGCTGTCACTATTTAGCCTTCCATTTAAGTCATAAAAGAAAAAGTCCACCTCTTCCACAGGGCACCAAAGTCCAAATAAGCATAAACTAAAAAGAGAGTGTTCACTTAAGTCTCCAGAGGGCCACAGCCCTTCCATCTTGAGGGTCTATCTTCAATTGCAAAAGAAAAGGAGTACTTGTGGCACCTCAGAGACTAACACATTTATTTGAGCATAAGCTTTCGTGAGCTACAGCTCACTTCAGCTGTAGCTCACGAAAGTTTATGCTCAAATAAATGTGTTAGTCTCTAAAGTGCCACAAGTACTCCTTTTCTTTTTGTGAATACAGACTAACATGGCTGCTACTCTGAATTCCAAAAGAGTTTTCTACACCTCCTGGGTTCAGTTATCAGCCCTTCCTTCTCCACAAAGCTTGTTACCCTGTGAAAGAAATTTATAAGGTTGGTTTGACATGATCTGTTCTTGACAAATCCATGTTGACTGTTACTTATCACTTTATTATCTTCTAGGTGTTTGCAAATTGATTGCTTGGGTATTTGCTCCATTATCTTTCCAGTACTGAAGTTTAGCTGACTGGTCTGTACTTCCCTGTAATTTGTAAAATTCAACATGTGCACTTATTTGGCATTAATCTGAATCCTTGCCATGCCATCTAATGTCACTGAAGGAATGAACAAAGCTCTGCACCACTGCTTATCCTTGGCCACTCTTTCCATTTCCTCTATGTTAAGTCCCTCACATTTTCCCACTCTGAGTACTGATTGTCAGAAGGATTCTTTTGGTCAGCCCCTTATGCATATTATTCTAGTTGCCCTACAGCTCACCTACCATGGTGGATGGTCTGGCTTCATTCTTAACACATGTTCCAGATATGTTCATCTTGTTTTTTGGATAACTTTAGAGATAAGGGATTGTTGACCTTTCTGATGAATCTCAACAATTGTTATAATACCTTTGTTTAATCCCTTTTATTTTCCTGAGGCATTTGCTTTTGTAGGCATTTAGACATCTATTATACCATTGCATGGATTTTCATATTTCACATTCACATGTTAAGGCAGAAATAATATTTGGACTGAAAATTCATAATTTTCAACTGTAAATTGTACATTTTCAACATAGTAGGCTGTATAGGGCATTAACAGGGGTGTAAAATCCTAGCTAGCCAGCCAGAAAGTTCATTTGTGCATACAGACATTACAGCTATTTCATTATTATGATAAAACTCTAAGATTTCAAGATTGATTTGGCCAAATATCAGCAAGGACTTCAGAGAGGCAAACTAAGGGGGAAGAATCCAATCTTGGGGAACAGGAGTAAGAAAAGTAAGAGAGATAATTGTATCCAGAGGGAGAAAGAGGAACTGGATCAAGGTATAAGGTGAGGTAAATAGGGTAAGAAGGAAAATTAGAGAAGGGGATGTGGAAAGGATTTGATTGATTTGGGAGAAAGGGAGAAAAATCTCAAAATGTTTGGTGAAAAAATACAGATGATCTTTCATGGAAGGGTAGCAATCTCTACCACGAGCTATCAATAGTGTTTGAATCCAGCACCCTCAGCTTAGGCCTCTAACACTTGACCTTGAGGACTAAGTTCAATAGCAGGAAGTTCTGTTCAGTGAATCACGGTGAGGTTGGAGAACACAATGAGTAATGGCTTACATCAGCTTTTCTCAAACGGGGATCCACAGACCCCTGGTGGTCCCTGAGGGTCTGCGGGATGCGCTGATCAACTCCTCCCCCTTAATCTATCTCCTGGAGGCTACTGAAGCTGGGAGATTGTAGGCAATAAAAGTCCGGTAGTGCAGTGGGGCTAAGGAAGGCTCCCTGCCTGCCCTGGCTCCGCGCCACTCCTGGGAGCGGCTGGAACATCCCTTCTGCCCCTAGGGCTTGCCTTACCATGAGGTGAACTGAGGTGGCTGCCTCAGATGCCAGACCGTGGGGGACCACCACTATGACCCAGAGTGTAGAAAACTGTGTCTGCTGCTCGTGCATATGTATTCTCTCTGATCTAGATGCACAGAGATAGTGGAGTGCTGTGCTGGAGGAAGGAGGGCACAAGAGACATAACAGGCGGGCAGGAGAAAAGGTGAGAGGGAATAACAGAAAGAAGCAGGAGCTGCAGGGAGAGAGAAGAGGAGGAGCCTCTTATGTACCTCTCTAGCACCCCCAGGAGCCTGGAGTGATTAACACCACCTTCTCAGGGAGCTTCCCGTTTCCTGCTGCTTCCCTGAACCCACTTGAGGAGAACAGGCAGTCAACTGAAGTAGTAGGAGCCAGTTAGGCCCTTAAGATGCTGATATCTTCACTCACTCAGGCCCTGCTACCAGCCTGCATATTTGTCCCCTTCAATTGAGTGTTGAGAGCCACTATAGCTGGCAGAAAACAGCAGTCATGAGTGAAAGAAGAAAATGCCCCTCTGGGGCTGCATTCAGAAAAAGAAGGAAAGCAAAGGAAGCTTTTCTATCTAAGCAGGAAGGACCTCTCCTAAGATACATAGACACAAATGTTCACAGTGAGCCTTCCGGCCCCAGTGAGGATGTGAGTGGTGAGAATGCCTGATCTTCAAGTTAGTCAGAGTGCAGGTGACCTGGCAGCTACTGCAGAATCCATATCTCCATCTCAAATGGATGTAACCATGCACTGAAGAAAAGTGTAGAACAGACAAGAGTGTGCCAACATGAGAGGAAAGAACAGAGGAGTGCAGACATGGATCTTAGAGTTAAACCTTTTTTGTTCCATGCAGTTCTCATTCATTGAACTTGGTGGTCAGTGTTGCAGCATCAGCTTCTAGTGAGGCTGCTGAATTTTTTAATGCAATTCAAAGCATCTATGTATTTTTCTCTGCATCAACTGATCAATGGCAAATTTTGAAGCAACATCTGGGAACATCCTCTCTGACACTGAAACCACTGAGTGTCACACAACGGGAAATTCGAGTGGAAGCGATAAAGCCTATGAAACACCAACTTGGGAAGATAGATGATGCCATAGTTGCCATTATGGAGAATAATGCTATGACAGGAACTGTTCATGGGAGAACAGTGGCAGAGGGAAATGGAATCACCAGAAACATACATAACTTCAAATTTCTGTGTGGCTTAGTGTTTTGGCATGACATACTGTTTGAAATAAATGTGAAAGCAAGAGACTGCAAGGTGTTTACCTTGATATATCTGGAGCAATGGAACAACTGGATAAAGCAAAGTCATACCTACAGTCTTACCGGTCAGATGATGGATTTCAAAACATTCTGAAGAGTGCACAGAAGTTGGCAGAGGAACTTCACACAGAAGCTATTTTCCTACCCTTTCTAGAACGCAAGGGTCACTGAAGAAGAAGACATTTTGATTACGAGGCACGGGATAATCCTACAAGAGACCTCAAACAACAATTCAAAGTTGAATTCTTTAAGCAGGTGCTAGATTGTGCAATACAGTCAGTTGAAGAACATTTCATTCAGCTGTATATTTGGGATGTTGTATGATATTCCAAAACTCCTCACTATACCTGAAGAAGACCTACACAAGCAATGCAAGGCACTAGAGAGAGTGTTGACACATGATGACATTCGTGATATTGATGTGAATGATTTAGGTGTTGAACTGAAAGTCCTTTTAAGATACATTTCAGCAGGATCAACTCCAAAGACTGTTCTGGAATATATGCACACGAATAAGATGACCACCCTCTTTCCAAATGCTTTTGTTGCTCTGTGCATGCTTCTAACACTTCCTGTAACAGTTGCCAGTGGAGAACACAGCTTCTCCAAGCTGAAGTTAATAAAAACATATTTATGCTCCACAATGACACAGTAAAGGCTGGTCAAGCTTGCAACCATCTCAATAAAACATGAGCTGGCCCAGATTGTGGACCTTCAGCAGGAAGCAGTTCAAATCTTTGCAACCAAGAAGGCATGGAAAGCACCACTTTGATTATTCAAACAGATAAAAATGCCAGTGTCTACTTTGCAGACAAGAAAAGTTACATTTGCTGTTCAGGCATTTGAAAGTTAAATGTTACTTAACATTTTTGAATAAGGCATTTTAAGTTGTTAGTTCTCCTTTATTGGGGTAGGTAGCAGAGCAGTACCATGAGAGGAGTAGAACAGGAAGAAGGCAGAATTGAGATCTTTCAAAGTTTTGGCCCAAGAGAGGGGGTATGGGGTTGTCATTTGATCTCCCTGCCTCAGGTGCCAAAATGTTGTGGGCTGGCCCTGGCAGCCCCTGGGGGAAGGCAGGGGGATCTCCACACGATGCCCCTGCCCTGAGTGCTGACTCCACAGCTCCCACTGGCTGTGAATTGTGGCCAATGGGAGCTGCGGGGGCAGTGTCTGAAGGCAGGAGCTGTGCGCGGGAAGCCCCTGGACACACTGCCTAGGAGCCACTGCCACACAGAGAGATGTGCTGGTTTCTTTTGGGAGCTGCCTGAGATAAGCTCCACACAGTCAGAGCTTGCACCCCTCACCCTCTCCTGCACCACAACCCCCTGCCCCAGCCCAGAGCCCACACTCTGCACGTAAACTCCCTCCCAGAGCCTGCACCATCCTACACCCCAATCCTCTGTCCCAACCTGGTGAAAGAGAGTGAAGGTGGGGGAGAATGAGCGATGGAAGGGGGATGGAGTGAGCTGGGGGCGGGAAGAGGCGGGGTGTGGTGGAGCCTTATGGGAAAGGGTGGAGTGGGGGCAAGGCCCGGGGCTGAGCAGGGGGATTTGGGGGTCCGCAAAAAGTTTTAAATCAAAATGGGGTTTCTTGGGTTGCTAAAGTTTGAGAACTGCTGGTTTACATAATCTCTCAGCCTGTGAACCATATTGAACCACTACACTTTGTAAAGTTCACCAGTCACCATTGGTGCATGCTACATTATAATTACAATTAAGAATCTAAGTGAAAAAAATCACGTGGTCACTCTCTGTAATCAAGCTATGCATGCTGCACCCACAGACTCCTCAATCACATTCTGTCATTCACGCCACAAAAGCCAGTGTGAGCCTGAGGGGAAGTAACAGGGGCAGCATGTGCACCAGAAAAGTGGCTAATTCCACACTATATATTTAAGAGAGGAATTGAATTATTCAGAGGAGAGTTTAGTATGGAGTGGTGAAGAACTAGTGGGGGGGATCATAGCGCTCCATTCTTCTGTTCCCTAAGGGAGTTGAAAAGTACAGCCATTTGGCTATGTGATCAGTCATTAGAGATTAATTTTCTGCTGCAAACAAAAACCTTCCCCACACTCAACCCAATATAAGCCCTTTCTTTATATGTTCTCTAATGTGTCAGAAATGCTCCTTACTGACATATGTCAATCTTAATTTTTTGTATAAAGTTCATTGGCAGTTAAAATGTCAGGTACAGAGTTGTCTTCTCTGCCTTAATAGCATGCAGTTTATTGAACAAAGGATAAAACCTGCTGTATATTTTGGGCTCTGCCTCCAGCTTCTGAACACTTAAAAACATTTTTAAGGTACTTGACTGACAAGCATGCTGTTTTTGAAAAGAGCAAAGTTTGGGAATCATGTAATTTGGCATGACATATATCCATAGCATATTCAGTATACATTATAGCAAAAGAAACTCAAGGTGCTTTGCATGCTGTGAGTTAGATAATTTTGCTCACACGGAATGCTGTATTATAAAATCTTAAAAGCTTTTAAATATTGTAATATTACTCCTATTTGACCTGAACAGTTAGTTAATTTTGGGGTATATCAAGCTGTTTCTGTTAGGAGAAGAAATTGATGATGCAGTCAGGGATTTCTTTCATCCACTCCTGTTTATTTACAAAGAATTCACAAAGTCCTGTTTCCCTCAACACAGGAGGAACTAAACAACTGGAGACAGTTTCTTTGCTCAGAGTCCCAAGATTTGTTCAGCCAGCATGCAAACCCAAATTTCTATGAAATTTTTTCTCCAGAGTCACTCTATGAGGGCTTATAGAAGTCATAGAATATCAGGGTTGGAAGGGACCTCAGGAGGTCATCTAGTCTAACCCCCTGCTCAAAGCAGGACCAATCTCCAATTTTTGCCCCATATTCCTAAATGGCCCCCTCAAGGATTGAACTCACAACCCTCGATTTAGCAGACCAATGCTCAAACCACTGAGCTATCCCTCCCCCGCAACACAGCTTCTGTGGCTGTGTATGAGGATATATGTCTGTGTCCTGTGTTCATCCCTCTTCTGAGTCTCTCTTCAACACAGAGACACACAGCTTCAACAATCAACGCTCCAGCTCCAAATACATGCTTAAGTGCTTTACTGAATCCCGGCTTTATAGACAAGGACTAGGAACTCCAGTCGAATCCGGAAGCAAACAGCTAGCCAATGGAAGGCTTAGAATACTGATCTCATGGACTGTTGGCATTAATTATGTTCAAGAAGAGGACTCTGCTCTGTTCTATAAACTGAAGTTTCTGATTGGCTTTGACCCTTATGATTAGGTAGAAAAAGTTACAGTGATCAAGTTTTGAAGTGATGATCTTGTTGGATAATGACTTACTATTTGTGACAGGGTCTATCAGGCCTCCTTGTCATTGTCATCCTTGACACCCAAGGAAAAACTACTACAACTAGGCTACCAAGAAGACTTAGTCCTCCACAGGCCTAGAATGGCCAGGAGGAAACACTGACCAAATGGAAGCCAACAAGCCAGTTAAGGGTTTCCTGATTCTTCTTGTGGGCAGTGCAGTGTGATACTGGGCAGAAGAGGAGCTCCCCATTGCTAACCAAGGGCAAAGGCAAGTAAGTTGAAGTTGCAAACAGCCAAATGCTGAGTTTGTTATTTTGATTTAGCTGTTCTGAGACTGACACTTAGCTTATGGCACCCTACTCTGAACAGGTGGCCATAACTTGTGAATCAAGGTAGGGAGCACCTGCACTGCTACCTTTGGCCCTCTGGGGGGTGCTGCAGAGCAGCCCCACCTGTGATACTGTCACTTTTCCAGAGCAAGTGAATGGAGACATTGAACAATAGAATATCAGGCCATCACGGCATGAAAGTCTGACAAATTATCTACACAACAATATTGAATGTAAGTGAAATAACTGAATACCTCTAGTTTATGGTGTAATTGGCAAATTGCTTCTATGAAAATAAATGCATTAGTTCTTTAAAATTGAACCAGGAAACTATTCTTTGGGAATGTTATATACAGGAGTACACTGGTTCTATACTGAACCAGAGCTTTAGGGATATTGTTGCATCTTCTTCTTCAGTGCTGGAAGACAGTGACTCTTCCTGCGATTGTTTTAACCATTGACAGTCATATGACAATTCCCTTAGGAGTAGTAGCTTTATTTCAAAACTGTGTTATATATATATTTTTTCATATTATGGGAAATTAACATTGCATTTCAGTAGCACTAGCTGGAAAACAAGATTTTCCTTTTGCAAAACAATAACTGTTTCAAAATTTGTTCTGATGTTGAAAGAAACGAAAACCTTTTAAATTGTTTATAAAAACACGTAAGAGAGCAATCCTTCCCACCCTCATGGCTAGGGCACTTACCCAGGATATGGAAGACCCAGACTTAAGGCTTTACTCTGGATCAAACAGGGACTTGAACCTGGGAGACTGCTCTAACTCACCACAGATATCGTCCTGGAGCTGAGAAACTTTCCCAATGAATGTTTAGCTGAGACAGATACATTTTAGTTTTCATGAATCAGCATTTTTCAGAGGAAAAAAATATCGAAAAAGGCCCTTCTAAAAGCTGGATTGTTGAAAAGTTGGCAGTAAGGATGACAGTAAAACATTAAACTGCACAATTTAGCTATTAGGAGCGGTACTGAAATATGAGAAAGTGTGCAGTATTTTTAAATATAGTAGAAACAGAGCATAGAAGGGAAATGTCAAAATGTACAAAAGTGTAAGATACAGCACTCATTCTCCTTTGATACTTGTTAATGTTGAGCTGTTGCTAAAATGGATTGGAAGAATTACATTCACATCCAGGATTAAATAAAATGAGACAGAATATTAATAATCAAAATATATTTTTAAGAAAACCTCCTGGAAAAGAGAGAAATTAAGACGATATAAAAACCAAAGCAGTACAGAAAGTCAAGTGGTAGAAGCTTAATAAAGTTAGCAAGGAGTTTAAAACAAAAGTACTGGAAAAAAATCTTTTTAGATTGGTTAAGTGAAAATATGAATCAAGCAAACTTCAAAAACATGCAAAGAGCCTGAATGATGAAACAAAAGCAAGAACCTTTTTGCTGAATAACATCTGGTGGTGTAATTAGAGAGTTTGAGAGACTGTAAAAGGAAAAAAAGTGTTTTAAACTTTGGCAAGCGACACTCCAACAGCAGTATTTTCAGGAGTATAAAAAAGCCAGAAAGATAACATAGAAAGAGATGGCATCTGCATGGCTAAAAGTCATGGAATAAGAGAGCAAAAGATATTAGTGAGCGCAAAGTCATTAAAGATGAAAATGTAAATATGGCAATCAATAAGAACTGGATTAAGGAATGATAGAGAAATTACTTTGGAAAGCTTATGAATGAAGAGAGTCCAAGAGAACCAGGCCATATGATAAAACCAAACCAGGGTGTGGTTGCATTAATCCTAGAAGAGGTTGCATAAGTACTGAGCAACATGAAAAATAAGAACGCTCTCAACTCTGAAGTGTATATCAGCAGAAGTATGAAATTGCCAGAAGCAAGTAGGCTTGAATATATTGCCACAACTGTTTAATTTAATTATGAGGACTGAGAGGATGCCTGATGTCTACACAAAAAGCATGTTAATACCAATAGTTAAGAGAAAAGAAGACAGACAAGACTGTGATAACTATTGTGGCATTAAACTCATGAGCCACATGATGATGATCTGGGAGAAAGCTAATGCTAAGAGACTACAAAGAGATGTAGAGCTCAATGACAATCAATTTGGTTTCATGCCAGGCAAGTCAGGAAAGTATACCACCTTTGCATTATTTTTTAATAGAAAAATACATAGAAAAGACTTCACATATTATTCATTGACCCTGAGAAGGTTTATGTCCAAGTTTCGAGAGAAGTCAGACACCTGAACACTATATCAGACTTGTCCAGAGAATGTATGAGAGTGCTGCTAGAATATCATGTGGAGAAACTTAACAGTTCCTAGGAAGAGTCAGGTTATAACAATCCTCAACAATAAACCCCTTTTTGTTTACTGGTGCTCAATGCACTTACAGAAAACATCCAGAGAGTGGCAGCTTGGTGCATGCTTTTTGCAGATAATGTAGTGCTTGAAGGGGTAGAGTAAAGAGTAAGCAGAGGAAGATTTAGAGAGAAAGAGGTGCATACTTGAAAGAAGTGGCATGAAAATCAGCAGAAATAAAACAGAGTGTATAGTCTGTTGATTTAATTATACATTTCAGGAAGATACAAATATTGTAAGTCTATGGTGGGGGGGTGGAACTACTAAAAATGGTACAGAAGTTCAAGTATCTAGGTTTGATAGTACAGTATAATGGTGAACTCAACAATAAACTTATAAGCAGAACAGGAAAGACATGGACTAAATGTAGAGAAATGACTGTCAGAATTCGTAAAATGTGTAGATGTCTGTTAAAGTGGTAGACACAGCATGCATCCCAGGCAGATGGATTGGCAAAGAAAAAAAAAGGGGGAAATCAGGTAGACTGGAAGACGGACTCCAGAGAGGGCAACCCTGGAAATCAGTGTCCTGTAAAAAGCAGGGATCAACTGAGGGGGGAAGCAGTAGTTGTATACTTTGACTTTAGTAAGACTTTTGCTACTGTCTTACATGACCTTCTCATAAACAAACATAAGGGAAATATAGCCTAGATGGAGCTATTATAAGATGGGTGCATAACTGACTGAAGGAACATTCCCAAAGAGTAGTTATCAGTGGTTCACAATCAAGCTGGATGGGCATATCGAGTGGGGTCCTGCAGGGATCGGTCTTAAGTCTGGTCCTGTTCAATATCTTCATCAACAATTTAGATAATGGCATAGAGAGTACATGTATAAAATTTGCGAAAGATACCAAGTTTGAGGAGTTGCAAGTGTTTTGGAGGATAGGATTAAAATTCAAAATGAGCTGGTCAAACTGGAGAAAAGGTCTGAAGTAAATAGAATGAAATTCAATAAGAACAAATGCAAAGTAGTTCACTTAAGAAGGAACAATTAACAGCATACATACAAAATGGGAAATGACTGCCCAGGAAGGAGTACTGTGGAAAGGGATCTGGGGGTTATAGTGGATCACAAGGTAAATGTGAGTCAACATTGTATCACTGTTGCAAAATAAGAAAATGTCATTCTGGGATATATTAGCATATGTGTTATAAGCAAGACACAAGAAGTAATTCTACTCTACTCTGTGCTGATAAGGCCTCAGATGGAGCATTGTGTCCATTTCTGGGCACAACATTTCAGGAAAGATGTGGACACATTAGAGAAAGTCTAAAAAAAAACAACAAAAATGATTAAAGGTTTAGAAAACATAACCTATGAGGGAAGAATGAAAAAAATGCATTTGTTTAGTGTGAAGAAGAGAAGACTAAGGGGGGACAGGTTAATAGTTTTCAAGTACATACATATTGCTAAAAGGAGGAAGGTGAAATATGGTCCTCATTACCTCTGAGGATAGGACAAGAAGCAATTGGCTTAAATTGCAGCAAGAGAGGTTTAGGTTGGACATTTGTAAAAACTTTCTATCTGTCAGGGTAGTTAAGCACTGGAACAAAATGCCTACGGAGCTTGTGGAATCCTTATAATTGGAGATCTTTAAGAGCAGGTTAGACAAACACCTGTCAGGAATGCTCTAGTTTTTATATAGTCCTGCCTTGAGTGCAGGAGACTGGACTAGATGACCTTTTGAGGTCCCTTAAAGTGCTATACTTCTATGACTCTACAATTCTATGTTTAACTGATTTTCATGCAGCACATGCAAAGGGCTTATTGTGTTTGTCAAATGATTAAAGCCACTTGGACATTAATCCTATGTCCTATAATATTTCTTATTTCCACTTGTAATTATCCAGAAGTGCACTCTTGGTTGTCACATTGCTTAATTACAGACTGAGCTCTAATTTTTCAGGACTTGGTAGGAACAAATATTTAATTACATCACTCACTCATGCATGGTAGAGAACTTTGTAAAGTTTCCTCACAAAAAAAGACAGCACTAAAACAAATATTCAAATGTAAATGCAAAGTACTACACTTAGGAATTAAAAATAAAATACACAAGTACAAAATGGGGAATAACTGACTAGGAAGTAATACTCCTGAAAAGGGTGTGGGGGTTACAGTGGATCATAAATTGAATATGAGTCAAAAATGTGATGCTGTTGCAAAAAGTGGCAAATGTTATTCTAGGATGTATTAATACAAATGTCATATGTAAGACACAGGTACCTGTTGAGCTGATTCAACTCTACTAAGCATTGCTCAGGTCTTAGTTGGAATACTGTGCCCAGTTTTGAGCACTACACTTAAACAAAGAAATTGGAGAGACTCCAGAGGAGAGCAACAACAATGATAAGAGGTTTAGGCAACCTGACCTATGTGGAAAGGTTGAAAAATTGTTTAATCTAAAGAAGCTGAGGAGGGATATGGTAACAAACTTGCATATGTTAGGGGCTGTTATAAAGAGCATGGTGATGACATGTTTTCCATGACCACATGTAGAACAAGAAGGAATCAGTTTAATTTGCAGTAATAGAGATTTCAGTTAGATATTAGGAAAATCTTTCACCTATAATGATAATTAAGCAGTGGAACAGGCTAGGTAGGGAGGTTATAGAATTATATCACTGAAGGTTTTTAAGAACAGGTTATACAAACATCTTCCAGGGATGGTCTAAGTATACTTGGTCTTGCTTCAGCATGAGGGCATGGACCTCTTGGGGTCCCTTCCAATCCTACATTTCTATGATTCTATAGTACTCTTTCTTGATAGGGCTTTTTCTCCTACAGACCAAATTTTCCATAAACCAAAGTTCCAGTCTTCCTTCATGTGAAGTAAATGCTACCTACCCAATAAGTGCATTAAAATATTCAATTCTTTATGCTTCTAGCTCATTTTCTGTTTCCTGCATAGTATTCCACAACCTAACTAGAATTACTTTCTTTAGACTCACTCCATTTCTCCTCGGCCAGACACAGTTAACATAACTACATAAGACTGACCATACTGGGTCAGACTAATGGTTCATCTTGGTCCAGTATCCTGTCTTCTGACAGTAGCTGATCCCAGATGATTCAGACGGAGTGAACAGAAAAAGGCACTTTATTGAGTGAGCCATCCCTTGTCATCCAGTTTGAGCTTTTAGCAGTCAGAGGTTTAGCATTGGGTTGAATTCCTGACCATCTTGGCTAATTGATGGACTTATCCTCCACATATTTATCTAATACTTTTTTGAACACCGCTATACTTTTGGCTTTCACACCATCCCTTGGCAATGAGTTCCGTGGTTTGTCTGTGTTTATGTGAAGTATTTCCTTATTTGTGCTACATATGCTGCCTATTAATTTAATTGGGTGACCCCTGGTCTGTGTGTTATGTGAAGGGGTAATAACACTTTCTTATTCACTTTCTATACACCATTTGTGATTTTATAGACCTCTATTATATAACCCCTTAGTCATTCAGAGTAGCAGCCGTGTTAGTCTGTATTCGCAAAAAGAAAAGGAGTACTTGTGGCACCTTAGAGACTAACAAATTTATTAGAGCATAAGCTTTCGTGAGCTACAGATCACTTCATTGGATGCATTTCCACCAAATGCATCCGATGAAGTGAGCTGTAGCTCACGAAAGCTTATGCTCTAATAAATTTGTTAGTCTCTAAGGTGCCACAAGTACTCCTTTTCCCTTAGTCATTATGCTGCCTGGAGTGATTCACAACCATGAGTGCCTACCTCAGGGCAGACTCTCAGAAAATAAGGGCGGAGATCCCAAACAGATGGTATGTTCTATAATTAGATTTCACCACAACAGTAAAAAAAATGTGAACCGCTGGATCACTATACCAGTCTTACCATGAAATCACAGACAGCCTCCTTAGACTCCCCCATCTATCTTGCTACCCAGACAAAATGAACTTTGTGATAAAAGGTTCCTTAAACCTAAAGTCATATCACATCAGGTTTCACCCAGTCCCAACAGACCAGTCATTTACTCCAGATCAATTGGTACACAAAAGACAACTCTGGCAGGCAAATCTATAGTAAACTAAATATTGGATTATTTGCTAAGAAAAAACAATTAAAGTTAATCAGAGTTAAAGCAAGTAAAATATATGAACAGGTGAGTCACAGTCTATAATTCCAAATGGTAGCAGACATGTAGTAATTTGCCAATTTCCCAAAAGTTTCCCAGGAACCAATGTTCCTGCACCCATATGCAGAATGAATTTTGCTATGTGCACAAATATGGGGGTGATGTGTGACAGGGATGGGGCCGAGGGGTTCGGAGTGTGGGAGGGGGCTCAGGGATGGGGAGAGGGTTGGTGTGTGGAGGGGGTGAGGGCTCCAGCTGGGGTTGTGGCATCTGGAGTGAGACCAGGGATGATTGGTTCAGGATGTGGGAGTGGGTTAAGGGCTGGGGCAGAGGGTTGGAGTGCAGAGGGGTGAGGGCTCCGGCGGGGGGTGCAGGATCTGGGGTGGGTCTGGAGATTAGGTTTTGGGGTCCAGGCTGCCCTGGAGCTGTGGTGGGGAGAGAGGACTCCCCCCAGCCCTCTTTCCCCACAATAGCATTTGGGCTGGGGCCAGGGAAGAGGTGCCTCTCCATACCGCAGCAGCTCTGGGTCTGGGGCTGGAGGAGAGCAGCTCTGGGTCTGGGGCTGGAGGAGAGATACCTTTCCTTGCCAAAGCAGCTCCAGGGCTGTGGAAGACGTGCCTCTCCCCACCAACCACAGCAACTCCGGGCTTGGGGCCAGGGGAGAGGCGCCCTCTTTCCCCACAATAGCATTTGGGCTGGGGTCAGGGAAGAGGTGCCTCTCCATACCACAGCCGCTCTGGGTCTGGGGCTGGAGGAGAGCAGCTCTGGGTCTGGGGCTGGAGGAGAGGTACCTCTCCTTGCCAAAGCAGCTCCAGGGCTGTGGAAGAGGTGCCTCTCCCCACCAACCACAGCAACTCCGGGCCTGGGGCCAGGGGAGAGGTGCCCTCTTTCCCCACAATAGCATTTGGGCTGGGGCCAGGGAAGAGGTGCCTCTCCCCACCGCAGCAGCTCTGGGTCTGGGGCTGGAGGAGAGCAGCTCTGGGTCTGGGGTTAGAGGAGAGGTACCTTTCCTTGCCAAAGCAGCTCCAGGGCTGTGGGAGAGGTGCCTCTCCCCACCAACCACAGCAACTCCAGGCCTGGGGCCAGGGGAGAGGCGCCTCTCCATGCCGCAGCCCCAGGCTGGGAGGGAGAGGCATCTCTCCCCATCGCAGCCCCGGAACCAGTGGAGTCTGGAGGAGAGGAGTGTCTCACTGCGCCGCAGCCCCAGGGCTGGGGGAGTTAAGTGTGTCGCCCTTTGTGGCTTCCTCCATGGCCATGCAAATGCTCATCTTAGAGGGAACTTAGCCCAGTGCTACGCAGAATAATTCTGTGGATCTCCATCTTCTCATTCACTTATTCTGCCTTGTTAGAATCCAAATAGTCCAGAGATAAATTCTTTCTTTGAATCCATATTTATATCTTCTTCTCCCAGAAGACAAGCAAAAAGTCTCTCTATCTATGTGGGCTTTTCCTTTGATGGGATTGAAGAATGAACTTTGAGTCTCTGACTTCTGGTCATCACCATAATGGCCACTTGTTTGGAATTGACACCTTTTCTGATAAAATGCTTCATTAGCATTCCCCAAGGCTTCTTTGATGTCTGATGAGTTATTTATGTAGAGGGGTATTGGCAATGTAAATGTTTGTTCTTACATTATAACAGGAACAGATAAGTGAAAACGATTCATGTAACATCCCATTAGTGTTAGGTAATTTAAGCACCCAAAACACTAATCACTTTGATTTATACTGACAGGTTTCAGAGTAGCAGCCCTGTTAGTCCGTATTCTCAAAAAGAAAAGGAGTACTTGTGGCACCTTAGAGACTAACAAATTTTATTTCAGCATAAGCTTTCGTGAGCGACAGCTCACTTAATCGGATGCATTTGGTAGAAAATACAGAGGGGAGATTCATATACACACACAGAGAACATGAAACAATGGGTTTTATCAAACACACTGTAAGGAGAGTGATCACTTAAGATGAGCCATCACCAGCAGCGGGGGGGGGGGGGGGAACCTTTCATGGTGACAAGCAAGGTAGGCTATTTCCAGCAGTTAACAAGAACATCTGAGGAACAGTCGGGGGTGGGGTGGGGAGGAGAAATAACATGGAGAAATAGTTTTACTTTGTGTAATGACTCATCCATTCCCAGTCTCTATTCAAGCCTAAATTAATTGTATCCAGTTTGCAAATTAATTCCAATTTCGCAGTCTCTCCTTGGAGTCTGTTTTTGAAGTTATTTTTGTTGAAGAATAGCCACCCTCAGGCTAATCGAGTGACCAGAGAGATTGAAGTGTTCTCCAATTGTCTTTTGAATGTTATAATTCTTGACGTCTGATTTGTGTCCATTTATTCTTTTACGTAGAGACTGTCTAGTTTGAACAATGTACATGGCACAGGGGCATTGCTGGCACATGATGGCATATATCACATTGGTAGATGCGCAGGTGAACGAGCCTCTGATACTGTGGCTGATGTGATTAGGCCCTATGATGGTATCCCCTGAATAGATATGTGGACAGAGTTGGCAACGGGCTTTGTTGCAACGATAGGTTCCTGGGTTAGTGGTTCTGTTGTGTGGTGTGTGGTTGCTGGTGAGTATTTGCTTCAGATTGGGAGGCTGTCTGTAAGCAAGGACTGGCCTGTCTCCCAAGATCTGTGAGAGTGATGGGTCGTCCTTCAGGATAGGTAGTAGATCCTTGATGATGCGTTGGAGAGGTTTTAGTTGGGGGCTGAAGGTGATGGCTAGTGGCGTTCTGTTATTTTCTTTGTTGGGCCTGTCCTGTAGTAGGTGACTTCTGGGTACTCTTCTGGTTCTGTCAATCTGTTTCTTCACTTCAGCAGGTGGGTATTGTGGGAATGCATGATAGAGATCTTGTAGGTGTTTGTCTCTGTCTGAGGGGTTGGAGCAAATGCGGTTATATCGTAGAGCTTGGCTGTAGACAATGGATCGTGTGGTAGGATCTGGATGAAAGCTAGAGGCATGTAGGTAGGAATAGCAGTCAGTAGGTTTCCGATATAGGGTGGTGTTTATGTGACCATCGCACCGTAGTGTCCAGGAAGTGGATCTCTTGTGTGGACTGGTCCAGGCTGAGGTTGATGGTGGGATGGAAATTGTTGAAATCATGGTGGAATTCCTCAAGATCTCTATGATGCATTCCTACAACTACAATACCCACCCGCTGAAGTGAAGAAACAGATTGACAGAGCCAGAAGAGTACCCAGAAGTCACCTACTACAGGACAGGTTACAGAGTAGCAGCCGTGTTAGTCTGTATTCGCAAAAAGAAAAGGAGTACTTGTTGTACCTTAGAGACTAACAAATTTATTAGAGCATAAGCTTTCGTGAGCTACAGCTCACTTCATCGGATGCAGGACAGATGCAACAAAGAAAATAACAGAACGCCACTAGCCATCACTCTCACAGATCTTGGGAGACAGGCCAGTCCTTTCTTACAGACAGCCTCCCAATCTGAAGCAAATACTCACCAGCAACCACACACCACACAACAGAACCACTAACCCAGGAACCTATCCTTGCAACAAAGCCCGTTGCCAGCTCTGCCCACATATCTATTCAGGGGACACCATCATAGGGCCTAATCACATCAGCCACACTATCAGAGGCTCGTTCACCTGTGCATCTACCAATGTGATATACGTCATCATGTGCCAGCAATGCCCCTCTGCCATGGTACATTGGTCAATCTGGACAGTCTCTACGTAAAAGAATAAATGGACACAAATCAGATGTCAAGACTTATAGCATTCAAAAACCAATTGGAGAACACTTCAATCTCTTTGGACACTCGATTACAGACTTAAAAGTGGTGATTCTTCCACAAAAAAACTTCAAAAACAGACTCCAACGAGAGACTGCGGAATTGGAATTAATTTGCAAACTGGATACAATTAACTTAGGTTTGAATAGCGACTGGGAATGGATGAGTCATTACACAAAGTAAAACTATTTCCCCAATGTATTTCTCCACCCCACCCCTCACTGTTCCTCAGATATTCTTGTTAACTGCTGGAAATAGCCTACCTTGCTTGTCACCATGAAAGGTTTTCCTCCCTCCCTCCCTGCTGCTGGTGATGGCTCATCTTAAGTTATCACTCTCCTTACAGTGTGTATGATAAAACCCATTGTTTCATGTTCTCTGTGTGTGTATATAAATCTCCCCTCTGTATTTTCCACCAAATGCATCCGATGAAGTGAGCTGTAGCTCACGAAAGCTTATGCTCAAATAAATTTGTTAGTCTCTAAGGTGCCACAAGTACTCCTTTTCTTTTTGATTTATACTATGACACAAGTGAATTGACCTTACCACACTCTGACATGATCTGGTCTGGTCTGCCAGGGTCACAGTCTTCTCTTTAAGAAAGGGAGTACTTTTCATAAGCGTCCGATGAAGTGAGCTGTAGCTCACAAAAGGTTATGCTTTTGTTAAAATAAATTTGTTAGTCTCTAATGTGCTACAAGTACTCCTTTTCTTTTTGCGAATACAGACTAACACGGCTGCTACTCTGAAACCTGTCTTCTCTTTCCAATCTGAACATTCCCAATCTTTTTAATCTCTCCTCATATTGAAGCTGTCCCATACCCTTACTGATATTTATTGCACTTCTCTGTAGTTTTTCACAGTTCAAAAATCTCTTTTTTGAGATGGGGTGACCAGAACTGCACATAGTATTAAAAGTGTGGGTGTACAATGGATTTATATAGTGGCATTATGATAGTTTCTTTCTTATTATCTATCCCTTTCCTAATGGTTCCTATCATTCTGCCAGCTTTTTTTGACTGCTGTTGCATATTGAACATATGTTTTCAAAGAACTATCCACAATGACTCCAAGATTTATTTCTTGAGAGGTAACAGTTAATTTAGACTTGTATAGTTGGGATTATGTTTTTCAATGTTGTCAAGTATCAGGGGGTAGCCATCTTAGTTTGTATACACAAAAATAACAAGGAGTCTGGTGGCACCTTAAAGACCGGACTCCTTGTTGTTTTTTCAGTGTTCTTTCATATGCATTTATTGACACTGAATTTCTTCTTCCATTTTGCTGCCCAATCACCCAGTTTAGTAAAATCCCTTTCTAGCTCTTTTCAATCTGTTTTGGACTTTCCTATCTTGAGTAATTTTGTATTGTTTTCAAATTTTTGCCACCTCACTGTTTATCCCCTTTTCTAAATCAATTATAAATATGTTCCCGTATAGACACTTGGAAGACTACACTATTTATCTCTCTGCACTGTGAAAATAGACATTTTATTTCTACCCTTTGTTTCCTATCTTTTAACCAGCTACTGATCCATGAGAGGATCTTGCCTCTGATCCCATGACTGCTTACTTTGCTTAAGATCCTCTGCTGAGAGACCTTGCCAAAGGCTTTCTGTCAGTCTTTGTACATTATGTTCACCGGATCACTCTTGTCTACATGCTTGTTGACCCCCCTCAAAGAATTCTAATAGATTGGTGAGGCATGATTTACCTGTACAAAAGCCATGGTGACACTTCCTGAACACATCCTATTCCTCTACGTGTCTAATAATTCTGTTCTTTCCTACTTTCCTTTCCTTCTTCCCTTTTGCTGTTCTTTGACTGGTACTTACCAGCCTGTAATTGCCAGGATCACCTCTGGAGCCTTTTTTAAAAAAAATGGAGTCACATTAGCTATCCTCCAATCATCTGGTACTGAGGCTGATTTAAGTGATGGCATACATACCACAGTTAGTATGTGCAGTATTTATATGAGTTCTCTTTCATTTCCACCTCCCCTCCCCAATATCAGAGAGTCAGTACCACATTTTCAGCTGAGTTCTCCCTCCTTCTTCCAGATATGTCCACTTTTGCCTTTCCCTTTTCCATCCTAGCTCTCTGCAAACCCACCTACCACCCAAAAAAGAGGCAGGTAAATTGATGATGACATTGAGTGTTCAGAAACATCTTGAAACATAAAGTCATAAAGTTTTTCCAGACTTCATTATGAATTGTTGCCAGTGGTGGTTTGATCTTTGTTTTTCTCTTACAAGACTTTACAAACAAATTTAAGTTGCCTGTTTGAAGCTTCCCAGACATTTGATACTGTTCTGATTTGTTTTCATGGACATGAACTTTTGACTTTCAGGTATGAGGTGTGTGGCAGACACCTGCTAAACATAATCAAATTTACTTGTGTATATCTGAGCTTTGGCAAGGACCTGCGAGGCAGATCTGTTGCCACCTAGGTTTTTGTCAGACTTTATGCCCTTTTCTTTTTTTTTCCTTTTAAATCTAATTTGTCATACTTTTCATATCACATTTATTTATATAAATTAGCTCAAGAAATTCCAATAGTTTTTACAATGTTTGTAGACTGTATACCTGGATTAAATTCATTCATTATTTCATGAATATATTTTTCTTCAATAAAAAATAAAGTATTGTATCTTTCAGCACTGAAAATATTCATTTAACCTCAGGATGCAATATATCCATTCTGGCTGTTAAATTCAATGTTACCACATGGATCGCACCACTGGCTTGTAGAAGATATTTGCTCCTTTCCTAGTCAGTCTTCAGAGAGCAGGTCAGAACTAAATGGATGAATTAGAAGGGGCACTGTTGTTGTCAGGTCTAAGCAATCTCACAAGACAAGGTCACCATTATAACGCTCTCTAATAGTATGCCATACTGGAGATGAAAGGGTTAAGAAGCTGCTTTGGGCTCAGGCAGTTCAGCCCTGCCACGTCCAGTAATGAATGCTCAGGCTAGAGATTAAAAGGGGAGAAGAGTAGCTCACTTGCAGGCAGCCAGTGGAGGTAAGCTGACCTGCACTCTGAAACTCTGCAAAAGGAGCACTGTTACTGGCCCAGCTGCTGGGGACACTGCATATTGATGCTGTACCAGACCTGCTGAGGAAAAAGAACTCTGTGCATTTGCAAGGTCAGACATTCTTCTTTGATATATTTCATTTGTTCAGTTTTGCTTTTCCCTCTTGTGTGGGGAGGCTGGTAGGAAGTGATCCAGGGAGACCGTTGCATAGTACACCACGGTGTAGGACTGATCCCTCTACCTTTGCGCCATGATCTAGAACCTAGTGGATAGGATGGACCTGAGTTCCCCTAATCACTCCCTAATGGGATCAGAGGCAACAAGTCTATCCCTGATACTAGAGACTCAGGACTAGGAATACCCCATCTACCCAGAAGTCCCAATTCTGAGACTTTGATCGGATGAAGTCTGAAGCCCCATGCTGGACAGTGGAACTAACCTTTGTTGGTCTTTTAATGTACCCTGGAATGGGTGGACACAACTTGTGACCCTGCTGGAGGTCTGAGTTACAGATGGAGACAGATCAGTACAGGATTGGAGCAACTATTAACAGGGGCCATAAAGACAAAAGATTGCTGATCACACCAGCACCTAACCACTAGGTGATGCCAGTGAGGAGCAGACATCTTCACATCCTCTCTTGTGCTACTCCATATGGTTGATTTAGGAACTTTTTTATTTATATTCCATTGTAACTGTCTAAGTCATTGTGCATGGGCGATTTGTTTCATGTCCTTTCTGCTAATAAAGAAACTTCTCTTGCTCACTGGAAACCTATAGATATTTAGAGGGGAAAAAAGCATGAACAGTGAGGTAGCAAAGTTTGCAGGTGATACAAAATTAGACAGTATAGTTAAGTCCAAAGATGACTGTGAAGAGTTACAAATGGATCTCACAAAACTGGGCAACAAATTGGCAGATGAAATTCAAAGTTGGTAAATGCAAATTAATGCATGTTGGAAAACATAATCCCAACTAGACAGGTCTAAATTAGGTGTTACCTGTTGTCAAGGCTGAAACCCCACTCAGTCACTTTGAGTCCAAAAGGTGGGGGCCTGCAAGGATTTTAAAAATTAATACTGGCCACTTCAGGCTTGTATTAAATTCCCAAGGTTACAACTTTTCTCTGACCTGGGCTTGGTAAACGCTGCCACCATCCAAATGCAAAAAAAAAAAAAACCCTTGGACCCAGAAAGGAGCACTTGGGAATTCCTCCCTTTGGGGTACCCTTTCACATGCACCCCAACCCCCTGGGGAAGAATTCAGAAAGAAAACAAAGGAAATTAGCTGTTGCTACCAGCTAATCAAACAACATGCACAAATCTGTTAGGACACCAAAAATCCAATAAAAAAGGTTAAATTTATTAAAAACAAAAAGAAAGGAAATACATTTGGAACTAAGGGTTTTTGCTAGATCTAGAAAGAAACTATTACAAAAATTAAGCATCAAGATAGCTCTCTTGAGGATCAGCTTAAAGGTTACAAGCAAAATAAAAGCATCTGGGGTTAGCACAGAGGAGATCCACAAACCAAAATAAAGAAATAAATCTAATCATGTCTATTTAAACATGCCCTGTCCAATGATTTCTTCTATGTATGGAAGATGAATTGTTATACCCTGTTCAAGCCTTACACAGCATTCCCACAGTGCTGCTTTTTCTCTCCTTCTCCGGAGAACAACAGAGACATAGGGCAAGCTTTTTTCCCATTTTAAAAAGTTCTAGCCTTCCCATTGGCTCTTTTGGTCAGGTGCCCACTCCTTTTTTTTTTTAACCTGGGGACTTTTTAACCCTTTACAGGTAAAGCAAGCAGCCACCAAGAGGGACTTCATGGCTAACTGGCTGGCTGGGTGTCCATAAATGAGAGTTTCCCCTCTTAATAACAAAAATTATTAAGATTATGGGACAGCTTCCATATGAAGATAAATTAAAAAGACCGGAGAAGGATGACTAATGGGAGGCTATAGTAGAGATATATCAAATCATGAAGGAGAAAGTGAATAAGGAAGTGTTATTTTTCCCTTCACATAACACACAATCTAGGAGTCACCCAAGGAAAGAAATACTCACCAGGCTTAAAACAAACATAAGGAAATACTTATTTCACACAATGTGCAGTCAACCCTGTGGAACGCATAGCCAAGGGATGTTGTAAAAGCTAAAAGTACAACTGAGTCCAAAAAGGAATTAGATAAGTTCATGGAGGATAGGTCCATCAATGGTTATTAGCTAAGATGATCAGGGATGGAATTGCGTGGTCTGGGTGGCCCTAAATCTCTGACTGTCAGAAGCTGGGGTGGATGACGGAGATTACTCGGTAATTGACCTGTTCAGTTCATTCCCCCTGAACCATCTGCCACCAGCCAGTGTCAGAAGATAGGCTACTGGGCTAGATGGACCATTGCTGTGACCCAGGATGGTCATTCTTATATTCTTATGTTGTTAACTTGCCAGGCGCTTGAGGTCATAGACTCTAGTACTTACAGCATGTGCAACTTTTGCTACCAACCTACCACACTACTAAATATTTATGAGGGATGGGTGTTTTACAACATTGTAGTAACACCTGTCAGTGGGGTTGGGTACAGTACTGTTTTGTAGGGGAGAGGGTTTGAGATCATTAAACGACATAATTAATTAATGCACATACACAAGGGGGAAGAGTTAATATTGTGCATGCAACCTTTACTTTTATAATTTCTGATGTTGTCAAAACAATAGTTTTTTTAAGATAGCTTATTTTTCTTTTTAATAGAATTTTAATGAGATTTTCCCCTCCCAAACCATGACAGGGGAAGTTCTAAATACTTAAACAGGTCAGACTTGATAGAGTACTCCCTTGTTGTACAAGTTAATCTGACAATATTCTATCCCAAATATTTAAAACTTTTAGTGGCTTCCTGAGAAAAGTAGTCTTTTGACTCTCCTTCTCACTTTCTCCTGTAGATGATGATCTACATATTACGCATGCTGATGTGTTGTCAAAGGGTGCTATGGGATGAAGGCATATTTGGTAAGTGCTCCTAAATATAAGGAATTTGTCATTGTGCCATTCAGATTATATTTGCCTGAAGCTTTGCATATTGACAATTAATCCAGGTAAGAAATGTGTTTTCACACACACACACACACACACACAAAAAGCCATTTGACATGGCACAACTGGAGAGAATTGCTGATAGTATTTTAAAGGAAGTGACAGAATACATCCATGTCTTTTTGCTTAAATGAAATATGTGGATTGCAGTGATTTGAAAAGCTGAAATTCAAACAAATTCTATGTTGTGCAGTATGATTTTTTGCTGTCTCACTCTTATCTTATGATTGAAAGCACTTACAATGATAAAAGCAGAGTATGAATTTGTTTGGGTGTCTTAAGCCAGAAAATATTAAGTAATACTTGAATAATTCACTGAAATACAGAAAAAATCTTGCATCTTTTTAAAGTTACCCTTTTGAAATAAACACTTTCTTTAAAAGTTATGTTTGCTTATTCAGGAAGGGGAATGAAGAGAAGTTCCCTAGCAATCACACAAGGCTTTAAGGGATCTGATATTCTAGTTGATGGCTTTAACTATGAGGAATGGATTTTGACACACCCCACAGCCCTATATATGGGGAGGTGGAGGCATGCTACCATTTCTTGGAACATCTTCGATAAATTGTGAGGACAGTGGCTTGATTTTACAGTCACCAATGAGACCCAGAGGCAGACGGTTAAATAAACTACAATTCTTAAGTCCCTCCCTGTGTGTCTAACCATGGTAACCCAGGTGAAACAAATGTTCACAAGCCAAATAAACATTCTGTCAGTAATGTTCTCCTCTCTTTCCGATTGTGGTTCCAGAGCACATTATCCCATGGCATGGCATTTCAGTCATTTTGCCTCCATTCCCCCTTGGTTCTCCAATCAGCTCACATACCCAAGAATTTTAGAACAACACTCCTCCTCCTGGGGGCTAATTTATTAATCCCTAAAAGATTAAGCACACAGTTCCTTTAAAAACCAAAAAGCAGTTTTTGTCAATGTCTTTTTGGGGCCCAGACTCCTTCTGACCTTGCTGCAGGGTCCCCTTGGGGCTGTGTTTGAATGCTCATAAGCTCTCCCGGCATACAATCATCCTAGTCTTCCACAGACACATTCCTTCAGCTCTTTCCTAACTGTAGACTTATCTTAATTAAGCTAATAACACTCCTTTATACTCTACAGGCACATAGCGTCATTACTAGTTTGATCTGGTGATCCCTCTCAAAACTCCCTGATCTTAACAGCATTCTGGATTTGAATAAAAGGTGGCTATCTCCCAGTCCTCCACTGACCTGAAAGGGGTCTCACACAATACAGTTACATCCACCTTTTTCCAGGGGCCTATCTTCATACCAATTCATTTTTTCTGAAAAACTCAGGAAGGCATCACTTTTATATATATAGAAATATAACATATATTTCTGCCTCAATTAATAGTTTGCCAACAAGGAGGTTTGTTTGAATTTTTTCTAATCAAAATCTTTTTGACTGAAGGAAAAAATAAAAGTAAAAGTATAGGGAAAAGACCTCAATATTGATGCAAAAATAATATTAATAGGATTATTGGCTTTTAAAGGTTATTATAAACTTATTAATGACTCTATTGAATATTAAAATATAGTTATAAGTATGTTATAATCAAAATGTTTAAAAACATAACAATATATATTATGTTTGGTTATGTTTCAAAATGTTACAGCTAATCAAACAAATAGCAACATCTTCTACCTTTGTCTCCCAAGCACAAGGAAATGTTGTAAAAGTTTATTACCCTCAAAGTTTTTATACTTTTATACTTTATTTGCTTTAATTTGTATACTATTGTTCTTTGTGCTGTTTTTAAAATTATATCGATCATTAAAGTTTGTTCTTTTTATAAAATATTTAATAATGTTAATTGCTGTAAGTACTAAAAAGCATGAGTAAATATTTTGTAGCTGACTCTTGCTAAACAGAGTACTCAAATAGGGGAGCGCTGGACTTTCTCATATAAGAATGAGAGTGCTTTATTTTTTATTATAAATAATATATATTTCTAATACATAATATTTATAATCAAAATTAGTAATACACATATTAAAGGAGTAAAATTGATGTCTTTATGGTAAAACTGCAAAAGGCATAAAACATTAAACAAGAACATTTGAGTGTAATTAAAGAAGAGGGAAATTCAATGCAAAAAGCAAAAAAATCTATTCTAGCAAAGATTGCAAGAAAAATAAAGATTAGAACACAGCTCATGCTTCTGTCATGTACTGTAGAGAAACATAACTTGAGTCAAATAACTTGTTCCCTAGTACATTGTAAATAAGTTAAGTTCATCTGTGTAAAAATTCAGAGGTTACTGAAAACAAGAGAAATGTGGAGAAATTTGATGGATTAACCAATTTAAACTGTTTCAGGATGTATCCCACAGAATTGAGACACTGGAATATATCAGTGCAAGGTGAAGAAAAAAAGTGTTCAAAGAAAAAAGTCTCAAAATTAACAGACTTGTCAACTACATTTCAATCTACCATTTATGGACAATTAAGTATGCAATCATCTACAGAGACATTATAAAGACCACTAGGTAGGCCAGGTTTAACACCTATTTAAATTATATAATATTAAGCAAAGCAAGTTAGTGTCTATACCTGTTGTTTTAAATCTCTTTAATTGTAATATGGCTGAATTTGGTTATTGTGTAAAAGCAAATGTATCATTGTTGTATACTTCTTTGTTAATCAATATAATAGCCTCATATCAGAAATGTGTATAAGACCCAATAGCTGGACAAGACACTGTTCTGCAGTGTGGTGTCTTTTGAACTAGGTGACTCCAAAGTTTAGAAGGAATTATTGATTCCATTTCAACATGGTTTGGATCTGGAATGTCCATTTGGAACAGGGCAGATATGGAAAATATAAAAAGACATGTTAAATATTATGAGCATCAGATAACAAAAACAGATTCAAGATGCATATTTGATGGCATTGAGGGCCTGGCTACTGAGGAATGGTGTACAGTGTTTAATATTCATGACATTGCTCAGTGGTTTAACCAAACCCAAGGAAAAATGAATGAATTGATTACAGAAAACAATAAGAAAGTGAGGAAAAATTGTGTAGGTAGAAAAATTAATTTGCAGTGCTTATGGGAGTTATGTGTTAATTGCCATAACCAGTTCATTAGGGGATATAAAAAAAGGGATGTTGCCTAATCTTATTAATGATAGGCAGTTAGCTAAATGATAATGTCCTCAGTGTATTTCAGAGGTTCCTCTAAACTGGCAATGTGTGCAACTGTGTAAATAAATTCCCATTAGCACAGTTTGTAATTTGGGGCCTGTGACACTTCATCTTAACTGAGGCATGTGTTATTCAAAACCATTATACTCAGGGTATGTCCATACTACCCATCGGATCAGCGGGCAGCGATCAATCCAGCGGGGGTCGATTTATTGGGTCTAGTGTAGTATAGTATAGACACGATATAGTCTTGTATAGACACAATAAATCGACCCCCGAGTGCTCTCCCATCAACTCCTGTACTCCAGCGCCACAAGAGGCACAGACAGAGTCGGTGGGGGAGCGGCAGCAGTCGACTCACCATAGTGAAGACACCGTGGTGAGCAGGTTTAAGTATGTCAACTTCAGCTACGTTATTCACATAGGTGAAGTTGCGTAACTTAGATTGATTCCCCCCCAACCCAGTGTAGACCAGGCCTCAGTGTCAGGTTCAATATATATGCATTTATGGTATTTTTACTGCTATTGGATCCCGACAGAGCAATATCATACATTGGCTACTGTCCATTCAATAGCTTCTCTGGAAGATATCATCTTCAAGGAATGCCTAGATCTACCTCAGGAATAAAAATCTTGAGGGCACTGTACACAGCTTGTTGCTCTGTTAAGGGATATTAATACATGTATATATATTATGTTTTTGACATCAAAGCTCCAATGTGTGGCCATGCCAGCCTGGACCAGTATAATGAAGACAGAAAATTTCACCAGTACTGTATCTTCTCCTGTGAAGCTAACCAAGTGGCAATGCCCAGAAATAAGAGTAACCTAACATATGGATTGATAGTATTGAATAGTAATTAATTATAAGAAATGTATGTGCAGAAAGTTCATTTGCAATGTCACCACTCCAAATTTCTGTTTCACTACTCATGTATGTAGCATTGTAGGTCGAACTATAATAATGCCTAGTCCAGTTTTTCAAAATGAAACCATGATCAAAGTAAGCCTCAGCAGTAGGATGAAGTTGAAAAAACACATCTGATTTTAAAATATGTATTGATCCACTAACCTTAAATTATAAAGCATTACTAGATCAAAAAGACATTCACATTATTCAGGTTAGCAATGACATGCATAAAGCAGACCAAATCTGGAATGGCCTTATCATGATGGTTAGCATCAGATAAAGTTGAACAGAAGTTGCATTTAAAGCTTTGCTTATATTATAGGGAGAATTAATTTTAATTGTACTGCTCATGTACTGCCACTTACACAGTTTTCTAAAATAGTCTAGGTCTCACATGAGTGCCTTTACTTTTGCTTCATGTATCTATTTAGCAAAGGTGCCACCTTGATACAATAATAATCATGGCACCAAGTGGAGAACTGTTGTGCTACACACACACACACACACACACACACACACACACACACACACACACACACTAAAAGGTGTTATGCACATGGTATTAATATTGTATATATTAAATAGGAACATTCGGTAGTTTTGCAAACTGAATCTTATTCTGTTTGCTTATAAAAACATAAGAGCTGTCACATTTGGTCAGACCAATTGTCCATCTTGCCTAGTATCCTACCTCTGACAGTGGCCTCTGCTAGTGCTTTAGGGGAGTATATAGAACAGGGCAATCATAGGGTGAGCCACACCTGTCTTCCACTCCCGACTTCTGGTAGTCAGAGGCTTTGGATTGCCCCGAGCATGGGGGTTACATCTCTGACCATCTTCACTAATAGCCATTGATGAACCTAATCTCCATGAATTTATCCAGTTATATTCTGAACCCAGTTATACTTCGGCCATCACAACATCCCACTCTAATGATTTCCATAGGTTAGCTGTGCATTGTGTGAAAAAGTACTTCTTTTTTTGTATTAAACCTACAGTCTATTCATTTCATTGGGTGATGCCTGGTTTTTGTATTGTGTGAAAAGTTAAATAACACTTCTTTATTCCACACCATTCATGATTTTATAGACCTCTATCATATCCCCTCTTAGTTGTCTTGTTTCTAAGATGGACAGCACTAATCTTTTTAGTCTGTCTTCATATGGAAGCCATTTCATATGCTTGATCACCTTTGTTGCCCTTCTCTGAACCATATCCAGTCCCACTATATCCTTTTAGAGATGGAGCAACCAGAACGGGACACAATAGTCAAAGTGTGGGAACACCATGGATTCATATAGTAACATTATAATATTTTCTGTCTTATTTTTCTATTCCTTTCCTAATAGTTCCTAACGTACTGTTAGCCTTTTTGACCACTGTTGTGCATTGAGAAGAAATTTTCAGAAAACTATCCAGGATGACTGGCAGATCTCTGTCTTGGGTGGTAATAGCTAAGTTAGAACCTATCAATGTACATGTATAGTTGGGATTATTTTTTTTCCCACAGCATTGATTATTTTTCACTTATCAACATTGAATTTCATCTGCCGTTCTGTTGCCCAGTCTCACCCAGTTTTGAGAGATCCCTCTGTAACTTCTGCAGTCTACTTTTGACTTAACTATCTTAAAAAATTTTGTATCATCTGAAAACTTTGCCATTTCAATATTCTCCCCCTTTTCCAGATCATTACTGAATATGCTGAACAACACAGATCCCTGGGGGACACTGCTGTTCATCTGTCTTCATTGTGAAAACTGACCATTTATTTCTACCTGTTGTTTTGTTCTTTCAACCAGATACTGATCCATGAGAGGACCTTCCCTCTTATCCCATGGCTACTTAGTTTTCTTAAGAGCCTTTGGTGAGGGACCTTGTCAAACGCTTTCTGAAATTCAAGGTAAAATATATAGAGGAGCTAACCCTTAGTCACATGCTTGTTTACTCGCTCAAATAATTCTAATAGATGGGTGAGGCACAACTTCCCTTACAAAAGCTGTGTTGACTTTTCCCCAACATATCATGTTCATCTGTGTGTTTGATGATTCTGTTCTTTACTATAGTTTCTAACAATTTGCCTGGTACTGAAGTTAGGCTCAATGGCCCACAATTGCTGGTATCTCCTCTGGAACCCTTTTAATGTTATCATATATATGTATACATACACATACACACACACACACATGAATTCCGTGTTCTAGTACAGGTTGGGTTATCCCTTCATGGTCCCTAGCACTTATAATGTAGTATCCAAAACAAAAGAAAGAAGGAAGGAAGAGATTGATACAGAAAAACAAGATAAAAATAGATTGGTGGATTTTAATGTTGGGTGATGTATGAAGTGCTTTTAGCTTGTAAACAGCCATACTATAACATACCTAGTTGAAATGCATACTTCTGTGAATACCTTCTATAATTTGAACTGCTTGCTTTGAGAATTGCTTCCCGAAAGAGTGGTGTGCATGCCTCCTTTCTGTATTGCACTAATTTGTGTTTAGACAATAATTGGCTAAACTTTATTATTTGGTGTCAAACATTTTTAACATTGAACCCAAGTGTAGTCAACAGTTGGCTATACTTCAGACAATAGTGTCCCCATTGTCCTCTGTGGGCTGGGCTTCCTAGATGGACTACATGTCTCATGATGCCCCACAATCTCCTGTCTATTTGAGCTGCTGTGGTGCAACATGGGAGTTCTTTGACCTTGGTGAATCATAGGAGATGTGCAAGAAAGAAACAATCCTTGTCCTGAAGAGCTTACAGTCTAAATAGACAACAGATAAAAGGTGGGAGAGGAAACAGGCACAGAGAGATGAAGGTGAAGTGTCTTACTTAAAATCACAGGCAAATCTGGGAATAGAAACCAAAGTCTAATAGTCTCCAAAGTGCCCTACCCACTAGATCAGAGTGCCTCTACTTTATTATTTCTGTTCAATCCCCTTATCTCCATTGGGATTACAGAAGTGTAGAAAGTCACAAGGGTAGTTCCCATTAGCATTATAGAATCAATACAGCTATAGTAAAGAGAGAGTGATTATTTTCTGTCTTGCACATCCCCATCAATACTGTCAATTAAATTGAAAATACAGTGCCACATTCTACTCTCCTTTTATCTTTGTGCAACCTCAATTGAGAAAATATGATTGAAGAGGTGTAATTGTCCTGCCGAATCTGTATTACTTCCAGAAATAGTGCACAATCCAGAAAGAACCAAGTTAAGCTCTCAGTACCCTGACTGATTTTGTGGGAATGGCTTTTAGAAAAATCATTTAACTTGGACATTGAGCAAATTTGTTCTGAAAGCAATTGAAGTACAGTAAACATAAAACCCCATGCCTCCATTGTATAGGTTTGCTTTTCTGAATGGAAATACACATTAAAGTCCCAGGAAGTCTCAGATGCTGCATAAATAACCAATTTTGCAGTCTTTAAAGGATAATAGGGGCATGTTTTGTTTTCCAGAGCAATAAATTGGCTCTCTAATGGTAATTCCCTAGTATTCCAAATGAAGAACTAGATTATTGCCAAGAAAAATCAAGCACACCTGTGTAGTCTTTCCCTCACTAGAACAGACCTTTAGACAGGCTAATATCCTCCATTTACAGCATAATTAAAATTAAACATCTGACTTTTTAGTGTTACTTGGACTTGCTAATGCATACAGCTAGAGTTCTGTATTTAACAGCTTTCTTTAGTGAGTCTCAGCAATTTATAATAATGACAAATTAATTGATGCGTAACTTACACTAATTCCAATGAAATCATGACTTCACCCAATATTTATTGTTTTTTTTCCCAATTAAGAACACTTGCTGCATATTACTAATTGGTAATTGGTATTCCTTACTGTAGTTTTTTGATCATATTTCAGAAGGAAAACTAATCAATTTATACAGTGGAAATGGTACAATTACAGTGAAGTCTAATATATCTTCACTAATTTGTCTGAACTTGCAATATATAATGTATATATTTCTTTTACAAAATTACATATTGCTACAAATTTTAATGAAATAATACCTGCAGCATTATGGCTTCTGTTTCTTTCTAGTGATATACTGATGGTAAACTATAAGAACAGAAAGTAACAGATATCCAGAAATATATGGATTTTATTATAGAAACATTGTTTTAGTTATGTATTTTAATTATTTTATCTCAAACACACAAAGCTCAGTATGTTTTCACCAAAAGTTGAGAGGACAAGAGACCCTCAAGAGAGATGACCCTAAGAGAGATGATAATTTATTATCGCTATTTGTATTATAGTAGCCGATAGATGCCCTAACTAAGAACAGAATTACATTATGCTCGACACTGGCCAAACACGCAGTGAGAAACTCTCTCTGATGAATTGACAATCTTATTAGGCAAGACCGACAAAAGGTAGAAGGAGAAACAGATACACAAATGGTCTGGATTTAGAATTCAGGCCTCTAGAACAGGGCCGGCTCTACAGTTTTTGCCGCACCAAGCAGTGAAAAAAACTACCACCATGGACGGCAAAAGGGAGAAGCTGCCGCCGATTTGCCGCCGTGGCCAGCGGAATAGAGAAGCTTCCGTCGAATTGGGACAGTGGAGTTGCCGCCGAATTGCCACCGCCACAGAAACGCTGCCTCTCCTTTCTAACTGCGGCTCCAAGCACCTGCTTGGAACGCTGGTGCCTGGAGCCGGCCCTGCTCTAGAATTTCCATTCAGTGCCCTATCCACTAGTCCAAAGTTCTTGAAACTCTAGTCTTTGTGACTACTTTCCAGAGCGGGTTCACCCTCTTATAGAAACTTTTAAACATGATTTTTAGTAGCTTGTCCTTTAATTTTGAGACAGATGTATCTGTAAGCTTTGCATAACTTTTTCCCCATCCCCATTCCCTGTTCCCATTTCCCCCACACACACACACACCCTCACTGCCTGATTGTCTGCAGACTATATAGTAAAACTTGAGTTCTGCTTAGCTATACCTTAACCAATCATGAAATTTAACTAACCAATCCTAACATAGTGTAACATGATTATGTAACCAATTATATCCCACCACCTTAATTAGTTTACACCCAGCAAAATTAATTATACAGCAGACAGAAACAATCACAGAACCAGACAGAGATTATGCAAACAATAGGGAAATGGGGACTACAGTGATAGAACAAACACAGAAATGAGGATTTCACATCCCAGCTATTGATAAGTGAGTTCTTGCCAGACAGGATGCTATCAAACTAAGTTTCCTTTTACATCTTCTAGGCACTTCCCTTTCTCTGGAGGCGATAGGCATTATCAGGACAGGATTGTATTCCTAACAGTAAAAGAAGGCTCTTACACCGGCAGACAGTGATTTTGATTCTTTCTTTTATACCTCTATAACTAACCAAGTGATAAGAATACACCTAAATTCTTTGAGTATAGGCCTTTAAAGACAGGCATGAATATCCATTCAATGAAGTGAGCTGTAGCTCACGAAAGCTTATGCTCAAATAAATTTGTTAGTCTCTAAGGTGCCACAGGTACTCCTTTTCTTTTTTGTGAATACAGACTAACATGGCTGATACTCTGAAACCTATATCCTAACACTATATTTTATCAAATCATACTGTGGGTCCATTGCTACTCCCATTGAAGTCAAAGGCAAAATTATCATTGAAAATTCAGTGGAAGCAGAACCATGACCCTATATAGAGATGCATATGCTACTCCTGAGGGAATTCTGTGCAACCGCATATGCACAAAATTCATATCCTGACCAGATTTTTTTTTCTGCAGAAAATACATTCTGCTGGAGAGACACTGCAGTTACGCCATTCGCCCACCATGGGGCTGTTGTGGCACCAGAACAGACAGCAGCAGCACCTGGGTGTGAGCAGCTCCAGCTGTAGATAGAGAAGAGAAGAGACTGCTTTCCTCACAGCACCGCATTGGGTCAGGTCAGGTGGCACAGGATATGGTGGGACAGACAGAATGTGGCACATGGGGCTAATGTGGGAACATACTGTGGTGGGTGCTGAATGGGAGTGGGGATGCAAGGGTATATTGAGACAGGAGTGAGGGGGTGGCTGAGTGGAGGTTCAGGGACACATGTGGGAGGGACTGGTGAGTGGGGGTGCAGGGACATAAATAGATGGGGAGGATGTGGCTGAGTGGGGGTGCAGGGACATATGGGGACAGCGCAAATATGCCTGACTGAATGAAAAAGGCAGGGGTCAGCCAGGGTCTGCTTGGGGGAGGCTCCCTAACAATCCACCCCCAATAAAACTGATCCATACTTCTCTCACCCACACACAACAATCCTCCAAGTTCACACCCAAGCTCCTTCCCAGCAATTACTTCTCTCTCCCTCAGCTCCTCCATATCCCTGACTCAGCCAAACCTTTGCACTGCTTCTGAGGATGTGGAAAATATGTTTATGTATTGTAGTTTAAATGAATTATTACTCAGAATTCTGTATTAATATGCCTAGCAAGGAATCTATTTGTCAAAAAAACATATCCTAAATTGTTTTTGTTGTGTGCATGTGACGTTCCCCGGTGTTATCCAGACCGGTGATCTGCTAGGGTACTCCAATCCTCGACTCTGGGAGCCAGCCTTATCCTGCTCTGCTGTAAAAATAGATTATTAGGATTAGAAGTGCGCAAAATATTTCAATGTGCTTAAAATGTTCACGCACAGCCTCTAGCATGTAAGCTGCTCCCAGCTATGTGAGTGAGCACCTTTGGCCAGCCGCTACTTGGATTGTGAAACCAAATGACACTAGCCAATATCTCTGGTCCCAGACACAACCCTAGGAACCTCCATCTTCCAGTGTCCAGTTTTTCCCGCTGGACACTGCAAGTTTATATGAGTTTGCCAATTTAACAAAGAAATTCATATATACTAGGCTTCTTATCCCAAGGGGAGTCTCTGACATGCTTCAAACCAAACACACTGCTTCAGGTAGAATATACAAACAAATTTATTAACTACAACAGATAGATTTTAAGTGATCATAAGTCAAAGCACAACAAGTCAGATTTGGTCAAATGAAATTTTTAAAAAAGGCATTCTAAGCAGATCTTAACACTTTCAGTGCCCTTACAAACTTAGATGATTCTCACCACAGTCTGGCTGGTTGCCCTTCAGCCAGGCTCTGCCCTTTGATCAGTGCTTCAGTTGCTTGGTTGTGGTGTCTGTAGATGGAGGTGGAAGAGAGAGAGAGCATGGCAAATGTCTCTCCCTTTTATTATGTTCTTTCTTCTCTCTTGGCTGTGTCTCCCCCCTTCAGAATCAGGTGAGTATTACCTCATCATAGTCCCAAACTGATCAAGGGAAGGGGGGTGACTCACATGACAATCCAACAGATCCTTTGTTCCTGTGAGGTAGGGCTGGGTTTGTCTCTGATTAGGTGTGAACTGCCCCTCTGCTCATGGAGAGTTTTGCCTGGGCTTGTTTTAAGCCATGAGGACACATTTTCAGCCTCATAACTATATACATGAAATTACAACCTATAGCATTACTATAACAACAATGCTTTGTGCATCATGAGCCTTTTGAAGACATCCGACATGGCAAACTTTGCATTGGATACCACACAGTCATATTATAAGGATGAACATGGGGGTACAGGGTGTTCCCCTGAGGTACAGAGTGTCACACTGTATCATTAGAATCATTACAGACATACTTTCTGACAGGTATTTTGAAACAAATTACCAAAGTAATTGATACTGGTGTGATTATATTGTGTTATTTTGACAAATAAAATATGCAGAATTTTGAACAGAATTTTTAATTTGGGGGGGGGCAGAATTCCCCCAGTAGTAATATGCTTTAAAAGCCAGAAAAGACACTCTTTAGGCCAGATTCTCCACATCTCCATTGACAAGTAGAAATTTTCAGTAATGTTTAGGGAATAGTATATAATGCACACCTATAGCAAGGGGGCATGGTCTCCTTCCCAGATGGATAGAAGGACACCTGCCCCACAAGAAGCAAAGGAACAGGAAAGGAACCAGAAGTGTAAAAGGCAGGCTGTCCAGCTCAGTTGGAGAGGAGCTGCTGAAGGAGAAGGATGTCTCTCACTCTCTGCTGGAGATCTGACCCAACAGTGACAGCTACAGTGCCCGAGACCTGCAGGGACTGCCAGATCTGCCAGGCACTGGAGACACCAAGGAGTTACTGGGGCTGCCATTAGTTCTTTATCCCAGTGAGACGAACAACAACCCTGGGACCCTCCCCTCTCAAATGGGAGTGTAGGAAGTAGCCCAGAGGAGCCAAATATAGTTTGGTTGTGTTGCTAACAGTTGGTCAGTGTGCTGCTGTTGGATCTCCCTGCTGACCTAGTGGCGGACCACTCTGCTATTGTTAGGGCCCTGGGCTGGGATCTGGTAGAGTTGAATGGTCCCGGGTCCCTCTATCTCCTGCCACCGCAACTGCGAGTGGCAGGCTCCTCACTCTAGGCCAAGAGTCCTGTGTTCATCAGTGGTCCACCAAAGCCAGGACCCTGACTGTTTGGTGCCCTGTCCTGCCTGCTGGCCTGGGTTTATAGATTTATTGCCTCTCTGTCCTGACTGCAGGCCAGAGCCCTATAACTGTTCGATGCCCCACCCAGGATGAGGGCCCTGGGTGCCTAGACTCATTACTGATCTGTCCTGAATACAGGCCAGATACTCCTAACTGCTTGCAGCCCCGCCCTGGGTGAGGGCCTGGGTTTATAGACATTGCTGCTCTACCCTGATTTTAGGCCAGAGCCCTCTAACTGTTCGGTGACCTATCCAGTTGGAGGGCCAAGGCCCCTAGACTCATTATTGCTCTACCCTGCTGAATGGTGGAGACCCTGGTGTTAATTCCTCTCAACTGTTCCCTTCCACAGCCTTGAAGCAAGGGGGCATGGCCTCCCTCACTGCCTTACAATACCACTATTCCTTATTACATTATAATAAGTATGCTCTTGTAGACTCTTCCTCGAGTACAATGAAACTGTAACAGAAATGTAGTAAGTACACTTATTGTCATATAATTTATGTGAAAATAGCAATAATCTTAGGTTAAAAAAAAGTATTTGTAAAACAATTAAATCTGATGCATGTTATAAGGTAAACAACCCCCTGAAGCATGAATAAAACCTAAATGTGGAAGAGATGTGTTATGCTCTCAGTCCTTTTATTGGCATGAAGACATTTGAATGGGCTTTGCAGCTTGTAAACTCAGTTATTCTAAAACCAATCTCAAGGGCAACATTGGTATACTGGAAAATGTCACTGCAGCATGTGCAATGAACATGTAGTTTATATATATTGTAGTTTATGAAGAACTACATACTCTGTTCTAATTTTAAAAAGTGCACAAAAACATATTTATTAACTACATCATTACAAATATATTTTAATGTAAACTATCTACTTTTTAATTGTTTGGTTAAGAGAAGAGATAAATGCTTGATTAGGAATTTGATTCAACTTTAGTGAATTGTATTACACAAAAGCAAACGTGTTTAACACAGTTAAGAAAAAATGTATCTAAAGCAAACTCTCAGGTTGTGTTTTCTTTAACAGCACAGATAGTGGAGAGTTGATCTTTTAATTTTATTTATTTTTTTATTTTTTGTACACTTTTCCATTTTTAAGAATGGTTAAAAGGAATGTAATATAACGAATTAAGGTTTTAGCCATGTTAAGTAGAATCTTGAAGAATGACATCATGGCTTCTGCAAGGAAACAGAAGTATGTGTTTCAAATATATCTATGTATCTAGATCAACTAATCTTGATTAAACTGACTTGAAATAAATAGGTGTGTCTACTAACTTTGGAATCAGATATACTGTAATTCACAGAGGTTGCAATTTGATTGTCTGAAAATAATTAAGATGGTCTGCCATGTATTGGAAAAGGGAAGTTGGAGTTTAATATTTACAGAATCTCTGCCTGATATACTAGAGAAAATAAGAATGGTCATTAGAAGTATTCCAAATCACTCAACTAGACAACTGGGGTGAAATAAATCAGTAAGACTTTTGCCATTGACCTCAATGGGAACAGGATTGAACCCTGGTAGATTTCACTTGGGTGGTGAGAGAGGGATGTTATGAAAATTATTTTGGAGAGTGTTTTTAGTCCCTGTTCACCATGAGTAGAAATTGTAGGATCAGACTATATATGGGGCCATTTTGGAGACCATCCAGAAGCTGGAGCTTGTGCAGAATGGAGCTGTCTTAGTATTACTTAGCACTGTCATTCACAAAAAAGCACATTGCACCACCTGTCCTAAGAGTCCACTGTCTCCTCTTTGATTTTGCCTGCAGTTCAAGATGTTGACACTGATCAATAAATTCCAATGTATAGCTTGTATCTGGCTGGCTAAGATATTGCTTCTCTCCTTATATGCATACAGGTTATGTCTTGTGGTTAAGGTAATATTCTGTAGAAACCTTTAAATTTGCATCTCACACTAGGTTTTTAAACCTTAATGTTGTTGTTAGGACATCACAGTTGCATTAATGCTTTTTTTACATTTTACAATTATGTCATGAACAGAGGGTTGATTGCACCTCTGTCCTTTTCTGGTCTCTCTGAATGCACCCTTTTATGTATTCTGGATCATGTGATTACAGAGTAGGCACCTAAATTCTTTTGTTAATCTAATTGTCGCTTCAGGTGCCTAAATCCAAGAATCAAACCCACTGGGATTCACAAGACCCCTGCTCAGCTGCCTTGAGTCCTGTTGGCACTTAAAATTGCTGAATGCCTAAATTATGGCAGTAGAGATTCTCTGAGTGCCTACATTTCTGTCTCTGGGAATGTGCACTGCAGCCCCACACCAAGCATCCAGATGCCTAAGCCCCAGAGCGATTCATGAACCGGGGAAGATAATCATTCCTCTGTCTAACTCACTTGCAGGGCTTGATCCAGTAAGCATGCTCAGAGATTGCCAACAAGATAGGGGCGATACAGGCATGCTTACAAAGAATGACAGTGGGAGGAGGAACTCCCTCCCTCATAAATTTGGCTCAGTGATTAGGGTAGTCCCCTGGGATGTCGGAGATCCCCAGTTCAAGGCCCCTCCCCTGCATCCACCCACAATGGAAAAGAGATTTGAATTGGCATCTGCCACCTGCCAGGTGAGTGCCCTTATTGCTGGGCTATGGGGCATTGTGATATAGGGCTCCTTCATTCTCTCCTGGTAAAGCTATTCCACTTTGGGTATGGACTGGGTCTTCCACTTCCCAGGTGAGTGCTCTAAGTACCAGGCTACAGAATCATTCTAATGCTTTTTCTCTTTTTGGCCTAATGGTTCTTTTATTATTCATCCAGACTGGAGCAGCTTCAGCAGGGGAAACTGGAGGAGTCCCACCTCAGAATATTCCATAGACCAGTGGTTAGGGTACTTGCTGAAGGTGTTCAAATCCCTTCTCCCCTTCAGGTGGAAGGGAAACTCTAACCACTTCACTAAAAAATATGAGGGAGGTCTTCCTTCTGCCCTGCCCCCAGGTTCTTGCTAAAATGGTGTAAGTGCCTAATTGGCCAGAGGGTGTTTGCAGCTGAGAGTCCAAAGTACAGGGAAGTGCCTCACTGCAGCTTGGATTTAGGCACCTATGTGCAAGAGAAGGATGAGGCTTATCAACATACCCCTCAGCTTGGCATATCCTAGTGGCTATTCTAGGAAAGGAGCCACCTAGTGTACTTGCTTTTGTGAGTCCCATTCTGCGAGTCCTGTCTCTCCTACTTCCCGTACAGGGAGCCAAAGCATGAAAGCTCAGGCTTTTTTGAATTGCAAGTGATTTTCTAGGTGCCTAGATTTTATTTGTGGCAATGCTCCCTCAACTCTTGGACTGATTGGGTTTGGGATTGATCCTTTCTTCATGAGTTTGTGAGTCTATTAGCAAAGGGAACAAAGTATTGGACAAGCTAAGTTAGACAGGTTTCATTCTTGAGTTAAAGGAAAAGAACCAAACTAACTTACCTTCTGTTAAAAAAGCAACAACTTGGAAAGCTTGGGATACAGCCAAGTCCCAGTTTGTCTCTCTCAGTGTCTCTCCCAGATTGATTTTCCTTTTTAGGGAAGTCAGGTTTTCACCAAAGAAAACAAAAACACACACTTCACACTCTGAGCCTGAGGCCAATTATTATATTGCTCAATTATCTCTGTTACAGTGCCCAGGAATGATGTCTTCCTTTTGCCTCAGGCTTTCTCTCCCCCACCCCCACTCAGCCAGGGAGGACATCTTAGGCTAGACACCCATGACTGGCCCATGCCAGCCGATTCAGGCTCTTGAGGCTCAGTGATTAGGGTACTCCCCTGGGATCCCAGGCTCCAGGACCCTGCAAGGTGGAAAGGTCCCAGAATTTGGGCCTCAGCCTGAGCCCAGAAGTCCACACAGCAATGAAACAGCCCTGCATCCTGAGCACCATGATCCTGAGTCAGATGGCACAGGCCATCCATGGGTTTTCCTTTGCTGTGTAGACCTACCCTAACAAAATTCCTCTGTGATGGTTGCTCCCTTGTTTGGCACTTAGACCCATTCAGCTTTAATAGCCTGGAGTCTCGGATTTTGCAACTCTGGGGGTAGTGTGCTGAAACTGTCTGCTCTCTCCTGATGTTCCAACACTCCATTTCAAAAATCCTATAGATAAACGACATGTTGGGTTCTAGTTCAACATATCCCACTGAGCCCCATCTACATTTGTCAGACTGTATAATTTCCATAAACATGAACTTCATTTAAAACCAGTACATTTTGGTTCAATATGACATCTACACAGTGCAACCCTGTAAAAGGAAGGAAATACCAGCTTACAGAGAGCATTTTCACTGTATTTTAAAGCCCACATGCCTGATTCTACTTGAAGTGACACAAGACATTTTCTTCTGCCTCCAACAGCTAAGAAAACACACTGTGCATAATACATTAATCACCTTCACAGTATAAATGCAAAATCTTAACTACAACCTTAGCAACACTAGCAAATATTCAATGTTAACATATTCCGTGTGGTGTGTTTTGCGTTTGAGGAAGAATGATGTTGTTAAGGTTCTGTGTAATGTGTTGTGTGCAGTGTGTTTTCAGGTATGAGCTAACAATGTTTACATCGGAGAACAAGTTGCTATTGAACTAGGAGCTACCCAGGTGTCCCTTACCTACCTTATAAAGCTGTTTACAGAACCTCCTGTGAACACTGAAAAGAAGAAATCAAAGACCCTTGTGCTGAAAAGTTTGCAGCCTGTTTCTCCAGTAACTAGGGTTTACTTCAATGCCTCACTGATTTTGAATTGGATGTAATGATGAAATAAGAGTAAGGTGCTTGTAAAACAGAATAAAATTTTAATGTACCCTAAAACCTACATGGCAGCAGTTTTCTTCTGTGTTTTCAGAGAGATGGTGAAAGCTAATAAAGGCTTTTGCAATAATAAAACTAGATACTATGAGGAAGGAAGATAACTCTCTTGATGCCATAAAGATATAAACCAATACCATTATAAATTTCCCAGCAACTTAGGAATTATGTATTACAAAAGCAAACATCAACATCCTAAATGCCAATCAAAACAAGTACATTGAGGAAAATCTTCAGGTTCAGTAGAAGTTAGGAGGACTTTTATGTTGTTCTGGCCTCTAATATAGGACTTAGTTCTTTGCGGTCAAACTCTTCCCACAAGTATTTTGAGATGAAGGAGATTGAGTTGGCCCTCCAAATAGCTAGCAGGGTGGGACAACTTGCCTTCTTGAATATGAGGGAGTTGGGAGGCAGAAATAGACTGTGAAAATGTTTCATAAAAGAAGGTAGAAAGAGTTAAAATTTGTTAAGCCCCATTTCCATTTTTGAAAATCTTGACCTAGAATATTTTGAAAAAGTGCTATTACAGAGACTGCCAGGGGGAATGAACTGAATCAGAACAGACACAACTTGGGAAAAGTTTGTATTGGGTTGCACTAGAGGACACTGGCAATAATGAGGACTGAAACCAGCCCTTACATTTATTGTTTTTTAAGTACTTGTGTCCAGTTACATCAATCTAAACCTAGAATAATTCCATTAAATTTATCAGAAATACAGTAGTCTGTATCTATACTAGCGCAGGTGTAACACCAACAGACCCCAGTTGTCGCTGGGCAGGATTGAATCTGGGACCTCTGGAGTTTAGTGCCATATGGCCTTTAGATAAGACTGTAGAGCAGACTCATTAAACTCTCTCTAAGTGGTCTTGGTGCGACTAGATGGGACAGAACACCACACCCAGGAGTGTGGGGATTACACAAGGCAATCGGAATTTGGCCCTGATTATAAACTGCTCTGTCAATGAGGTTGGGTCTTATTTTTCTAAATTCAATCATCTAGAAAGCTGTGCTCTATTCCGTATCTAAATAATAGCTATAGACAGTTCCATTGCGTTTTCAAGAGAATAATGCTATCATGGATTTCTCTTTCTTTCTCATATCTAGAAGGCAAAAGTTAGCAAGCTTTCAAGAACCAATGAAAGCATCTAAGGTTTCACACTTTCATTTTGGTTCAGAGCATTTTGCAACCATGTTCAGTTTCATTGTAGGTGCCAGCACTTGGAAGTGGTAAACAGGAGTTTTGCCCAGCTGTATCCCTATGCTTAATTATACTTTGAATAGTATTTTCCTTTGATTAACATTTATTCAGGAAATTAGATACACTTTGAGAGCAAGATCAAATATGAATCTTTTTAAGAAACTATTGAGGGCTGGGTTCCATGGCTATCTAAATTTTGCTCAATAAAACCACATCTGTCTAGTGAATAGCACCCTTGGTATTCTTTAAGGATAAGAATAAAGTCTACAGCACTTCTACTGGGAAAATTCTACTTTTCATTGTATCTCTGTGTAGGGATATTTTTGAGAATAAAGAAAAATAAATAGGCTAACTCTGCAGTATTGGAAGAAAACAACAAGAAATCATAGGTTTTTGTTCTACAAAATGATTCTTTTAGTCTTATTGATTCATTAGGGTATAAATGGAAAATCCACCTCAACCCCCCTGCCTTTACACAAAAAGTGTTGATTTATTTATTCCAGTATCCTAAAGGTAAAAACAAAAGATTTTTAAAAGGACCTTGGATTAGTCTTTATAACCTCTTTAACAACATAAAATACACCAACATTGTATATACATTTAAAAACCCAGTTCAGTTCCTATAATATAAGGGGTTGATCTATATTCATATTCACAGGGGTTCCTCTTGTGGCATAAGATACCACTCAGTGTCAGACAGGGTGTCACAATCTGCCCCTAAGATAATAACCAGTAGCTTCTAATATATGTGGGAAGATTCTGATTCATTTATTCATACTTAAAAAGTACCTTACATCAAGAATAGTCCAACTGAAATCAATGAGGCAACTTGTGGATAGGGTAATAAATACTTAGCTTGAGTAAGAGATTAGAACCTCTCCAAAATCAACCATCCATAAGCAATATATAGGTATTTTCTGGGGTGATTTTCAAAGATTATTAGTACCCACAGCTTCCGTTCTCTTCATTGAAGGATGCAGGCGCTTAGTACAGAATTTCACAAAGTCAGGCTTTTCTTCTCTACAGTGAAAAACAGTCTCTACAGTTGAAGTGTTGTATGCAGAATGCACTAATGCATGCCATAACAATGGCCCAGATTGTGAACCCCCTGTTCAGACTTGTGAGCAGTTCCTCATAAGATAATTCCATTGATTTCAATAGGATTACTCATTAATGAGAGTAAAGGATTCACAGTTGCACTTAATGTTTCTAACATCCAGATCTGTTCTAGGTCTGTTTTACTACCTAAAATGGATGCAGAAGAGGAAACATTAACATACTGGTGAGAGGGCACTTTTTATAGTTACCTCAAGAGTTAACAAAATCTTTACTTCAAAATCTACTTTAGTAAATGGAACAAAATTGTTACCATGTGCTCTTGTGGGCTCCTGAAAGTAATGTCACATTAGTGAAAGCAGAACTGACAAAATATGTCATCATCTGCAAATGTAAAGTCTTAATATTAGAGAACCTTAAATGAGTCAATGAGTTACAGAAAATTTTTTGACATAATGCTATTTCTGCCTAAAGTAATAAAATCCATGAACTAAAGAGGAAGGCAAGTTCTGATCTTGGGAATGAGAACCAAGAACTCCACGGCTCTAATCCTGCTTCTGAAAATAACTCCCTTGGTGGATTTGACAAACCACCCAAGACTCTATCCGGCACACACACACATATTCGGCCAAGATTAATTGACCAGATACAATTGTTAAATAGAATTTATATTAGCTATTATAGTCTATAATTTGTGTTATATTAATTTATGATTACTAGCAATATTCTAAGATGTGTGGTAACTGCTGCTCATACAGCAGAATTTTTCTTTATTATAGCTCTGAATGTGCCCATTAGACTTAAGGGGAAACTGAAAGGAAGAGAAGAAGGATATTACACAGCTCAATTAATGTTGTTTTTTCTGTTTATAAAATGGGATCATAATAATCTCCACGTGCATATAAATAAGCCATAAAAATGACAAATACAATTGCAATTAAAAAGAGCTCTCCAAACTCTAGTAGAAATGTGTGTGTGCCATGAAAGTTAGCAATTTTGGTATCTGTTGAATCAAGTAGGAAAACCAAAATCAGATATGGGAGCCACTCCCCACAGAAAACACTTTGCCATCAGATTTTGACCATGCAAATCTAGGATTTGTAATAAAGAACTTCCTAGCTAATCATCCTGTTAGGATTGAAATACAAAAAAATAAGTGGTCTGTCTTAAAAAAGCCAGAACCAGAATCACACTTTATACTTCAGGCTTTATAAATCAAAAATCTGTACCCAGAAACAATTTGGAAGCCAATGTAATCTTTGGAGCATTGGTCTGTGGAACATTCTTTCCATGGAAACATTTCTATTGACTTCAGTAGAAGTGGATTAGGCCCCAGAAGCAAAACACTGTTTATTTGGCACCTGTACTGTAGGCTCTTAGAAGTTCCTGTAAAGTCTTCAACTAGAGCACATGGAAGCAATCCAGGCTGGAAGTACCCAGATGTCTGGAGACAGGTTTACACCAAAGGACCATACATTGAGTTCATGTACATGGATGAAAACTAGAAACAGTTCCACTGAAATGAATGAAGTTACTCCACATTACAGAGACAAAATCAGACTTGTATATGATAAAGTAGGCAGTATGGTGTTGTAACTGAAGTATAAATCCCTGTAAATGTTTTTGGTTTGTTTGTTTTTTTATTTTCTCTCTTTCTTTCTCAGATGTTTAGCTCACTGAACCCTGCCTCAGCCTCCACTGTCCCACTCCCCCGCCCCAAAAAAACAAGCATGTTTAGAATGAATAAATCCAAGACATTGATCTCTGTCTCAGCATTTTGTAATGTTAGTTGCTTAATTTACTCCTCTGTTTAATGCAGCTGAATGCATGGTGAGTACAATTCATCAGGTTTTTTTAATGCTCTCTCTTTTCATTTCAAGCCTACCCAATGTTTCTCATGATGCTGCACAAGCCTTAAGGGAAATGGCAATTATAGTAGATAGCAAGATTGGAGGGATTTGTTCAGCACAGTTTGCATCAGTTTTAAACAGCTCCTTGCAACTCTAATTTTTAAGAAATGTATGCTTATCTCTGAGAGCGTACAGAAGATTTGTGTAAACTGTATGATTCACAAAAGATTACAATAACAGATACCCAGTCCTGGAGGAGCTGAAATTTAAAATAGGGACTTTTACTGGAAAAAGGTTTGTGGCAGTTCATATCAAAGTGAAGTTGACATTTTATTTCTCCTCCTTTCATTACTTTCTAAGACAGTTTCACAGCAAACCACCAGAAAATAATATGTTAAAGGTCAGCTCAATGTGCATTATTTTCAATAGGTCACATAACTAGAATGTTTACAAACTGTCCTTAAAAAATCCATTTACAACTAGTAACAATTGGTCATTTAAGTGGGTATAAAAAACAAAAACAAAAAAAAACCAACTTTGCACACTGTTTACAGAAATCACGAGGTGGTTCCCCATTTCCATTTAATCAAAAGATCTGTTAGCTAGATCTGGAATCTGTACCTTCTGTAGACCACATGTTGGGTACCTGAAGACTCTTTTTGGAAGCAGGCTACTATAGACTGACTAATTCAGAAATCATGTCAGGATATTTCAGCACCATGTGCCCTGATAAACACGCAAGGCCAAATGCTCATTTCTAAGCCACTAGCAATGTTGGAGTGACCATGCTGTAATGGCAGTCTCAGGAGGGATTTTGTGATTCTTGGCCAGAAATCCTCAAGAGATAGGGAAAGCTCATGTTAGAGCTGCAGCTCTACCACTGAGTCAAAGGTTGTGTTATGTACCGTCTGCCCACCCTGCTCTGCCAAACTATTCCAGCTCTGCTGGTCAGCGCAGATAGAGCATCTGTGACAGAGACCCCACCTCTTAGCACTCTAAGGAACCTAGTGTCACCAACGCTATCTTTAGACTAGGAGCTTGGGGTGTGATTCCCAGGTCACATAGACATATTCTCACTAGCTGTCATTGAGCAAGTGCACTAAAATAATAGTGTAGACATGGTAGCATGGGCAATGGCAAGCAGCAGAATGGGCTATCCTCCCCAAGGATATAACCACAGGATCCAGGCAGGTAGCTAGATCTTGTCTCTGATCGCCACTGCCCATACTACCATGGATAGATTACTATTTTTAGCATGCTAGATCAATGAGAGCTAGCATGAGTATGTCTACTTGAGCTAGGACTCACACCCAAAGCTCCAAGTGTAGATGTAGCCCAACACTACTAAGCAGTAAGCCCTGGTCTACATGACAAGTTTAGGTTGATTTTAGCAGCGTTAGATCGATTTAACCCTGCATCCGTCCACACTCCTCCCTGATGAGGGGATTAGTGCTGAAATCGACATCGCCAGGTCGAATTTGGGGTAGTGTGGATGCAATTCAACAGTATTGGCCTCCAGGAGCTATCCCAGAGTGCTCCATTGTGACCACTCTGGACAGAACTTTCAACTCAGATGCGCTAGCCAGGTACAAAGGAAAAGCCCCGAGAACTTTTGAATTTCATTTCCTGTTTGGCCAGCGTGGCGAGCTCATCAGCACAGGTAACCATGCAGTTCCAGAATTGCAAAAGAGCTCCAGCATGGACCGAACGGGGGGTACTGGATCTGATTGCTGTATGGGGAGATGAATCCACACTATCAGAACTCCATTCCAAAAGACGAAATGCCAATATATTTTCCAAAATCTCCAAGGTCATGATTCACAGAGACTACAACAGGGTCCCGCAGCAGTGCCGCATGAAAAGTAAGGAGCTCAGGCAAGCCTACCAAAAAACCAAAGAGACAAATGGCCATTCTGGGTTAAAGCCCCAGGCATGCCGCTTCTATGATAAGCTGCATGCAATTCTAGGGAATTCTAGCCCCTACCACTACCCCACCCCTGTCCATGGACACCTGCAGGGGGGTGTCTCACACAACAGTCATGAGGCTTTTGGGGACAAGGAAGATGAGTTGGAGGAGGATAGCGCACAGCAGGCAAGCCAGAGAAACCATTCTCCCCGAGCCAGGAACTGTTTATCACCCTGGAGCCAATACCCTCCCAACCCTCCCAAGACAGGCTCCTGGACCATGAAGCCAGAGAAGGCACCTCTGGTGAGTGTATCTTTGTAAATATAATACATGGTTTAAAATCAAGTGTGTTTAATGATTAATTTGCCCTGAAGACATGGGATGCATTCGCAGCCAGTACAGCCTCTTCTTTTAAATGGCCAACCCAATGGGTGCTTGGTATGGGAAAAGACGGTGCTGCTGTTTGAAACCTTTCCCACATATTATGAAGGTTGAAGAAGCTGAAAGACTGTGGCTTACCATGGCTGCCTGCAAGCCAAATTCAGTTGCTCGGCCCTGTGTGTGTGATCTCTCACACCAAACCAGCAAGCCCTCAATATAAGAGGCAAAATGTGACCTTGTACTGAAAGCACATGTGCTATGTAATGTTAACAGCTTGGTTCACCATGAAAGAGTCTACCCATTGTTCTCTTGCATGCGTCTTTTTTTCCTCCTGCAGCTGAAAATGTTTCAATGCTTCCCCTATCATCTCCGACACAGAGGCTAGCACAGATAAGAAGGCGAAAAAAATGCACTCATGATGAAATGTTCTCTGAGCTCATGCAGTCCTCCCACACTAAAAGAGCACAGCAGAATGCGTGGAGGCAAACAATGTCAAAGTCCAGGAAAGCAGAAAATGAACGTGAGGACAAGAGGGACAAACAAGATGAAAGGTTGCGGGAGTAAGAGGAGAGGTGGCAGCAGCATGATGAGAGGAGGCAGGATGCAATGCTGAGGCTACTGGAGGATCAAACTGATATGCTCCGGCATCTGGTGGAGCTGCAGGAAAGGCAGCAGGAGCACAGACCGCTGCTGCAGCCCTTGTGTAACAGCTCACCCTCCTCCCCAAGTTCCATTGCCTCCTCACCCAGATGCCCAAGAAGGCGGGGGGGGGGGAGCAGGGCCTCCAGGCACCCAACCACTCCACCCCAGAGGACTGCCAAAGTAACAGAAGGCTGGCATTCAATAAGTTTTGAAGTGCAGTGTAGCCTCGTCCTTCCCTCCTCCCCTCATACACCACCCCACCCGGTGCTTCCCTCCTCCCACATTCCTCCCAGGTTACCTTGGCAGTTATCCTCCTATTTGTATGATGAATTAATAAAGAATGCATGATTTTGAAACAACAATGACTTTATTGCCTCTTCAAGCAGTGATCGAAGTGGGGAGGGTGGTTGGCTTACAGGGAAGTAGAATGAACCAAGGGGACGGATTTTCATCAAGGAGAATCAAACAGACGTGTCACACAGTACCCTGTCCAGTCATGAAACTGGTTTTCAAAGCTTCTCTGATGCGCAGTGTGCCCTGCTGTGCTCTTCTAATCACCCTGGTGTCTGGCTATGTGTAATCATTGACCAGGCAATTTGCCTCAATCTCCGACCCCGCCATAAATGTCTCCCCTTACTTTCACAGATATTGTGGAGCACACAGCAAGCAGCAATAACAATGGAACTATTGGTTTCACTGAGGTCTAACCGAATCAGTAAACTGGGCCAGCATGTTTTTAAATGTCCAAATGTACATTCTACCACCATTCTGCACTTGCTCAGTCTATACTTGAACAGCTCCTTACTATTGTCCAGGGTGCCTATGTACGGCTTCATGAGCCATGGTATTAAGGGGTAGACTGGGTCCCCAAGGATAACTATTGGCATTTCAACATCCCCAATAGTAATTTTCTGATCTGGGAAGTAAGTCCCTTCCTGCAGCTGTTCAAACAGACCAGAGTTCCTGAAGATGGGAGCATCATGTACCTTTCCTGGCAATCCCACGTTGATGTCTGTGAAACACCCCTTGTGATCCACCAGTGCTTGCAGCACCATTGAAAAGTACCCATTGTGGTTTAGGTACTGGTTGCCAAGGTAGTCCAGTCTCAAGATAGGGATATGCGTTCCATCTATTGTCCCACCATAGTTAGGGAATCCCATTGCAGTAAAGCCATCCACTATGACCTGCACATTTCCCAGAGTTACTACCCTTGATAGCAGCAGCTCAGTGATTGCATTAGCTACTTGGATCACAGCAGCCCCCGCAGTAGATTTGCCCACTCCAAACTGATTCCCGACTGACAGGTAGCTGTCTGGCACTGCAAGGTTCCAGAGGGCTATTGTCACTTGCTTCTCAACTGTGAGGGTGCGCTCATCTTGGTATTCTTGCTCTTCAGGGCAGAGGAAAACAGGTCACAAAGTTCCATGAAAGTGCCCTTACGCATGCGAAAGTTTTGCAGCCACTGGGAATCATCCCAGACCTGCAATACTATGCGGTCCCACCAGCCTGTGCTTGTTTTCTGGGTCCAGAATTGGCATACCATGGCATGAGCCTGCTCCATTGCCACCAGGATGTCCAAATTGCCAGGGCCTGTGCTTTGAAAGAAGTCTGTGTCCATGTCCTCATCACTCTCGTCACTGCGCTGCCATCACCTTTTCGCCTGCTTTTGCAGGTTCTGGTTCTGCACATACTGCAGAATAATGCACAAAGTTTTATAATGCTCATAACTGCCGCGGTGATCTGAGCGGGCTCTATGCTTGCTGTGGTATGGCGTCTGCAGGAGAGCAGAAGAGCGGAAGTGGTGGCTAAAGACAGATGCCACAAGAATAGATATTTATAGAGAACAACAAGAGGACCTGTGAGGTGGATTGATGAGAGCAGGAGAGCAGAGTTGCAGCGGAAGTGGTGGAGAATGACAGTTAGCACTGCGCACATTTCCCGAGGAAGAACACACGTACCTGGGAGCCCAGGACAGACAACATGGAGAAATTTGTTATTGAGACAATAGCATCAGAGCAGAATTGCAGCGGAAGTGGTGTATGATGACAATTAGCAGCACCCAGGACACAACAGCAGTGGTGTTGGTGAGCTGAGCTGAGCTGAGCTGAGCGGGCTGCACGCTTGCCGTCGTATGGCGTCTGTGCGGAAAAAAAGGCACAAAACGATTGTCTGCCGTTGCTTTCACAGAGGGAGGGATGCCTGACGACATGTACCCAAAACCACCCACGACAATGTTTTTGCCCCATCAGGCATTGGGAGCTTAACCCAGAATTCCAATGGGCGGCAGAGACTGCGGAAACTGTGGGATAGCTACCCACAGTGCACCGCTCTGTAAGTTGATTGTAGTCACGGTAGTGAGGACGCACTCTGCCGACTTAATGTGCTTAGTGTGGACATACGCAATCATCTGTATAAAATCAATTTCTAAAAATCAACTTCTATAATATTGACCTAATTTTGTAGTGTAGACATACCCTAAATGTGCCTCTATTCCCCTATTGGTGTATGGCTGTCTCTTGTGCATAAGAGCAGGGCTTCTTACACCCTTTTCACACTCACCTCTGACCTCTGTCTTTATTCAGCCACTACCTATGCCATAGCACATCTTTCCAGGCCTATCTTGTGAATGAAAGAGAATAAATGACTGACTGGATTAGTGAAGAAATGAATAGCTCTTAATTAAAAATAAGCATGTTCAATATGTCTTTATCTCTTGCAGTAGCCAGAGAATGTTAAATATAGGTTTTATTATGGTATTCACCTTGATCACTTTGATCAATTGGTCCTTCAGCCCTTGTAGAGATTACACCAATCACTACACATCTTCCATTCTTCTCATATCTTGGCCTTCCTTCTCCATGTGCGGTCATGTCTTTTCACCAAAAAATCTTCCCATCTCTTTGGAGGTCGTCCAAGTGGTCATGTCAGTTCCCCGGGTACCACTCGGTGACAGCTGGAGTCCATTGATTGTCAGTGAGCCTCTCTATATGCAGGGCCCATTGAATTTTACTGTACCCGCTCTCAGTGACGATGTCCTGCACTCCACTCTGCTGTCTGATCACTTCACTGGGGACTTGGTTGAAGGTTGAAATTCCAAGAATTCTTTTTTCCATTGCCCTCTCCAAGACAGACAGTTGCTGCTCCTCTGTCTTCGTCAGCACTTCATCAGTATAAAAGAAAAGGAGTACTTGTGGCACCTTAGAGACTAACAAATTTATTAGAGCATAAGCTTTCGTGAGCTACAGCTCACTTCATCGGATATTATGCTCTAATAAATTTGTTAGTCTCTAAGGTGCCACAAGTACTCCTTTTCTTTTTGCGAATACAGACTAACACGGCTGCTACTCTGAAACTTCATCAGTATGGTATTACCCTCCTTAATGCTACAGTTAAGGGTAAGGTGAGTGTTTCTATTAAATACCTTATTTCCAAGGATTTATTTATTATCTTATAAAATCTGCCTTAAGCTAAAATCAGACTTAGGAGCTCCTAAGACACCTTTCTCCCCACCAATTTTATTACTGTTTAAACAATTGTATGACAGCTTCACACAGGGAATGTTTTAAAGAAAATAAGAAAATTTGTTTTTGGATTCCATTGTTATGTGCCAAACTCCCTTCTGTGGAAACTGAGTTGATCATATATTTTTTATTGAAATAGGCCATCATATTCTGGCTGAAACATTTCTATCTTATTTTACTTTATTTTTGCACTTGCAGAAATATGAAAGGAAGTTGTACATGACCTAGAGGAGATTCATTCAGTTAAGTTTGCAAACACTAATAGAAGAAAACTGCATCCAAGAAGTTTGAAACCAACTAATTTGTATGAAAATTGTGTCAAGATCAGTGGTGGGTAAAATTATTGCAAATTCACATAATGAACATTAGCATGATCTTTGTCTTTAACCTCTAAATGTGTCATTACATCAAGGTTAATGTTTAAAAGACTTCTAACAATGTCACTGGAATTGATTTTTCTACAGCACTCTTTAAGGACAATAATTTATATATTTGGTCATGCCAAATCCAAATTCACTTGAAAAAGTTTAGATTGCTCACAATATTTAATATTATTGTTAAATACCAGTTATTAAATAAAAGAGGTTAAACTATATTTTTGTTATTGTTCACGTGCAGTTCTCTCCTTGGGAATAAAACAAAATAAACCAACCAACAAAACAAAACAAAAAAAATCCTATTTTGAATGATAAACTTGATCCCATATAAATCAATGGCAAAAGTCCCATTAACACAATGGGAGCATGATAAACTCTTTAATGCAACAATGTAGTCAAAGCATATATGGTATTTCATCTCAAGCATACCTGTTAGTGCAATTTTTCTTTTGACTTCTAGTATTAATTTTGGCAATTTGATTCTAAAATAAAAATATAAAATTAGTTTTAATATAATAGGAAAGCAAGGGAAACATTATCTGGAAATAAATTATGTTAAAATACAATCATAATTGTCTGTATAGTACCTATTTCTTCATTTGGGGACCACCTGAACAGCAGGTGAGGTCCACACTATATAAATGAAATTGAAATATAATCTCAATTCTTTTTTCTTCAGGGTCCCATTATACACACAAAGTATACTCAGTCTTTTAGGACACAGTATTTCACTTATTGACAACACCATCAGGACCAACCTGTTGTAAACCTCCCTAAATTATGGGTTACAGTCACTAATTTTAATTTTCCACCCTGTTTGCTTATTTTCCTTTGTTGCATCATTGGTCTTGATCCTATGAGAGACATGCTTCTTTCTGATTGTAATACTTTGCCCACTGTAATATTCTGCAATTTCTATGTACCCCAGGTATGCTTGTGCTGGAGTTGCAATACAGTACACAGTTTTCCCTGTGACTATGATACAAATGTCTTGTTTCTTTATCATGTTAGTGCTCTTTGAACTCTTAGGCTCATGTCAGGAAAAGTGGTACTTCTCATGTGTATCATAAATCTTTTTAAAAATGTGTTGTAGAAATGTCGGTCTCAGGTATTAGAGAGACAAGGTGGGTGAGGTAATATATTTTATTGGCAAGAGAGACAAGCTTTCTTGCTGCACAGAGCTCTTCCTCAGGTCTGGGAAAGGTACTCAGAATGTCACAGCTAATTACAAGGTTGAACAGATATTCATAATTAATTATGTATAAGTAATTAGCATATATTCCAAGGGCCACTTCACCTTGAATGGCCCCTTAGTTTAGCATAAGTAGTTAGCAGATATTCTACCTGTTTGACCCTGTATTTATCTATGACACTCTGACTACCTTTCCCAGACCTGAAGAAGACCTCTGTGTCTCTCAGAATCTTGTCTCTGTCACCAACAGAAATTGGTCCAATATAATATATTACCTCACACTCCTTGTCACTCTAAAAATCTTTTTATTCTATTAAATTTGTGTGCAGTGTGAAATCTCATGGTCCCAAAGTGCACCACCACACTGGAGCTAGGGTTACTGTTGGTATTAAAGTGTACTGTTGGTTATTGGAAAAACTCCTGAAAAGTTTAAGATAAATGTTCACTCTAACATTTTTCTTGGAACAGAGGCACAGCCTACTACCATCTAAAAAAACCCTGAAAGAATCGAATGGTTTGCTTATATCACTGTGTGAGAATAAAAGAATAGAACAGCAGTGTACCTATAACCTTATAGAACAGTATATTAATGATCATTTAAATGCTTCCTTATTCATTACTCTTTATTTAGAAATGTGAAATGAAATATTTTCAATTTTGCCAAATTATTGGCTGAGTGGAAAATAAGCCCTTGAATATATTTAACTAAAGTGTGCAAAGATATTTTGGATCCTGATTCAGGAATACACTTAAACACATGCTTTTTACTTTAAGCATGTGTTTAAATATCTTTCCGAATAGGGATGTTTCCTTGAATCAGGACCTTGATTAGTAATGCCTGTTGGGTTGTTTGTTTGGTATTTTTGGGTGGAGGGTATAGAATATTAGTCAGTATCCTTAGAAAATAAGCCATTAACATCTTCACCAAGTAAAGATAAGTAGAAGGGAAGAGCTGAAAAATATGAAAAATGAAAATCTGCTTAACAATAACCTTTATCCATGGTTTTTAGACAAGCACTACTGCTTAATTCACCTCCTACATTAAAAAAACCAAAAACTTGAATATTTGTTGAAATGTGGAGTAAGCAGGTATAATGCCACCTGAGATACAGCACATAAAAACTTGTACTGAAAGTGTCTAGTAGATGCCTGATGTATACTCAACATTCCCAAGAGACTACTGGGGAAATGAAGAAGTTGCAGAGTGAAAGTAAGGTGCTCTCATGGATTAGAAATTGACTCAGAGATAGAGTGACCATATTTTCCTATGCTGAATATGGGACACCTGGTAAACTTATTAGTATTTAAGCGAGTTCAACGGCAATCACTCAGAACTATGCAGCACAAACATTCAAATTAACGTCAAGTTGACTGAGCCTCTGTTAAAAAATAAATATTGTGTAGTTGGATTCTTTTTATATACCTTCTTATCGTTAAGGTTTCACACAGGGAGCGGTGATACCCCCCCATACTGTTCTCTCGCACTGTGGGGGTGACCGTCCGACCCGACACTCCCTGCCTGGCGCTCTCCACCTTCCATTCCTGGCTGGGCCCCCGGGACAGACCTGGTTCTTTCAGTATCTGGCTCCACATCTTCCTAAGGCAACACATGGCAGGGAAGGGGCACGTGGGGTCACATGCCAGGGTTTCTGCCAGGGTTCAGAGCAAAATGTAACCAGCAGCAGCCTTTTGGCACTGTGTGGGAAGGAAGAGTTGGGAGCTGCTTCTGGACACAGGGGGAGGGGAGGGAAAGGGATGACCTTGCCCATGTCTTTGCAGAGCTTATCCCTTTCCCCCCACTTCCCTGTGACTGGAAGCAGCTTGTCCCTTCCTGCCCACACAGTGTCTTACACAGAGTATAGAATTGGGTGACATGTTTTTAGAGTTGCATGGGGTTTTATCATGGCAGCTAAATCATTGTATAGTGTTTTAAATTTAGGATTCTAAATGTATAACATAAGGATTACACTTTGAACACAGCAGATGAGAACATAATTTTTACGAGTCATTTATTTCAAGTTCAAAATGTATTATTCAGTATTCTGCTTTTTCATAGCATTGAATGCATGCAGGAATTTAAAAATTTTGGTATAAACAACTACTTCAGTAGTAGATCAAAAGACGGTACATCATGATTTTCATCTGTCTTACTGAGGAAATAAATTGCATTGCTACTGGTGTGGAATGAGTTAAATTAGTCTACCTTGTATTTCAAAAGCAACAGACAATTTTATAGACAACTAACTAGTTTTAAATGTAAACTGGTACAATGTTTTCAACATTCTACACATTTTTGTACACCTTCATTTTGCAATAGAGTAGTTTCCTATGAACTAAACAGGGGGTTCACAAAACAGCGGGTGGGAGAGGGAATATGTGTGTTATATTTAGTTGCCTAAATTTGGCTCATTCAGCCAATCTTATTATCACTTGATGAATAAATACTGCAATGCAGCAGAGTTCTAAGCTTAATTCTGTTTTATTTTAATTATTGGATGCATGTAAAGCACTGTGATACTCTTAGAATAAGAGGCAAGTAAATAGCAGCACCCAAAATGGTTGTTAAAAAAAAGTGAAAAGGGGGGAAAAATTGTAGCATATAATTTTACCAAAATTACATTCATAAAAAGATTGCTTAAATGGGCCCAAATGAAAACTAACACATTTTCATTACAACACTGATTGTTACATTTCAGAAACTTAAATAGGGTTTGAATTTTGTTAAAACCTACTAAAAATACAGTTCCATTATTTGTGACTAGGGTCTTCTTGAAATACAAGTTGGCTTTATTATATAGATAAATGAATTAAAAGATTCCAGACCTCAGCAGCTCTATTATTTATCTACTTTCTACCAACCCAGCATATTACTGGTGTTCTGGAGTAGTGAAATTTACTTCCAGCAACATCGTCTCCTGATGTTAAGATTGTTTGTTTTTAAAATCCCTGTGAGCCAGGACGTTCATTATATATTCTCTTGACATATTTTCCAGTAGTCTCCCTACAAACCTCAGAGTAAGGGTCTTTAGTTATACTACATATTACCAAATATCCCCCACCTCCTCATGCACCACTACAATTCAATAGCTCTTCACTAGGGATCTAAGAGGGTCTGGGGGGAAGCAATACTTCTCAATATGGTGACTGGATGCAGAGAAGATATGCAGATACTCCCCTGCGACTACTACAGCCTATTGGGCCCCTATGGGAAATACACAGTCTAAATTGAAGTGTTTAAGCTAACTGGGTTATAGAGTGTATAGAGAATATATAGCTACTCTCATGGCCCAAACTTGACAGACACGTTTAGCCCTTAACCAGAACACAAGGCTAGGGAATATATCCTTAGCTGGTATAAATTTCTACCAGATGAGGCTCTCCCACTGGGAATTTTTCAGAGATGCTTGCCTTTCATGAAATTTGTTTCTGTTTGAAATTAGGCATTCAACTTTTCTCACTACTTTTGAGTCTAGATTGAAGACTTATCTGTAACCTGATTCAGTATTGGATTCTCTATTTTGTGTGATTCATCTTTGCATAGCAGGTATTGAGGCACTGCATCTGAATAATATTGTGTATATTTCTCCTTTTCAAATTTCCACAGGGATGGCTATTGTATTCTTCAGAGATATTGATCACTCTCTTCTTCTCTGTTATGTAAATAACACGATTTTATACAGAAATAAACACTGTATTGGATTGCACTGTGTCTTTTTCTCTTGTAAACAATATCAACATGGTAAAAAGGAAAGATGTCACTTGGAAACTTTCTATTGATATGCCTTCTCTGGATATTATAATACACATTTTCAGCCTTAATTTCCTCCACTTCTAATGCTATGGCTGTTCATCCTGCTGTAATGTGGTTAATAACATAGCAAAATCCAAGGCTTCTTAAGTTAATATGCAAAACAATAGATAGAAGATGGCAGCTAAATAAAACCATAGTTGAAAAATCTCAGGACAGAAAGAATAATCAATAAAATGATGGAACAATGATGGAAAGTATTTTCTATCTCAAGGTCATATACAGGCTGTCAAAGTATAAAATAAGGCCAATTGCCCTAAAATATTTATAGTTTTGAATATTTTATTCCTCTTTATATTATTAAAGCTTATTTTTTAGTGTCAGAATTATTTTGGGTAAGTTTTATGACCAGTTTTATTCAGGAAGTCAGACCAGATGATCACAATTGCCCCTTCTAGCCTTGGAATATATATTATTCTATTAATTTTTCAATTAATAAAATATATAATATAATACAAGCTGTCATTTCTTTTATTCAGTCTTGCAAACAGTAAGTTATAACACAGTTCAAAAGAGGACTAATTTTTATCTCTGTTACAGCTGGCCTACCATAAATTCATTGAGATAAGTGGAGCTATTCTAAATTTACCTTGGTATAACTAGATCAGAATGGATCAGTCTCACACTCTTGAGACTTGGCTTGATTTTTAAGTCTCAGTGAGATCTAAAAAAAATCCAAATTTGAAGAAAGTAGGGGTGTGACACAAATATTACGAATACTTAAACTTGTTAAGTTGACACTTTTCTAAACAGTTTTCTAGAGTGGTTTGGTACATTGGAGGACTGTGAATCAGTCTCATTTTCAGATCATCAGACTCAGGATTTAGAATGCTTCAGAGAGCAAAGTTAAAGATGAAGAAAAGTGATCCCGCATTAAGGAGTGAGGCTGAGAGTGGAGAATCTGGGTTGTGCCGCAGATACCCTGTCTGGCTTTAAATAATCCACTTAGCTTCTGTTTACCCATCTATAAAATGGGGATACATATATTTTGAAAGTGCTTTTAGATGCTCTTGTACCATGTAAATCTCAAGTATTTTTATCATAAAGATATCTCAGAATGATGGGCACCACAGAGCTAGGCTCACTCTATTTAAGAACAGGCCAAGGCTAAAAAATGGAGGTTGTTGCTGGAAAATGCAATTGCATTGTGAGAAAAACTATTTATGAATTTGGGTAACATTCAGCAAATAGTTTCAGCAGAATAAAAAATGAGATAAAACATTCTGAAAAAAGTCAAAACAGTTCATTTTTTAATTTTCAAAATTAAAGTTTTGTTTTGAAACTGTTTCATTTTGAAATGTTGAGTCAAAATTGATGTCTTGTTTCGAAATGACAGTTAAAATCAAACCGAACCGTATTTGCAGAAATTCAGGGTCACCTTGATACAACCCAGTTTATTTTTATTTTTAGTTCTTTGTTCAGCTAATAAACTGAAAAATCAGTTGGCTGAGCTCTTGATTTACTTTTACTGAGGTAGAGGGTGGGAAGCTGGTAACAGCTGCACCTGATGGGAAAGGGCAAGCCAAGTTTGTATAGCAATCCTCCCTTGGGATCTGGCCACAAAAGAGCAGCCATAAATGTGTCCAGGTTTCTCTACCCTATTTAATTTCTTATGCTACCTGTAACACCGGCAGACAAGGCATCAGCTCATGCTAATGCCCCTATGTCTCAACTGAACACTGACAAATTCATAGCTGGAACCAGTCTGGCTCATCTGCAGGGGTGTGCACAAGAGAAGCGAGCAGGGGCTCCACCACACCCAATAACCATCAGGGCACAGAACTCCTCTGGCCCTGAGGCCTCAGGAGGAGAGCAAGATCCTCCAGCCCTGGGGCTGCAGCTGGAGCCATGGCAGGGGCACAGAATGTGCCCCTCCAAAAGTGGCCAAATTTGTATTCCTCTGCACACCCGTGCTCACCTATTTGTAAGTGTTGTTAAAATAGATATTAGAGTTACAAAAAGGTGCTTAGGTTTCAGAGTAGCAGCCGTGTTAGTCTGTATTCGCAAAAAGAAAAGGAGTACTTGTGGCACCTTAGAGACTAACAAATTTATTAGAGCATAAGCTTTCGTGAGCTACAGCTCACTTCATCCGATGAATCCGATGAATGCATCCGATGAAGTGAGCTGTAGCTCACGAAAGCTTATGCTCTAATAAATTTGTTAGTCTCTAAGGTGCCACAAGTACTCCTTTTCTTTTTGAAAAAGGTGCTTAGTATTTCGACTTTATGTGGTAAATTTCTGCATGCATTAATCTCACTTATAATATCTGTATCCCATGTTATAAGTTATTTTTTGTTGTTTGCTCTGTTACTGTAAATCACCAGACAGGAAAGAAGCATAAACAAGTGTGAAATGCTTGTTTACAACAGAAGGTGTTAGCTCTTGCCTAACAAAAGGAAGTCTATCAACACAAGGAGAATCATTGTGGAACATCGGAGTATAAAAGATTTTGTTGATTGTTTATGAGGAGACGTGCAACAGAATTCCTCCCAGCAGCTGAATTGAATCAGAAGGGGGGAAAGAATAAAAAGCCGTAACAAGGAGGAACTGCTTGGACTATGAGGAGTAAGGATTACTAAACATAAGCAAAAGATCCCCAGTGATTGTCCTTGGTTAGCCCTAAAGCTTCTATTACTTCTTGAAACATAAGATTAGGACTAATTTCTGTGTCTATTTTTACCTGCTTTAATCTTGTAAATAACTCCCTTATTTCTTTTTTTCTAGTTAATAAATCTTTGGGCTGTTTATTATAGGATTGGCTAAAAGCATTGCCTTTGGTGTGGTATCTAAAATGCAATTGACCTGGGGTAAGTTACTAGTCCTTTGGGACTCGTAGTAACCTAAATATTGTTGTGATTGTGATATAAGGGACGATCTATCACAAAAGTATGTTCACATGGATGGTGAGATAGATTGGAGTATCCAAGGGACCGTTTGTGACTCAGTGTTAAGGCTGTTATACTGCTTGAGGAGTTTACACTTGATAATTGGTTGGTGACATGTAAATATAGAACCTAGGGGGTTGTCCTCTGCTTCTTAACAGTCTGCCCTGAGGTTGGTATTCATGCTTTGAGCCACTGCAGTACAGCTTGACACTACACTTATCATCATAGTCTCTGAGTGCCTTCTAGCAGTACATTAAGCATTGTGACTAAAATCTGTCAATGTGGTTTGTTCTTTCTCTCATCCTCTCCCAAGGGGGGAAACTGTATGTAGCATAGAGTTTTTGGTTTTTTGTTTGTTTCTTTTCAATACGTTGTTTCAATATTGTTTCAATTCAATATGTTGCTCTGTGTTTATGTTAGAGAAAGCAAGGTCAAAGAACTGCACCTTGCACTTGGAGTGGGAAGGTGATGAGGTCTGTGAGTTTGTTTCACAGTCTCAGACCATCCGCCAACAAAGTCCATCTCCTGTGCAACTGAACTTCATCCTTATGCTGGAAAGTTCCCTTGTGTCTGAGAGGCAGCACTGTTGACCCAGTCATTATCCCAGAGCTTTGGGGCAATCCTTTAGATGTTCTGTGCCCAGGCTCTTAAGTACTTTGAAGATAAGGATCAAGACCTTAAACTCAATTTGATATTCTATGTGGTGTGAATATAAAGAGCAGAAGTCTCACTGGTGGTGTCTGGTCTTTGTGGCACTGTAGCAGGCTTCACTCTGGGGCCAGCATGTCTAGTGGTCAGACCACAGCCAAACAGTTTCTCCAAGCTCTTCCAGGCCATCCGAGGTGGACTCAGCAGCCAAGGTACAGTTCGTCACTCCCACTGGAGTTCTCTGGGATCTCTCAGGTGGCAAGAGGAAGGAGGGAATGGCTGAGGGACGCAGGAACCTCTCTCACTACTGGATCCTAGCCCAAAACACCGGGGGAGAGAGGCAAGGGGTGGCTCAGTCCCTCCTGGCTTCTTCTCTAGATCAGCCTCCCTTGGGCCACTTCTTCCATTCCCTATTTTCTCTTCAGTTTGGGCCATGGCTCCATCCTTCTGCTTGTACAGTCTCAGTGATTCAGAGCCCCAGCAGGCAGAGGTGGGTGGGAAGCTTCCCAGCTCACTCCCACAATTCAGTTGTTCCCACTGATCAGGGAGAAGGGGAAAAGGGGGGCACTATTAGGCCTCCAGTCTCCTGGCTGAGACTTATTCACATTCCCAATCTTCCCCCCTATAGATTGCTCTACTTCAGCAGTTACCACCTATCTGCCTTCTTACAGCCACTCTCTTTTTCCTGCCTCAGGGTCAGAGCTCCTTTTTAAGCTGGTCCTTCATAGAGAGCATGCTCAGCAGCAGTGGAGGGGTGAAGCCTTCTTCTCCCTATTCTGTTCATTTAACCTTCGTATGGGCACTATAAACCCCATCACAGGCACATTTACCATCTCCATTTCTGGCTAGTGTTGTTCACTTTTTAATCTCTACTGGCAGGCAGAGGTACTTCTGGCATGGAATGGATTCTAGGTTCTTTGCAATTTAATTAATCTTCTTAATACTTGTAATTGTCACTGAGACGTGAAAAGGAATTAAAGTTTGAAAACTGTATTTCCTCTATTCTGAGGTTGTACTCTATATACAGTAATGTTATATAAGACATTTCCATTTGAATTACAAGAGGTAGTCAGAAAAAAGGAAAATATATACCTTTTATTTGTCAGAAAAAAAAATTCCCAACAAAATCTGAGAAAAAATGTCTTTTTTTCAGTGAAAAATTTTGAAAGGTGATTTTTTTTTTTGACCAGCTCTATTTATAACTTCATTAAGAGAGATCAAGTTTAAGTGCAGAGGCACCTTCCAGCAGTGAATCTATAGGATTCTTCTATAGGATTCACCTTCCAGTGGGTTTTGGTTCTGAATTTTCAAGCCTGCTGAATTTATTTTTTGAAACATTTTTCAAGCACTGGCAAAAGTATATAGCATTAAAATCTCCTGACTTTTAAATCTTTGTAAAGTCCCATCCCTTTAAAATTCTTTCTAGAAAGGAAGCTTGTGCCATTTTTACAGGAACAGTTTATTCAATGGAATTGACTCTAAAGGGTACAAAATCCCTTGCAGTATGAGAGGGAATTTAAATGAGTCAGTATTGTCTGCTATTTGCATTTGAAATAACTGTACAAAGATTATTCTTAGAGAATTCTATTAATATATCATTCATTTCATTATTTATTTATATAATTAAAGTACACTACAGTATAATTTAAAGGAATTATTCTGGATGTAATCTATGTAGGGGCTAATTAGAGCTTCACAAAACTTTGAGGGTTTCATTTGAACGGGGTATATGAACCTGACCTGCAGAATCCACTTGAAGATTAGCTGCATGCTAAGCACAGTAGGTTGGCTTGGAGTTTCATGTTCTACTAAGAGTGCCCTAGCTATCATTCAAAGCCATCTGGTAAATTACTTTTTATATGGCTTACTGGTTCAGCAGCTGTAGCAGAAGCTGGAATGTTTCTCCTTTCCTACTGGGGAGTTAGGCACTTCCTACTCCACTTTAACATTTGCATGATTGGGAGAACTGTAACACTGATTGGCATCACCCCCAAAATAGAAGCTGGGAAGACCATTAAAGACCTCATTACAAAAATGTGGTATGGCTACCATCTCCTTGAAAATAATAAAGGCAAGTTTGGGGAGTATTTTTATGGTGGATTGTATGAAATATATGAGGCCATATCCATGAATATTCATTAACAAGAACTAATAGTTTCTGAATTGGGCTAGAATCAGAACCCAACCTAATTGCAAATGGATTCTGGTCATACCATTCACATTGGTATCTTCTGTTATCCAATATTAGTATAATCATGAAGGAGGACAATGTATCCTGGAAAATTTCTCCAAAAAGTATTTATCTTCCAACTCCAATAATATGAACAGAAAGTGATATTACTATACAGTGCTCATGGATTAAAGGGAATAAAAGTATTTTGGGCCTTTCTCCTGTTAAAAAATGTGGAACACGGGTTTAATGTTTTTACTTTTATACAGACCTATATTTTGTGTTGGCCACAATAATTTTAATTCAGTGTTATCTGAAAGGCACATCATATCAGATCAGAGTCAAATAAAAATATTTGAAATGACAGAGAACAATGCAGTATTTAGTGCTATATTGATAACAGTTTAATAATCATTAGCTATGTGATATATAACATTATAATCACCTTCAACATAGGTTTTTGTGATTTTTATTTTCAATGTTATATTTTACTTTGACTGCAATACTACAAAATACAAAAATAGATTAAAAATGTAGGGTGAAATTCTGCTCTTGGTTCCCCCTGGCATAAACCCAGAATTACTCATTTGATGTCAGTTGAGTTATCCTAGCTTTATTCCAGTTTAACTGAGATCAGAATTTGACCTTCATGAATACTAATATGGTTTTGTTCTTAGAGACTGTTTTTCAGACTGATCCAAAGAAACTGAAGTAATTTGCTAGCAAACCCAACTAGTATAAAGTTATAAGTATAGTATGTATTTTGAAAAAGTTGTAGAAAAAAATAGTGGTCACCAAATGGCAAAGATAGTTTGAAATATTAGTAAATGCAGATGGACTCTGAAAATATCTGAATGTCATCACAGATATCTCACTGAAGATGTGTGACCATTGTGAAGTGGCAGTTAAAAAACAAATAGGAAGGCTAAGTGGTTTTCAACCTGTGGTAGGAGTCTGCAGACTATGCCTAAAAGGTCTAAAAAAGGTTTTTGTTACCAAAGAATAGTGGTTTTCAACCTGTGACCCATAGACCCCTGGGGATCTGCAGACTATGTCTAAGATTACCAGTGGGGTTCAGACCTCTTTCTGAAAATTTTTAGGGATCCACAAATGAAAAAAAAGATTGAAAACCATTGATATGGAATATGTTACACAGACATTAAACCAAAATCTTAGCTACTGCAAATTGACTCCATTTTCTTAAACAAAATATTTCAACCATTTTGAGAGAGTACCATGTTCAGTTCCCCCTCCCACACACACACACCTTAAACATATACAGTAGCTCAGATTGAAAAGAACACAACAAGGACAACAAAGATGAATAGAAATCTCAGGAAAGATTGTAAAAACTAGCCCTTTAGCCTTGAAACCTGGTCAATTAGAGACTTAATTGAGGTGTTTAGGTTATTAAGGATATTATTAATTCAATCTCTTAACATTATCTCATAATTGAAGAACAAGAGGTCATTCATTTTGTTAGAACAAACCAAAAGAAACACTTCTTCACACAGCATGAAGTCAGAAATCACTGCTCAAGGATATCATAGATTCAAATGTTGTACCCTAACTTGAATTAAGGAGTTGAATAATTTTATAACCACTGATAAATTAAATGGTGAACAAACTTCATGATTAAAGGCTTCATTCAGTTGATAAACTCACAAGTTCAGGATGGATTTCCACAACTCCACCTCTCATCTATAACATTGGCCGAGTGAATTATGAATTAGTTTTCATCATCTTCTGAAGCTTCGGGTACGTGTAGTAGCCATTCCATTGCAAAGACATTTGAACAAACAGTGGTCTGATCCAGGAAAGCAAATCCTATGTCCCGCTTTGTTTTAAGTTACAACACCTACTGAAAATATGCATATATAATGCAGTCATTTTATTTTTCAAAAAAATCTTTGTAAGCCACATTTAAAGAGCTGCTGAGCATTTATGGCCCAAACCTGCTCCCTTTGAAGTCCAATGGCAAAACTCCCTTTAACTTCAGTGAGAGCAGGGACAGCTGCATATTTTATTTTGCTCATTATTCTCTTTATTCCTCATTAACTTGTTGAAGATATTTAGGCTTATATGTGATTGTAAATCAAGAATGATCTCTCATAGCCCTGCTTCTCCTTCTGCTTGTTTATGCAGTTAAGTCATCATAGCAACCTACTGTAAATACCATATTTATGAGAGTCTTTTACCATGGGAATGCCGGTGATGTCACAAATGCAATTTACTATGACTTCACTCTCAAATCAAGCTGGAGGAAAGAATTGGCTGTGATGAAGATAAAGGAAATCTTTACTTGACTACACACTTACTTGACAGCATGATAAAAAAGCTATAGAAAACTCTGATAAACATGTGAAAGGAGAATGGATTTAAGTAAGATATACTGTATCAGAACATCTTCTCCAATTTGTCAGTTCTTTGTGCTAATTTCTGTTCTGGCCTGATATGTGACAGTAGGAGATTGAAGTGTATAGCTACTAAGCACCCATCCTATCCCCTGGATGTGGCTACCCACATGACTGGACATAACCAAACCTCTTAGAGCTGGTTCACCTCACCACTAAATTCTCTAACAATAATAGCCAGTTTTCTAAATCATTTTCATGCATCAGTAAGGATCCTTTCAGCATAACTGGCAAACAATACAGTAAAATATAATTAAAATATGGAAGTCAATGGCTCTTGGAAGAGTTTCTGTTTATAAGTATTAAATGCTGCTAATCCAAAAGACAAATATTGTAAGTGTGTGTGTTTGTCAGATAAGAATTTTGTATAATTAGTACTCATAGGATTAACATGAAGGGACCTAGAGGAATACCGCCTTACCTCCCATAAATTCCAAGTCAAGAGAATGAAATAAAGAACAACATAAATCCCAAACAGAATAAACCCTAGTAAAATAAAATAAGACAATTAAATTAAATGGACTTTGATTTCAGTTAAGGTAATTTTTTTTAAAAAGGATCTCTGGGTTTTCATTTTAATATATCAAAACCACATTACATTTCTGAAAGTAGTGTAAAAACACACACATACAAAACCCAATACTAATGCACATTATCATTTGTTTTTGTCAGTGTGCAGTGCTGTTGCTTCTCTCATGTGGTCAGATTCTTTATACAACTAATGTGTTTTTTAATAGATAAGGCTCACATCTGTTTTATATATGTATTCTTCATTTTACACTGACTTCTTTAAAAAAAAGGGGGAGTTTAGGATAAGTAGCGGTTAATTAGGTGCAAATAGCATTCCATATAATTGCTACACTTGTTTTTTTCCTACTTTAAGAACAACAATAGATTTGCTTTTTAAAAATAATAAAATAGAAGATGTGGGTTATTCAAGTGATCTATCATATGAGAAAGTAACTTCAAAAATCAATTCAACCCCAAGCATTAAAAGATCATGAGACTAGTTTAAAAATCATAAATTAAAAATAATATATGGGGTTCTTATTTTTTTCCTTTAGTTTGCACATGGTTCATATTTTCAGGGCTTCTCTGAAAACATAAGGTCTAGACACTTGTTTTTATTTTTAACGAAAGGTGAGATAAGCGCTTGCATAAGTATGTCAAGGAGCTGGGGCATTCAGAAAAAATAGCAAATATAATAAAATCCCCCCTCCCCAATTCTCTGTCTATTCCCCATCATAAAAACACATAGAGTTCAACATATCTTTCTCCGCTACCTTTGTTTATGTAATGTCTTTCCTTTCAACCAATTTAAAAAAAATAATTATGGCTATTGTTACAGTGAAAATATTATATAGATACATATGGATATAGATTTGTTAAGATACAGGTCTTATATGTGTGTGTGTTGTATTTGTTCAGGTGAAAATTACCCTTCTACAAATTATTTTTATATGATTTATGTTACTGTTTAAGGGAAATATCTATGAAAGTGAGGATGCAAAACCCAGAACCTTCCCAGTAGCTATGGTTAGGAGAGTTATGAGGCTTTGTAATGGGAAAGATTGTAGCCATACTTTATTGCATATATGTGATAATGAGAAAGTATATGCTCATAAATTTGTAACTTATCATTTCATATAATCATGTAATGGTGTTATATATGATTGTGGTCAATTCATATGTAATCAATGAGTGATGAATAGATTTAAGTTGTAGGTATATGTGTAGGAATAAGTAGGATAGCATTATGGAGGTACAGGATTGATACCCATATATTAGTGGTAAGAGTGTGTAAGGTACATAAGTAAGTTAAGGATCTAAAGAAAGGTCTACAGGCCTGAGTCCTGTAAAATTTCAGCTTCAACCGTATCAAGCCTTAGACCTGAAAGACTACTTAACGCAGGGGTAACCAGTACCAGTAAAGATTATTGTAAAAGATGTTTTAATGAGTGATGCTTGCAGAAATATGCCACAATGATCCCCAATTGTAACACCATGGGAAATTCTGCAATGACTGCAAGTTACCATAGGGACTTGTTGACATAAATCTTAATCAAGATAAGGGGGGAAAGAAGAATAGCCTCTGAAAAGTGAGGCAACCCAACACTTACGGGGTATGGAAGTGCAGACAAGGAAAAAGGGGTTGTAATTCTCCTGCATATGCATAAGGGTTATGGGTGTGGGTATAACATAGGATAAAAGGGATTCCCCAGCACATAAGAATGGCCGTACTGGGTCAGACCAAAGGTCCATCTAGCCCAGTATCCTGTCTTCCAACAGTGGCCAATGACAGGTGCTCCAGAGGGAATGAACAGAACAGGTAATCATCATGTGATCCATTTCCTGTCGTTCATTCCCAACTCCTGGCAAACAGAGGTTAGGGACACCATTCCTAATAGCCATTGATGGACCTAACCTCCAAGAACTTATCTAGTTCTTTTTTGAATCCTGTTATGGTCTTGAACTATACAACATCTCCTGGAAAGGACTTCCACAGGTTGTCTGTGTATTCTGTGAAAAAATACTTCGCTTGTTTTAAAATTCCTGCCTATTAATTTCATTTGGTGACCCCTAATTATTGTGTTATGAGCAGCAGTAAATAACATTTCCTTATTTACCTTCTCCACACCAGTCATGATTTTCTAGACCTCTATGATATCCCCTTTAGTCTTCTCTTTTCCAAGCTAAAAACTCCAAGTCTTATTAATCTCTCCTACTATAGAAGCTGTTCCATACCCCTTATCATTTCCCTTTTCTGTATCTTTTCCAATTCTAATACATCTTTTTTGAAATGGGGAGACCACATTTGAATACAGAATTCAAGATGTGGATGAACCATGGATTTATTTATAGGCAATATGATATATTCTGTGTTATTATCTATCCCTTTCCGAATGATTCCCAACATTGTGTTTCTTTTTCTGACTGCCGCTGCACCTTGAGTGGATGTTTTCAGAGAACTATCCACAATCACTCCAAGATCTCTTTTATGGGTGTTGATTGCTAATTTAGACCCCATCATTTTATATGTATAGTTGGGATTATGTTTTCCAATGTGCATTACTTTGCATTTATCAACATTGAATTTCATCTGACATTTTGTTACCCAGTCACTGTAGCTCATGAAAGCTTATGCTCAAATAAATTTATTAGTCTCTAAGGTGCCACAAGTACTCCTTTTCTTTTTGCAAATACAGACTAACATGGCTGTTACTCTGAAACCTGATATCCCTTTGTAACTCTTTGGAGACTGCTTTGGACTTAACTATCTTCAGTAGTTTTGTATCATCTGCAAATTTGGCCACCTCACTGTATATCTCTTTTCCGTATCTTTTATGAATATGTTGAAAAGCACTGGTCCAGTACAGACCCCTGTGGAACAGCACTATTTACCTCTTTCCATTTTGGAACTGACCATTTATTCCAACCCTTTGTTTCAGTCTTTTAACCAATTACCGATACACGAGAGGACCTTCCCTCTTATCCCATGACAGCTTACTTTGCTTAAGAGCCTTTGATGAGGGACCCTGTGAAAAAGGCTTTCTGAAAATCTAAGTACACTATATCCACTGGATCACCATTGTCCACATGCTTTTTGACCCCTTCAAAAGTGAGGCATGATTTCCTTTACAAAAACCATATTTACTCTTCTACAACAAATCATGTTCATATATGTGTCTAATAATTCTGTTCTTTACTATAGTTTCAACCAGTTTGCCTGGTACTAATGTTAGGCTTAATGACCTATAATTGCTGGGATCACCTCTGCAGCCTTTTATAACAATGTGTTTCACAGGAGCTATTCTCCAGTCATCTGGTGCAGAAGCTGATTTAAATGATAGGTTACATACCACAGTTAGTAGTTCTGCAATTTCAACTTTCAGAATGCTTGGGTGAATACAATCTGGTCCTGGTGACTTATTACTGTTTATCAATTTGTTCCAAAAACCTCCTCTAATGACACCTTAGTCTGGGACAGTTCCTCAGATTTGTCATCTAAATGAATGGCTCAGGTTTGGGAATCCCCCTCACATCCTCAGCCATGAAGACCGATGCAAAGAATTCATTTAGTTTCCCCACAATGGCCTCTTAGTTAAGGCTACGATTTAGTCACTGGTATTGTTAGTAAAAGTCATGGGCAGTTCACGGGCAATAAACAAAGAGTCAAAGCCAGTGACCTGTTTGTGATTTTTACTAAAAATACTTGTAACTAAATCTTAGGTGCTGGGGGAGATGGGGCACTCCAGTGGATGCTGCTGCTCGGGGGGTGTGCTTCAGCAGACACTACTGCTCCTGGGGGGGGGATGGCCCAGGGCCCTTCCGCTGCTGCTCCTGTGCAGGACAGCCCGTGGCCCCACTGCTGCTCCCAGACTGCTATTTTGGGGCAATGCCTGGGACCAATTGCCTGGGGTCGCCGGAGCAGCAGTTGGTACGGCTGGCACTGTCCCCTCCCCAGCTTCTCGGGTTTCCCTGAGGTCAGCCATATCAGCTGCTGCAGCTGCAGGAGTCACGGAGGTCCTGGACAGTCATGGATTCTTTGACTTATATGACCTCCGTGAAAGACTTGCAGCCTTACTTATTGTCCTGGAGTGCCCCGTTAGCATCTAAATTGTTCAGGGGTCCCACTGGTTGTTTAGCAGTCTGTGATGGGATCCCTGGTGTGCAGCCTGGGACCACTGTGCTTCCTTAACTTTCCAGCCTTGGCTGTCTCTCACAATGCTTTGCTAGTGATAAGCAGAAAGGCCCTCCAGGTACTGTTATCATTCAGCACAACCGCATGTGGAGCCCCACACCCAGCTAGATTGCATGAATGCTCCCAGAGCCACAAATGAATCACACAGAGACAGGCACCAGCCAAATCCCCCCAGCTCCCAGTCTTGTACCTCAGGAACATACTGTCTTGCACTGCTCAAGATGAGCTTTGTGAACCTTTGTAAACCTTACCAGGTTTACCAAATACTTCTGGCAAACTCACTAATAAAGATAAACAGTAAAATAAGTTTGTTGCTACAAAAGATAGATTTTAAGTGATTATAAGTGATAGGCAAAAAGTCAGAGTTAGTTACCAAAATAAAATAAAATACAAGCACACAGTCTAAACTCTCAACCCTGTTAGACTGGGCAACATCTACATTAAGCAGATTTTCTATCCCCACTGGATATTGTAGTTCATAGTACACTGGATTCACCCTTGAATCATGGGCCTGTCCTTTCTGTTGGAGTCTTCAGTCTCCTGGGTGTCTTTGTTGCTTGCACCACAAGTGGGGGAAGGAAAAAGTCCAGTTATGGGACAATTATGTTCTGTTTTATACCCTTAGTTTATGTGCTTGGAGAACACAAGTGCAAGCATGTTTGGTGGGTATTGCTGAGTCCCCAGGCAAAGTTGACCTATTCCCCTGGTATGGCCTTATGCAGGTGGTTACTTTCCTTGCTGTTGTCTCTGGGGAGCTAGTGTGTGGTTGATCCCCCTAGCTTACAGCATGTTTTAGTGATAACCATACAACACAATCTCATAATCTCATATGCACTAATGATATACGTATTTAGATAGAACATGGGCTTTCAGCAGATTATAACCTTTCCCCCGATAACTTACATGGCATGCTTTATATGCAAGGAATATGAATTATATGTAAATAAGGAATATAAGGGTTAGGGTGCTCCCCCAAGGTATACTATGTCACACAGGGTTCCTGCTTCTGATGTACTTACTTTTTGAGTCTTTGTTTGGCTTTTCTTCAAATTCTTTCTTGTCCTTCCTCATTATATTTTTACACTTCACTTGCCAGAGATTATGCTCCTTTCTATTCTCCTCAATAGGATTTGGGACTTGGTCCTGCTTTGAGCAGGGGGTTGGACTAGATGACCTTCTGGGGTCCCTTCCAACCCTGATATTCTATGATTCTATGATTTACCTTCAAGTTTTTAAAGGATGATCACCTGTTGAGTGAAACACCCATCTCCATCGTACCCTGGGAGATGTGAATAAGAAATCTTTGATGTTAAATGTTTCATGGTTTATTTCTGTCTCTGTGTATGTCTCAGTAGTTGCAGCTTTGTTCATCTGCTTAATGAAATTGTTAACAAAAGGACAATTGATAACTTGTGAATGTTGTTGTGGTCATTGCTAATATTCCTAATCTGCTCCAAGACACTCTAAGCCTAATGATATTTCTAATAGTGTTTCTTACCATGCTAATTCTGATATCATAACCCTTAGGGAACACAAAACTTTGGCACAGGTTTAAGATACAATTGGCAATACTAGTCCATTTGAATTTTAACAGTGGTTTAAAGTGAGGTTCTACACCGAGAAATGACTATGGAAATGGTACTTTCTTACTAAATGTATGTATGTATGTATGTATTCAGAATAAATGTTTGCTTAAAGACTGAAATACATGTTTATCTTTCTTCTCCTGTTACCTCTGCAGAGCCAACACAGTGGGGAAAAGTTGGATTCTATTCTTCCTTGTGCACCATAAACATTCTTGCAAGTCAATTTTATTCATGTACTATTTCAGAGTACTCTGAGCTCTTTCCATAATGCCACAGTAATTTGGTCCACACTTGTACTTGCTTATATTCAAGTAACACATCCATATTATTTCTTCCTCTCTCATTCTCTGAGTTTATTCAGTCACATACATAATCTGATAACCACAGATTCATTTGTTTCTTTGTGAGCCAAGTAGCTCCACATTTGTTGCTGGCTTGCTGCCTTTTTCGCAGACTAATACCATTTGAGAGACATAGAGGAATGATAAAAAACAAACAGAATACTTCAGCAAAAAAATGTCTTATCAGTTCTAAACTGGGTTAAAAGAATATTCAGAGATGCTTGATTTTTAAAATAAAACTACAGATTATCCAAGCTCCTAAAATTTAATGTCTTACATACTCCAAAAAGACAGAAACTACATCATTATGCTCAAAAGTAACTTCATAAGATATCATAATTACCATTTTTTTATTTGAATCACATTCTTGGGTCAATATGCTTTCATGCAATCCTGGTAAGAATTACCATAACTCAAAAGTTCCAAGTTCTTGTTTCCAAGTCTTGCACCATCTTTGCTGAGGTGCATAAGCTGCCCCTTGTACACCAGTCAGTATTGGCCTGATCACAAAGTAGCTCCCAAGGAACTCCAATCTGCTGTTTGTCAGTGTTCAGTTCAGCTCATTTAGTCCTAAGGCACCAGCTCCCTCCTATTAGGTCCCACTGTTGTTAAAATCTGTTTTAAATTTGCTTCTTTCAGATATGCTGTAAATTAGGCAACAAACAGCAGCCACCATGAAATATCCTGTAGCTGTTGCCTTTGAAAATGAAACTTTTTTTCATACAGTTAGTGGTAGTTTTGGAGATAGAGTACGTCAAGCTAGAAGAGCCAGAGAAACAAAGACAAACATATTCCTCTATTATACAGTCATATCTGAATGCTTGTGCATAGTTTCCGCCACTAAACACATGCCTGCTGCAGACCACCATTTGTCTGAAAAAGGATCCAATAATTGGCTTCTTAGTCAAGACTAATTAGATTTCCTCCCCAGCTTTAGGACCAAAACACTGCTACTGATTTAAATTTGGCCTCCTAACAGAATCCAAACTGTTTTTCCAAAGAAACAAATACAGTCTTGGATGAACTGAAGAAGCCTACAATGGGCAATAATAGCTTCTAAAAATGGATACTAGGGTAAAGGCAACTGGTGAAAAAAACAGAATCTGTCTTTGACCACTTTGTCAAGGCAACAGAATAAGAAGTGCTTCCCAGATTCTGTCAGCTATCAGTATAAGCATCGGGAAAGTTAGTTGACCATGAAGAATGGCAGAAATAGAGAGAATGGGAGCGACAAGCTCTATATTTACAAAGATTTGCTCTGAACACGACAAGGTTAAACAATGCAAATGTATACAAAATGAGATCAGGGTAGAAATTAAGATTTATACCTTGAAGATTGAATTTTATCTGAGAGTCTTTCCTTGATCACTATCTGAACATCTGGTTCTATGCTGTTTTGTCCAGTGTAAAAAAAATAGCAGAAGCCATAGCCCAGATTTTTAAAGGTATTTAAATGCCTAGGCCTTTTTGAAAATGCCACAAGGATACTATCTTCAGCTTTAGGCACCTAAATATCTTTAAAAACCTAGCACTTAGACATTTTTTCAGTGTAGGGTTGACCAAAACCGGGAAAGGAGCCTGTTTATGTTTTTATGAGATTTATGAGTTAGGGAATTAAATCCTATTTGAAACAGCTTTCCAAATGTATACAACAACAAAACTGTAGAAAACAGATATTTTGAATTTACCATAGATTTTAATGATAATGATCCCTTCTAGCAAACTTCTTCAGTCCTTTCTAAGAATCACAATATCTAGCTCTTTCTTTGATTTATGGAAATAGTTTCATCATTGAATGTTGGAGCTGATAAGAATTTCTACAAACTAATATTCACTTTAGAATTCTAATATCAAAGCTTATTGAACATGCAATGTCTGGAGGGGCCTGGGAGCCTCTATCAGTATTTTTCGGGGAAGGGGTTAATTTTAAAACTTCACTAACAATCTCTGGGAGAAACTGGCTTTAGCTCTAATTGTGTATGCCTTTGGTTTGCTTTGAGAATATTTATTTAATATGACCTTTTCAGGGGCAAATAGTTTTTTTTGTATTACTTTGTGGACTTTTAGGTCTGTGCCTACTTGCTTGTTAGTTTAAAAGGGAATTTTCAAAGAAGAAACTATGTGAAAGTGGACAGGAGGCACCAGTCCATCTCCTTTAATAGATAAAAGCAGAACAGAGAGGCTGGACCAGATCTTCCAATGAGTGTAGCTCTATCCACATAAGTGGAGTTGATTTACAGCAGCTGAGGATCTGACCAAATCTTTAACTTATGGCTTATCTCTTGCACAGTAGAGAATGGGGAAAGTTCCATTGTTTGGCTAAGGGCTACTCTAGTGAATTTAAAAGCAAACAAGCATATTAGCTTTACATTTCTGCTAATGTTTTGCCAGTAACATACTCAATGTTGACATTTAAATATAACTAAATGTCAGTATTCACACCTAATTAAGGTATATTTATGTGGATTTGAAAAGCACCAAGCATAGTGAAGACCCAGTTGGGGCCTCTGTTGTTCCACTGTAATATAAATATTAATTAAAAATATTTGAAACTCAGACACATGTCACTGCATATTTTTTAATTTTAATTTTTTTGATTCATGTTTCAAAGATTTTCTTCAGAACCATCAGAGGCAAGACTTACAAAAAATGAAAGATGATATGAGGGAGCAGAAGTAAGTGGCAAATTATGAATAATACACAGTTTTTGTGGGAAATTAGGTACCATTTAATTACACTATATCCAAGGCCCTGACAATAGAATACAGAAATTAACATGACTGAGGATGGATTTTAGGTGAACCTAGGAAATAAAAATAATTATTGGTGAAAAGTTCTGAAATGTTTTGTATGAAAAAAATAAGTTGTACCACCTGTGATTCACTCCCTGACCTGAAAGGAATTGGGAATAATGTAGAAGCCATTGGGGCTGCAGGAAGAGATTATAGGAATATTTTGTTCCACTCAATAGCAATTCCAAAGACTGATCAGAGAATTATATTGATGAACTTCAGAAGAACAGTATCTATAACATGGGAGTGTTGCAGGCTAGCTGGGCTTTTGAGATAAGCTGGATTCTGCCGCATCCATGATTTAGCAGCTATCCCTAAGCCTCACTAATGAGCTAGCAACATAAGACTAATTATTGACCCGGCTGGGAATGATGGAACTTAATTAGTAGACTGATCCAGCTTTGAAGGATCACAAAATGTACTACCTAAACAGAGCTGGGAACTCAGCTGGGGAGAGAGTGCAGAGGAAGCAAGTCTTTCCTGCAAGGGAGGCCCAGAAGCTGGAGGCTGGCCTGCTGAGCCACAGGAGAAGAGCTAACTTCTGTGGTGGGCCTCAGTGTCCTAGGAGACAGTTCTGGGGTTGGTGTCCTGGAAAGGGAACAGGAACAGAAGAGACCCAAAGAGATATGGAAGGAGGCTGAACTTAAGAGATGATGTGGCTAGAGGGCCAGGTAATGGAATACTCAGGGAGAGATTGGCCACTGCAGAGCTGAAGAAGTGGTCAACAGGGAGTGCCAAGATGAAGCGCCTTACATGGTTGTATCCAGAGAGGAGGGGGTACCCTAGAGGTGAGGGTGCAATCTGACAGGGCGTCAGAGGGTGGCCAGTTCACTGCCTGGCCAGTTCAGATGGTTTCACAGTCACACAAGGCTGTTTATCTTACATCATGGGGTGTATTTATTTCCCTCATACATAGTAATACTGTGCAATACAGGCTTACAGCAAAGGTAAGCTTCCCTATAGCTCTCACTCCCCAGTCTGAGCTCATCCTCTTATATTCTTTCCAGTTACCTTGTAGCCAGTGATTGTCACCGAGGTGCTCACAATCCCCCACCAGAAAGTGTATAATTGCTCTCTGCTGGGCCAGCAGCCTCCTCCAGTCTGTAGCAATGTCAATGATCTGTATGCTGCTGATAGTAACCTGTCACAGAAGGACTAACGTTCTCAGAACTTGCATGAATACAAGGTATATGCACCTGCTGTTACAGCTATTCAGTGTGTGCAGCACACACTTCACCATATGACCAGACAGCTCTGGTATGGAGAATTAAGGGTTCATACCTCCTCCCTCTCCCCATCATTAGGTTTAACTAGTGCCTTAGGTATCGCTAAAAGGAAAGTGCAGGCAATGCCATTTTAGCTAGGCCTTCCACAAGTTGCAAGAAGAAGGAAAGTTCCTTTAACCCTCTCTTAATTGTGCATCTTCTCAAAGGCCAGCCACAATCTGTCCCCTTGAATGTATACTCCTGAGTAATAGGGACTGTATTATTTTGTCTTCCACTGCACCAGCCACACACTTCATTGACACTTTAAAAATTTATATATGTAAAATTAAGGGAAATAAACTAATAAATTCGAACCTTCTGATCTTTAGATTAAAAATGTTGACCATGTTGAATGAGATGCACATTCAGTATACTTTTGGATCCATTCCTGTTTACCTTATTTCCAGAGGCAAGTGATCCATATATTTCCAGAGAAGTGTAATCAGTATATTGATTAGTTCTCTCTCTTATGAAATAATCTAGAGCTTGTGATAATCATGTTAATAAAGACTTTTCTCACAGTCTGTGCTGGTAGACTCAATTAGATACAGGTATAGTCCCTCTCCTTCACCCCCAACTCTGACTGCCAGGAGCTGGGACTGCTCAACAGGGGATAAATCGCTTGATAATTTCTCTTTCTGTTCACTCCCTCTGAAGCGTCCACCATCAGCCACCGTCAGAAGACAGGATAATGGGATAGGTGGACTATTAATCTGACCCAGTACGGCCATTCTTATGTTATCATGGTCTTAACTTCAGTGAATTACTAAAGAGAACTGCAGAGAATGTATTATATATTGAGTCTAAATAAGTTGCTTTGTTTTATTTAGCAAAATTTGGATTAGAGATGCCTTGCTACCAAAATAGTTTCTCTGTTAAAAACAGAACTTCTGTAGTTGCAGCATGATGGCTTACATTACATATCATTACATGAAGAAATGTGATATAAGCAGGCAGCAAAAACAAAACAACAACAACAACAAAAAACAGACAAATGCAAGGTCAGGTACCCAGGAAGAAAGACTGCAGGTTTCATTTATAGCATGAGGGACTATATTTTGCAAAGCAATGACTCTGAAATAGACTTATAGATCATGGTTGATAATGAATTTGACATGAACTCCAACTAAGATGCAGTGACTCAAGAATATAGTCCTTGGCTATGTAAGCATGGGAGTATCAAGGAGAAATAGGGAGATGGTTGTGACGGGTTGTCATCCAGGGGGTGCAGTCTGGGAGCCAAGGGAACCGCTGCACCCCTCTAACCACACAGGTGGGCTGGTCCTGCCCACTCTGCTTTGCTGGTGATTCAAGCTCTTCAGGCCCAGTTTCAGAGTAGCAACTGTGTTAGTCTGTATCCGCAAAAAGAAAAGGAGTACTTGTGGCACCTTAGAGATTAACAAATTTATTTGAGCATAAGTTTTCGTGAGCTACAGCTCACTTCATCGGATGCATGCAGAGGAAAATACAGTTGGGAGAGTTATATACACAGAGAATATGAAACAATGGGTGTTACCATATACACCGTAATGAGAGTGATCAGGTAAGGTGAGCTATTACCAGCAGGAAAGTGGGAGGTGGGGAGTGAAACCTTTTGTAGTGATAATCAAGGTGGGCCATTTCCAGTAGTTGACCAGAACGTGTGAGGAACAGTGGGTGGGGAGGAAATAAACATGGGGAAATAGTTTTACTTTGTGTAATGACACATCCACTCCCAGCCTTTATTCAAGCCTAAATTAATTGTATCCAGTTAGCAAATTAATTCCAATTCAGCAGTCTCTCTTTGGAGTCGGTTTTTGAAGTTTTTTTGTGGAAGAATCACCACTTTTAAGTCTTTTCTATTTATTATCCAACATGGATTTTGACACTAAGTCACAGGTGTCCTGTCATCTGTGGGGCTGAAGGACTCCTGGGTTCTCTCCACAGCTGTGGGAGGAGAATGGAGATCTGGTGGTTAGAGTAGAGGGGGCTGGGAGCCAGGACTCCCGGGTTCTCTCCCAGCTCTGGCTCGAGGACCCAGGGA